>NC_058102.1:81335000-82540000 GCF_020171115.1 Neogale vison | reverse complement strand
TGGAATCTAAAAAAATGGAAAAACCAAAACTCTAAAGTGTTTAAAGAAACAATACATACTTCCACACCCAGTAAAGTTAGTACAGTATTGCAGGAAGAGAAGGAATCTGGGAAGCGACTGGTTTAACCTGTTCAATTTATAGATGAGTAATTTGAGGCCATCCTGAGGCACCCCAAACTGAAATGATTTTCTAGCTAAACAGCAGTAGCAGAATTAGGGAAGACCATCTGAATATCTGACTTTTCTCCGTGGCACATTTCTAAATATGGGAAGACTGCCAGACATAATTCTGTAACAAGCTTCATTCATGTTTCTAGAAAATTCAGATCATGTTTCTAGAGTAGTCAAATTTATAGACTCAAAGAGTGAAATTGTGTTTACAAGGGGCTGGGGGTGGGGAGAAGGAAATGAGGATCAATGGTCATAAAGTTTCAGTTAAGCAAGATGAAGAAGCTTGAGAGATGCAGTGTGCTACACTGTCCCTACAGTCAACCGTAACATGTGACACACTTAATAATTTGTTATGAGGAAGATCTCGTGTTGTGTCCGTGCCACAATAAGGCAAAATTAAATAAAAATTCAGACGTCAGAAAACAGCTGGAGAGAAATAAGGTTTTGTTTTTTTTTTAAAGATTTATTAGAGAGAGAGAGAGAGAGAGAGACTGGGAGCACATGTGTGTGGGAGGGACAGAAGCAGAGGATCTTCAAGCAGAGTCCCTCCTGAGCATGGAGCCTGATGCAGGCCTCAATCCCACAACCCATGAGATCATGACCTGACCGGAAACCAAGAGATGCTTAATCGATTGAGCCACCCAGGTGCCCCTAAGATGGTTGTTTTTAAGACATTTTTATATGAAAAATTATATTCTAGAGATGATTCAAGTTTCTTTCCCTTCATTAAGTGAAGCTTATCACTTGAAGGAGACATTACCCCTAAAAACAGCTATTTCTTTTTAATTTAGCTTAAAAAAGAAATTTTCTACCCCTAAAATTGCAATATTGACGTGGCTATGTATATAAAGAGAAATTATAAAAGTGAGCACTGTCCAGCAAAACAAAACAAACCCACAAAAAAACAGAGTGATGCTGAAGGGTGAGGAGAAAAGTGGTAAAAATCAGCCTGAAATGGAAAGATGAAATAGTTATATGATAAGAAAAGTGTAGTAAAATGTCAATGGTAAAAGCTAGATGATGGTATGTGTAGGTGTTCACTGCAAAATTATGTCAAGTTTACCATATAAGTGAAAACTTTTACATTTTTAAATGTCAGAAAAAAAATCAACCAGCATGAGATTACCCAAGAACTGGAGTGCCTTCATTAAAATTACCCTGGGTAAAAGGAACTAAAGAGGAAGCAGCTTGACTTCAAAATTTTGAATGAACATTGTAGGGAAACAATTTATGGGAAAAGACACAGAAACTCAAAGCCAAAATTGAACACATGGGGATTGTACCATTTTTGCCATATGAAAGCAAAAGAAGAAGTAAAACAACTGTTTAAAAAAAAAAAAAAAAAAAAAGGAGATTGGGGCCCTTGGGTGGCGTAGTCAGTCAGGCATCCACTCCTGTTTTTTTCAGGCTCAGGTCATGATCTCAGGGTCATGAGATCGAGCCCAGCGTCCAGTCCGGCACTCAATGTGAAGTCTGCTTCAGAGGCTCTCTCCCCCTCCTTCCGTCCCTCCCACTCATGTCCTCTCTCAAATAATAAATTAATATTTTTTAAAAAAGGAGATTAAAGACTAAGGAATTGAGCATCTTTCATGTTTTTTGGTTATTTTGATATTTGCTTTTAGGTAGTTTCCATACTATACATATACTCCCCAAAATGGCTAAAACTAAAAAATTTTAAAATTATAATACCAAGCATTGGCAAATACGTGGAGCAACTGTGACTCTCATACATCGCTGGAGGGAGTATAAATTCATAAAACCTCTTTGGAATTGTCTGGCATTATGCACTCAAGTTGTAATATCCTATGAATCACCAATCCTTTGTAAAGGCTCAATAGAACATATACAGATATGGCCAAAAACATGTATATGAAGCTCATAGCACCATTATTCTTAATAGCTCCAAACTGAAAACCACCATTATGCCTACCAAAAGTAGAATGGAAAAAACAAATTTGAGTATATTCTTAGAACAGAATTCTATATTGCAATAACATGAATAATGTATTGCTACATGGAACACAATGAGTCTCACAAACAATGCTGAATAAAAAAGCTAGTACAAAAGAATGTACACCATATGATTCTACTTATATACAGTTGAATCAGGCAAAATTCTGTGGTGTACCATCAGGGTCGTGGTCCCATTGAGGAAAATGGGATAAATTACAGGTGGGGAATCAAAGGGGCTCTGTGGTACTGGTATTCCTCTATTTTTGAACTTGAATGGTTAGTTATGTGGTGGTTTACTCTATGGTAATTCACTGGGATTTACACTTCTATTTTTTAATATTTTAAATATGATTTACTTCAAAAATTTATTAAACGAATTTTTAAATGAACTATGAAATTTCTAGAATTTTCTTCGGGAAAAGAAAACAAAGGTACATGCACCCACCCCTATGTTTATTATAGCTTTATTTCTAATAGCCAAGATATGGACGCAACTCACTGCCCAGCCACAGATGAATGGATCACAAAGATGTAGTGTGAGCATATGTATATGCCCACACATATTAGCATATTACTCAGCCATCAAAAAGAATGAAATCTTGCCATCTTGAAGAATATGGATGGACCCAGAGGATATAATGCTAAGTAGACCAAAAAAGAGACTCTTAAATACAGAGAACAAACTAGTGGTTGCCAGCAGGGAAGTGGGTTAGGTTAGGGATGGGTAAAATAGTTAAAGGGATTAGAAGTACACTTATATTGATGAGCACTGAGTAATGTATAGTAGAGCTGTTCAGTCACTACATTGTACATCTAAAACTAACACTACATAAATTATACTTCAATACTAAAAAAAATTATAAGGTGGGATCATATTATTTTCCCTCTATAATTAATTAACATTTTAACAAGAAAAAAATCTTTCAGTTGGAAAAATTTCACCAATTACAATAATTTTTCCACATGATAAAATGTATTCTTTTATTTTCATGTCATATGGATAATTGTCAAATGGAAATTTTCATGTCATATGGGTAAAACTAAAAAACTAAATTTAAATCATCAGGATGATTCTAAAGTAACAATTTTTTTTTTAAGATTTTACTTTTTCTTTAGTAATCTCTACACCCAACATGGGGCTCAAAGCCACAACCCTGAGAGCAAGAGTTGCATACTCCACCAACGGGGCCATCCAGGCACCCCATAACAATTCCATTTTTGATATAAATTAATATCTTTTACTTCTGGAGGTTTTAAAAAATAAGCACTCACCAGATAAACAAAATATGCCTGTTTTGGTATATAAAATCGTATTCTTTCAATTTCAAATTTCAAGGTTTTTTTTGATATGTTTAATAAAGGATAAACATTGTGTCACTTTAATACACTTAATAGATAATGAAATATAATTTGTAAGCATTAGTGAAAACAATTTAAGACACAAATTAGCAGTTTAAATGCAGATTTTTCTCCATTCCCTCTCAAAATAGTGCCAAAATGAGTTAAAGAAAATTTTCAGAAAACACTAAACCAGAAAGACAAGGCATAGGACCAATGAAACAAAGACTCAGTGAAGGCTGGGGGTGAGGGATCAATCAGACAAAAAACAGGACTGGGTGAAAGTAACATATTTAACACAGTGAGGTCCTCCTAGTCCCCTCTCCCATTCTGTTTCTATAGCAAGGGATTGACCCTCCTCCAAACTGTCTACCTCTAAAGGCAAGAAAATCAGAGATTTTTCCCTGGAGAAATAATGTCTCTCCAGAGACTGGCATTTGAAGGACTTCTAATAAATTGGTTCATTCAGGGTCAAAATGGCCATCACCAGTGGCAAGTGAAGATCATGCCCTCAAAGCTTCTAACGGGCTTGCTGGTACTTCATTCTTAATATAGAAAATGAGTTCCAAATGCTCATTTGAGGAATTTAGAGGAAACAGAACTATACTTACAGGGAGCAGAAGAACAGGGTTTAATAAAATGGCAACAACTGGCACTCAGAAAGATCTCTTAGAAATGCAAGGAGAGCCTAAGTAAAAGCTCAACAGATTTGATGATAAAGTCAAAGAAATTTCCAGGAAATATATTAAACAGACAAAATGAAAACCAAGAGAGAAAAGAAAATTAGAGGATCAATCTATGAGGGTCTAGCATCCAAAAAACAGAAGTTCGAGAAATGGGGAGTAGAAACAATGGTTGACAGAGAATTAAAAAAAAAATTTTTTTTTTTTTTTAAGATTTTATTTTATTTATTTGAGAGAGAGAGACAGTGAGAGAGAGCATGAGCGAGGAGAAGGTCAGAGGGAGAAGCAGACTCCCCGTGGAGCTGGGAGCCTGATGTGGGACTCGATCCCGGGACTCCAGGATCACGCCCTGAGCCGGAGGCAGTCGTTTAACCAACTGCGCCACCCAGGCGTCCCCAAAAAATTTTTTTTTCAAGAAAAATTCCCATTATGGAAGGACTTGAATCTTCTGACTGAAAAAGGATCCACTGAAATAAAATGCCCATTTGAATGATCATAAAAGAACACCTACACCAAGACACATCATCATAAAACTTAAGGATAGCAGAAAGTAAGGTAAGAAAAAAAGATCCTAATAGGGGAGAAATAGATCACAAATACAGGAAAGGGAACCAGGATGTTACAGACTTCTTAAGAGCAAAGCTGCATGCTGGAAGACCTTAAGAGCAATGCCCTCACAGACTTCAAACAAACAAACAAAAGAAGACCTTTTGGTCTAGAATTCTAAATCTAGCCAAACTATCAGGAGTAAAAATAAAGACATTTTCAGATATGTGGGGTTTAAAAATTACTAGAGGATATGCTTTAGTATGAGGAGGAAAAAAAATCAAGTAAAGGAAATAGTTCAGATTCAAAGAAAAGGGATTCAATATTGAAGGAATTCCCAAGGTTGATATACTGTAAATGGAATTATTCTCTTAATTTATTTTTCAGACTGTCCATTATTATGTACAGAAAAGTACCATTTGATTTTTAAATAGTACCCAAGTATTATTTTGATAAAAGGTATATAAATCAAAAGGATAAATATATTGTAATTCTTGAGAGCTCAGACTTAATCAGAATGGAGATAAACTGGATTTAACCATTTTATATTATTCAAAGAATCAGATTCTGAATTCCAAATTTTAAATATGCTGACATTTCATTTGGTTCAGTACACTATACTACAAAAATGAAGGTAAATTTCCACATATCTTCCGATCAATGTGCAATTTTCTTATTGCTAACAGAGTTGGCTTCAATCTAAAAAAAAAAAAAAAAAAAAATCATACCCTGTTCTTTATTCTACTCTCAGATGAGAAATCTCAACAGGGAATTATCTTTTGCACCTAATTTCCTACACTCTCTTCTTCACACATATGTTTTGCCAGATTCTGTCAGTATTCTTACTAAGCAAAACTCCACATCACTGGAGATGTCTGAATGAAGTTCTACAGTTCAACCTTCACTGGGAGGATGAATGGTAAGAATTTAATAGATTATTTTCATTCTTTCGATTCTGCTATCCTAAGATCATAATAACTGAAGATGCCAGAAGACATCTGGAAGGTTTAAATATAAAATAACAAAATCAATAACAAAACAAAAGCAGTAAAACAAAAACTTCTGGCTCAATAATTATATCTAGCCAAAGTGGCTCTGCTACAGTTTGAATGTGAGGAAAAAGTGCTAAAAAAAAGTTATAAAATTACTTTTAGAATTCCAATTATTTACACAAATTCCAGATCAGAACCCTAGAAAAGAGTGAATTTGTGACACTTCTTTCCTTCCGCCTATCCATCAATCAAATACTTACTGAATTCCTGTACATTTCAAACAATATGCAAGGCACTGAGGACATAAAAATGAAAATCAACATTCAATCCCTGCTGTCCAAGATCTCACCACCTAGCATGGCGATATGGAATACGTGAGGTGAAAGAGTGTACCTCTGGCACCCTAGGTCAGAGGCAGGCTAGTAAGGAAGATGTCAGGTAAGGAAGAGGTAACCCCAGAGTTGAATCTCAAGGATGAAGAGAAAGTAGAGATTATCTACTACATATTAAGTACTGTGCTAGGTGTTCAGGCTACAAAGATTACACAGAGAAAGTCTACACATAGGTTAGCAGGAGAAAAAATCCATATAAAAACCACTTCAAAGATTATTTACTTATTCAACAGAGCAAGAGAGCAAGTGAGCAAGCCTGTGTATGAGTGAGAGGAGGGGCGGATGGAGAGAATCCCAAGCAGACTCACGGCTGAGTGCAGAGCCTGACGTGGGGCTTGATCCCACAACCCATGAGATCATGACCTGAGCCAAAACCAAGATTTGGACAACTAACTGACTGAGCCATCCAGGTACCCCTAAAACCATTTACAAAACATAAAATTAATGTTATATCTCTTCAACGAATGATGTTGGGAACACTGGACAGCCACATGCAGAAGAATGAAAGAAACTGCACCACTTTCTTACACCACACACAAAAATAAACTCAAAGTGGATGAAAGACCTAACTATAAGACAGGAAACCATCAAAATCCCTTAGAAGAAAACAGGCAGCAAACTCTATGACTGTGGCTGGAGCAACTTCTTACTAGACACATCTCCAGAGGCCAGGGAAACAAAGCAAAAATGAAATACTGGTGGGACCTTATCAAGATAAATAGCTTCTGCACAGTGAAGGAAACAATCAACAAAACTAAAAGGCAACCAACAGCATGGAAGAAGGTATTTGCAAATGACATACTGGATAAAGGTCTAGTATCCAGAATCTTTAAAGAACTCATCAAAATCAACACTCCTAAAATCAATAATCTAGTTATGAAATGGGCAGAGGACATAAATGGACACTTCTCCAAAGAAGACATACACATGGCGAACAGACACATGAAAAAATGCTAACATCACTCGGCATCAGAGAAATACAAATGAAAACCACAATGAGACACTACCTCACACATGTCTGAAAGGTTACAATTAATAACTCAGAAAACAACAGATGTTTCGGTGAGGATGCGGAGAAAGGGGAACACTTTTGCACTTTTCGTGGGAATGCAGACTGGTGCAGCCACTATGGAAAACAGTGTGGAAGTTCTACAAAAAGTTAAAAATAGAGCTACTCTATGACCCAGCAATTACACTATTAGGTATTTATCTAAGGGATACAAAATGCTGATTCGAAGGGGCACGTGCAGCACTACCAACAATAGCCAAATAACGGAAGAAGCCCAAATGTCCATCGACTGATGAATGGATAAAGAAGATGTGGTCACAATGGAATATTAACTCAGAAATCTTGCCATTTGCAATGACGTGGATGGAGCTGGAGTGTATCATGCTAAGTGAGTTAAGTCAGAGAAACAAATAACGTAGGATTTCACTCATAAGTAGAATTTCAGAAACAAAACAGATGAACATAGTGGAAATGAAGGAAAAATAAGATAAAAACAGAGAGGGAGGCAAACCATAAGAGACTCCTAACTGTAGAGAACAAACTGAGGATTGCTGGAAGGGAGGTAAGGGATGGGCTAAATGGGGGATGGGTATTAAGGAGGGTATCTGTTGGGATGAGCATTGGGTGTTAGATGTAAGTGATGAATCACTAAATTCTACTCCTGAAAATGATACTACACGATATGTTAACTAACTTGAATTTAAATTTAGAAAAACAATAAAATATTGAGAATGTCCAAAAAAAAAATGTTACCAGACAGGTCACAAAAATAGAGAAGAATGAACTCGATGGGGAAGGGAACACAGCAAAGGAGGCAGCACACAAAAGCTTCTATCTGAGCTGAATCACAAAGGGTTTCCAGAAAGTCACCAGGCCAGCATCACAGGGAGAACAGCATTCTAGGCAGGGAGAGTAGTATGAATGTTGGAACCAAAGGTACAAAAGTGTGACCTGAAAGAGTCTTTTTTTTTTTATATTTTACTTATTTTTTTGACAGAGAGAAGGAGAGAGATCACAAGTAGGCAGAGAGGCAGGCAGAGAGAGAGAGGGAAGCAGGCTCCCTGCTGAGCAGAGAGCCCGATGCAGGACTCGATCCCAGGACCCTGAGATCATGACCTGAGCCGAAGGCAGAGGCTTAACCCACTGAGCCACCCAGGTGCCCTGAAAGGATCTAACTTGATTAGGAATCTGTATGTGGCTTCTCTGGGCTAAAACTGAAATGTCCACTACGAAGCATAAGGAGGGTGGAGAGGAAAGCACAGTGAGAAAGGCAGTAAGAAACCGTGTTATAAATGAGGAAGGAAGAAGCTGGTGTAAATTTTGCATTGCAAATTTTGCATTGCAAATACTGTTGTTTAAACTTTAGTTTTAAGTTTTATTCATCTTTAATTTACAGAAGTTTGATATACTCAAATTTATTGGTTTTTTTTTTTTCCTCCCTTTCCTTTTGTAATTGGTACCACTGTTTTCATGGTGGGAGAATTCAGCTGGAAAGTTACTGCAAGAAACATAAAAGAACTAAGAAGGCAAGGTACCAGTGGGGGTAGGTAGGAGAAATAAGTTAGATGCAGGATACATCTGGGAGATGGGACTACTAACATGTCTGAGGAGAAAAATGCAGAGAGAAAGTCACTAGTCTCAGAAGATAATTTCTTTTTCCTTTTTTTAAGATTTTTATTTTTATTTTTTTATTTGACAGAGACACAGAGAGAGAAGGAACACAAGCAGGGGAAGTGGGAGAGGCAGGCTTCCAGCTGGGCAGGGAGCCCGATTCGGGCCCGATCCCAGGACCCTGGGTCCATGACCTGAGCCAAAGCCAGATGCTTAACAACTGAGCCACTCAGGCGCCCCAAGACAAGTTGTGGGAGCAAATATCATTCTTCATAGACAGATCTCTGAGGGCTATTCTCTTGCAAACAGAATCAAGCCCTAGGTCAACAGTGTGGGTTCCCAGAGTCAGGGAGTCCCAGGAGAGACAGGCTTCCTGCACCCCCTCTCCAAACGCTTTTCCACCTCTTCTGCATCTTTCTAGCCGCCCACTCTCAGAAGATAATTTCTTGACAAAAGAGCCCAAGGTGAGTCAGTTGAAGATGTAGAAGGAATACTAGAAAATTAGAGACAATCTCCAAGGGAGATAAAGTCCAAAAGGCATCAACAGAACTTCCTGCATTTGTTCTCTCAAGGATTAGAGTTACTGTTTCTACTTTCTACCGATCTATAAAATCCCGAGTTTTTCTTGCTTAAGTCCATTAAAAAGTATGTTTGTTTTTTTGGGAGCCGAACATGGGGTTTGAACTCCCAACTCTGAGATCAAGACCTGAGCTGAGATCAAGAATCGGACACTTAACCAACTGAGCCACCCAGGAGGCCCAGAAAGTCAGTTTTAAACTTCAGAGCATTAGAGTGAATCTTAGCAATATCTGTGACTCTGATGGCTTCAGGAAAATGCCAACCACCAAATTAAATTCCATCCTAACGCCACACAATTCAAATGACACATGTTCATTTCCCAATTCATTCCCCCTCCCCGATAAACTTCTAAGGTTTCTCTTTAGTAAATCTACTTTTTGCTCTAAATGCTATGGTCAGAAAGAAAATTAACCTAATAAAACAAATTAAAAGATCACCTTTCAGCTGTTTCAACTTTGACTTTTTTGGCTTTTAAGAGATCACGATGGCCTGACCTTGGCATAAGCTTTTGGACATATTCACAAAATTGTTGAGAAAAACAGTAAATAAAAATACAGATATCTAATCTTATTAACTTGCATGTAAAAGTAAAATAATCTAAATTCACTCAGGCTATGGAAAACAGATTACTCACCTGCGACCACATTCTGAATATTTACCAATATTTTTTAATATTAAGGCAGCTGTTAGTCGGATGTGTTTAGTTATTGGTCCCTCTTTTTCATCCTTAAAAAGAAAGGAAAAGAAAAGAATAAAGATCTAAATCATACAGTGCTCACACCTTTACAGGTAAGGCTTTCAAGGCTTGCTTACTGTAAAATCTCGAAAGACAAGGTTTCTTGATCCTCTCCTAAGAGCCATCAGGGCAGCACTGGGATGATTCACAATGGCCTTCTGTGCTCTAGGAGTTGAGCTTGTGCCCCCTACAGCAGGCTGCCTAAGTTGAGGAGAGAGAGAGAAAGACTGTTAACACAATGTTACAGACAGACTGACAAGGATGACAAACCTGCCAGCCCCTAGGGTGGTTACTTTGAAACTGGATACAGGATAAATCAAAGCTCCCATGACCCAGCATTAATGTTTACTTTGTATCAGGCTAGGCAAGGGGCTCTTAGTATCAAGGTGAAGCTGCTAGTCTTATTTCAAATCTAACCATTTTAAAGCAAACAACAGCTGTTCCGGTGCAGTTCATCTTTCAAGTTACTGTGCCAGTAAACATGCAATCAAAATCAATACAACAGGGTATCAAAGCTGTGAAGTTCACATCCTTGAATGTAATGCGAAGATTTTAACAAAGAAGAAAATAGTCTACAATTTGAGTTGCAAGTTATTTTTGCTAAACAGTATCTGAGAGTAAAATAGTATTAACAAAGAATGTGTTGATATAGGGATAGGTTATCCAGAAAAAGATAACCTAACATGACAGTAACAAGAAATTATGCTAACCACTGTATTTCAAACTATTACTTTGTTACATCATTGTATTTGTCATCATTATTTGATAATACCAATCAATCCTTTCAGTGTATTTCTACTGTCCTTTATGAAAGATACAGAATGGAGGGAGTGCAGAGACAGATTTTATATAAAAGATTCAAACTATGCCAGATTTCCTTGGTTAAGGAGAAAACAATCAATATCCGTTGCATTCTCGTGAGGCAATGGCAGGAAGAGCAGTGAGTCACACGTGAGGAAATGTAGTCCGGCACGCCGACTACCCGAGTGACTTCGGAAATTCCCACTTGCCCCTCTGTGCTTCAGGTTTTGGAATGTGGAGTGATTTCTGGCACTTTTAAGTATAAGTAAACTAATTCTGAATGTAAAGCAATCTTAAAATTGTACACCAGTTCACATCCATATCTAGATATACGTCTACAGATAATATCTATATATAGATACAACTGTTATTGGATGTCAGGTATAAGTGACAAAGATTCCTGACTGATTGTAACTGACATCCCAAGTATCTTTTCCTTCAAATTTAAGCAAAACCAAATATATACCAACATATTCTTATATACTACATAATACATACAAATTAAGTACGTGGAAATTATAGAAAAATATACTTGGCAGAAAAATGACTTTCCCCTGCCTTTAGGATACAATCCAAACTCATGACTATGGCTTATGAGACTCTCAGCTAATTACTCCTCACTCTTTTAGTCACAGTTTGGATGCATTTTTTATCAGCCTTCCGTGGTCTCTTAGGTTGGTTTACATGGTCTCTTACAGTGTCCTGAGCATCTCCTCATTTTAGTAATGATTATACTAGATAGTAAGAATTACTTATATTTCTCATTTGATCTCTAGACACTGAATGGCAAAATCTACATTGGTCACATCTACCTCATACCACACTTTAGTGTCTAGCACACAGTGGATGTTCACTGAATAATAATGGAATGAATGAAGTGTGTGAACAGCTTGTGTTCCCATACTTCTAGTTCTTCTTCCAGAATTTCAGTTCTGTGAAGATCTAAAGACTAGATCCTGTTCTAGAATTCTGTATCTCTGGCACAATGCCAAGAATTCTGTATCTCTGGCACACAGCCATATCTCAATAAATGGGGACAAATTAATATATCTTCACATTTTGAGAGTTAAACATATTATTTATGTTACAGACTCTACAACTAAAGGTCTCAGTTAGACAGAGTAGGAGATAAATACTGGGTAAATCCAATAAGGCTTTTATAGGAATCTATACCCAGCTAGAGCTTGAACTACAAGCCTTATAAGTATGGGGCTCATGAAATAACAGGTAAATGAACAACCACATAGTAAATGTGATATGTATACAATCATCATACGAAATCCTGGCCTGTCCTCAGAGGACTGGCTGTAGGAAGAAATCTCTTCGCCATTATCAAATACATACTCAATTACTCTCTCAATGGACAAAGAACCATATATACATTTCCGATTTACAAAGCATTTCTCAAATATCATCTGTCATCACTTCTAATGACTTGTATACAGATTAGAATCAAAATATAGCTACAAAGGCCTAATAGACTATGCGGTCTAGCCAGAATGAAAAGTGCTCAGAGAATTTAGGCAGTAGGAATAGGGTCTCATAACTGGTTAATGGTAGAGCCCAACTAGAACCTAGGTCTTTGGTCACCCAATATGCTAAGCTGTCTTTCACTGGTACTATGTTTTGCCTAGTTTCTTGACTTTTCTTTTTGTATGTGCAATGGGAAGTAAAGTCATGGTTCTTACTTGGTAGAAGATTTTTGACTTCCCACTTGTCCTGGTTCATCTTGTTTTAATCCTGCAAGCAGGGCATCTTTTGAACAGTGCTTATCCTTTTTGAGAAAGAGGTAAAAGAATATGCATCAAGATCTTTAATGCAACCAGGTGAGTTACTGACCAAATAGTATGAAGAAAGTGTACCTGTAAGTGGGTAATAAAAGAAAACCTCTGTCGCTGAAAAGGCTCACAACCTTCCCAAAGACACTGCCCTGGATATACATCTTTGCCTCCATGTTCAGTTGCTGCATGGTAGAAAACCTGTGAGGGTGTCTGAAACCACCTAAAAAGAACAAAAGTAGTAGAAATTTTCTGGCATTTGCATATATTCTTTAAGTCAGAAAAAGACTTGCTCTCTTAATACAAAAGCCCCAGATCAACATACAGAAATACTAGGCATAATACTATAGGCAAAGCTCACATTCATTTCATTTCAAGGAATATTTTGAAATTATTTTGAAAAATTCCCTTTATATTTCAAAGTCAAATTATTCAACTATACTGAAGACTTTTGGTAATTTAAGTCTATTATGTTTCATTCTCAATTCCCTACCTTCAATGAAAGTCAGCTAAGAATCTCTTGAAAGTAAATCATGTGTCATTTTAAAACACAAGAGAAAACTATTTTACAAACAAATACCATATTCTCTTATACTTTTAGAAGCTGCTTAAGCATGTACAAGACCTCATGTTACATATAAAAACTCTAGAATATTAGATCGAACACTCTAAATGCTATAAATTCTGGTAAGTCTGGCTTTTTAGCTGAATTCATATTTTGTTTGTCCTGTTGAAGAATCCACAGCCCTCATTTCTCTAACATCATACTCTACTCATACCTGGGGGCTTATCAACGTACAAATGTCTGAGCAGGTACGTGGCAAGGATACAACCTAAAGAAAGTCAGATACTATTTTCCCTTATTAATTAAAATATATGGCAATGAAAGAGAATACTGGAATCCAGACAGTAAAAGGCTTCAATTACTAAATAGCATCTCAAATATTTGCATAATCAGTATCTTTAAAGTTTATGGCATAGCTCTTTTAGGACTTGATTTTTTTAATGGATATCATAAAAGTATGTCTGTATTTAAACTAGTTCTTGGTATGCAGTATATATGATAGAAATTTTAAAATAAATTTTAATCAAGAGTAATTGAATACTGAATTATAAAAGACAATGTCAAGAATCATTATACCATTCAAATATATTCTTATACAAATACATACCAAAAGTATATTGTGAAGCTGTCAGGGCTTGGAAAAATTAATAATGTTAAAATGTCCAAACTACCCAAAGTAATCTACAGATTCAATACAATCCCTATCCAAATTAGAATGGCATTTTTTGCAGAAAAAGAACAATCTTAAAGTTTATATGGAAACGCAAAAGATTCAGAATAGCCAAAGAATCTTAAGAACAATAAACCCGGAAGCATCATGCTGCCTGATTTCAAATTATATTACAAAGCCAAAGTAATTAAAACAGTATGGTATTGGCATAAAGAGACACACGGATCAGTAAAACAGTACAGAGCCCAGAAATAAATCCATACATATATGATTGATTAATTTATAACAGAGGAGCTAGAAATATATGTTGGGGAAAGGGGAAAGGAAGTCTCTTCAATAAATGGTTTTGGGAAAACTCAATGGATACATGCAAAAGAATGAACTGAACAACTATCTTATACCATACACAAAAATTAACTCAAAATGGATAAAAGACTTGAGTGTATGACCTGAAACTATAAAACTCTCAAGAGAAAATACAGGTGGTAAGCTCTTTGCTATTAGTCTTGGCAATGATTTTTTTGGATTTAATTTGAAAGTAAAGGCAACAAAAGCAAAAATAAACAAGTGGGACTATATCAAACTAAAAGCTTCTGCACAACAAAGGAAACCATCAACAAAAGGAAAAGGCAACCTACTGAATGGGAGAAAGTATTTAAAAATCATGTATCTAGTGTGGGATTAATATCCAAAATACATATAGAACTTGTGCAACTCAATAGCAAATAATAAGCAACTCAATTAAAAAATAGCAGAGAATCTGAATAGATGCTTTTTCCAAAAAAGACATACAGATAGCCAACAGATACATGAAAAGATGCTCAATGCCACTCATCATCAGGGGAATGGAAATCCAAACAATAAGATATCATCTCACACCTGTCAGAATGGCTAGTATCGAAAAACAAAACAAAACAAAACAAGAAAGTGACAAGTGTTGGTGAAGATGCAGAGAAAAGGGAACATTTGTGCACTGTTGTTTGGAATGCACACTGGTACAGCCACTGTGGAGAACAGTATGGAGGTTCCTCAAGAAATTAAAACTAGAACTACCATATGATCCAATGAATCTACTTCTGGGTATTTATCTGAAGAAAATGAAAACACTAATTATAAAAGATATATACATCCCTATATTAACTGCAGCATTATTTACAAAAGCTAGGGCATGGAAGCAACCTCAGTGTCCACTGATAGATGAATGGATAAAAAAGTTGTGGTATATACATATATAATGGATTACTCAGCTATAAAAAAGAATAAAATCTTGCCATTTGCAACATCATGGATGGATGTAGAGGGTATAATGCCAAGTGAAGTAAGTCAGAGAAAGACAAATACCATATAATCTCACTTATATGTAGAATCTAAAAAAAAGAAAACCAAAAAACCCCCACAAGCTCATAGATAAAGAGACTGGTGGTTATCAGGTGGGGGATGGCGAGTGGACAAAGAGGTAAAGGGAAAAGATCCAAACTTCTAGTTATAAAGTAAGTCATGGGGATGTAAAAAAAAAAAAAAAAAAGAGTTTAGTGTAATTAAAATTATATTTTTAGTTTTGGAATCTTTTAATTTTCAGTACAAACAATGCTTTTCATTAATATGAAATAAATATGGCTGGAGCTCTAATAATTGTCACAAGGAGGCACTTCTTATTTTGTTTTTAGTATCTTACCAAAATACTATAAATTATTAATCAAAAGGTAAAGCTGTTTGTACACACACCAAAACCCAAATGTACTACTACCAGTACTGGTCAAAATGATACCTGATTCTAAAATATTTCATAGTACATTAAATGAATTAAGTTTATTTACAACACACAAAATTGATGAATTTACTAGTGACCAAAAAAAGAAATAAAATTAGTGCTTCTTTAAATCAAATTACTAAACTTATGAAGCTGTATATATGTACGGTTTTAAGATCACAGGGATTTTCAAGTGTTCACCACTTCACCTGCCCCTCACAGAGTCTATTATTTCCCTCTTATCTACTACCTTTCCCTTCTATCCTAAGTCTGTTTACTAATTATCTAACTACTCAAGTCATACAAACCATTCATTGACCGGTGAAAGTAAAATTACTAGTATAATTAAGAATGGAGCTGGTTGCAATGATCACGTAAGGGTAGTAACGAGTTACAGCTTCCAAATACATTAAATGGAAAATCTGGATTTTTAAAGCTTAAATGCAATTCCAGTGCAAAACAGATAATGAGTTTGTAGAATGTTACTGATTTTTTTGGGAATGGGATAGGGGAAGAGATAAGAACAAATAATTGCATAAGGCTACTAGATGCAAGTTTGTGGATTCTAAGTACTCTAAGCAGCTGCTTAAGGCGACAACACTTTCCACTTGAAAATAAAGCCATTATACAACGGTTATTACTATCACTTTTCCTACCATCAATCAATTTCTTATGCATCATAAACATATAAATAAATGAAGTAAACAAAGCATACTCTTCCTACTACCTTAAAGATTTTATTATTTAAAAGTGTGCAATCGATGCAGGTTATACATATGAATAACACATATGATATTTTAATAATTCACCACATTTAAAAGAACAGTTTAGAAACAAACATCTATGGCTATAAAGCTATGATTGTTTCCTTTGTTTTTAAAATATAAATAAAAGGGTTGAAAATAGCACTTTAGTTCAGAGATTTTCAATTAAAGTTTTCTTAAGTTGCTGAGGTTCATGGCAGGCTGTTTTTCTTTAATGACTGAAAAGGATTCCATGTTCCTCTTACTTGCCCTCCTGCTGCAAAAACATTTAATTTGACTTAAAACACATGGGATGTAGGTTTTTTATTAGGAAAATTCTAGTTTAGAAGATGTGCATTTAAATGTTAATAAAGGCAACTAACTAAATGATAGTATTATACATCAGAAAAACCTACACTGCCAAGATAGATTTTGAAAAAGCTATATTGTTAATTTAGAACAATTAACTTTTACCTCAACCCTTGACATCTAATTGCTTTACACAGATAACATTGTCTGGCCAAAGAGATACCAAAGGTATGCATTATTTTATATTCAAATGAGATTTAGTAACGAGCTGATAAAATCTGGGGGGAAAAGCCCAAGCCAACAATGATGCTGGCAGGCTTACCCGATTTTATCACATATCCAATTGTAGAAGTCCAAAATATAAAAACAAAACAAAAAGACAACTAAGTTCATTATTAAAAGAAATTATTTTACTGCCTTAACATGGGACTAAAAATTACAAGTGCCAACTGGACAGCCCCAACCAGTACTGGTGCCCTCGCAAAACTACATACTGCGCTGATCCAGCCCTCTGTCTGCCATCATCGGTCTAGATTCAAAGACACAGGTAAGGGCAACTAATGATTGGTTTAACTGCTGAAAGCAATGGGAGAGTAAGCAAGTATTTGGCTTTTTCCCCTTTTTTTGGGTTTTTGTAGAAAGAGATATGTCCTGCATTCTAGTTAGACTAAAATTATGGGAAATTATCTCAAACATAGGAAAGGAATTTGGATGGAAGATAGTCAAAACCAAATGTCTTTGGCCCTATCTCCTTCCCTTCTAATAATTAATAATATTATAATATAAATAGTAGTAGTAGTAATAATAATTAATAGAGGAAAGGGTTTCTGTTTTTGCTATTTGATCCTCTAGCCCCAGCTCCTACTAACCTACTGGTCTGTGAAGTAGTCATACATTTTATACACCAAAGTAGGAAATATATTCTCAGGAATCTTGTTTAAATAAATATGCTTTCAAAATCTGTACCCTCCACCAAAATTTTAATCACATATGAAAGTAGAAGTACATATGCACAATTTAGGCATTTCAATAAATATGTTATACTTAATTAAACATAAGCTTGGAGATAAAATAAAAATGAATGAATGATGATGTGTGTACTTCTCTGTTTTTAATGAGACAAATAAGGCATACAAATGATCTGTACAAATGAATTTGAGGCTGGATACTCACATGGACTCCTTGAAAGATATGGCTGTATATCACTTCACACTCTTCCTGACAAAGCTACTCACAGCATAAAGTACCTTCTGACCTGAACTTCTTCCTTTTGTTTCTTTCTTACTCTGCATTTCGTATATTCACAAACAACATCTTCTCTGATTTCTATGATGGCTCTTTGTTAAAGGTATAATTATCCCCACTTTACTGCTAAGGAAAACAACCTTTCAAAGGAATAACTTTTGAGAGCATACAACTATGTGGCAATAGCTGGGATTTGAGACCAGATATGTCCAAAGACCTAACTTTTTTCCTACTCTACTATAACACATGATTGTTTACTTGGATAATATGCATAAGTTTATACCTACATAAAAACTGAAGTATATTTTTACACCCAGTATCTATGATGCTATAAATCTTTTCTTATTTTTAATACTGGCAAATTCTGAAAGCACAGTAGGTTTAAGAGGTTAGCATTGGTACATAATTCTCTTATTCTGTGAATAATTTCTAAGGAATAAGGCTATTAGTAAAATGCAGGCTAGATTCTCACCTTAGTAAATTCTATTCCCCAATAGTTTAAGTAATTCTAAAAAGGCCTTCAACACTATTTGGCAAATTTCATATATATGGTATATATATATATGTATAACTATGCATATATGTGTATATATATGTATAACAGTAACTAGGTAGGAATGCGTAAAAAAAAAGGTAAGTATATATATCTATATATAGATATACACACACACACACACATACATATATATATATACTTTTGGTTTTGGGTACCATCTTTATTTATTTATTTGTTTTTAAGAATTTATTTATTTATTTGACAGGCAGAGATTACAAGTAGGCAGAGAGGCAGGCAGAGAGACAGAGGAGGAAGCAGGCTCCCTGCCGAGCACAGAGCCCGATGGGGGGGGGGGGCTCGATCCCAGGACTCTGGGATCATGACCTGAGCCGAAGACAGAGGCTTTAACCCACTGAGCCACCCAGGCGCCCCTGGGTACCATCTTTAAGTACTCTTTGGTATCCAGTGTTTGGAAGAATGAAGTAAAATAGAAAGTTCTACCATCAGCTGTGGAAGGAATTAGAGCTTTTCCTAATAATACATTTTTATGCATCAGTAGTTAAGGCCCAAGGAATATACCTCAAGCTAATGCTACCAAAAGGTATTACATAAAATTTATCTTACATTTATTAAGGCTTATTAGTTCAAACTTTAAGTATAATAATATTAACAAAATATCCATTGATTCTATAGTTTTCACGTAAAATCTTTTATAAATGTAGGAACAGCAGGTGATGAGCTATTACCTTCAGTTGAAAAAATAAGATGACAACAGGCTAGGTCAGCAAAGCACTGTTGACTATAAAATCAAGCCAAACTTCTTTAATTTAACTTGCTCAACAAATATTAATTAAAAGCCCTTTATGTGCCAGACATTGTGCTAATATGATAAAAACTCCAGGATGCAAAACATCAACCCTCTGAAGATACCTTCTGGTCTTATGGCCACAAAATTTAGACAGAAGATGCTATAAAATGAATTCCAAACTGTCAAGTAATCTAATTACTGAATTCATTTCAACATAAACTGGCAATTTAACTAGAATTAAGCATTCACTGATGTATCATGAATTATAAATTTCTACTCTGGATATCTTACTCTATATCAAGTATTTCCAAATCCTTCAAGATAATTATATATCATGCTCAACTAATCTTTAGAAACTTCTTTACCTTAAGCCAAAATGTTTTACCTTCTTTACCTTAAACCAAAATTGCCATCAGTTTTTGTTAAATATTTTAATTTTTTTCATTTAACTCCTTAAACTGACTACATTATTTCTGAAATTTCAATAACTAGAAGAAATTAAAGATTTACCACGGATTTTGGATGATACTTCTGTAAGAAGTAAAAGCACCTTTACAGAGAATACAAATTCTAGTTTTCATTCATTGGTCACATATAGTGAGGCTGATGTTTCCTGTTGTTCTCTGTTATTTCCCATGAGACGAATGATTATTCAAATCTCATCCTGATGCAAAAGAATCTTTAAGGATTTTATAGTAGGAGTAAGGAAACCTTATGTTAGAATCTTTAGGAGGAACTACAACTACAAAAGGTTCAGTAGGAACCCAGTAGCTTGAACCTCAGCATCACTTGAGGAGATTCCTAGGTGGTCCAGGGAATATAAAATTTATTAGAGCAAATAAAATCCCTAGTTTCTACAGAGAACAGCTTCCACATTGGAAACGTTTACTGAGTTCTTCTAAATTCTGTTTGACTCTCTAATGATACAACTCTAAATATAAACGTGATGTAGATTACATTTTTCCCAAAGGAAAATAGTTTTTGTCTTTTCTATAATAGTTATTAGCCAGATATCAATGAGAAATGATGTATTCTTAGAAAGTGGCTTTCAGGGACACCTGGGTGGCTCGGTCAGCTGGGTGTCTGCCTTCGGCTCAGGTCATGATCCCAGGGTCCTGAGATTGAGTCCCGCACTGGGCTCCCTGCTCAGTGGGGAGCTTTCTTCTCCCTCTGCCTGCTCTGCCTGCTCTGCCTGCTGCTTCCCCTGCTTGGGCTCTTTCTCTGACAAATAAATAAATAAATTCTTCAAAAAAACAACCAAAAACAAACAAACAAACAAAAGTGGCTTTCAATTGTCTTTCATAGCAGCAGAACCATTTCTTCAAACAAAATAGAACTTAGAGTCTTTATGCATAAAGTAAAAGGCAGAGACACTATGATTAAAGATAAGTTGGAGGTCCCTCTCAAATGACCCTTTTACCCCTACATTGCTTATTCAAAGAACACTGTGGCCAAGAAACAGTACTAAAAACAATGAATGTAAATTCTTGGCTTACCAGAGTCACTGAATCCTTTCCTCTTAAATGCACAGAATTAAAAGAGCAGTTCATGGGTATATTTTTTATTATAGAGCATTTTTTGGGTCCCATTTCTTAAACAAGGATCAAACACAAAACATAATCACATATATTTACATATTTCATATTTCAGTTATAAACTAATAGTCCACATCATGCTGATGATATAAAAACAAGAATAAAGGTAAGGACAAGTATCTTCCAAGATTTTGCTCAGACATATGACCTTAGAAATTGTCACTGCCATCCTCAGAACAAAAAAAAAGTTCAAATGAAAATTACCAATTCTTCTTAAATCCAGCAGAGAACTGAGGTCACAAGGCAAACTGCCTCCCTGAAACACTGGAGATAGTCGAATACAGAGAATCACAAATAACTTCCAGAGTCAGTAACCGGTAGGAATACTTAAGCAGAGATCGATGAATTGATGGGAGGTCTAGTATGGGTTATCTTGAAAGATAAAAACTCTGACTGGGGTTGGGGTTGGGGGTGGGGCTTTGCTGCTGCCCATGCTTTTGTGAGTTTTACTTCCAGGAATTTTACCAGGGTCCTAAGGTAAAGGCTGGAGGAAAACTTAGGGCTTTCTAGCATTGGGAGAGTGAAGGCAGTCAATTTTAAATATGCCCAGAGTGTTCTTTTCTCCTTACCAAGGGCCTTCCCTCAAGGAAAATTACTAAAGCCTTATCTGGACTAGGGGAAGGAGAATTCGATAACTTGAGCCCTCCAGATTCTCTGTCTCACATAAGGGGAGAAAAATAAAGAAAATAAAAGAAACTCTTCTTGGGGCACCTGGGTGGCTCAGTGGGTTGGGTCTCTGCCTTAGGCTCGGGTTATGGTCTCGGGGTTCTGGGATCAGCCCCGCTTCGGGCTCTCTGCTCAGCGGGGAGCCTGCTTCCTCCTCTCTCTCTCTTTCTCTCTGCCTGCCTCTCTGCCTACTTGTGATCTGTCTCTTGCTCTCTGTCAAATAAATTAATAAAATCTAAAAATAAAAAAAAAAAAAGACTCTTCTTAAAGTCACAGCCCTTAGATTCAGCCCACTAAAAAAAAGTTAGATTTAATCATGAGATGATAGAATGCTTCTCATCTGCAATACCTTATCACCACATCAACAAGGCTCCTATATGATAACAGAGGATTACAACCAAGAGAGTTGTAAGATACAGACTCTATTTAAAAATGAGCTTCAGGGTGTCTGTGTGGCTCAGATGGTTGAACATCTTTGTTTTGGCTGGGGTCATGATCTTATGGGTCTTGAGATCAAGCCCTGCATGGGGCTTTGTGCTCAGTGGGGAGTCTGCTTGAGATTCCCTTCCTCCTCCCCTCACCCCATATGTGCTAAAATAAAATAAATAAATCTTAAAAAGTGAGCTTCCAACAAAACAAAGACAACGGGGGAGTGGGACATAAAGGACACTAGAAGAAACTGAAGCCTCTGACACCTACAGCTACAGCAAACATTAAATGCTGCATAATTCCTAAGCAAAAACTTAACACTGAAGGTCTCTTTGCCTCAGTTCTCATTAACTGATAGAACTTATCAGGCTTTCAGAAAAAGTTACAAAGCATGCTAAATGCAAAAACAAAACAAAAAACAAAAACAAACCCAAAAACCAACCAGAAACCAAACACTAAAACCTAACAACAAATCCAAACCAGTCTGAAGAAACAAAGCATGCATGAGAACCAAACACAGATAATGGCAGAGACTTTGGAATTACCACACTGCAGACTTAACACAATTATGATTAATATGCTAAGGCTCTAATGGACAAAGTGGCAACATGAAAGAAGATACGGGTAAAGTAAGCAGAGAAATGGAGATGATAAAAATCAAAAAGAAATGGGATGCCTGGGTGGCTCAGTCAGTTAAGCGTCTCAGCCCGTGTCATGATCCTGGGGTCCTGGGATTGAGCCTCGCATTGCGTTCCATGCTCAGCGGGAGCCTGCTTCTCCCTCTGCCTGCTGCCCCCTCTGCTTTTGCTCTCTGACAAATGAATAAATAAAATCTTAAAAAAAAAATTCTAGAAATATGGGGCGCCTGGGTGGCTCAGTGGGTCAAGGCCACTGCCTTTGGCTCAGGTCATGATCCCAGGGTCCTGGGATCGAGCCTCACGTCGGGCTTCCTGCTCAGCGGGGAGCCTGCTTTCTCCTCTCTCTCTGCCTGCCTCTCTGCCTACTTGTGATCTCTGCCTGTCAAATAAATAAATAAAATCTTTAAAAAAAAATTCTAGAAATAAAAAAATACTTTAACAGAAATAAAGAATGTCTTTGAGGAATGGCTGGCTCAGTGGGTGAAACATGTGACTTGTTATATTCTCATAGGTTTGAGTCCTGTGTTGGGTACAGAGATTACTTGAACAATAAAATCTTAGGGACAGCTGGGCGGCTCAGCCAGTTAAGTGTCTGCCTTCAGCTCAGGTCATGAACCCAGAGTCCTGGGATCAAGTCCTATTTCAGTCTCCTTTTCAGCAGGGAGCCTACTTCTCCCTCTGCCTGCTCTGTCTGCAGCTCTCCCTGTTTCTGTTCTCTCTCTCTCTCTGACAGATAAATAAATAAAATATTTTTTAAAAATTAAAAAAAATAAAATCTTAGGGGCGCCTGGGTGGCTCAGTCGTTGGGTGTCTGCCTTCGGCTCAAGTCATGATCCCAAAGTTCTGGGATCGAGCCCTGCATCGGGCTCCTTGCTCAGTGGAAGCCTGCTTCTGCCTCTCTCACTCCCCTTGCTTGTGTTCCCTCTCTCGTTGTGTCTTTCCCTGTCAAAAGGACAAATAAAATCTTTAAATAAATAAATAAATAATAAAATAAAATAAAGCTTTAAAAAAAAATGCCTTTCGATGAGACCATCAATAGACTGGATGTTGCCAAGAAAAGAATCAGCGAGCTTAAATTTGTATGAGTAGAAACTTCCCAAACTGAAGAACAAAGAGAAAAAAAAAAGGAAACATATTCAAGAACTAGAAACAATTACAAAAGGTCTGACATATGTGTAACGGAAATACCAGAAGAGGAAAGAAATAAAGTGGAAGAAATATTTGAACTGAGAATGGCTGAGAATGTTCCAAAATTAATGACACACACCAAACCACAGATCTAGGAAACTCAGAGAATACCAAATAGGATAAATGTAAAACAAACAAACAAACAAAACCACTTAGATATATTATATTCAAATAGCTAAAAACCAAAGACAAAAAGTCTTGAAAATAGCTGGAGGGAAAAGAACAAAAACAAAAACCTTACTGATAGCACAACACTGGATTACATTGGAGGTCTCTTGAGAAACCATGTAAGCAAAAAGAGTAGAATGAAGATTTTAAAGTTAAAAGAAAAAAAAATTATGTCCACAAAATTGTTTCAAAAGTGAAGAAAAAATATTTTTTCAGATTAAAAACTGAGGGTATATTTGCACAGTAGATCTGCCTTATAAGAAATGTTAAAAGAGATTCTTCATAGAGAAGAAAAATGGTGGAGGTCAGAAACTTATAAAGAAAGGAAGGGTACAGGAGAAGGAGAAAAATGGAAGTAGAATGAAATATTTTACTTTTCTTATTTTTAACTGAACTGAACTGATAAATGTTCAGAGTAACAACAACAATGTATTTGGTGATTAAATCTTTTGGATAAGTGAAATGAATGACAGCACGGTATAAGGACACAAGGGAAGAAGTAAGAATACTTCATTACAAGGTACCTGTACTACACATGAAACAGTATATTGCTGTTTGAAAGCAAACTAGATTAGGAGTAAATATTTATTTCAAACTCCAGAATAACCACAAGAAGTTTTTAGAAGTAGTATAACTGATATGCTAAATAACTCAACTAAAACCAAAGAAAGTAAAACATGAAAAGATACAAAACACAAGTGAACTGAATAGAAAACATTTATAAATATGATAAATATTAATGCAACTGTACCAATAATCATTTTAAGTGTGAATGATCTAAACATAAAGAGACTGGCAGAGTAGATAAACAAAATGAAACCCAACTGTGTGTGGTGAGATATAAAAACACAGATTATAAAAGTGATGGAGGTGGTTGGGGATGAACAAAATAGGTGAAGGGGATTAAAAAGAACAAACTTCCAGTTCTAAAATAAGTAAGTCATGGGATGAAAAGTACAGCACAGGGAGTACAATCAATAATACTGTAATAGCTTTGTATGATAACACATGGTTAACTAAACTTAGCATAGTGAATACATTGCATAATATATATAATTGTCAAGTGGCTAAGTTGTAGACCTGAAACAATATAACACTGTACGCCAACTACACTTGAATTAAAAAAAAATTTTTAAAGGCAGTTAGCAAAAGTTAAAGGATTGACTTATATGAGGAAAACCTGGGGGGGAAGAAGAGAAAATCATATTCAAAGTTGACAGTTGGGGACCAATAATATTAGTTTGAACATTAAAATCCATTTTATATTCCATCCTGCCCCCAAAAATAAAAGGATGGTGAAAGATATACCATACCAACCGTAACAAAAAGAAAGCTGGAATAACTATACTAATGTCAGACAAAGCAGACTACAGAGTACGGTTACTATCAGAAATAAAGAGGAATATTACATAATGATGAGGAGGTCAATTCTTTACTGTAGACATACAATTCTTAAGGTCTGCATTCCTAACACAAAGCATCAAAATATGAGCAAAATCTGACAGAACTGTAAGAAGAAAAAGACAAATCCACTAATTATACTTGGAAACTTAGCACAACTCTATCAGCGAATGACAGATCCAGCAGGCAGAAAATCAGTAAGGATGTATTTGAACTAAAGAGCACCATCAATCAATTGGATCTAACTGACATTTTTATAATACTTTAACATCAACAGAAAATACATTCTTCTCATGCTCACATGGAATGTTTACCAAGATAGACTACATTCCAGGACATGAAATACACCTTAAATTTAAAAGAAGAGAAATCATATAAAGTATGCTCTCAGATTATATAGTAATTAAGCTAAAAATCACTAACAAAAAGATAGGGGGGGCTACCCCAAAATATTTGGGAATTAAACAACACACTTCTAAAATATTTTGAATCAAGTGATAATGAAATTATAACTTAATCAAATTTGTGGGATATAGCTAAGGCAGTATACAGAGGGAAAGTTATAGCATGAAATGTATATAATAGAAAAGATCTAAAATCAGTAATCTAAGCTTCCACCTTAGAAAACTAGAAAAGGAACAATATAAAAATAGAAAAAAATATTTTAAAAATGTTAAAAATATAAATATAAAAAAAATAAAGTAGAAATCAATGAAATGACAATAGGAAATCAACAGAGAAAATCAACAAAACCAAAAACTCGTTGTTTTAAAAGATCAATAAAGTAGATAAACCTCCAGCTAGCTTAATCAAGAGAAAGAATGAGAAATGACACAAATTATTAATACCACAAATGAAAGCTTCTTTCATTGCTACTGAGCCTATGAACATTAAAAGGATAATAAATGTTATAAATAACTCTATGCCACAAATTTGATAATTTATGAAATGAATGGGTCAATTCTCTAAAAGACACAATCTGCTAAAACTCACACAAGAAGAATAATTTGAACAAGCCTTAACTATTGAAAAAACTGAACCAATGATTTATGGTTTCACTGGTGAATTCTACCAAACTTTAAAGGAAGAAATAATACCAATTCTCTGTAATCTCTACCAGAAAACAGAAGGAGAGAACATTTCCTAATTCATTACATAAGACCAGCATTACCGTAATTCCAAAACCATACATTAAAAAGTCAGAAAAACTACAGACCAGTAACCCTTGTGAACACAGGTGTAAAAATCCTCAAAAGAGGCACTTGGGTAGCTAAGGCAGTTAAGTGCCTGACTCTTTTTTTTTTTTTTTTAAAGATTTTATTTATTTATTTGTCAGAGAGAGATCACAAGTAGGCAGAGAGGCAGGCAGAGAGAGGAGGAAGCAGGCTCCCTGCTGAGCAGAGAGCCCGATGCGGGACTCGATCCCAGGACCCTGAGATCATGACCTGAGCCGAAGGCAGCGGCTTAATCCACTGAGCCACCCAGGCGCCCAGTTAAGTGCCTGACTCTTGATCTCAGCTCAGGTCTTGATTTCAGGGTCATGAGTTCAAGCCCTGTATTGGGCTCCACACTGTGAGGCCCACTTTAAAAAAAAAAAAAAAAAAAAAAAGATGCCTGGATGGCTCAGTCTAGGTTAAGAGTCTGCCTTCAGTCCCAATGTCCCGGGATGGAGTCCCGCATTGGGCTCCTTGCTCATGGGGAGCTTGTTTCTCCCTCTGCCTGTTGCCCCTGTTTGTGCTCTCTCTCATTCTCTGACAAAACAAATCCTCAAGAAAAATATTAGCAAATCCAGTCAAATAACATTAAAAAAAACTATATACCAACAAAAAAACGAAGGATACACTATGTCATTGTATGCCCCTACCCTGCTGCTCTATCTCCCACTTTGCTGAGCCTCTTAGGCCAAATGTAAAAACACTAAATAAATACCTTAGATGAAAAGATGAAAAATATACATATTTAACTTTTTCACTGCATATGCAAAGCTGATTCAAGATTCAAAAATTAACTGATGCAATCCATTACATCAACAGGCTAAAAGAGGAAAATCGTATGATCATATAAACAGATGCAGAAGAAAGAAAAGATATGACAAAATCTAACACGTATATATTACTAAAAACTCAGCAAACAACCCAATTAAAAAACAGGTTAAATCTGGATACCTTACCAAAGAAGATATTCAGGTGGTAAATAAGTAAATGAAAAGATGCTCAACATCTTTTGTTACCGGGAAATACAAGTTAAAACAACATAGATATGAAGGCACATCTATTAGAGGGATTAAAATCTAAAAAACTGACAATACTGAATAGTGATAAGGATGTGGAGGAGTAGGAACTCTCATTCATTCATTGACGGTGAAAAATACAAAACAGTACAGCTACTCTGAAAAATAGTTTGGCAGTTTCTTACAATGCCAAATATAGTCATACCATACAATCAAGTAATTGTAACCCTAGGAATCTAGGAATCTGCCTAAATGAGTTAAAAATCATTTCCATATGGGGTGCCTGGCTAGCTCAGTCGGTGGAGCATGTGACTCTTGATCTCAGGGTTGCGAGTTCAAGCACCATGTTCGGTTCTTTTTTAAAAAAAGAAAAAGTTATGTCTACACAAAACTAATCACAAATATTTATAGCAACTTCTTAACTGCCAAAACCCATAAGCAATCAAAATGTCCTTTGATAGGTAATAGACTGGTGCATCCATACGATGGAATTATTATTACTCAGCAATGAATAGAAATGAGCAATCAACCCACAAAAAGACATAGGGAAACTTAAAATTTCTATTTTTAGTGAAAGAAGCCAGTCTGAAAAGACTACGCACTGTGTGATCCAACTTTATAACATTTTGGGCAAAAGAAAAACAATAGAGATAGTAAGAAAATCAGTAGTTGCCAGGGGCACAGAAGTGGGGGAGACGGGAGGCAGTAAAGAGATGAACAGATCAAACTGGGCATTTCAGTGTGGTAAAACTATTCTGTAGAATACTGTAAAGATGAATATGTGACATTATGCACTGTCAAAATCCACACAACTGTATAGCACAAAGAGTGAATCCTCATGTAAACTATGGATTTTAGCTAATAGTAAGATATAAATGTTACTCAATAATCTTAACATACACATCACACTAACATAAGATATTAGTACTAGGGAAACTGCAAGGAAGAGGGAATACATGGGAACTCTGCACTATCTGCTCAACTTTTCTATATACCTAAAACTGCTCTAAAATATAGTTTACTAATTTTTTAAACAATAAGGATGCATATTATCACAACTATTACATAACTATTCTGGGAATATAAGATATTATAATTGGATAAGAGGACATAAAGGAAAAAAACAACCAGTTGAAAAATATAATGGAAGTTATAAGACTTTATGATAGCAACAACAACAACAACAACAAAAGAGCCACAAGTAGCAGTACATTCTACAATTAATGTATGTGAAGAAAACTTTCAAACTGTTCTGGGGTAGAAAAGACTATAATACCATAAGCTGATACCTTTTTCTTATAAGGGAAGAAATAACACTGAAAAGACAAACACTACCAAAAAATTAATTAATAGCAATTATAACAAGGGACACCTGGGTGGCTCAGTAGGTTAAGCATCTGCCTTTGGTTCAGGTCATTGATCCCAGGGTCCTGGGACTGAGTCCCATATTGGGCTCCTTGCTGCTCCCCTGTTTGTGTTCTCTCTCTGACAAGTAAATTAAAAAAAAAAAAAAAATCTTAAAAAAAAATAAAAAAAGCAATTACAATGAAAATGCCAGCATGCTTTTTTTTGGATCTCTAGAAACATTCTAAAATTCATTTGAAAGTATAAGTATCTGTACATGTACCAACTCCAATTTATAAATCACTCTAATTTCAAAATCTAGCAAAGTGCTTGGGATAAGTGCTTGAAAAAAAATTGAGAAACATCCTGAAAAAGAAAAATTAGGAGAGGAATCTTGCCATATCCAACATTAAAGTTAAACTGATGGTATAATAAGGACAGAGACCAGGGGGATAACAAGTAATACAGAAATAGACAAAGCATACAGGAATTTAATATTATAACAAGGGTAGAAATTCAAACACTTAAGGAAAAGATAAACACCAATATGTGAGCCATTTGGAAAAAATAAAGCTAGATTCATACTTTATACATAAAACTAAATTACAGATCTATCAAAAAGTTAAAAAATTAAAGTAGTAGAAGGCAACAAAATGTGTATGATGTAATCTAAGAATTGAGAAGCTCCTCCTAAGCATGAAATAAAAACCATGAGTTTTTCTAGTCTGTCACTAAAACAGCTAGCTAGAACAATAACAAACTTAATTAAATACAATGGATACTCCATGGAACTTAGACTAAATACCATTTCCCATTAAAAGCCCTCCTTGGAGAAATTTGATGCCATGTGTGCAGCAGGAACATTTTGTCTAACAGAGAGCAAGGAAACTGCTAAAGACATATTAAGATCACTGATATTAAGATCAACCAAAGGAACTGGGAACCAGCATGAATAGGCCTCTACTTGTTAAAGATGGGATGATTCAAACATCAAGAAATAATAACTTGAATGAACTAAAATACCTCAAATATTTTTAAATTCATAAGTTCATTTATAATGACACTGAAAACATCATAAGTTCATCTATAGCGAAACTGAAAACAAAAACAAACAGAATCCAAACTCCATGGGACACCTTTGAAGAATACAAGTAAATAATGCAATGTTTTGACAACTGGTAAGCAAGAGCTATCATAAATAACCTATCTAGTCTTTTCTCTAGGAACTTACTATGCCTCAGAGAAACCAAAAAGTTGGTAAGAGGGGAACTTTTACATTTTACAACTCTTAGTGAAATGATAGATTTAGGTGATGATCCTCAATGGCTGTTGACATCACAAAAAAAGAGACAAGATATTACATATCTCCTGATAGAAGTACACAATGCCAATTCTAAAACTCTCTTCATAAAACTCAAACAATTGAGAGAAAAGGAGCAGAGGGATAGAGAATCTGAAGCCGACTCTGCGCCAAGTAAGTACAAGCCCACCGAGATCACAACCAGAGTGGCTGCCTAAAAGACTAAGCCACCCAGGAGCTCCTGTACTGAAACTTTTCTAACCATCTCAGCATTGCATTAACTGTCCACTATGCCTGCCAACTACCTCTTTATAGCACTTATTTATACCACAAGTTTGTTTTTGGATGTGCTTCTATAGAAGCTGAAAATGATCTTTTTTATTTCTAACTCCTACCACATACACCCTCCTAGAGGGTACTCAGTAAATATTTGCAGAATCAAAATGAGATTGCAGCATCTAAACCTGGCTTTAAAAAGTGACAAGCTCTAGGAAGCCTTGCTGAGTCTTATTCAAAAAAGACTTTCAAAGAGGAGGCACAGATCAAATCTTGTAGCAAGATGGGAAATCATGTCGTGCATTTAGGCATTTAGGCTCATGAACTCCAGCAACTTTTTTTTCTTGATATACTATAAGTGCTTCATCTAAAGCAACTATTCCCAAACTTTTTAGTCAACAAACAGTATTAGGTGACTCTCTATTCCATTAGCTTCCATTTGCATGAAAAGACAAAAAGAAAATCTAAAAAAAGTAAAGATTACAGTTGACTTTGGTGAAAAAACTTTCAAATTAACTTACAACATAAACAAAACAAAGGTCAAAATAAACAAATAAAAGAAATAATCAAAGACCACTGAAAGCACTGACTTGTGCTAAACTACCTTTTGACAAACAGTCTTACACTATAATCTAATACACAAATGCCTATACTATACACATATAAAACTGGAAATGATAGTTCCCTTTACTAACATTATAGAACCTTATTCATTTTTTTAATTGGGGGGGAAAAAAAAACCCAGCAAAAACCCACAAGTAGAGACCTGACAAAATGATTTCATGACACCACTATTGGGTTGAGATTTAAAGTTTGATGAACACTGTCCAAAGTTGTACACACTATTTATAATCCCCTACTCTAACCCTCCTACACTGTTGGTGGGAATGCAAGCTGATCCAGCCACTCTGGAAAACAGCATGGAGGTTCCTCAAAAAGTTGAAAATAGAGCTACCTTATGACCCAGCAACTGCACTACTCGGTATTTACCCTAAAGATACAAATGTAGTGATATAAAGGGGTATGTGCACCCGAACGTTTATAGCAGCAATGTTCACAATAGCCAAACTATGGAAAGAACCTGGATGTCCATCAACAGATGAATGGATAAAGAAGATGTGGGAGATATATATAAGAATACTATGCAGCCATCAAAAGAAATTAAATCTTGCCATTTGCAACAATGTGGATGGAACGAGAAGGTATTATGCTGAGCAAAATAAGTCAATCAGAGAAAGACAATTATCATATGATCTCCCTGATATGAGGAAGTTGAGAGGCAACGTTGGGGGTTTGGGGGGTAGGAAAAAATAAATGAAACAAGATGGGATTGGGAGGGAGACAAACCATAAGAGACTCTTAATCTCACAAAACAAACTGAGGGTTGCTGGGAGTATGGGGGTAGGGGAAGGGTGGTTGGGTTATGGACATTGGGGAAGGTATGTGCTATGGTGAGTGCTGTGAAGTGTGTAAACCTGGAGATTCACAGACCTATACCCCTGGGGCTAATAATACATTATATGTTAATAAAAAATAAAAAAATAGAAAAAAAATCCCCTACTCTACAGTTATAGCCACAACCCCACAACAAACCACTATATGAAGTTTACAGTAAAAGCACGTCTGTAGTATATCATAAAAATCATGAACAGCAAATATAATTTTTAAAAGAATATGGTAATTACTGCTCTCAGTTAAAGTGAAATAGAACTTTGATAGCCAAAAAAATGAAAGGTATTATGTCTATTAAGACAAGTGCCTTAGTCCTAAACCTCTAAAAAGTGACAAAACAAAGGGTCTTGGCTGAGAACTGTTAAAGAACTATCTTATTTTAACCAACATTATTTGCAAGCATTTCATAAGAAAGCCCTGTTTTAGGAAGTTCAATCGTACTCACTGTTCATCTTAGTTATTAAATGGTGGGATGGTATGGCTTTAGAAATAATTTTCATGGGGTGTCCAACCCAAACTCAAATTTAAGACATCAGTCTTCCTAACAGACTATTATCTTTAAGTTGCTACAAAAATTTGATAGCTATCACCAACTTCAAGTCACTTTAAAAAACCTATCTCTTTTCATAGCCAAATATCAAATCAAACACTTAGCTGATTTTCTTTTGTTAAAAACTAATACTGAGATGCATTCTCTAATAACCTACAAAAAGGCAATGAAGCTCTTTTTACCATTTATATAAATTTTTTAGCTCAGGTGCCACTGGACCTATATCAACATCCCTCCTAACAGGAAGTATTTTTGCTGAAAGATTTCAGTGGTTTCAAAAAAATTTTTTCATAAAAGTAGAGATGAGAGAAATGTAAATATAAAAGCATTCCAGAACAAAGAGCATTTATGTGTATCAAATAAAATTTCCATTTACTTTTTACAAGATTGCCACAGACACATGAAGTTGTGTCCAGGTTTTCTCACTGGATCCCCTTGTTGACTAGATGCACTGAATGGAGAAGGCTGGGAAGTGTTAGGCTGGCTCTGCACTTGCACAGCTGGTGAAGGCGTCATAGGAGTGTTCTGTGAAAAAACACAACCACGCAGTTTGTGAGATGATACTGAAAGACATTCATATTTTATAGTATAGGCATAAATGATTTTAATGACAATTATGATTACATTGCTAGTTATGCACTTCTAACATAGAATTTACATTTGTAGTTAGTAAATATTTCTTAAAAATTCTTTTAAAAAGATAATTATTTTTATAAAAATAATTAGGAAAGATTCTTTTATTTACTATGAGCCACAAAGGCAAGATCACATTGTTAATGTTACAGGACATAAATTATTTAGAATTAAGAAATTTTAGATCAATAAATTAGGCAGAAACAAAACTATAGATTAAAATGAGGAATAAATCTACTATAAATCACTCACTGATTTACTTATACACATTCTGCACAAGAATGAATCAATTGCAAATTAATCTTTCTTTGCATATATTTCCTTTCAGATTTTTTAATGACTACAACATAAAACAATCATAGCAAAACGCAAAGAAAATTTCTGATGTTAAAAATGAAGTAACTATAAGTAGAATGTTATAAATATTATTTTATAGTAAGCCGTTTTAACAACTTTAGTCTTTAAAGTTGTTCAGTTTCAGCTTTTGATGGACAGTACAAGTAACAGAATTCTAATTCCAATTCTAATTCAGAAGTCTTTTAAATATAAGCTATACTTTCTTCTTCTGTAGCCTATCCCTTTTTCTCTGAAAAATACATAATTATAATATGACTTAAAATAATTTGAGGCAAAATACTTTCTTTGAACCTTATCTCAGATTTTATTCATAACGTATCACAAAGGGAAAAATAATAATGAATTTCTCATATAGAAATGGTAGCACCATTTTCAAAGCATTGTTTAATGGCAATAAATTTAAACTCTGGAAAAATATTAAATATACTCATTCACTTTTAAGGTAATATTGGAAATAGTTGGGCAAAACTAGTAAAAAATTTCTGCAAACATCAGATTAAAATCCATAATAATTAGAAAAAAAGACAGTAAGCTATAAGGCTAGAGCATAAAAATGAAAAAAGAGAATAAAATGCTGGAAAAAAGTTTAGAAATGAGAAATCCTAGGACTCTTTGAGTTCCAAGCTCTAAGAAAAAGAAAATCTACTTTTGGGATATGATTGAAGTTGTTTCCATAATAGGATCTGGTCCCACACTTAAGATTTTATAATATGGTCAGTGAGAAAACATATACATGCATATGCATGCATGAAAAACAGGTGCCATGGATAGGGTGGACTTTTTAGCTTGACACACCAGTAGTCAAAACTTTCAATTTGCCTGTTAAACTAGTTAAGTGACTCAGGGCAATCTCTTCAACCTCTGTGATCCTCAGTTTCGTCATCTATAAACTATTAAGTAATGAAATCTTAACATAAGGGATTGTCTGAAGACTAGAGAAACTACAGATGAAGAGCCTAGTTCTAGATTCTCAACAAATGGCAACATATATGCTATAAGTCCAAATAGATAAGGGAAACTAAACTTTGGAGGAAAGATAATGAATGAGTCTGCTTTGGGGACAGTGGCAGATCAACTACAAATGTCTATTAATAGAAGTTAATGCTGGAAACATGGATCTGACAATCATTTTCCTGGGAATTCTTAAAGCCATAAAAATTGATGCTGAGAAAGCAGACAAAAGAAAATAAAAGGATCAGAGACAAAGGAATGGAAGGTAACATTAGAATTAGTCTATTTATCAAAAGAATTACTGAAATTGTTTTCCTGAAATGAAAATATTGCAATAAAAAATCCAAGAAATTCTAATAAGGGAAGTAACCAAGAGAATCAATTTCAGCCAAATACAAATATTAGAGAGTAACAAGTTACAAATATCCCAGAATTTTAATTAAAGGGTAAATTTGCCAGAAGCATCAAATTCCCTCAGAATGAATCTTCTGGTTCCCTTTTCTATTACCATTTAAATTAGGTATTTTATTGGGGCGCCTGGGTGGCTCAGTGGGTTAAGCTGCTGCCTTCGGCTCAGGTCATGATCTCAGAGTCCTGGGATCGAGTCCCGCATTGGGCTCTCTGCTCAGCAGGGAGCCTGCTTCCCTCTCTCTCTCTCTGCCTGCCTCTCTGCCTACTTGTGATTTCTCTCTGTCAAATAAATAAATAAAATCTTTAAATTATTAGGTATTTTATTGAATATCTTGTTACATATTTGTAATTAAACTTATTTTTATTTTCAAAAGTGCTAACAAATCTTTAACCTATTTTTTTTTTTTCATTGTGGAACTCTTATTTGGTGTTGCATAGAAAATTTAACAAATAATCACAAGGTATTTTGACCCCAAATGTGAATGAGGGATATGGCAAGGATGACTGAAATTAATCTAAGCTGTTAAATTAATAATGAATAAAGACACATTAACCAAATGCAACATGTAAAAACTTGTGGATCTTAATTCAAACGAGCTGTTTAAAAAAACCAACCCACGTTGTTTTTAAAAGACAACTAGAGAACAATGAACTGGGTGTGAGATAAACACACTGTTATTTCTGCTAGATGTGATTTGGTACTGGAGAGAGAGACAGATCTCAATAGTTAAAAGTACTTAACTATTAGAGAAATAGATTCTGATTTACTGGCAAAATGAAATAATGTTTGATACTTGTTTTAAGGTACTCCACGAAAAAAAAAAGATTGTGAAGAACAGATGAAACTAAAAAGGCAAATGGTAATAATATTTAAATCTAGGTGATAGAAACATGAAGACTTCTTGGCTCTACTTTTGTATATGTTGGAAAAAATTTTACAATAAAAAATAAACAAGTGACAGAGTGATAAAAAGAATTAAATAGATCTAAATATAACACTGAAACAAAAAGAATTAAAGTACTTTTAAAAAATTTTTTTTATTTATTTGAGATAGAGAATAGCAAGAGAGAGCACAAACAGAGGGTGGGGAGAGGGAAAAACAGGCTTCCCACTGAGCAGGGAACCCTGGTGATCATGACCTGAGCCAAAGGCAGACACTTAACCAACTCAGCCACCCAGGCACCCCAAAAATTAAATTACTTATAGAATATACCAAATGAGAAATTCTTAGACTCATATTTCCTTTGACCATAGAAGTGAATATTTTTAGGTTTCCTCTTGTTATTAAAAAAATTACACATTCCTGAGGTGCCTTTGTGGCTCAGTTAGTTAATCATCCTACTCTTGATTCTGGCTCAAGTCATGATCTCAGGGTCATGAGATCCAACCCAGCGACGGGCTCTGCACTCTGCACTCAGCACAGAGTCTGCTTAAAAGTTCCACTCTCCCTTTGCCCCTCCCCCAATAAATAAACAAACAAATAAATATCAATTAATAAATAAAAAGAATTAGGTCTTTTACATGATAGTGCAAAATAAATTTCTTTTAGGCTATATGTTTACTTTTTCTTAACCTTATTATTATTTTTTTAAATTTATTTGATACAGAGAGAGAGAGTGGCAGGGGGAGTGGCAGGCAGAGGGAAAGGGAGAAGCAGACTCCCTGCTGAGTAGGGAGCCTGATGCGGTGCTCGATCCCAGGAACCTGAGATCATGACCAGAGCCAGAGGCAGAGGCTAAACCCACTGAGACACCCAGGCTCAGTTTTTGTTTTTTTTTTTTTTAAATTTCATTTATTTATTTGACAGAGAGAGATCACAAGTAGGCAGAGAGGCAGGCAGAGAGAGGGGAAGGGAAGCAGGCCCCCTGCTGAGCAGAGAGCCCCATGTGGGACTCGATCCCAGAACCCTGAGACTATGACCTGAGCCGAAGGCAGCAGCTTAACCCACTGAGCCACCCAGGCGCTCCAGGCTCAGTTTTTTACCATGAATTGCTTGATCATCAGCCATAACCCTAACTCAAGTGTAAATGTAAAAGTAGGTTTCAAAGTCATAGTTTTTGGAATGATCCCTCTTCAGGAATATTCTCTATCATCTACTCTATTGAGGAAGAGCTTTTTTTTTTTTTTTTAATGTTACAGATTTTGGGTACCCCCCCCAATCAAAGCCACAAATCCAGCAGTGAATGACCAAAAAAGTAAAATTACACAAAGGATGCGAAACAACTATGTGATTTATTCTGCAATGTAGAACTAATTGAAAAAGTTAATGCAGCAGTTTTATTATTGCCTTGCTTTCTTCTATTATCTTTTCAAGATGATGCTTTCCTTGATCATCTTTTCAAGAGTAAATTATGGCTAAAAATTCTAGATCAGTGATAACTTTTAAGATTTATTTATTTACTTGAGAGAGAGAGAGAGAGAAACCACAAAAGCAGGGGTAGGGACAGAAGGAAAGAGAAAGAATCCTCAAGCAGACTCATCCCTGAGCACAGAGCCCTGGATCATGACCTGAGCTGAAATCAAGAGTTGGACGCTTAACTGACTGAACCACCCAGGTGGCCCTAGAGTGATAACAATTTCCGATATAAGACTTGGGATTTGAGGCTCTTAAACCCTTATGTTCTTAGTACTAAACTTTAAAAACCTTAGAAAGATAAAAATTTAAACACTTCAATCTATGTTAGAAAGATACAAATTCATAATCTATTCTCAAAATAAATTCTTTGCTAGGTAGTAATGAAACAGTTTGTTCAATTCTAACTAAAGATTTTGAAAGCCACTTATAAAATAGAACTGACTTAAGATAAATAGGATGACAAATAAACCAGACACTCTGATACCTCGTATCTACTTGAAGGAACTGACAAAGTATATTCTAAAACACAGGCGAGGAAGGAGAGATACTCTGAAGCAGTTATAAGGAACAAAAATCAGATTTACTCTGTGAAATAAGAGTATTTATACTTAGTCTAAATGTATAGATCTTTTGAGAACAGAATTAAGACAATTACAGGAATCACTGGAAAAGAGATCTTTGTGAGTGTGGGAAAGTAACTTCAATTTTTAAAAATGAGGGTTTGGGACAAGATAATATCTAAGATTCTTTCTGCTCTTACATTCCCTCATGTTTTTAAACTACCAAGTTTTTTACTCTTACAAAGTATATAACCTAGATAATCAATACATACCAAGACTGGCTTATAAGGATACACTAAAATGCAAAAACAATTATTATGTTTAGTGGTAATGCCTTTCTCAGTTTTTACGATGTACTATAACGTGCTACTACTCCACAAATTTAAGCAGTAGTACTCTTAACAAAATATTGAAATGATAATTCCTGGGGCTCTTGCTAAAACGATCTTGGCTATGACTAAATGCTGCCCCCTTGAGGCTACAGATCTGCATTCTGATGGATTGAATAACTTCAAGCTCTTTATCAAAGAAAGGAAGGGACCAGGAAGATACCAAAATTCAGTGTGACACAGAACCATATTAGCAATGGTTCAATAGAATTGAGGAAAAGCACATATAAAACACCTTAAGTAAATACATCCTTAAGTAAACTACTTTTATATACAAGAATTTAGCATGTCTTCAGATCATGGGATTAACACCTATTGTTCTGTTCAACATGTGCTTTACATGCTCCTGAAAAAGGCAAATCTTTAGGTAAGTATTTATAACTACTTTTCTTTTTTTATTCATTTTTATTTTTTTATGTGCCAAACTAGCTTTATGCCTTCAGAAGATACCAATTCATGAATAGTTATCCTATAACTTACAAATACAACAGACTAAAATAAACAGCTACAAATAAAGAAATTTGCCTTGAAATAGGTAAAATTTATTTTGTATCTATATGAATTATGCAGCTAAATACTATTTAAACACAAAATCTGCAGTTATGTCATTTACTTTCATAATCTTTCTCCTTTTCTGCTGCTAATTTTTTTTCTGTAATGAAATTAATATAGCTGATTAATTAGAGTGAAAGGGAACAAAACTGAGAAAAGAAACATGAAAGAACAATGGTAGTAGGATTACCTGTTGGCTATTCTCAGCAGGGACTTCTCCCTGCAGTCTTTCTAGCCCTGAACATTCTGCAAATCTAAAAGTCCCTCCTTGGGTTCCAGGTACCTCCTTAACATCCCCAGACCCCCTTGAAATGGTAGAAATAACAAGGTTTTGCTGAAAAGTCACATTTTAAAATCCTCTATTTCATGTACTCCTTTAAGGTACCAATTCAAATAGTGAATAAAATGTGTTACATCAAGGTCCATATAAAAGAAATCTGAAGAATCTAGGTAACAATGGAAATGGTTTTCTATTAGTAGGCTCTTAAGAAGACCAACAGCTGACCCTTCAAAGGAAATTTATGATCCCATCTTAAACAGTTGATCTAATTTTTTAGCCTTTATAGGTACTTTATTCCCTATATATGAAGGTAAAATACAGCTGTACTATTACTGAGTGCCTAACTATCTAGCAGTCACCATGTTAAGTGTTACACATAAGAATCCCAGTTTTTAATTCTCTCACAGACACCATGCATGCTATCTCTTTTTCCTTGCAAAAATTTAAATTTCTACCTGCCAACCAAACACTAATTTTAAAAATAAGGAATGCAGCCATTTTAAATAAACTATACTCTTTGGGACAATACATATTAAAGAACACATTTTTAAAAAGTATTTTTTTATTTTAACACATTTAATAAATAATATATATGTAAATAAAATGTAGTAATTTTAGGGACTGAATTAGATACATATATGTCCAATATGTAAAGAAAAAAGTTTTAGGATTAATATCCTAAAATCATAATTTAATGCTACTCACATTCTGTAATATAATAGTTCAAATACTCAATATGTTATATATAAAATGGCTTTCTAGAACTTTTCAACAAAATCTTTTAAAATAGTGGAGAAGTGGGTTAAGAGTATGAATCTCTGTTTTAGACACACACCCAACTGGTTCAGTCCTGGAACCACGTCACATTAGTTGGTGACCTTGGGTGAATTATTTTGCAGCTTGGAGCCTCATCTCTATTGTAATAACAATTCTTACCTCACAGAGTTATTCCAAGGATTAAATGAGAAAATGCTTTTAGTAACAATTTCCTAACACAGGTCCTAGTCTTCACAAGTATTATTGTTGGTTCTTTGTTACTTAAGTATCTTTATTGAATATAATCACACTGGGAAGATTAAGGACACACATAAAAATGAGGGTTGATAATTCCACAGTAATGGAGTTTTTCTCTCATTTGGCTTAGTCTATTATAACTATTTAGAAATTATAACTATTATAAGAGAATCTGAGAGGAAAAGACAGAGTGAGGAACTAATCAAGATGAATTGGGAAATCATAAATGAAGGAAAAAATATAAAAATCAACTTACTATATGCTTACTGTATGCCAGACACCATATTACTTTAAAAAAATTTTACTATGTTTAATAAATGAAAAAAAAAAAACTCAACTTACAGCAGTCTGAGGAAAATTGATTTAGTATTTTTTGCTAAAACTCAGTAATAATCATTGCCATGTACACATCAACTAAAGAATACTCAACCCACTTAGGTACCTTGCAATAAAAATAAATCTAAGCAATACAGTACTAATGTATGAATTAAAATCTCATTATGTCCCCAATAGCACCATCCAGTTTTATCCACTCACATGAAAAAAGAGGCACATCAGTGGATGAACTGTTCTGAAGCAAGGGATTCTTTGTTCTTTCATCTTTCATTTTGCTGCCCCCCTCCACCCCCAGATTTGGTACTAATGCCAGCAATGGCCATAGATCTGCTCTAAACACCAAAAGCATGGAGAAGAAACCAAAGTGGAGAAGAGTGCTAGCAGAGTTGGCAATAGTCACAGAAGGTTCTGGCTATGTAGGACTTAGGAAAGAGAAAGAAAAAAAAGTCATCCAGAAAATAAGGTTAAAACTAGTAAACCCCCTAGTTTCAGTGGAAACGGCATACAAGATTGACCTTAAAATCTTTACAGGTAGAATGAATCTTCAATTCAGTAGCACTAATCCTAGAAAACACTTCTATTGACTACAGGGTACAACAGAGTTTGGATAGTAGAATATTAAAGAGGGGATAACAGAAACCTGACTGGAGGGCAAAGCAGTAAAGAAACACAAAAGCAAGAATATCAGAATAGCTGAAAGAAACTGAAATTATAATAGTCTTTCAAGAACCAAGGCAACTAAGTCAATATGTAAGTATAACAGGAAAACACCTGATATAGGACTTACGGGATTCATCCTTTTTTTTAATAAAAGAATGGTGAAGAAAGCCACAAAAACATACTCCTGTCAAAATCAAGTACAGAATCTCCCTTTTGAAGTGCTCTTAGTATATCCCCCTCTACCCAAAGGTGACCAAGGAGACTGACTTATATCTAAAAAATTCTCCAAGAGATGTCAGATTAGCAAGTATTCCTCTATCTTGGGTCTACAAAATTACTGATTTGGGTCAATAACAGAATTTTAAAGATTCTTTAAACCATGTGCTAAAGTCAACAATTGAGAACTGTTTAATATTACAAAAACAAAAAACAAAAAAACACTGAAAAACAGGAGCTGGAGAGCCCAAGTACACTGGTGAGCTGACACAATGACCTTTTCCAAGATGAGGTGTCGAACAACAGTGGACAGTCCCCTACAATCCTATTTACAAGTGAGAACTCTTTAAGAGAAACATTGAGAGCAGGGTGACTTACCTGTGGGACCACATTCTGTACGTATGGCGGCGGGTGCTGCTGCTTTTGCTGAACAGCACTTTCTATTGCTACTTTAGCTACAGTGCTTGGATCTGCTCCCGCCGGCACAGCAACCATTGTTGCACTGCAGCCAGCATTGTTGGGGTCACTGATTGTAACAATTCTAACTCCTACTTTATTTGGAATTCCTGCGACTGTTTCCCTATCAGTATCCTCTGCCGGCCTCTTTACAGTTTTGCATTCTGCTGTGCCATTTGTAGACCGAACGTCAGATGATAGGGCAGGAGAATGGGACACTCTTGATCCTGAGTGGGGAACTGCTATGATTTGATGCCCCTGTATAACAGAGGTTGTAGAATGCGGTGAGACAACTACACTTGGGCGTTGCTGAGGCACATCTGAATTCAAACTTGAAGCTAGAGGTCCATTAGGCAAGTCAGTACCACTAAACTGCTGTGTTGCCACATTTGGAGCCTCCTGTATACTGCTCACAGATGGTGAACCACCCAAAGTTAATATAGGTCCATTTGAAATTCTTTCTAGTTGATCACCTTTGGCAGTATCTTGCTGAGTGGCATCTAAAGTCCCTTGTGGTTCCACTGGAGATATCTCACCATTTCCTACATGATTGGAAGTTTTGTGATTTGGAATGTTTTTGCTTAAATGAGAACCATCTCCCTTATCAAAATCACAGATTCCATTAACTAGAGGTTTTTTCAAATCACTTTTGATATCCGGCATATCCATTTGTTCTGAGTTCTGTTTTCCAGATGTTCCATTCTCACCTAATTCTAATGATGGCCCATTACTGATTAGTGAGCACTGATTAGCCTCACTTTGAATTTTCCCTGAGTTTGAAGGAGGTAGAGTTGAGTCACTGTACTTTCTCCCATTTAAAAGACTTCCCACCTGCATTTCATTTTCCTTTGTATCCCCATTGCTGGTGTTTGTGGTTCCTCGTCGGCAGGACGGGTTCTCCATGACTTCAATTTTACGTTCATGAACATGTAAACCTGTTGCTTCTTTTGCTTCCTCCTCCTTTTGGCAAATGATCTTATCACCTTTGAATGGGGGAGTAGCAGTAGTACAGGATGATTGTCCAGCTGGAGATGTCTGAGTGGCTGGAAGTGTTTGCACCTGAAGTCCAACTCCTGTTTGCGTCCCACTCATGGTAATTCCTGCTGGAGCAATGAGCTGAGTTGCATTTCCCTGACTCACAGTTGCAGTTGCAAAACTTGTATTTGGCACAACTGTTATGGTTACCTGGTTGCCAGAAGTCCCTTGGAAAATGGTTGCTGGGCTGTTCGAAATCAGTGGGCCTGGCAATATTTGTAAGTTCGAGATGGGCACAGTTTGCACTCCCCCTGTGGGTGGCATTGCACTTTGGACCAACTGAACGTTTTGCTGCCCAACCAATAGCTGCTGAGCTGAAGATTGCCCCTGCACTCCAAAACCTGCTGTTTGGTTATTGGCCACCTGGTATACCACCTGAGGGCTAGGAGCTCTTGCATTATTAGGGGGAGGAATCTGTGGTGCTGGGAGAATTAGCTTACCACCCGGCGTCGAAGGACCACGCTTTGGAAGCAGCAGCTGTTTTATCAGACTTGACTCACCAGAAGCAGGCTGACCAACGCCCGCATTTGCCTGCTGTGGTTGAACTTGCATCTGTACTTGTTGGGGCTGCTGAACCTGTACTTGTACCTGTTGTGGTGAGGGTGCTGGTGAATGCTGCTGCTGTTGCTGCCTTTTCACAGATAGCATCTGACTGACAGTAGGAGGTGGTCCCTGTGATTGAGGGGTGGAAGAAGATGACATGGCAGTAGGGACTTGGTTATTAGTAGCTGGGACAGGTGATGGCGAGGAAGATGGAGTTATGTTTGGTTGCCCAGTTAGCTGAACTGTCTGACCAGCTGGAAGAGCTCCTGGATTAGCAAGAACAATTTGGTGAATGGCTGGTGCGTAAGTCTGACCTTGTTGAGCTGGCTGGCTTACAATCACTACACTTTGTTGGGCTGGCTGCTGTGGTTGTTGAATGGGCTGTTGTACCACTGTTGATGAAACTTGCTGAGAAGGGAGAGGTTTTGGTGCAATGTTCTGAAACCCTACCCTTGAGGGCTGTGGACTTGGGACACCCGCAATGGTAACCATTTGTCCTGTAGCTACCTGAAAATTCTGTACTGAAGTTGCTGAGACAATATTGGATGCAGAAGTTGTCACATACTGTGAAGGTGCTATGATAACAGTGTCTTGCGGCTGGCTACCAGCAGATGTCTGTTGAGATGAAGTTTGCACAGGCTGGGGTGATGTGGTGATTAACTGTTGACCCTGTGAAACTGTAGAAGTACATGCTGGTATGTTCTGTACTCTGCCAAATATATGACTCTGTGGGACAGCTTGCTGAATTACTGTCACGGGAGTGCCAGAAGGTATCTGTCCCGGTACCACTGTGTGTAATGGAGACTGTTGTGGAATTACGGATGGATGATGAAGCAATGTCTGGGAATTTACAACTGTAACAGGCTGTGGCCCTGTACTGTGATTCTGAACCACAGAACTCTGAGCAGCTCCTCCTCCCACAGCAATGCTAACAGGAACTGCTGTCTGGGATATAGAATTCTGGATTACTGTAGCCTTAACGACCTCACAAGGAACTGGAGCTTTGTTCTGAATGACAGTCACTGGAGCATTTTGTTGCTGGTGGGTATGAACTGCAGGATTTGGTGGAATTCTTGAAACAGTCTGTGCCACAGTATGAACACCTTGTACTGGAAAAGACATTTGTGTTGCAGTCAAATTTGAAGACTGGCTGGTAACAGAAGACCTCTGAAAATGGTTTCCTACAGTTTGTGGTCCATGAGGAATTCCTGAAAAAAGGAGGGAAAAAGTCAAAATTCATAATGAAACGACTGAGAACTGTGTATAGGCATTGTATTAGTTAATACAGGAAAAAATTACTTTAAAAAATTAACATCTAACAACTTTGCATCATATTAAATACAGTAAAAGCAACAGAATAAGCAAAATATGCTACTGGAAACATAAAGGAAAATTATACATTTTAAATTTATAAAATATACAGTTTCATTTTGCTTTTTTGTTAAACTAGATATACTTAAAACTCAAAAATTAATACCTGCAGGTGAAGGACTTGGAGATACATCAGGAACAGAATCAACACGAACAACAGGAGTAGAAACTGGTTGCTGCTGATAGTACATCTGAATGGGAAGTGGTATAGCCCTCCGTTTTACTCCCACGACATGAATATGTGCCTGCCCGTTGCTACTGGAATCCTCCACTCTCTTCACTGTATGATTTGGAAAGACCGTTCTGTAAAGTACACACACACTTAGTTTTCTTAACTAGCATGCAAGCAAAAAACAGACTTCTAACAATATTTACATGAACAGCAGTAGTATATTTACTACTACAAATGTACGAACCAGTATGATTCATACAGTTCTATTCTGCAAAGGTGGGAAGCAAAGAAAAAATATAAAACATCAGTTCTCCAATTTTAAAAATCATTATATATTAACATTGTTAGGTTTTAAAAAAGTTTATACCCTAGATAATTAACAAAAAAGCTGCATCTAGGTAGTGTCTATTTTATGAACTTTGCATAATACCAAAAGCCTCGATATTCGAAGAGTATTAGTTGCAGACTATTATTCAAGATTTAAAAGGACAAAAGTCATGTCTTTAACACAATAAAGTGGGTAGAAAAAAGTTTCTCCCTTCTCTTTCTTTGATAAGCCTCATAATGTTCAAACACAAATACCAGGTTTGATTTCCAAAATCCCCTTGTATTTGAATTTCTATCTCACAACAACCTAGCCAAGATGAAACTTCAAGTAGCAGAAATATTTCAAATTAGACAGATGGTTGGTATTTTCTCTAAAGAGCAAGAGATGTTCGTGATATGGATTAACTTTGTTTAAAGTTAACTACTATGCATCCTACCTAAGACATTTATAAAATCCAGTTGAAGTTAGGATTCCACCACGAGCTAATTTACTGCATGTTGAGAGGTACTCAGAATACATTTCTGCTCGAGAGACAGAACAATCTGGATTTACTTCAAAATGAGCATTTAGCCTAAAAAAAAGAAAAATAAATGGCATTATGCAGTATATTATAGGGGAGTTCATACTAAATATAGTAAAACCATTTGAAGGCAATGTATTATAAAATAATATTTATGCCTGTTCATCAAATGTCACTATCATGTTATTAGCGAAAATGCTAGGTTTTAGACTGATGAAACTAAACCAAAGGAGATTGACCACTTAATCACATTTATTTTAGTATTAAAAAAATCATTAACAACAAATATAAAAACTATGTTCACACCCCAGTGAGAACTGGGTTGGTCTGTTGGCAACAAATATTCTACAACAAATAAGTTTCATTCAATCAATATCTACTAAATTTCCTGTCTTGCAATAATTAAAATGTAACAGAAATTCCCAATAATGAGCTATTTCCATTGGAGACGTGGAAAATGGAAGAAAAACTGAACTAAAATTAAACTTTTGTTGTCTCTTCGAGCAAATCCCTTAAGAAAAAAACCTTACCTAAGCTTTCAACTACTCTTTAAGACAATCATACTTCTCCCACACCTCACACTTTCATTCCCCCATTTCAGAAATTTCTATTCATAATGCAGTACAAATTAATTCAAAACTTCAGTTTTTCATATAGTGACTTCCATCTATATCAGTTAGGACTGGAGGCCGAATTATCATCATAGGATTCTTTTCTAGGACTTACTATACATGTAACAGGCCAACTTACAGCTGTTTATATAAGCTGAATCAAATAATACTTATGATTATTTAATTTTAAAAGGATTCTCTCCCTCCTCATTAGAACTAGCAGAAATGTACAAATGGGCTTTAGAAGACTAAATCCATACCTAGCACACACATACATTTTACTGTGCATGTGGTACATACTTTTTCCAACTTTCATAATTCTTTGAGTACTGAGTTTTCAAAAGGCTTAGATACAAAAACTTTTTTTGGTTTTAATGTAGAAGATAGACATTTCCAAGTATTACTGGAAGTGATTCATTAAGTATAAGGTATAAAAATATATAAGGTGAGGAAAAAGAAAATTAATTAGAGATATTTAAAACCATAAACCTGATTTTAAGCGAAGTGGAAAAGTCTAGAGAAAACTGCCACAGGAACAAAGATATGAAAGTACCAAAAATATGGAACACAGAATGACAGGAACATGGAATGGGAGACAAATCATGTTAGAGAATGGGAGAAAAGGGATCAGAGAAAGAAAATTTTTAAAGTAATATATCATCAGAAAGTGATCTTTTCTATTCAATCTATTAACCTTCTAAAGAATTTGAATTGGAATTCATAACTCTGTGGAAGCTACCATCCATGAGAAAATGAAATCTAACCAAGTCTACAGTTTATTTTTTCAGGAAGTGGCTGATACGTGACTAGTCAGTCTTCTCAATAAAATATTTTTCAAGTTGCTTATTTCCATGTAAACCCACTAGCTGTTGTATCATTTAACTCATTTCCCCCTATTACTCTGAAAAAAGAAAAATTAACTATCAATGAACAAGAAGTATTTCTTGTGATGAAAAAGAAGAGACATTTAACAACAAAATCTGTTTTATTTTTTTAAAGACAGTCCAGTTCAGTTTTAATAAAATATTAATTTAAGAAATAAAAATCCTGTAATCTGACAAATTCTATTTTCTACAAAGTCAAAGATAACGTTTTAACACAAATTTTACTCTGAAAAGAAGTTAAATGGTGTAATTTCATTCTGGAGATTCTGATGAACATATTTTTCTTTTAAATTATTCTAAAATGCAGGGAAAATGATTTTACATTGTCCATTCTCTGTATAAATGATATTCTACTCTGACTAAAAAGAAATACAGAATAAAACATTCTGGATGACTGTTGAAATACATTTCCTTTTCTCTTTTGCTTTGTTCTTCCCAAGGATAAAGCCTTAATAGAAATAAACCACTTACCACTGACAAGCAAACTTCTCACTATCTATTTCCACTATTCCTGGAGGTGGAGCAACATGCTGTGCTACAACTGCTCTGGAAGCTAAAGAAAAAAATACATTAGCTACATCATTTGTACACACTTAGTCACTATATGCCATTTTAGTTCATGGACACTGAAACAATTAATATTCACAAAGACTACCTTTCAAAAAAGGGTATAAACATAATGAAAATACACAAATTTGGGAAAGAAACTTAAAATGGAGCACATATCATACCAGGCACTGTCTTTGATGCTTTATATAAATTCTTTACTATCATTCAAGTACTAACAATAATATGGATTATACAGTTAATATAAACTCTTTTTCCCATGGGTCAGATACTGAGTTAAATGCTTTATTTATATTAATTCTTCTGTGAGATGGGTACACATAAGGAAACTGAGACTCAAAGTGATTAAAATAACCAGCCCAAGGTCACACAGCGCAATGCATCAGTAAATAAGAATCAGTTTAGTTATAGAAGAAGACAGTATCAGAAATAATCACTTCACTTCTGAATTTAAAAGATTAATATTAACTCTGCAAGTGGCATATATACAACACTTCTGGAAAAAGGTGAACAAAAAGTATGAACTAATTTAAAGTCCTACATTCAAGAAATAATTTTCATAAGATTATTTTTCTGGGGGAAAAACAATCTGTTGTAATAATAGTTTTCCAGTACACCTTTTGTTCTGAGAGAGGATAGATGACTGGGTAAAAATGTACTAGTTATTAATCTTAAAACACATACCAATTTCTGAGATTTTACTTATGATATATTTTAAAACAATTCAAGTCCGATGAATAAGTTAGATTATCTATTATTTTCTAACAAGTGGATCAGATCTGTAGAATAATAAATGTTTTCTTCTGCTATATATAAAAGAATAAAAACATAAAAATATGATAATATACTTAGCCATATTATGATGATTTAAATATGAATCTTACATATTTTTAAAAATTAAAAATTATACTGCTTCATCAGCATTATTTTATAGTTTGTAAACTTATAAAATGTACCCACTATTTTTCAAATAACATTTTAGCAAAGCTCAGAATCCTCAAATAGAACAAATGTATTTCTAAAATTACTAGAACCCAAGGAGCTCCATAGCACAGTCAAATCTGTGAATGATCAAAAGCCATCCCGACTAGTATTTGATGAAAACCCCAAGCTTTCACTGGGATAAAAGCTAATAGCAGTCACTTATTGAACATTTACATTGTATTAAGCTATTTACATTTATAAAACATTCTTTGTTTTAATCTTATTTATAGGCCTAAATTTAATTATCCCCATTTTGCTAATGAAAAAAATAAAGCTCAGAGATTAAGTTTACAAAGGAACACATGATGGAAATGGCAGAGCTGTATACAGCCGGGTACTGGATTTGAATCCAGGTCTGTCATATTTCAGATACATACATACTATGACATGTTATTTCTTAACAGAACAAAATAATTACAATCAAAACTATTTTCCTGGTGCAACCCCAGCTTATCTTTTCTTCTCCTAACTTGGTAACGCCATTACAGAAAATATCCGAGCAGGACCTTCACCCACTTGGAAATCTTCCTTCTTTTTCTTCATCAATTGTACTATGAGAGAATATAATCTATTCGGACTGAAATCTCCTGAATCAATTAATGACCAGTTGAGTGAAATATCAGTAATTATGTTGAAATTATAAAAATTTTGTGAATAATGTATAAAGAAGAATAAAGCAGCCACAATTAAATTAAGACGATAAACTGGAAACACAGAATTACTATAAAAGTGGCTACAAACTGAGAAGCACTGCCCTTGGGAAAGACACCTAAAGATTCATTCCAAGTGATTCAAAGGTACTTATACTTTAAAAGGAATCAATTTCCAGGGGCACCTGGGTGGCTCAGTCGGTTGAGTATCTGACTTTTGATTTTGGATCAGGTCATGATTTCGGGGTCATGGGATTGTGGGATGAGCCCTGAGATTGAGTCCTGAGACAGGCTCAGCACTCAGCGGAGAGTTTGCTTGAGATTCTCTCTCTCCCTCTGCCTCTGTTCCCCCAACTCTTTCTCTCTCTCAAAATAAATAAACAAAAATCTTTAAAGGAATCACTTCCCAGATGCTCAACTTCTGTATATACTCCTTTCTAAAACTGCTCTTCTCCCATTTTGGAACAGAAAATCTTAACTTTCATCCATCCTTTATAGCAACACAGGTATGGTTAAATGCATGGCTCTCAAGTCGGAGTGGCTGGTTCTAGATAGAGGTCCAGCACTTACTAGCTGTGTAACCATGGGCAAGTTAATTAACCTGTCTATAAAATGGGGAAAAGTAAGTACACTGACCTCCTAGGTCATTATGAGGATTAGAGGAGTTTACATATAAGCCACTTAAAGCAATGCCTGGCACACAGTTACCACTATATAACTGCCAGCATGATGATGATGATGATGATGATGATGATGACGACGACGACGATGATGATGGCGAGAGGTAAAAACCTCTAGGACACCAAAGGGAGAATTAGAATCATTAGAATCCACAAAGCTTCGTTTAACCAAGGTATTATGGTAGGGGTTCCTATCTATATTTTATGATGTTTTATATATTATAGTTAAGGGCAATGCTGGGCATGAGATAAGGAGTATTCTGGCCCTTTGGTATATTCTGAATTCAGATGTAAAGTGATGACAATTTTTGCTTAATGTCCTTTGCTCCTCTATTTTCTATCTACTGTCAAAAAAAGGTGTTACTTTTGAGTCAGAATCTTGTATAAGTAAAGCACAGAAAATTTTTTAAAGAAATACTGAAGGTAGTGGCATCTTATTTCATTCAGATGACGTGATCATGACTCGTTTAACTGTCTTAGAATTGTGAAGTAAGGAAGGTGTCATGGGAACACCTATTAACCATACTTTCTTGGAATGAAAAATAAAGTTGGACCTTTTTTAAGTAATGAAAAGTGAGACTGATTAAAGCAAAATACTTTTGATAATGAAGACTAACTTTACCAGTTAGGTTATATGGGAGACATTTTCTGTAGCTGAATGGGAGAAATCTGCAGTTCTAAGGTTTTTACAAAAAAGTACTCAAAGCACATGATTAAAGTACCTTTTCAAAAACTGTACTGGTCTTGAATATTTCAGTTTTTCTAATCTAGTGGTCCTCAGAGTATAGTCCCCTGACCTGCAGCTTCAGCATCTCATGGGAACTTGTTTAGAAATTAAAATTCTCTGGTCCACCTGAATCAGAAATTCAGGGTATGGAGCCTAGAAATCAGTGTGTGAGCCCACCAGCCAATTCTGAGGCACACCTAAGTTTGAGAACTGCTATGTTAATATTTCTTAAGTATATCAGGTTAAACATGGTGCATCTAAGCAAAAGTCAGCAGGTATATTTTACAGTCATATCTTATTAGTATCTTTTTTACATATTTCCAATTAAACTTAAAAGTAAATGTAATGACCAGGCAACATATTCTTTTATGAGTCATATGTTAATTCTTTGATTTCAACACATCAAAGAACTCAAGTTGACAGAAGATCATTAAATATAATTTTAAGAATTTTGGATAATTCTGAAGTTCAAAGAACAATAAATTCTATCCTTAGCTATTTATTGATGTGAACTAGATTTTCAAATTAAATCTATAAAAAGGAAAAATGGAGGTAGAATTGATGTTGAACCCAGTTTCACTCTAGCAATAAAAAAACATTCATTTTGGGATACACTGGAGTAACACTTTCCAGAGAACCACCTCATTAAGAGATGAACTTCCAATAGCTACTTTGTCATGTACTGTTGTTTCATGTATTGCTTATTTCTAAAACTTATAATGATAAAATTTTAAATACTTAAAACTTTATAGAGTAACACGAAACTGAAAAAGTTAAATTAAAATGTCTACATTTATAGGTGATAAGTACAGATAGAGTGGTGGATATGAGTTCAAGGAGAAAGAAGGTACCATAAAATTAGTGTCTCTGTATTTAAAATGGATGATGGCAAATATTAAGATTCCACTGGATACAAAAAGTACTTTTAATTTTAAAATGTCAATTTAATATACATAAAAAATCTTACAACTATTCAAATTATAATGAAGAAATTTAGATGTCAAACTAAAAGCGGGTGAAAGGTTACTTAAGTCTTCATTGTGATAGGAAGTGAGCAAAACTTCTGAAGACAACCATTCCATAAGAAAACAGTATTAAACAAATAATGGGGGTGGGGGACAAACTATAAATGATAACTAATAGAACAATTAAAAGTTGTCATTCATGATGAGCAAGTTCACTGGTTCAAAAGTGAATTTTTAGGTCCTTAGAGGCTTATTCCCACCTCTATCAATGAATTACTATATATATATATATATATATATACACACACACACACACACATACAAGTCACAAACTTTAAACGTTTAATTTTGTTCATTTGCCAAATGAGGGCCAAATCTTATTTGAGGGGATGGGTTTATTTGTTGAGGTCACTGGTCAGTGAGGAGACAAAATCAGTAGTTTCCATCAAAATTACCCTTAAATATTCTTCAAATGGCCCATTTTATTTCAGTATATCACTGACAATTTATTAATTCCTCTAACTCTTGGTTGAACAGAGTTTCTCTACAGCCCTCAGTTAATTTAATCTTTAATTTCTTCTCTGAGTATAGAAATATACCCCTACTATCCACTTAACTGGTAAAAAGAACTGTTTCATTTCTTTGTCAAGGCTGAGAAAACATTATTGTTTGACCACTGACTCACCAGTATGTTATTACCTGTGGGTTAAAGTTACAGAGTAGGTTAGTAGTCAAAATTACCTATTTTTTTCATGCTTCATTGTTTGTCCAATCCTGTTAGTTGACACCAAGGAAGTGAAATACCCATATGATACAACTCTACCATACACTTCAGAAGGACATAGTGGAAATCAATAAAATATGTGATACATATTACATACATTTCATGTGAAGAGAGTATATAATTGTGATCCTAGGACTTAGAGGAGAGACTGAGATCATGACTAAATGACAGGAGAACAAGTAGCTGAGAGATGTGATGGAAGTCTGAACTGAGGCACTGCACTGGCAACTGAAGAAGCCAGGGTATTTAGGAAGACTCAACAAGATTTGGGGATCAAATGGACACAGTAGTTAAAGGTAAAAAATAATGAGATTTTTGAATTAAGTATAGTGAGGGAGGTTGATGATCTAAATGTATTTCTAGGCTGAAGGGAAGAAGCAGGTAAAGAAAAAGAAGCTTGAGATATAGGAACGAAGAGACTGATATTTAGAGCACATATTCAGAAGCTGACATCTCTGAAGACGGAAGTTGAAGGAAAATGAGTTCAGATGCTAATAAGTTTATAAGTGAAGGGTTAAGAAGTTGAAGAAAAACATGCCACATGGCTTCCATATTTGCAAGTGAGACGTATTAAGATCAACTGAGAAGAATATCCTCTATTAAAAGAGTATCCTCCATTAAAAAATACAGGGAAAGAGAAATGTCTTGGGAATGGTGGGAGGTGGAAAAGAGCACTTGAGGTGAAAAATGGATTGTTTTGTTAAGACAAATGAAGGTAGAGAAAGCACACCCAAAAAGGCTGAGAGTGCTAAAATATAAAAATGACGACTTATAACAAGCCAGGAGAAGGAAGTCCAAGGACTGAAGAGAATGCTCATTATTAGATAGCTATGAATTCTAATCAAAGACATTTGAGTTAAACAGAATTGACCCAAGGGACCTTAAGAAGGGTCCACAAGTGCAGGTACCAAGACATGTGTGTCTGATTCAAGGCTCTGATTCTGTGGTATTTGGTTCAAGTATTAGGAGGTATTATAGTTATGTACTTGGATGACCAGCTGGGAGAATTATAAGGTTATATACGATTAACTTATTCTTGGCATATCAATTTCCAGTGACCAAAATTGCAAATAATAAGTTCATCAGGGCACTTCATATTGCTCTCACAATTGTAAATATCTAATCCCTCACACTCCTTGAAAAAAATTTTTCCTTAAAATCTATTATTCTATTCTTCCTCTGTGCTTACTTTGGTCCTACTGGTCCTGGAATGTAGAATATCTAAGAAATTAAAGCTCATATTCAAGTTCTGCTTTAGCCTATTCCACTATTATAGTATCAGTTCCCTGTACTGCACATTTACATTTATCTTTAGTATTAAATCTTACATACCAGTAATCATAATGAAAAACATTATGTAAAAACACTAACCTGGGGCAGATGCTACATGGGTCTGGGTTTGGACTTGTTCTACAGCTTGTGGCCTAATTTCAGATAAAACTTGATGACTGGAACTTGGATGTTCGACGAGTTTTACTGCAGCTAGTGCATCAGGACCAAACATCTGAATATCCATAGAAACCAGACACACTAACATGTCTAAAATAAATTAAAAACCAATAGTTATTAGTAATATTATCAAACAATGACATTGCTGAAAAACACATGCTATATAGAATAACTGCTTCTCAGATGGCAGTCCCTGAATCACTGTACATCAGAATTATCTGTGGATCTTTGAAAAAGATTTTTAGGCTCAATCTCTGAAGACTGATTTAGTAGCTCTGCGATGGGGATTAGGTATCTTTATTTTTGAAAAGTTTCCCAACTGATTCCGATGTGTAGCCAGATTTAGGAACCGCTGATATGAAAAGTGACATCTTAATTTCTCATTAATAATTTCAACCAACTGTTTACTCTGGTTTTAGTATTTGTACCCAAGATAGAAATCATTCTAATCAATGAGTAAATGTTAACATACTTTCATAATTGTGTTTAAAACTGACAACCCACTAAAGAGGTGGTAAGTTGATTCATTTTAAGAATAATACCATTACCAGCAACTTCTAGGAATAACAAGGAAACTTTTTCACTCAGCTTCATTTGCTTAATAGTAGCAGCTGACCATTTGAAACAGAAAGACTTGCTCCTCAGAGTTATAGCAATTTTGTTGGTTGTTTGGTTGGATTTGATAAGTAGTAACAGAAATAAAGAAAGGAAGAGGAGTTATTGATAGCCACAAACATCCTGGTCCCTATATGACAGAAGTTTCTTGCTAATCTAAAACAGGCGGAATGAATAACACAAACGTGTGTGTCTGAAAGGGTAATGACTCCTCAAAATAAATAGTAAACCCCAAATACCAATTGTGATTTAATATAGCACCCCATTAAATATTTTTTCCTCAGTAAAGAAAATAAATGTTAATCTTACCTATGCTCTTTTCTACTTTTGCAATTTTTGTGCAAGCAACATCTCCCATTTCTGTGAGCATATATAGCACCTCGAGTGTTGAGATCACGAGCAGCACATCAGGTAAAGTGAGATGACAAATGATCTCTCTGTATGAGTCCTGATCGACATATTCACAAATCAAAACACCATTATCTTCTGCTTTGCAAAGATTTCCCAAAATTTCCATGCCTGAAAAGTGTGCACAAACACATATTTATTTTTTAATAGATGACAAAAAGTCTGTGCATATTATACAATGAGAGAATTAAGTAAGTACTTACCCCTCATCTTTAAAAACCTATCCCTTGACATTAGGCATTTTGTAACAGTATGAAACATCAGATGAGTAGTCTTGAAATCGACAGGGTCCAACAGAAGCTGGAAAATGGAAAAGACACTATTGAGGTAGCCCTCTTCAATGCTGTATATTTCAAATTTAATAAAAATTAATGTTTTTTAAATGTTTTTTTAACAGTGTTGCCCAAGTTTTAAAAAATTTACTGTGGGAATAGCCATCACTAAATCTGGAGCATCATTTCAAATATTTTTTCCGAAAATGTGTGTGATACCATAGTTAGGCAAAACTATATGTAAGCCTTTCATATTCTCTAAGTATAGCAATACAATAATGCTACATACTAAAAATTTAAAGTAAATATCATTGCTAACTATCAAAACTGTTTTAAGTTACTATCACATGCTTACCTCAGCTGCAATATTTCCTAACGTGTCAAGGCCTAATTGCCTTAGAGAAATAAAATGACTATGTGCAGAAAGTAATAGGAAACGAAGACAGGTACGATTAGCTGCCAAGAGCTTAACATTGCCCTCTTCAAAGGAAAGATTTCGCAAAATCACTGCAATCTGAAGTACCCGTTGTCCTTCAATATCATTAATGCCCAGCTTTCGAGGTGGATGAAATAAAGATTCCCAAATCCATTCTCCTGATGTACCTTCTATAATAGAACACATATATTTTACTTAAATTGATATTTCATTTATTATTATTGATATTTCAAAGTTATTTAAAATTTTTCTTTCTGTCTTACCATGAGACTTGTTTCTGTCAGAAATGAGGTCACGTACTTCATTATCATCAACAATGTCTTTCCAAAACTGTAATTAAGAAATGATTATGCTTAATTCTGACATTTGAAAGAACTATTCTATTCCTTAAAAACAGTCACGCAGGGCACTGGGTGGCTCAGTGGGTTAAGCCTCTGCCTTCAGCTCAGGTCATGATCTCAGGGTCCTGGGATCGAGCCCCGCATTGGGCTCTCTGCTCATTGAGAAGTCTGTTTCCCCCCTCTCTCTGCCTGCTGCTCTGCCTACTTGTGATCTCTCCCTGTCAAAATAAAATCTTTAAAACAAATAGTCACACCTACTATAAAACTATAAAATTTCTATTTATTTACAGAGAGAGAGAGGGAGAGAGAGAGGGTTGGGAGGGAATAAGGGAGGAGGGGGAAAGAGAAAGAGAGAGAAGGAATCTTTTTCTCCTTTTTTTAAAAGAGAGATGGAGGGGTGCCTGGGTGGCTCAGTGGGTTAAAGCCTCTGCTTTTGGCTCAGGTCATGATCCCAGGGTCCTGGGATGGAGCCCCACATCGGGCTCTCTGCTCAGTAGGGAGCCTGCTTCCTCCTCTCCCCTCTCTCTCTGCCTGCCTCTCTGCCTACTTGTGATCTCTTGTCTGTCAAATAAATAAATAAAATCTTAAAAAAAAAAAAAAAGAGAGATGGAAAGTGGATGGGGGAGGGGCAGATGGAGAGGGAGAGAGAATCTTAAGTAGGCTCCATGGTCAGCACAGGGCCTGACTCAGAGCTTGATCTCACAACCTTAAGATTATGCCCTGAGCTGAAATCAAGGATTGGACGCTTAACCAAATGAGCCACCCTAGTGCCCCTAAAACTTGTACTTTTAAAAATCCATGTAGACATCATTATGTGCTATTTAATTAATTGACATAAATACTTAACTTTCTACAAGTTTAAGGTACTTAAATAATAAGGTATCATTTCAGATTAGGGATTCTTAAGCTTGGGTCCACAGACTTCTAAATGGTCTGTGAAAGAAATGAGGGCATCTGTGAAATTAAATGGAGGGAAACAGTGATATCTTTATGCTCATTAACCTCTAACTAAAATTTGATATTTCCTTAGCAATTCCTTCAATGCTGAATGTTAGACAAAAAAACAAGTAATAGTAGCAGTACCTGGGGATATGTCACCAATATGAATTACAGATATTTTCTGATCATTTTACAGCTACGGCAAGTATCTAGAAATAGTGCTTATGCTCATTAGTATCTGAAAATTATGAAAGTCATTAATTCTGTCATTAAACAGCACACAATCACAGTATTCCTGTTTACAGACATGCCTGCGACATTGCCTGGCTAGCTACTGAGCAAATCTATATCTAGAATAAAATCAAATATTTAATTGATGAAGTTGTGTTCCCCAAGTTTTTAACCCAGATATTTGACTTGCTTTCCAGTATTCCATATCTGTAAACTGTTTCTGATTCAAATGTGAGAAGAGATGAGCCAAGATCCATGGTCAATGTTCTTTTTCAGGCTAAGAATCAAGTGATCTTATGCTACATAACTATACAAAATGAAATATAACTTGAAATTGTCTATGACACTTAATTGTATTACCTTGTTACTTCTGTACTAATAAAGAAATGCATGGACTATTAGTTCACTTTTTATTTCTAAACATTCTTGTGGATGTTTCAAAATAACTGTATTTAGTTTTTGGAATTAAGATTCTTTCACATTTAAAGCCACTAGTCTGAGAAAAAGTCCACCAGGAAAAGGATCAATTGTTCAAAAAAACTCATGAAAAAGAATGTTTGGTAACAATAAACAAGAACTAAGCATATGAAGAAAAAAAGATTATGTTCAATAAATAAGAAAAAAGGCCCATAGGAAATTCAAATAACAAAGATATCAGACATGGAATTTCTGATGATCATGGATAATAAATTCAAAGAAATAAGAGAATGAAAAATTTGGCAAATAAGTGAAAACTATAAGAATGAAAGAGAAATTCTAAACTGAAAAGAAAAATTCAATTTAATGACTGATTATATACAACTCAAAAAAGAATGAACTAGAAGTGTAGAAGAAAATACAATTTGGAAGCATAAAGAGGCAAAAGGTTGGGGGAAAAACCCATACAAGACACAGAACATACAGTGAAAAGTAACAGCTTAAGAATAATCCGAATTCCCGAGAATCAAGAGAGAGAATGGGCAGAAACAGTATTTGAAGAGACAGGGCAAAGAATTTTCTAAAACAATTTAAAGAAGTTAACCTACAGATTTAAGCAGCACTCCAAATAATAAAGAAAGAGAAATAAAAATGTGTAGGAATATGAAAATAAAATAATAAAATTCCTGAAAAGCAAAGATACAAAAGAACCCCAACTTAAGCGCAAAGACAGAAAAAAAAAAAAAAAAAGGATAATCTTAAAAGGACTACGAACTAAACTGACAGCAGACTTTGTAAAAAAATAAAATAAAATAATGGAAGCCAAAAGACAATGGACATTTCCTAAGCGATGAAAGAAAATATTTGGCAAACTTAAATCTTTAAACAGAGAAACTGCCCTTCACTAAAAAGGAAACCTGGCAAATGAAAACTGAGAAAATTGACCCTTCATAAACCAGTAATAAAGAAAAATATGTGAAAAGAGAGATGTGGTTTAAATCAAAATAAATAATGAATGAATAAAATACTAAAAAAATGTTTTATGAGGTAAAAATATGCTTAAAACTAAAATCTTAAGAAAAAATGCCTGGAAAGAACTTTTGCTAAGGCCATAATGCAGTAATTAGTACTTTGGTAGTCCTCTTCCTATCATAAAACCGGTATGTATAAAACAACTGTTTTCAGAGACTGGACAACATAATCACTGAAATGTGGAAAACAAAGGAAGTGAGTTCAATCATTGCCCCATAGTTTCACAGACACTCTAGACTATAGCACAGAGACAATAAATTCAAGAGATCGTAGTGATTTCTAAGCTGAGGAAACTGATCAGAGTTCAGTAAGGCCAGCAGAAATAGAATTTGAGAGCAAATTTGCAAGAAAGAGGAGCAATGAAAAGAAAACTCAATGAATCTGCAGGGGAATTTCTAGAGCTGATTGCTGAGTACTAAACTATGCATATGCATGTTTGAACTCTAAAACCTCAGCAAGAAAAACCCAGAGAGAACAATTAATGAGGAGTTATAACTGAACAATTCACAAAATAGAGAAAACTCATTAAATACCCTGCAAATTCAGTAGAAATCCAAACAAAGCCATGCCTTAGGAGTAGGGATAAACTGGTGCTAGAGGAAAGGCTAATCTATCTCAGTCATAACAAAGCTTTAAAACGTTCTAAAGGATTGGTATGTCACAATCTGTATGTCAGCTGAAAGCATGCCAGAACAAAGTCCTACCTTCTTGAAAGTCACCAAAATCCAAACACTCAATAATGTAACATTCTCAATATTCATATTTAATAAAAAATTACTGCATGTGCAAAGAAAGTAGGAAGCATGATCCATAACTAAGACAAAAATAGTTTCAACAAAAACAGACCCAGAAGTAATAAAGATAATGGAATTAGAAAAGAATTTTAAGGGCGCCTGGGTAGCTCAGTGGGTTAAAGCCTCTGCCTTCGGCTCAGGTCATGGTCCCAGGGTCCTGGGATCGAGCCCTGCATCGGGCTCTCTGCTCAGTGGGGAGCACGCTTCCTCCTCTCTCTGACTGCCTCTCTGCCTACTTGTAATCTGTCTGTCAAATAAGTAAATAAAATTTAAAAAAAAAGTTATAGAAAAGAAAGAAAAGAATTTTAAACATTTTTGAATAAAATTTTCTTTTTATTAAATATTGGCAAAGATTTAAAGGAAACTATGAGCACAATTAGGAGGAAAATGGGATGATATAAAAGAGAATCAAATAGAATTTCTAGAGCTGAAAACAGTATCTGCAGTCAACTGCTCTACCACTGAGCTATACCCCCTGAAAACAGTATCTGAAATAAAAAAGTATGACTAGATGGGCTTAATAGGATAAGAGAAAATGAAAACAGGATAATAGAAACATCCATGAAATACACAGAAGGAAAAAAAGGTCTAAAAACAATGAACAGAACTTCTATAGCCTGTGAGACAGTATATGGTCTAACATTTGAATAAACATAGTCTCAGAGAAAGATAATTATCATATAATCTCTCTGATATGAGGAATTTGAGAGGCAGGGTGGGGGTTGTGGGGGGTAAGGAAGGAAAAAATGAAACAAGATGGGATCAGGAGAAGACAAACCATAAGAGACTCTTAATCTCATGAAACAAACTGAGGGTTGCTGGGGGTGGGGAGGTAGGGATAGGGCAGCTGGGTTATGGACATTGGGGAGGGTATGTGCTATGGTGAGTGCTTGAAATGTATATGCCTGATGATTCACAGACCTGTACCCTGGGGCAAATAATACATTATATGTTAATTTGAAAAAAAAACAACAACATAGTCTCAGAAAAATAGGAGGGGAAAGAAAAAAAATTTGAAGGAATAACTGCCAAAACTTTCCAAATTTCTTGCAAAATACCAAACAAGAGAGCTAAATAAACCCAAAGCAGGAAAATCGAAGAAGACCTCAACAAAGCACATCCTAAACAAAATAAAAATCAATGATTTAGAGAATACCTTAAAAGTAGTCAGAGAAAACACATCACACACAAAACAATATGAATAAAACTGACTTCCTGTCAGTAAAAATGCAAATCAGATGGCAATGAAACATTATCTTAAACTGCTCAGACAATACCCTGGAAACAATTTTATATCCGGCAAAAATATCTTTCAAACATAAAGGTAAAATAAAATTTTCAGGTAAATAAAAGCTAAGAATCAAAATTCAACCATATCAATAATTTCATAAAGTGTAAATGGTCTGAATGCTTGATAAAAAGGAACAAATTGAACAAAAAGCAGATTAAAGGAAGTAAGATTCAAGTATAAGCTATCCTTAAGAAACTATATAAAACCACAGATGAAATGGGGTGTCCAAGTGATACAGTTAGTTGTCTGACTCTTGGTTTCAGCTTAGGTTGTGATCTCCAGGTTGTGAGATTAAGCCCTGTGTCAGGCTCCATGTTCAGCGTGGAATCTGTTTGGGATTCTCTCTCCCTCTCCCTCTGCCCCTCCTGCTCCTTCTTGCTCTCTCTCTTTCAAATAAATAAATCTTAAACACACACACACACGAAAAGCATAAGAATAGAAAAAGATATATCATGAAAACATTAATCATAAGAAAGCTGCTGTAGATAAATTACACCAGTGAAGAGACTTCAGGAGATGGGATATTATCAGAGGTCAGAGGAATGTTCTGTAATAAAAAATAAAAGCTAAGTTATCAAGAAAATGTAATAATCCTAAATGTATATTCAACAAATAACAGAGGTTCGAAATACACAAAACAAATACTGACAACTAAAAGGAGATATAAACATTCATACTTTTGATGATTTTAACACTCATCTCTGAAGAAATCATAAAATAATTATACAGAGAAGCATAACTATACAAAAATCTTGAACACTGTCAAATACCTTGACTTGTTATTAATAAATACTGTACCCATCAATAGAGCATACATTGTTTTCAACTGTGTATGAAACAGTCACTAAGACCATATGCTAAAACAAGTCTTGATAAGTTTAAAAGACCTTATATAGGGGTGCCTAGGTGGTTCAGGTGGTTAAGTGTCCACCTCTTGGTTTTGGCTCAGGTCATGATCTCAAGGTCATGAGACTGAGCCCATGTCATGCTCTGCAGTGGGCATGGAGTCTGCTTAAGATTCTCTCTCTTCCTCTGCCACTCCGCTGTCTGTCGCCCTGCTCACATCATACTCTCTCAAAAAATAAATAAATAAAAACTAACTAAATAAAAGAACTTATATAAACTTATGTTCTCTGACAACAATGGAATGTGATTAAAATGAGTAATAACTATAGCAATAATACTAATACTAAAAGCTACTTGGAAAAAAACCCCAAAATTAAATATCATACTTCTATATAAGCCATAAATTAAAGAAGAAATCACAAGAGATATGAGAAAACACCTTTAACTTAATGATAATGAAAACTTAACATAAGAAAATTTGTGAGGGAGCCTGGGTGGCTCAGTGGTTAAGCCGCTGACTTCGGCTCAGGTCATGATCTCAGAGTCCTGGGATCGAGTCCCGCATGGGGCTCTCTGCTCAGCAGGGAGCCTGCTTCCCTCTCTCTCTCTCTGCCTGCCTCTCTACTTGTAATTTCTCTCTGTCAAATAAATAAATAAAATCTTTAAAAAAAAAAAAAAAAGAAAATTTGTGAGACACAACTCAAGCAGTTTAGAGAAAGAATTTATAGCTTTATAAACTGACATTAAACAAGAAGTTTAAAACCAATGATCTAAGATTCTATTTTAAGAAGTCTGAAAAAGAGCAAAGCAATGAATAATGAGAGCAGTATATATAAAACAAAAGTGAGTAAATGGAGATGAGAGTTGTTCTAGTGTCCCTACATTATCCAGAAAGTGGTAAAAGTACTAATTTCCTATATCAGTAAAAATTAAAATTATAATCTCTAGTGTAATCACTAAGAGAACAGAAAAAGTATCTAAATACCAAAAAAACAGTAGGCAAAACTCAACATTCAGAATACTGAATAATAAATACTCAGTTAAATAAAAAGGTAAGAAAGGAGGAAGAGAAAAAACCAAAACCAAATAGGTAGGAATCTAACATAGAAACCAATTTGAAACACTGCAGGTTTAAACACAATTATATGACAATTACGTTTAATGTAAATTGAATAAATGTAAAAATTTAAAAACAATTTTTCACACTGGGGGGAAAAAAAAAAGCCCAAGTATATGTTGTTTATTAAAAAAAAAAAAAAAAAAGGCCTGGGGTGCCTGCGTGGCTCAGTGGGTTAAGCCTCTGCCTTCAGCTCAGGTCATGTTCTCAGGGTCCCGGAATCGAGCCCCACATAGGGCTTTCTGCTCAGCAGGGAGCCTGTTTCCCCCTCTGCCTCTGCCTATTTGTGATCTCTCTGTCAAACAAATAAATACAAATCTTAAAAAAAATTTTTTTAAAAGGCACAAAAAACATCTAAAATAGAAGGGTAAGTAAGAAAGGTTAAAGGCAAAAAAATATGAGCCACAGAAACCACAAACAAAGGGAAGATAATATTATATTGATAAAAGACCCCCACCCAAAAAACTAGTAGACTTAAAGGTAAAAAGGATACTTCATATGTTCAACTGACCAGTTGAAGATGAGCATAAAGTACACTATGTAACAGTCTTGAAATACAAAAACACAGTATTATAGAACTATAAGGAAAGTCACATCCCCAGTCATACTGAGTGTTCTTAACATGCCTCATTCCATAAATGAAGAAAGGGACAAAGCAGCCAGTACTGATATAAAAATACAAATATCATGATTAACCATGTTGGCCTGATATACATAGAAATTTATATCCAATAACTTCAAAATATATATAAATACAGTGTTTATAAAATCTCATCAGTGCTAGACTATGAAATAAATGAACGTATTTCAGAAGTTTAAGATTACACAAAGCATATTGTTTCTGCATAGTGAAATTCAGTTAGATTTTTTTTCCATTGCTCTTCTTCTTTTTGAAATAACATATATAATGTTTGTTTGAAGGGTAAACATCTGTGATTCATCAGTATTACACAATACCCAGAGCTTACTACAATACATACCCACCCCTATGTCCATTGCCCAGCTATCCCATCCCCCACCCCCTTCCCCTATGATCCTCTGCCTTGTTTCTTAAAGAAAAAGAAAACTACAAAAATTGTATGTTTTTTGAATATTAAGAAACTTCCCTTTGAGAATATATTTGCAAATGACATATCTGATAAAGGGTTAGTATCCAAAATACATAAATAATTTCTAAAACTCAACATCCAAAAGCAAATCATCCAATTAAAAAATGGGCAGAAGGCATGAATAGACATTTTTCCAAAGAAGACATACTGATGGCCAAAATAGACATGAAAAGATGCTCACCATCAGGGAAATACAAATCAAAACCACAATGAGGTATCACCTCACAGTAGTCTGAATGGCTAAAATCAACAAAACAAAAAATAATAGGTGTTGTTGAGGATGTGGAAAAAGGGGAACCCTCTTTCTCCGTTGGTGAACATTTAAACTGGTGCAGCCAGTCTGGGAAACAAAATGGAGGTTCCTCAAAATGTTAAAAATAGAACTACCCTAGGATCCAGCAATTGCACCTACTTGGTACTTACCCAAAGAATTACAAAAATACTCATTTGAAGAAATTCATGCACTCCTGTATTTATTTATTTATAACAGCATTATCTACAATAGCCAAATTATGGAAAAAGTCCAAGTGTCTTAAACTGAAGAATGGATAAAGAAGACTGGCATATTTTCCCTTTTATATCTATATCTATGTTTATATCTCTAAATACATAGATTATATACATACAAAGGAATATTATTCATCCAACAAATGAATGAAGTCTTGTCATTTCCAATGACATGGATAGAGCTAGAGAGTATAATGGTTAGTGAAATAAGTCAGAGAAAGATGAATACTATATGATTTCACTCATATATGAATTTAAGAAACAAAACAAGCAAAGGGGAAAAAAGAGAGAGAGGTAACTCAAGAAACAGACTCTTAACTACAGGGAACAAATGGATGGTTATCAGACGGAAGGTGGGTGGGGATATGGGTGAAATACAAGATAGAGGCTAAGGAGAACACTTGCTGTGATTAGCAAAGGTTGTTGTATGGAAGTGTTGAATCACTATACTGTATACCTGAAACTAACATTGCACTGTATGCCAACTAACTGGAATTTTTTTTAAAAACTTAAAAAAAAAAAGAAAGAAAGAACTTCCCTTCAAAACTATCCATGTATCAAGCAGATGTCATAATGGAAATTATAAGATACTATGAGTTATGAAAACATGAAATATCAGAATTGGGAGAATAAAGTTAAATATGTGCTTAGAAAGAATTTTATGGCTTTAAATGTATGTATTAAAATGTATGTATTAGAAAAAACAAAACTAAAAATCAATGCTCTAAGCACCAAGAGATTATAAAAAGTGTGGTAAATTAAATCCAAAAAATATAGCATATAAAAAGAAATATAAAGAGCAGAAATTAATGAACACATGCAAGAGAGGTGATCATCTAATCATCTTCAACATATTTGTGTCTTCTAGATTTCAAGTAATTAGCAATTATACTCACAACTCCCACTCCCCATTGTGATTGCATAAATAAATACACAATTTGTGCATCTTACACTTTAATCACCACTTTTCTGCAGTTAAAAGGAAATCATCTGCTTAACTACAACCAAGAGGCTTGGCTTTTAATGGGTGGGGTAAGGACAGAATATAAGACTTTGGGTAAACTTGTGAAGTGGGGAATTAATATTCAACTCCATATCATGGTGAGAAACTAGAAGATCTAACACCCCCAAATAAAGAGAGCAAAAAGAGTTGACTGTCTCTATTTGAGTTTGAGTTAAAAACAATCTCCCAAATATTTCACCACTAGCCTGCTCCACAGCCCCCATAAATTTGGCTTTATTACCAGAATCATCAAAAAATCTCCCATAACAAAATTAATATAAAGTCAATCTGACCAGTATTTATTTTCTGGTGACTAGCAAATCCCAACAAGAAGTGAAGAAATGAACTCTCCATCCAATCCACACAAAAATCCCATAGAAAAGTCTGCTAAAATTTATAAGCCAAGATTATAAGACACGAAGGAAGAATCTACCCTGACTCAGAACGACTAGAATTAGAATCCAAGAGGCTTATGTATCAGAATTGTCAGGTGTGTGTGTTTTTGTACACATAATTTTAAACTTATATTTTAGATATTTATACACTTACATTTGTATAAATTTAATGTATACATAATTTGGATATTAATAAAGTATATTTAAATATATATTATTTGATTTACTAAAAGTATAAAAGATCAAAAGGACAAATTTGAAAAAATATGAAGAGCCGTTCTAGAAATTAAAACACACATTTAACACATTTAACAAATGAGTCAAGTGAAATATTAGATACAACTAAAGAGCGATTAAGAGAACTGAAAAACAGCCTTAAGGATTACTGCTCAGAATCTAGGCATTCTCAGACTTACTGCTTTTGTTATAGATTTGTCATTTTTAGAAATCAATGTATAATAAAAACAGAATTTTATTTATTAGCCACTCCATTTTTTTACTCAATCACTACTTTTAAATAGGTATCTTTATATATTACCCTAAAGATTAAAGTATAAGTGGTATGTATATAAAATAAGCAACCATGGATCCTTCACCCTTGGTGACATGTAATTCAATGGTTCAATATTTAATGTGAGTTACCTTAACAAAATCTCTATCAGTCTTCTCCTTCCATTCTTCACCAAATACAGTAGAAAAGGATCCTAAAGCTAAAAGAATAAACAGTATATTCAGTAAAATGGACTTATTCTTCCACTTAATTCCTTAAGATAGATGTGGAAAAAACAATAAAAATACATCTAAGTATCTTTGCTAAAAACTATTTCATGGTAAATGATAAAAAGTCATGATAATCTCTTTTGAAATATAATTTTTTAAATTACAGAATTTTAAAAAACTTGTTTTTCCATAAACTAAAAATACACAACTCATTTTTATAATATTTATACAAACAATAGAGAAAAAAAATGAAGAGTACTATAACAGTTACTCTGTATTAGGCTTCATTTCTAGAGGAGAAAAATATCAAAAAGTCAAAGGAATGCTATTGCTATCAGGTTGCCAGATTTTAAAAATTTTAAATCTTTATATTAATTTCAAAAATAATTGTGTAATTCATATTTCAAATAATAAAGGGCAAGGCATTCTTTGGAAATAATTCCCACAAACGAAATCTCCCTTAAGAAACACACTCAGGCCTATAACTTCTTTGCATGTGATAGAGTCGTTCAGAAGAAAAATCAAATCATTCAATTCAAATTCTTAGTAACACTGTACCCTTAAGTCCCCCACAACAAAAGTTAAGGCATAAGTACATGTTACATAATTTTTTTCCTCCTTTATATTTCCAGCTCACATCGTCAGTTTATGGAACCAGACAGTTAAGCAGTATTATATAAATGTCTTCAACTGTGACACAATAAGCATCTGCCTTTAAAAATTAGGGAAGTGCTTTCATCAACTATGGTATTAATTCTGTAATGAAAGCTAGTTCTTCTGGAATACAGAAAGAAAACTATATAGTGGCAATTGTTAATAGAAGAACTAGTTTTGTGAACAAAATTCTTTAAAAAACAAAAACACATCCTTAATGGATATGTTGTAACCACCATAGCAAATGGCTATATTTTCTGTTGTAAAAAGATTCACTGAATCTTTATAATATTACTATGTCTTTAAGTTCAGACCTAATATTTCCTTAATATTGAGTAAAAAAAAAGTTTATGAAGTATTTAGATTAGAATAAGAATTTTCATTGAAAAAATATTAAAAAGGATGAGGAGTAAATTTTAACATAAATTAAGTTTATCAATGATATTAATATTAAAAACAGGGTCATGAGGAAATGATAAAAGAATAGATGTGAAAGTTTTAATAAATAAATAATTTCATAAAATAGCAAACTTACATATAAGTAGCAATTTAATTAGAAAAATGAAACCCACTTATCACTAAATAAGACCACTAAAGAAACAAAGTTTTGTTACAAAGAAAAACTTCACTGGGAAAAGAATATTGAATGGAAATATAAGATGGAAAAATTAATTTTTTTGTCAAATAGAACTTTTACTATACATCTTCAAATACACAGACAAAAAAAGACATACTTTATAAAGGATGTGTCATCTACATTTATCTCATTAAAACTCCATGTCCTAAAAAATAAATCAGGGACACCTGGGTGGCTCAGTGGGTTAAAGCCTCTGCCTTAGGCTCAGGTCATGATCTCAGGGTCCTGGGATGGAGCCTCGCATCAGGCTCTCTGCTCAGCAGGGAGCCTGCCCCCCCCCCACCTACCTCTCTGCCTACTTGTGATCTCTCTCTCTCTGTCAAATACATAAAAAAAATATGTAAAAATAAATAAATAAATAAATAAAACAAAACCTCTCAAAAGCCTAACCAAATCAAATATATTGATAATCCTCAAAGTTAAAGGATTTACTTTCCTAATGTAAATCACTGCTTTAGGTACAGGGTCTTCATAAAGTCCCTATGTAGTCTGGAACTCTAAACTTCTCACTGTTGAAATGATAGTAATACTCCTTAAATATCATTTGCTAGATTACTAGTTTTAGACTGCTACACTCATTAATGATTTAGGCTTTTAGATAATTAAAAGTGACTAAAAAATGCACAAACTAGGTCTGAAGAATGTCATGCCTCAGTATACCAAAACTACACACACACACGTAATCCTTATCCAATGATTAAATGGTCAAGACTTAAAATTATTCTGGTTTGAAAATAATTAATTTTTCTAAAAACTTCATTTTAAGGTTTCTAAATGTGAACATTTTTAACTTTATTCTCTACTAAATGCTGGAAGATGTCCTTAAAAGATCAAAACAAGGGGCGCCTGGGTGGCTCAGTGGGTTAAAGCCTCTCCCTTGGCTCAGGTCATGGTCCCAGGGTCCTGGCTCTCTGCTCAGCAGGGAGCCTGCTTCCCCCTCTCTCTCCGTCTGCCTCTCTGCCTACTTGTGATCTCTGTCTGATAAATTAAAAAAAAAAAAAGATCAAAACAAAGTATTAGGAACCACAGAACATGAAAGTAAGACCGAATTCCACCAAATTTAGATCTCCAAAGTTATAATACAAACTGAGAAGTACTTTGTTCCTCCCTCATGTAACCAATGAGACTTTCAGGCAGGGTAAGAAACTAGTTTTCACTTTTGTTTAAACATTTCAGAATTGTCTTCATACAACCTAAGTACCTATCAAATTCTAAAGAATCCTACTTGGACAATCCCAAATAAAATTATGGTTTAAGAATCTACCACCTGACCCAAATCAAACTGCAAAAAAATGAACTCATTTGCAAACATGTTGCTACTGAAAGATAAAAGCAATAACTTTCCTGAATCTATAAAATATTAAAGAAATTCTCTCTCAAACTATCTCTACTGTGCTATACAAATAGTTTCTACATGATAAAAAAAATTTCAATATGTCAATACCTTATCCTTTTTTTTTCTCCATTTATCTGAATTGTTGAGAAGACATTATGGGCAGTTTGTTCTTGAACTGCTCAGTCTTTTTTTTCCCCAGGGGATAAATTAAATCCCTCTCTCCTTGTGACTATGTGCACCCAGAACTTCCTTTTGATTCATGCTATCTACCCTATTTCGAATTATCCTGTAATTTAACCTTTAATAGTATATACTTCGGGGAAAAAAAGAAGTTACAATGGCATTGGAATAGAAGGAGGGTTGCTTAGCAAGAAAAAATTATATATCAATAACATTCAGCCAACATATTTTAAAATGAAAAACCATGAGCAGAAAAAAATTTCAAAACATATTTTCTAAATCCCTTTTAACTACAATTAGAGAAATAAAAAATTTAATCTTTTTTTTCTTTTTGAACAATTTAGTCTTAAGAGTAATCTAGATGAAATAAGAGACCATATCATAGAAAATAAAGAATGTGACTTACAAAAATCTACAACTAGCAAATCCTATAAGTAAAAAGGATGTGAAATATCTGATAACTTTTATTTTATTTAGGCAGCAAATTTTTAAATACACCGACAAACTGTTTAATTAAAAATTACAATGACACATTAGGAAAAAAACAATTTCTTCCAGATCCTAGTTTTTTATATCAAGATTTTGTATCAAACAATCTTCTAACATCAAGAAACCCTTATCACTACTCTAAGAAAAATCCAAGATTTTTATTTCAAAAGTTCTAGTGAGATCATTACTATTTGAATATTTAAGACTAAAACCCCCCTTCATTATCTTAAAAAACACATTTAATACAATAAAAGCAAATAAAGAATGCTATTATACCAATAAAAATTATTTCTCTCCTTAAAAGCCTTTTTAAAAAATCCCTAATACCCTTATAAAATGATCATACGATATGATAGGTTCAGCTTAAAACTTACTGTCATCAAACACCCCGGCATTAGCAAGTAATAAAGTGATGATTTTAGGGTCTTTTTCAAGTTGCATGACGTGCTTGCTTTCATTTGATAGAAGAGTGCATACATTAATAGCAAAGTCCACTTCATTTGGGAGTCCAGATAACAGTGAAAGCACCAATTTATTATAATCATTTGGCGAATTGAAGTCCATAGATAGCCCATAACTTTGACGCAGATAATCTAAGATAAAAATAAAACATCTTAAGTATATCAAGGATTAAAAACCATTATCATTAATATCTTACAAATGCAGGACAGAAGCTTGTTTTCCTTTATAAAATTTAAATTAAGTAGAAGTTTAAAGAGTTTGACTTTCTAAACTTAAGTTAAAATTATAGTCTTCAGAAAGTATTAAAATACAAAAAAAAGGTACTATTATTCCCTCTTGGATATCATTACCAAATTATTAATATATCATTAAATTTACATACTCTACACTTTTTACTCTCCTACTTCAAGGGACTGAATCAGGTTTTTATATATTGTAAGCCAGGGATACTAGTTCCTTTGAAATTTTTAACAATATCATGATTTTAGAGACTTTGGCTACCTTCTTTACCAAACTATAGGAGAATTATCATTTTTTGGGTCAGATTTATGGCAATATAATTAATACAGTAAAATTCATGCTTTTTTCGTTCTATGAGTATTGACAATTTTTTTTAAAAAACCACAATCACAATGAAGATAAAGAATATTTCCATCACTGCAAAAAGTTTATTTAACCTTTTCTGCAGTTAAACCCCTGTTCTACCCACAAACACTGATCTATTGTTTCTATAATTTTATTTCAAAATAACAAATAAATGGAATCATACAGTATGTAGTCTTTTTTTTTTTTAAAGATTTTATTTATTTGACAGAGATCACAAGCAGGCAGAAAGGCAGGCAGAGAGAGGGGGAAGCAGGCTCCCTGCTGAGCAGAGAGCCCGATGTGGGGCTCGATCCTGATTCTGAGACCATGACCTGAGCTGAAGGCAGAGGCTTAACCCACTGAGCCACCCAGACAACCCCAGTATGTAGTCTTTTATATCTGATTTCTTTCAATCCATGTTGATGCATGTATTAGTAGTTTGTTTCTTTTTAATGCTACAGAAAGGGTAGAACACAATTTGTTCATCCATTCCCTAGATGAGGGACATCTGGATGGTTTTCAGTTTTGGGGACTTATGAACACTGCTGCTATAAACATTCATATACAGAAATTCGTGCAGAAATATTTTTTCCTTTCCCTTGGATTTCTGGACCATATATAAGTATATATTTAACTGTGTAAGAAACCGTGAAGCTGTTTTCCAAAGTGGCTTACAGCATCTTGCATTTCTACTGACAATATACAGGGTTCCTGTTGCTTTGCATCCCTGCCAGCATTTTAACAACCAGTTTTAAATATTCTGAATCTAACATTTAATAAATATTTTCTCCCAAACAATGGCTTATCTTTTTTTCTTAAAAGTGTCTTTGAAGAGCACAAGTTTTGAATTTTGATAGAAGTCTGATTTATAAATTTTTACTTTATAGTTCATGCTTTCATGTCCTAAGAAACCTTTGCCTAAGCCAAGTTAACTAAGATTTTCTGTATGACAATTAATTTATAACATCTTCAAAACTTTAGGGGCGCCTGGGTGGCTCAGTTGTTAAATGTCTGCCTTCGGCTCAGGTCATGATCCCAGGGTCCTGTGATTGGCCCCCACATCAGGCTCCCTGCTAGGTGGGAAACCTGCTTTTCCCTCTCCCACTCCCCCTGCTTGTGTTCCCTCTCTCACTGTGTCTAGCTCTGTCCTCAGACATATACCCTAAGTACATTTTTCACATAAAAATATAACTAGTTTAGTACAAAGAGGCAAGAAAACAAGAGATAGAAAATCTCTAGATGAGGCATTTCAGAAATACATGAATTTTTAAAGAATTTTTTTTAAACCTTACTAAATGGATTACAAGTAGAAATCTATGATCACAACATGCCACAAAATCAAATTATATAGGGAAGAAATTTCTTTATTTCCCACACTAGACAACTGAGATGACACCTCTTCAGTTCTCAAATAGTCTAGGAATTTCTCCCTAAAATAATGATAAATAAGTTCCACAACAGAGTAATAAACTATTATGACAAGAAACTCTTTACAATATTTAAAACTGAATAATATCTGTTCATTTTCTATAATCTTGATAATAAAACTTCTAATAACAACGTAACATAAACATAAAATCTGGAGAAAAGGTAACAAAACTTCTGTGAATATAAGAAGAGATTTTGATATTTCTATACTGTACACTGGAACTAAACAGTTTAGAGCTTCCATGCAACTTTCAGACAAATCTCTTTCAGAGAAAAAACTATGAACCCACATTCAACATCTGTCACATTCTTGTTTATGTGGGTTCAAGATGACCTCAAAATTGCTGTTGTTTGCTACTGAAGAATGAAAGATACCATTAGATATTCAATTCAGTGCATCCTTTCCTGAGTGACTTTGCCAAAGACATCTCCAATTAAAATAAAATAAATAAATATGATAATTACAAAAAGTCCTTTATATCAGGCTTGGTAAGATTTCTAACATAATGTAGGAGAAATTGTTTATAAGATTTTAAGAGCTTCCCTTTCATTCCCTTCCCCAAGGAAATGTGATTGAACAGCTACAATTTCATAGCTGTTATGGGATTAGAAATTTATTTTCAACATTCTTGACTCAAAGTTTATAGCAGTTTGCTGACAAACTTAATCTAAGGCAATCATTCTGAAAGGGAGAATTATTCCTGAAGTGCTTTTCACACTATAGAAATTATACAATACACTTTTTCTATTATTGGCAGTGATTATCATAGTCTGAATGTCTGTTAGACTACGGGTTTTTTTTTTTTTTTTTAAGACTATGGGGGATTTAAAAGAAAATCTTTACCTAAATAAAACTGATAAAATTAAAAAACCAAAACAAAACACAACGTCCTGTATAAAACTTTTCCAAATTTAAGCACCAAAACTGAAAATAAACAGAGTGCTTGACCTCCTTTTATCAAAAAGATTAGACTCGATTAATGATCACTAATATCCTCGCTAGCTCTGAAATTCCACAATTTCAGTGAGTTGTCATTTGTCAACTTTGTCTTTCATAATTTTTCTACTAAAGATATTGCATATAAATTTTTAATATACTTTAACTTAAAAATTAATTTTTTATTTTAATTTTAAAATGTAAGATGAACAAAAAATTACTTAATAATCTCCCTATAATTCTGCAGAACTGACTGCATCCAAATGAATACCAACAACAACAAAATAGAGAAAGAAGAAAAGAAAAGAAAGGATTAGGTATCCGTGGTAAGGAAAAGTATGAAAAACTACGCAAATAAATGACAAAACTATCATATATTGATGCTAGTGTTTAATAATCCTAAAACTCCAGGCAAAATCTACTCAATAATTTTTTGCCACTTAAAGCCAGAGTAAGTTTCTTCAAGGAAAAATCTGGTCCCATATTCTATCAGTGTACAATATTACATCAACTAAAACTGCACTCCATGCCAAATGTCCTAGAGCTACTGTCAATTGAAAATGATTATTTCAAAATATTATTTTAGAACAGTTTTTCTTAATATCAACAATATAAATGTCTCTAGATAAATACACTGATCCAAATACATTTGTCCAAACCTACAAAGAGAGCAATAAGACTGTATGACCAAAGAGGTAGTCACAAATCTTCTATAGGTTCTAATTAAAATTTCCTAAAGGCTCCTAATCTACCACTATGTAAGTCTAATTTGGTGTTTATTTAAAATACACAGACACACACACATTGACAGGTATGAAGCTTACTCTATTTACCTTAGTGACAACTGAAAAGCATCTTAATAAAGGATTTGCTTTGTATATTGATAATCACATTAATTTTCAAACACTGTCATAATGTTGTTATGCCTCTTCCTTAAAAAAGCACCTTCAAATTCATAAATGCTGCTCTAAAATACTACCTCTTTTCAGTGTGAATTAGATATACTATAGTCTGATGTTCCCCAGCAATTCCTTCTTTCTTTCCTTTCATTAGCCCCCAATCCTGATTTTGTTAAACATGCTACATGTTTAACTGCTCAGATTCTCCTTTTAAAAAAGGGACACATATATGACAGTATATCAGAAAGGAGTTATTCTAACACCAAGTTAAGCAATTCTGTCATTCCCTTAACTTGTAATAATAACTCTATCAATGACTTTCATTAGGCTTCTGAAATACCAGGATTATTTCACATATTTTTCTCTTGAGGTAATCAGTTTAATTAGGGGAGGAAAGAAAAGAAAAAAATATCCAGAAAAAATTTCATTCTAAACAAGATCAAAAGTAGAAATGGGTCAGGTTAGGGAGTTGTAATAGCAGACACCAAACTGTATTAAGCTAAAAAAAATGAACAGTTCTGTTATTACTGTAATATACATAAAACACAGAGTTATATAAAGTTGAAAATGGTCTTAAAGATCATTAGTATAATGTCTCATTCAATGCAGGAATATCCTGTATAACATCCTTGAATTCAGTAATGGTCATTAGCCCTTTCTAGAAACAGAGAGTGTATCACCTAATAAGTCAACCCATTTTATTTTATCAGCTTAAACTATTAGCAAGATTTTTACATGGTGACTTAGAATGTTCTCCTTTAATCTTGGTTCTTAAGGTAATTAACTACTCATTAAAAACAAAGTGAGGTATGGTTTGTACTCATCACCATCAACTTCCACCCCCATTATACAAAAGCATCAGATGATGAAGTCTCTTCTAATAATGATCAGATTCTAGGAGATTGTTTCTTTAGTTATTACAGATGGGGAAAGAAATACGGAGTCATATTCAACATGAAAGAAACTTTGAAAATAGATAATGGATAATAAAATTAGTGATACCGACACAATGAGAAAGCTTAAATCTAGTGACAGATTATCTATAAGAGACTGGGACTACCACCAATAAAGAATAATAAATATCTAAAAAATTGTAAATTTTATCAAGAAAATACCCTTAAAAAAGACGTATCTCTTCTTTTTTAGGCCAAATGTTGGTGACTGAAGAAAAGAGATGCTTGTCTCTTTAGAGTTCCCTTCCTAGTCAACACAGTCCCAACACTCAAAGCTACTAAACAGAGGAACCCTTATTGACTCTGCCTCAATAACCTTTTTATTAAACTCTCAACCTAATCATTTTCAATTTGAGTCCTGCTCTTTTTAGCTGCAGATTCCTCTGTAACTATTATAAGAATGACTTAAATGAAAAAGAAAAATCTTATCTGTGGTACCTTAGGAAAAAATACTCAAATAGAAACATTTCCGTGGAATTCTGATGCTGGAAGTTCCAGTAATTGTAGAAAATCTAGTAGATGCTAAGTAGTCTTGACCTCCCTAGCCCTATACAACCTCTCTCTTCTCATTTTACTGACTATTCAAATTAAACCAACCATTAGTTAAAAAAATAAGGAAAAAACTTCACTTGAAAGTATAGATATTTGTAACTGAAAATTCCTACGACTAAAAATCTTACACAGTCTATTCAGAAAGGACACGGATACCAATTAGGTGTTGATCTTTGAAAGTTGCATGTGCAAAGTAAGGAATTAATTCACTGGATGATGTCTATTTTCCTAATTCAAAGCTGGACGATCTCCAATGATACTTACCTGACACACTGTGTTGCTGGTAATTGTAGGAAGATGGAATTGCACCAATAGGAAGCTGTGGCTTTGGATTGCCTGGTGGTACCTCATCGTCATCCTCCCCAAAATGATGAACTTTCTCGTACTTTTCTAGGTAACTGAAACAGAAAAACAACACAGCTGAGTTTAACAAACAGATTTACATCTTATTTTTTAACTCTTACCACATGTATCTGTTTTCCTTCCCCAGAGCCCCTAAATTTAAAAAAGAGTTAAGATACCACAAGCCTCATATTAGGGAAACAGTCACTTTAACAGTGGTACTGCAGACAAACTCAATGTAATGCTTCTAAGTGTTCTTATATTTTCAGAAAGACCACACCATCACCCAAATATCAAAGACAAACACATGTACATGAGTGGGAGAAGATTTAATTTATTGATTAAAAAAATTATATGAAGTCATTTAAAAGCCAAGTGAAAATGAGAAGATTCTCTAACCCTAGGTCCATCCTCAACCCCCAGTCTCACTCAAAAGGTTCACATGCATACGGGAATACTATATTTTCTGTGCCTAATTTTATTTAATGATATATTTTATAGATCTAAGTATGTAAGTACATTAGTACTGCTTGTTTTTCTTAACAGCTGCAAAATATTTGATCCTATTCATGCATCATAATTTAACTAGATCTCTAGTGTATAACTACTTTCAGTTTTGCTTTTAGCTATTACAAATGATGTAACAGCAATAAACTTAATCTGTGCACTTATCTGAATATTTTCTCTGGACAGACATTGGAAATGGTATGCTCATTCTAAATAAACTCCCATCCAAAAGTGATAGCCTAATATATTTTAACTAATTTATAAGATAGTTCCTATATCCCCTACTGTATTACCACTACTGGATATGACTAATCCTCTTCTTAAATTTTTTATTATTTTTAAAAATTTTATTTATTTCAGAGAGAGAAGGAGAGGGCAAGAGAGTGCATGTATGAGTGGGGAGGAGGAGGTGCAGAGGGAGAAGCAGACTCCCTGCTGAGCAGGAAGCCTGAGGTGGGCTTGATCCCACACTGAAGCCCAAGGCAGATGCTTAAGCAACTGAGCCACCCAGGTGCCCCTAATGCTCTCTCTTTTCTTTTTAAGTATTTATTTATTTGAGAGAGAGAGAGAGAGAGAGAAGGAGTGTTAGTTTCAGGGAGGGACAGAGGGAGAGACTCTACAAGCCGACCCCCTGTTCGGCCCAGACCTCCCCCCAACCCCTCCTGGCAGACTGGCTGGATTCCACCACCCATGAGGACATGACCTGAGCCAAAACCAAGAGCTGGGACAGTCAAATAACTGAGCCACGCAGGTGCCCCGATTAATCCTCATGACATCAATTACAATGAAGTTTCCAAATTCTCAATCTATCATCACCTACTAGTTTAAAATAAGATTCCCAGGTAAACTTTAAAATAGTGAAACAACTGTCAAGTACAACACTGTAGCTAACAAACTTGTTACTGCACTTCACAAATCAGAAGTTGAACTGATTAATACAATGACTTATATTTGCTACAGAAAAGTTCTAGATGTGATTATTTTACAGATCAACTCTTTTACCAGTCCTGATCCAAGCAGGTACTAAGTCCATTAGTTGCTATTTTCAAAGTCCTATAGCTACCCACCCCTTTGCTTTTTAGTTATAGACAGCTGAGATGAGAAAGGGGGGTTTATCAATGAAGAAATACAATGATTTTGGAAGTATTATTTTGAGTACCAAATCTTAACTTTCAAGGTGGGATAAATGCAAACTACAATTTTACAAATATAAAAACTAATGACATTGAAAATCATTACCATTCCTTATTTTCCCTTTTCAGGCTTTACAAGGCACAATAATTCACATCTTTGAGCCTGGAAAGGAATTGAACTGTCCCCTTCCACTCCTTTTAAGTTCTCCATATAAACTCAATTTGAGCAAGGAACTCTTTCCTAGCTGGCAGTTTGATAGCTAATGAATCCAACACTTTTCTTTAGTGTTGGAGATACAGCATACTAAAGCAGACACATATGTGCAGATACACCCTTGAGCACTGAGGAGAGAATATATTTCATCCTGATCCTGGGGATGTCACCCAGCAGATAGATTTATAGTCTAAAAACAAAAAACAAAAGGATGATTAAAAAAGAAGCCATCTCTCTCCAGGATAGACTGACAATGGTCTTAAATAGGTAAAGAAATCAGGTCTATTCTTTTTGGGTTTCTAATGCAGGTATCATAAAAAGAAGTGTATATATAAATATAGACACAAACAGCTGTTCATAAATTATGTGACATATTTTATGCAAATGAAGGATTATCTACATCACTCAGGAAATAGTATTGACAGAGGTATTTAGAGAGTACAGTCTTTTGGAATTGGAATGGTAACAAACTACAGATAAATAATCTTTATTAAATAATTTTTATCAAGATAGAATCAAAACAACAATAAAGATAAAGAATTTTAAAAAAATCTTTAATTATAATATTTTTAAGGTTCTTTCCATAAATTTGTTAGTCATAACTGAGCATAGCAGATTTAAAATTTATGTTTTTTATTACAGCTGGGAAAGAAAATAATATTACTAGTAAAGAAGGACCATAAATATGATTTTTCCTTCCCAAATACCCAAAATGGAGTCCAAGTAATACAGAGCTTGATAACAACACAAGCACTATATACTCATAATAAACAGTGTATTATACACATGTAACCCTTTATAATTCAATTTTTCTTAAAATATTAAAAAATGACCTCTGGTTCCTTGACATGTTCTACTCCTATTCCTCTAAACAGGTTCTTAATTTCATTCCCCTAAAATCTGTGGTGTAGGCAAATTATTATGATTTTTAAAATTTTTTATGTTCCTGGCTTGATTTGTTCTGTCATTATTAAATATTTCCAACCGAGACCCAACATTTCTTTGTTCAACTAAGGTTTTGGCACCCAGTTTTGATCTCTTATCTCTCTCAATAAACAAGTACAAAGTATTTGGCTTTTCAAGGAGTTATATACTTCTAAAAACTAAAAAGTAGTAACAGATAAGAGCAGCTAAAATACAGAGTTACATTTCAAAGTCTAAGTTTTCCAATATAATTCTCCATCATCACCTTGAGCTTATACACTGAGAGATATTCTGTGTTCACTCATTAAATTATAAATGCTAGACTATATTTCACTCTCTCTCTTGTCAAAGTCAATGGCATCACATTAAATAGTTACTATATTAATCAAGCAAGTATTTATTGAGCTCTTACAGTAATCTGCCTTGTACATTACATATTTAACTCAAGATTGGTAAAATACTGGAATCCAGACAGGAACAGATTCAGGCAGGATGAGTTTTATTTTCTTTTTCTTCAACTTGGCTTTAACTTACTTTACAGTAGATTCCCTATCACAGGTTACAGACTTAGAAGAAGACAAATGTGAAAAGTTGGCATATAATATAGAAATTATTTTAAATGGTACAGTTTAATTAAAAACCTTAATAAATGTGACTGATAGAAATATAATACAGAGGGATGGATTAAGAGTTCATTTAAAAATAGCATCAAGGGCGCTTGGGTGGCTCAGTGGGTTAAGCCGCTGCCTTCAGCTCAGGTCATGATCTCAGGATCCTGGGATCTAGACCCGCATCGGGCTCTCTGCTCAGCAGGGAGCCTGCGTCCTCCTCTCTCTCTCTCTGCCTGCCTCTCTGCCTACTTGTGATCTCTCTCTGTCAAATAAATAAATAAAATCTTTAGAAAAAAAATAGCATCAAATAATATGGGCAGTATTATTATGAATATGGGAAAATTAAACCTCTTACAATATCTGACAGACCAAGTAAACAAAAAAATTAGGTTGTAGAAAATTTGAGTATAATCACCAATAAGATTGATTTATTAGACATACAATGATTTTCTTTTCAAAACTCCATGGAAATTACAAAACTGATCATATATCAATTCACACAAAACACCATAACAAATTTAAGATTAAATATTATATAGGCACATTCTCTAACCACAATGTAACTCAAAGAAATTAAACTCTTGGATAATTAAAAATAACTTTCATGATATAAAATTCCAAGCCCATATGCAATTTATCTTCACAATCCTCTCTCAGATTATTTTAAAGTAATTCCCAGATATCATATAATTTCAACTGTAAATATTCTGGTAGAATTCTTGGAAATTAAAAATGACATTAACAACAACAACACTCAAGAAAACTCTTGATTATTCTTGGATCAAGGGAAAAAATCAAATGTATATGATTGGAACACTTCTCTATAACAACTTTTTGAACCGTTTTTAGTTAAAGATGACAGTTCAAGGACCCCTATTCATCTCTTCCCTTAAATCTGATTGTAATAACCTTTAAAGGATAAAAAGAGGAATACAGCATTATTTGTAAGTTAAAAACTTATAGAATTTCTGATCCATGAAAAGCAACTTCAAGGATCTACAAGACTAAGTTGCAAAACACTTCTTGAGAGAGTAATGTGATCTAGTGAAGGAGATCCTAGGCCAGAAAACATATACAGGAAAGTTCAATTTGGATTTCCTTCAACCAGCTTTGCGCACTGGCAGTATCGTAGCCAATGAGGTTTATCTGAGGCGTGGATTATTCCTAACTGGATTTCCTTTAACCACTAAAGGTTGAATGGAAAGTGAAGGTGTGTCTGATAATGGGATCCAGAGAGTGTCAATTATTTGAAAAAAGAACATACAGAAAGTTGAGTTGAACTCAGTGGTTGTGCAGGGGGTAAAGTCCTTTATAAATTTCACCTTATAGGGCACATGCGCCCCATTATTTATAGCAGCAATGTCCACAATATCCAAAATATGGAAAGAGCCCAGATGTCCACTGACAGATGAATGGACAAAGAAGATGTGGTATGTATGTACAATGGAATTTTACTCAGCCATCAAAAAGAATGAAGTTTTGCCATTTGTGATGATGTGCATGGAACTAGAGGGTATTATGGTTAAGTGAAATAACTCAATCAGAGAAAGACAATTACCATACGATCTCACTGATACATGGAATTTAAGAAACAAAACAGAGGACTGTCGGGGAAGAGAAGGAAAAATAAGATGAAATCAGAGAGGGAGACAAACCATAAGAGACTCTTAATCATAGGGAACAAACTGAGGGTTGCTGGAGGGGGAGGTGGGTAGAGGAATGGGGTATCTGGGTAATGGGCATTAAGAAGGGCACTTGATATAATAAGCACTGGGTGTTAGATGGAACTGATAAATCACCAAATTCTATCTCTGAAACTAATAATACACTATTAGTTAATTAAATTGAATTTAAATTAAAAATGTTTCTTTTATTTTATTTTAAAAGATTTTATTTATTTATTTGACAGACAGAGATCACAAGCAGGCAGTGAAGCAGGCAGAGAGAGAAAGAGGAGGAAGCAGGTTCCCAGCGGAGAAGTGAGCCTGATGCGGGGCTCAATCCCAGGACACTGGGATCATGACCTGAATGAGACAGCTCATCATGACCATGAGCTGAAGGCAGAGGCTTAACCCGCTGAGCTATCCAGGTGTCCCTAAATTAAAAAATTTTAAAACCAAAAATAAATTTCACCTTATAGCTTCTTTGTCAAAATGAACACAAAGACACCAGGAGTGTGGGTTCCTATGAAAAGCACCAGCATGGAAAGACTGTCATCAAGTGTTATCAGGTAACTGGATCGCTATTGATGTGCTCTATAAACACAGCAGGTACAAAAATTGTGGTGGCTTGGAAACGATAAAGGTAATGAAATTTCTCGGCCCAGGATTGTCCTCCCAAAAATGACAATGCAGAAAATCAATGAAGAAGGCAAGCTTCAGAAACTGTTCCACATGGAAAAGAAAAGAACTAATGAAACTGGTTGATAAAAATGAGATAGATATATATATATAAACAGGAGAGCAAACATAAATCAAAAACATAAAAAAAAAAAACCACATGCAGTGGTCCTGAAGGAAAGACCTGAATAAATGGAATGGAAGTGATAATCATTTTCTTTTTTTTTAAAATCATTTTCATAATAAAAGAATTTCTTTAACTAGAATATGTAATGTGTATATCAAAGAGCTCTCTGGAGCTAGGGTGTCAGGGTACATGGGTCACCAGGCAAAAATTACTGAAAAGGGAAAAACAATCAGATATATCCTGATAAAAGATTTAAGCTTCAAAGATAAAGATTCCTACAAGTTTTCAGAACCACTGCCACTCCCCAAAAGTTATACAGAACAGTTGGACTAGACTTTGACTTCTCTTCAAAATTAATAGCTAGAAGATAATGAGAAATATTAGAATTTTGAGGAGGAAACTTATTTCACAAGAAATCCCTACCTAACCATGTTGCTCAATTAAGACAAAAGAAATTCATTTTTTGACATGTAAAGACTCAGAATAAAGCAATATAGCCCTCTAGGGAGAAAAATACCACTCAAATAAGTACAACTCACCCATGAACAACACAGGGGTTAGGGATACTAATGTCCACACATTCAAAAATCTGCATATTAACTTCTGAATTCCCAAAAACTTAATTACTAATAGCCTGTTGACCCAAAGCCTCACTCATAACATAAACAGTAAACTGACAGATTTTATATACACGTTATATATTGTATTCTTACAATACCATAAGCTAGAGAAAATATGCTATTAAGAAAATCATAAGAGAAAATACATTTATAGTAGTGTACTGTACAAAAGATCCACATACAAGTGAACCTGTGAAGCTCAAATCATGTCGTGCAAGGGTTGACTATAATCTAATGGATAGAAGAATCAAAATTAAGAAATGGTTAAATAGCAATACAGGTGACTGACAACATGTACAGAAACTAAGACATTAAACTCAATCATAACTATTACATTACAAAAAAGAATATAAATGCCATTGGTTACAAAAGGAGAACATAAAAAATGTAAAACATTAAAATAATTTGAAAAAGTTTCCTGATAAGAAGTTTAAAAACTTTAAAAGATAAAGAAGTAGTAGAAAGAAAGAGAAAGAACTTTAGGAGAGAAAGAAGTAGAAGGTAGGAAGAATTAAAACTGTATTCTGGGGGCACCTGGGTGGCTCAGTGGGTTAAGCCGCTGCCTTCAGCTCAGGTCATGATCTCAGGGTCCTGGGATCGAGTCCCGCATCGCTCTCTCTGCTCAGCAGGGGGCCTGCTTCCCTTCCTCTCTCTCTGCCTGCCTCTGCCTACTTGTGACCTCTCTCTGTCAAATAAATAAATAAAATCTTTTTTTTTTTTATTTTAAAGATTTTTATTTATTTATTTGTCAGAGAGAGAGGGAGAGAGAGCGAGCACAGGCAGACAGAGAGGCAGGCAGAGGCAGAGGGAGAAGCAGGCTCCCTGCTGAGCAAGGAGCCCGATGTGGGACTCGATCCCAGGACGCTGGGATCATGACCTGAGCCGAAGGCAGCTGCCCAACCAACTGAGCCACCCAGGTGTCCCTAAATAAATAAAATCTTTAAAGAGGAAACCGAAATTAGCACACGCTAGGAGGAGCTTTCTTTAAAAAACAAACAAACAAACAAAAAAAACCTGTATTCTGATGCTTATACTGAAAGACTGAACAAAATGGGTTAATTTTTACTGTTAAAATGAAGGACAATATGTTCTTAGCTGTGTTTCCCATTTTTCTAAGTGTTTAACAGCATAATTAAAATCAGACTAATTACTTTCCAAACCACTATAAGGAAATAAAAGTATTACTGTATATAATATACAGAGAAAAGGAGAAAAAAAAAATCACCCTATAATGCAGCCAATTGCATTCTTAAGCATATAGCCCAGTAAAAACTGGAAACAACCCAAACATTCATTAACAATAATATAAATACACACACCGTGGCATGTTCATGCAATGAAATATTATATAGCAGTGAAAAGTAGAAACTAACATGGAGTGATTCAAATGGCCATCAAAAACAAATTGTTAAAAAAAAATAATTTCCAAAGATTACATTATGATTCCACTTATATAAAAATCATAAACAAGCAAAAAATTTACATATATTATTTAGAAATAGATAAGTGAGTGCTAAAACCACAAAAAAAAGCCATATAACAATTAGCACTTAGAAAATAAGTTAAGATTTATCCTTTGAAAGAGAAATGCAATAAAGAAAGAAACACAAGCAATTTCAAAGGTATTAGTAGTTTTGTTGTTGTTATTGTTGTTGGGGTGTAGATAAGCCTGCATATATTAAGTTTTTTCGTATTTATTTTATATTTATTTCATAATTTTAAAAAAATTTAAACACTGGAAAAAAGTATTGTTATTTCAAACTTTCAAATAAAACAAGTATTTTCATTGCCATATAAAATGTTTCCAATTACAGAAAATGATTAGAAGCCCCTTGAAAACTGTAATCTAGCAAAATCTGAGAAACTTTATAAAAACTACAGGTAAAAAAAAAAGATTACATTTACAAATGGTACATAAAGACTAAGCAAAAGAGCAAGATAAGATTTTGTTACAGAAATCCAGTAATAGTTCAATATTAAAAATTTTATAACACCAAACTCACAGATCAAGAAAAAATATTATCTAAACAAAGGATGCCAAAGCTTATTTAATAAAGTTAAGCACCAATGCTTCATTGAAAAAAATTAATTAATGAAGAATTCTAGAATACTGCTGTTTTTGGATATGTCCTATGGCCCCTCTGGTTGTACCATATACAACAAAGAATTCCCTATCTACCTCCTTTTTCAATACAGTCTTTCTCAGAATATTATACCTCAACTTGATCCAGGGCACTTGCTTCTGTAGAAGAGTACCCTTCAAAATGGGCCACACAAACAAAATATTCCAATAGGGAAAGATATTTAATTTATGGATCCACACTACCTACTTCCTTCCTCACTGACAGTCCATATGTTACTCATCTGATATTAACCAATGTAGAGGAGCTAAGAGTGGAATTCCTATTAATTTATTAGCCTTTGACCACTGGAGCCTTAATCATTAGGTACTAATAATGTCTATGTATGTCAAGGTTTCGGGAATTTAAAGACAATATTACCTAATTTTAATTAAACTATTTCTCACAAAAGAGATTAAATAGATTTCTTCAAAGAAGCTACAATTTGAATAATGCAGAAAAATAAAACAAAAAAAAAAAAACAAAGCTGATACTTCCATTATAAAACAATGGCAATGTGATCAGATAGATATAAAAGTAGGCCAAAAAATTTCTAAATTATCAAAAAATAAAATACCTTAATGTGGATTAACATTGATTATGAACGTTGTCCTAGGTTAATGTTGTACTTTTTATGTTACTGATGATTTCCAAGATGTTTAAAACTTCAAAATTTGAAGACAAGCTTCTACATTTTTCTAAGTAATATTTTTCAAGTCATTGAAAATCCAAATCCTTTTTAACACTTTTTAAAATCTAACCAAAACTTTTTAAAATTAAAAAATAAATATTATTTCAAGCAAGTGTACTGATAAATATTTATAAGAGCCCTTCAATGGCCAAATCCACTATCACTGGGGAAACATATCTTCATTTTCTCATGATAAAAAAGACTAAATTAATACATGGAAAATATGTCAACAAAACAAATACTGTTGGGAAATGGTAAGAAAACACTACTAAGGAGTTGAAAAAACAAGGATTAGAGCAAATTATATTGCGTGGGAGGTTTTCTATATAGCTGAATTCAAGTACAGATGTTTCTAACATATCTGAGCTTATAAGTATTTCCTAGATTCTCTTTCAAAAATGAAATTCGCAAAGAACTACTTTTTGGTGAGTCATTAAAGGAAAGCTGTACCAGAGAGGATATATTCTCAAAAGCAAATGATTTTAGAAAAAAAGAATTTCAGGAAAACATGTTAATTCTACTTAAAACCAAAATGAAGAAGCAGCTGCTTTAACTGGGAAAGGGAAGTAGAAGCAGGGGGAAGGGAGCTAAGGAAGATGAGAGAGAAAGCAGGCAGAAGGAAGGGAAAAAAGGAAGATTAAAAGACCTGTAAAAAGCATTTATTGCATCATTTATAGGCAGGATAATGCAGCAAAGAAGCTGGAAGTCAGAAGTGCCAAAAATGCTTCAGGATGATGTCAATGGGGTCAGTTATATAAAAACAAGGTCTTTGAAACACAGAAAAATCTTCAAACGTATTTCATAATGAGATGTGAAGTGATAAGAAAAATATTTTGAACCAGAGAGGTCAAATGGATATCTTAGTCAAGAGTAATTAAAAATGCTGCCAATATTGAGAGTTATACACTTCACTTTTTAAAAAGTCCCAAATTTGCTGATTTTCTCATGACAGCATTAGGTGATGAGCAGTTATCTTACCTAACAGCTAATTTAAAACAAAACAAAACAAAACAAAGACACCTTATCAACCCTTTAAAGTAAAAACAAACAAACAATAGAAAGTAATTACTTTATTTATTTTTTTTAAAGATTTTATTTATTTATTTGTCAGAGAGAGAGAGAGTGAGAGCAAGCACAGGCAGACAGAGTGGCAGGCAGAGTCAGAGGGAGAAGTAGGCTCCCTGCAGAGCAAGGAGCCCAATGTGGGACTTGATCCCAGGACGCTGGGATCATGACCTGAGCCGAAGGCAGCTGCTCAACCAACTGACCCACCCAGGCGTCCCGCAAGTAATTACTTTAAAAAAGAAATTCATTCTATGGAGAGAACATTTTCTTAAAAAGGATGCCTTTTATTTTTTATTTTTCAAGATTTACTTATTTGAGAGAGTGTGTGTACATGCAGGGAGGACAAAGGGGAAGAATCTCAAGCAGACTCCCGGCTGAGTGGGGAGCCTGCCACGGGGCTTGGTCCTACAACACTGAGATCATGACCTGAGCCAACACCAAGAGTTGGATGCTTAACCAACTGAGCTGCCCAGGTGTCCCAAAAGGATGTTTTTTAAAAGCGAATTTCCTTCCATGATATGATCCTGTTGAAAATATTGTGCATGTATCATACATTAAAACTTCCATATCTACACTGAAGTAGGAAAAAGAATTTTCCAAAACTGTTATAAAAAAAAAAAAACTCCACCAAATTCTGTGGGCTTTGAACCCTTTAAGACAACTTTTATATTGATATAATTCTATACTTAACAGTCATAAAAATACTTCAAAGAACTCATGTCCTCAATCCAGATGTACCAATTGTTTATATGTTGTTTAGTTGCTTTATCATATTCTCATTTTCTCATTCTCTCCTCCTCCCTCTGCCCACACATGTACACACCCACAGCACTGCAACCCTCCCCACCCCCAGAGTTTTTCCTGAACCATTTAAAATTAAGTTACTGTTCCTTATTTTTAACAAGCTTGACATTTTTCAAGAGTAGAAGGTGGTTACTCTGTAGAAAGTCCATCAATTTAGGCTTGTCTGAGGGTTCTTTAATAATGAAATTAGATACAAAGAATGTACCTTTGGCAGGAATACCACAGAAATGAATGCATATCCTAGTGTATATTATAAGGAGGCACATTATGTCCCACTGATCATACTGTTAACTTTGATTACTTTGTAAGACTGGAATTGCTAGGTTAAATCACTAGGAAGTTACTTTTTTCCTTTTGGAAATTAATAAGTAACTTATGGGAGAACACTTTGAAGTTATGTAAATAACCTGTTTCTTACCAAACTTTCACCCACTAGTTTTAGCAACCATTGAGGATTCCTGCCTGAATCGAATTATTACTGTAATGGTGATTTTTCCTTAACTCCATTATTCCTTCCACATTTATTACCTGGCATTTATTCTACTGTAAGTGAGCTGCTCTTCCCATCCTCTCCCATTTATTCAGTTACTTAAAACATCATGGATTATTTCAAAAATATTATATTCCTATCATTATTTATTCTAATGTTCAAAGTGTTCCAGCTTTGGCCAATGGGAGCCCTTTCAAGCCACCTCCTCTATCTTTTGATGTAGCCCTATCATTTTTTGAGCAGTTTCTTGCTTTGTAGAAAAAGATAAAACAGGCTTATCTTGCATTTTCCCTGCTTCCATACTAGCATCACTCTTTTCTCCAAGGAACACTGCTTCTTTTTAATGAGGAATGGTATTTAGAAACCAATACCTAAAGACTAGCTGTGCTCACTGCTTATAGAGGTATCTTTCTTCCAGGCCCTTTTAGTATATTTATTAGTATGTATAAATCCATTTTCGTATCTCTATAAAAGGATAAGATCATATTTAAACCTCTATTGTCAATTCAACACCACAGTTTTCCCCTTTCATATTTTTAACTTTCTCTCTTCTTTTTTTTTTTTTTTGTTAAGATTTATTTGACAGATAGAGATCACAAGTAGGCAGAGAGGCAGGCAGTGAGAGAGAGAGAGAGAGAGGAGGAAGCAGGCTCCCTGCTGAGCAGAGAGCTAGATACGGGGCTCAATCCCAGGACCCTGGGAACATGACCTGAGCCGAAGGCAGAGGCTTTAACCCACTGAGCCACCCAGGCGCCCCTACCTCCTCCTTTAGAGTTGGCATTATTTATCCTTTGTAAGAATATGTAAGATTTACATATTATTCTTTCACCTTTGTTGTCACCTACGTTTTAATCTTAGATCTACAATTATAATATATTTAATAATAACCATAGATTCTTCTGCAATGTTTTCCTACTCAACTCTAAGTTGGATAAAGCCCATCCACTAGTGGATTCCTCAAGAAATATTCAAGTGTGTGCTACCCTATTGAGTTATACATGTTTAAAATATCTTTTTATTCTTGATGTTTAAAAAACAGCTTGGCTTTTTTGTTTGTTTGTTTCCACAAAAATATATTTAATAAAACTGTTATTAAAAAATCAAATATTTTCAACATTTTATCAATTCAAACTCACTGTAAGTAACTGGGACTTCTTTGTATTTTGGAGATTACCTCAACTAAAAATACATTACACATTTGCAACACTTCGAAATATAATCGAAGAGCTACCTCAACTAATGTTAAATTTCACATTAACTCCAGAGACTTATAGGTTAAGATTCCCATAAATTTGTCTGCAATCAAATGTAATGTACTAATTATGAATGTCTTAATAGCTATTAAAAAGAAAAAATATTTGGAAGGAAATGGTTGGTTTTAAAGTTCTGTGACAAACTCCTAGAAGATAAAAAATATGTAAAACCAATTTAATGACCAAGATTTATTTATTTATTTTTCTTCCTTCCTTCTTATTTTTTCTTTCACCTAGATTTCTTAATGAATCCCTGATAGTCATTTCTGGCAGCTCAACCCAGTCTGTTAGAATGGTAGTGTGCTATATGCTATCAGGAACCCTCCACTGTTTCATCAGAGCCATACTACTAAATGCTCTAACAGTCCTGGTCAAAAGTAAGGAAATGATAACAAATTTCAGTGCTGTACATACCTTTCCCATGTAAGAACAACTTAGCTTTACATAAAATTTTTGGTTTACCCATTTCCTTACTTTCTTGAAAACACTGCTCCATTGGTACTTCACTTTGTATGTTTCTGTTAAGAAGTGTGTGCCAGTTTAATATCTTGGCCTATTAGTTGTTGTTTTGTTTGTTTACCTGAAGGTTCTCAAAGTTTATCTTTAGAGTCTAATACTTTTAGAAAATATGACTCAAAATTGACTATGTACTTAAACTTCCCCAAGTACTCTATGGTCCTTTCAGTGTGTAGATAGATGCAGGTCTTTTATTTCTGGAAAATTTGTTTACATTATAGTTTTAAATACTATTTGTACCTATTGTTTAGTTTTTCTAACTCAATTATACATATATGTTGAATCTCTTTTTGTCTCACATTACCACCATTTTCTCTTTTACCTGTTTTACTTCTTTAATTCATTTTCCTTTTCATGATTATTTTTGTGACTTTCTTCAATACCCTTTATTAAATTTCCAGTTGAGCTCATTCTCTTTTGGGCATCTTGGAATTTAGAATTCATTTCTAAGATGATGTTTTTTCTTTTTCTTCCACCTCTTTCTTGGGTTCAACCAACTCTCCTCTTATTTCTTCCTAGGTGTTTTTGTTTTCTCAACCATTTACAAATATAAAAAGCAGGGGCACCTGGGTGGCTCAGTGGGTTAAAGCCTCTGTCTTCAGCTCAGGTCATGATCTCAGGGTCCTGGGATCGAGCCCCAAATGGGGCTCTCTGCTCAGCAGGGAGCCTGCTTCCTCCTATCTCTCTGCCTGCCTCTCTGCCTACTTGTGATCTCTGTCAAATAAACAAATAAAATCTTGGAAAAAAAAAACCAGACTTTTGAATCAATATATGACAAACTATTAAACTGAAAAAAATTGGAGTCTACTGCTCTCATTAAAATAGTGTTCAATCATTCATTAAACAAGTATTTATTAAGCATTTACTACATGCTAGGCACTGCTCTGGATGTCTGGAAAACTAAGTAAATAAAGCAGACAAATAACCTTATCCAAATGAGACTAACATTCTTATAGGGGAGGCAAATAAACAATAAAATTAATAAGTATGCTTTTAAAAAAACACCGAGGCTTTTTATATGTTAATAAATAAAAATTTAAATATATTTTTCACTTTTATCATATTAAAAATTTACTTTTATTTCTATCTAACTACACTTAGGTTATATATTGGGCAGTATGCCCCCAGCTTTCCATTTTTAGGAATATAATCATAGCCCAAAGAACACAGATGTCTAGAGAATATCACCAAGAGATCCTGAACTTATCGCTAGAAGGAATAACTTAGGAAACATTGGGTTGTCTCTCCTTGGGAGAGTGGATAATAAGTACATTTATAGACACAAGAGAAATCATTCCAATTTATTAATTTCTATTGTTTGAATCAAGTGTATGTGTAAGAAAAGGGACTATATTTAGATATTAAGCAGCCAAAAATGAGGACTGCAGGAAATGTTTGTTTGCTGATACTCAACATTTAAGAACGCTACTAATGGGGAATTCTCCAAAGTGATAAGCAGCAGAGTATGGGCCTCACTGAACTTGCTAAAAAGGGTGAAAAAAAGGTTTCTCTCTACTTCATGTCACCTACAACATGGACAAACAAATCAGTTTTGTCCAAAGTGAACTCTGAATTTTTAGGGGATAACAAAAAATGGGTTATTTAAGATAGAAGCAGTAGTAGTTGAGAGATTTACTCTTCCTGACTTCCTAAAAATTCCTTATCTTCAGAAATTAGACAGGGCTGATTTATATTGTTTGCAAATAATTATTTATAATCCAATAATTCCACTTCTAGAAATTTATCCTACTCTATATTCTAGAATGTATGCAGGCAAGGAATTGAATACGGATGTACAATATTACTATAGTTTGTGACAACAAAAGACTGAAAAAGAAGCCACATGTTGAAACAACAGGAAACTATTGTTTTAAATTCTTAAAATGGGCTACTATGTAGCTGTGAAAATGAGTTATACACTATGTAATAAAAAGGATATCAGCTATATACTTGGATATGAACAAAGTATTTCTGGAATAAAATAAAAAGACTGTAAAAGGGGTTACCTTCATAGTGGAAACCTTCTCACCCTTTATGTTATTTGAATTTTCTTTTTTTTAAAAGTGCTCTTGATTACTTCTCAGTGAAAAGGCTAATTACAAACAGCAAATCTATTAAAAGGCACCATATTAAAAAAGGAATGAAGAGATAAATTAATGGAATAGGTGATGAACCATTGTCCAATATAAGAAGGTAGCTTTTCAACTAACTGGGGGAGATAACAAATTCACTACTGAAAAACAATTAAAAATTTTGCCTCATACTATACAGACTAAATTAATTTCCAGATGAGTTAGAGATTTAAATGTAAATTTAAAAATTAAAGAAACACATAAGAAAATATAAGTTAATATATGTATAATATTAAAGCAGGGAAGGCACTGTCCAGCATGAGAAGGAGCCCATAAATTAAAAGTAATGTTTATCTCATGATGATTTTAAAACTTCTAAGAAGGCAAAAAGTACCACAACAATATGTGACTGGCAATAATTTGGAAAAATACTTCACATACATGCATATATGTACACACACATGCACACTTAGATCTTAAAATATTTCAAGTAATTAAAATATTACCAATATTATAATTTTTTAAAATGAGCAAATCCTTTTTTTAAAAGATTTTATTTATTTGACAGAGAGTCACAGCGAGAGAGGGAAAGAAGCAGGGGGGAGTGGGTGAGGGAGAAGCAGGCTTCCTGCTGAGCAGAGAGCCTGATGTGGGGCTCGATTCAGAGGCTTACCGACTAAGCCACTCAGGCACCCCGAGTAAATGATTTTTTTTTAAAAGAAATATTTGACATAAGAAATGCAAATTGAAATGTAAAAGGAGTTTAAAAATTATAGCACCCAATTTTGGCAAAGTTTTGGTTAAGCACAAACTCATACACACTGTGGAAATACATACTGGCACAACCTTTCTGCAGGCGAATTTAGCAATATGCATTAAGAGCATTAAACATATGAGTACCATTTGATCTCAGAAATCTTTCCTCGAGCAAATTACCTTAACTAAACATATTATTCCAAACTGTATCCAAAGATTTATTCAAAGTTGTCCACTGCCATTTATAAGAATGAAAGACCATCTATCCGACTGGGCACTAGCACTAAGTTTTAGGCATAAGAATCCCATGCAGTCAAAAAAAAAAGAATTCCATGCAGTCAAAAAAGAAAAGAAATGAAAAGAATTCCATGCAGTCCATAAAATCGGTGTTGCAAAAGAATACTTAAAAAGAATATTTTAGATATTATAATAAAAAATGAGAAAATGCAATGGACATTATTTATTTAAAGTACGCATTTCATAAATAAATATATGCAAAGTCTTAAAGCATATACAATAAAATGTTGAGAGTAATAAGGATTAGAAGTAAAAATTTTTATTTAAAAACATTGATTTATTTGTACTTACTAAACTGTCTATAGTAAATATGTCTTGCTTTTATTTTATGACAGAAAAAAGAAAGTGCAGGTACAGAAATTATTCCTTCTAGGTCTAGAGTGAGGAGAAAACAAGATATAGATCATTGGGTAGTGGTAGGAAAAGTAGTTTAAAAAGAAATCATATATACCAGATTTCATTTCTCTAATATATTAGTCGGATATCTAAAAAGAGTATAGAAGGCAGCAGTGCAAATTGTGGAATTTAAGCTAAGTAATAAATTACTAAAAGAGCTTTTTTAGAAAAAAAGAACGTTGCCATTTCTTTAGAAGGTACCTAAGTAATAGCAGTGTTGTCTGAGAAAGAAACGTTTTAGTCTAAATTGGAAGGAAGAACATTTGGGGAGACAGGAAGTAGATGGGACAGAAAGAGGAACAGAAAGGATATGAAAGGAAAAAGGGGGGGGGGAAGTCAAGGAAAGCGAAGAGGAAATGGAGGAGAAGAAGGGAAAAGAGAAGAGAGAAAATGACTTGGGACGTATGAAAGATGGGAGGGGGGGGTAAAGGAGTAGAAGGGAAGAAAAGGAAGACCAATGAAGAAAAAAAGCAGGACAGAGTGCTCAAAGAAAAAGCTGAGGGTAACAGAGCTTATTACAAATGAAATAGGTCACCTAGAGAATGCAGTGCAGTGTTGTGGTGAGCTAGAAAGCAGTGATTGCATGAGAATAGACTTGAGGTAGCTATACAGTGGGTAGAAACTATCCTTCGCAGGATAAGGTTATAGATGGAACTTTGATACTGGTACATGAAACATGTACAAGATGCAATATATCCCTAAACTAAAATACACCCATTATAAATATCTGGACTTAGTCCTAAATCATTACAGAAGATAATATTTACTTTCGTTTTTAAAATAATCTAAGAACACGTCCATGTTTTAAAACCCAATAGAATATAAATACTCCAAGGAAAAAAAGGACAGAAGTAGAATATTCCAAGAAACTAAGTTTTAGACTGAAATGGGAAAAAAGATTGGGACTTGTGGTAAAAAGTCCCCTGGAAACTAAAAGAAGAGGGAGTAAATATTGTCATGCTAAATTATTCATTATATATCATGCTAAATTATTAGTTATCATGTTATATTATGAATATAATTATTCAAGACCAAAATAAGATCTAAGTAGGCAGAATATTACGGAATTCCTTTTCAGAATCAGTTCCACCATATAACATTTAAATTAATCTCATTACTGGGACGCCTGGGTGGCGCAGTTGGTTAAATGACTGCCTCCGGCTCAGGGCGTGATCCTGGAGTCCCGGGATCGAGTCCCACATCAGGCTCCCAGCTCCATTGGGAGTCTGCTTCTCCCTCTGACCTTCTCCTCGCTCATGCTCTCTCTCTCTGTCTCTCTCTCTCAAATAAATAAAATAAAATCTTAAAATAAAAAAAAAATAAATTAATCTCATTACTGAATAACTGCACTTTGTTTACTGACCTAAGACAGTGAAAACTGACCAACTAAAGAAGAAAAACCCATTATTCTTAGGGGAACCTTGCATGTTTTACCAATTAAGGTACACAGGAAAAATGCACCCAACCATTAGGATAAAGCCATCAGAACAGAGAGTATACCTGGAGCTCTCCCTGGTCCTGCAACTAGTCCCGGCAATCAGACTTGACTTAAAGACTATTTTTAATCACTGAATCCAAGTTTACTATTTGTATGCTGAACTACCTGTACTCTCATTAGACTTATTTCAGCAACTTGCACCTCAACTGTGCCTCTGTAAGTCTATTCTTCCAAAGTTTATTAGGAAAAGCATAAAACATAGACAAAGAGCCAAGAGTTGTATTCTAGGTCATTTTTGTAAATGTTTTCTTCGTGTTTCCCAATAATTAAAAAAAAATAATTAATAACCTGCAAAACTAAAAGCACAGTACTACTAGTAGACCCTTAAAAGTATCCTTGTGTGTGTGTATACATGTGTGTATGCGAGAGAGAAAGTCACTAGATTAATCATAGGCTATACGATCAGCCAAATAGCTTTAGAAATTAATTTTTCTAGAAATAAAAATTACCATTGAGAGCTTACTTCATTTTATTGGTCTAAACATTCTCATAAAATCTGTAAATCTTTAGTTGCTTTTCCCCCTTTCTCATCTGTAATTAACAGAGAGCAGTTATTTCACTGTCTAAATAGTATACATTTTATTACATTTCTTCCTTTTTAAAAGTATTTTATTTATTTAAGAGAGAGTGTGAGAGAGAGCATGAGTGGAGGGGAGAGGAAGAAGTAGACTCCCCACTGAGCAGGGAGCCAGATGCAGGGCTTGTTCCCAGGACTCTGAGATTATGACCTGAGCCAAAGGCATATGCTCAAAAGACTGAGTCACCCAGGCGCCCCATTACATTTATTTCTTAACAAAAAACAAAAAGCCTCACGTATTAGGAATTCCTCCAAAATCTAAGCACTTAGCACGAATTCCTTTAATTACAGTATAAAAATCACCAAGAGTAACTGTTTTGAATTTCCAAAATAGTTACCATTTCTTTTTTAGGGGAAAAAATAGACGGTAATTTTTTGCTGCACTTTTTGTGCAACAAAAGTATGATCCACAAACAAGATACTATAATGTAAAACTTAATCTACATGACTTGGGTATTCCAACAGACGCCATGGTTTTACTAGACAACTTATTGAATTAATAAATTAATAAAATTATCAAGTTTATAATGAAAACAAATATGAATAAATAGATTTAGGAAGGACTGACTAACCTATGTACAATGCAAACAATTCTCTTCAAATTCAATGTTTTAGTTAAAATGATCTATTAGATAATTTAACTTTCCCCTGAATAATTAATACTCTATATACTATCTATTAGTTTAGAAATTGTATGTCAAAAAACTTTTGAACAATTTTGTCATAAGCCATGTTTCATTTTTTAAATCATCTAATCCTGTTATAGGAAGAAAAAATGATATAATTTTTGACAGAAAGAGTTCTTGTCTGAAAGCACAGCTTGTAAACAAGTCAAAGGGAAATTACATCTGCTAGATAATTCTGCCCACCTCTCCTATCCCAATACGATCTCCTCTGTGGCTTAAGAACAGCACATTTTAAATTGATTATTGACATATATTATTATATAATGAATCAGAACAAATAGAATCAAAGGTGAATATGCATGTAGTGCTGAAAAGCAATAAACATATCCAAATTCTTAACCTTTCTAAATCTAAGAATTAAAATTCTGTTAGGCAGTAAAAAGCTACTCTAAGAAAGTTGCTGATCTAACTCAGTAATTCTTAAATCAGGGTGATACCATGCCAGAGACAGTCTGGAAAAGTGTGGGGCCATTTATGTTTGTCACAATGACTATGTGAACATTATTGTTAAAATTAGGAGGCAGGAGCCAGGAATGCTATATGTACTACAAGGCACAAAGATTTGTACCATCCCAAATGCCAACAGTGTTTCCACTGAAAAATACTGATCCAATTCCACTATAAAAGTAAACATTAAGAATTTCCAATAAATTGGGAAATTCCCAATGAACATCTGACTTAAGAACATTCTTCCTTAACAAGGGAAATGGGGACTCAAGACTCCAGAGGCCCTGCCTCCAATGGAAATAAAAGTCCTAGCATAACCGAATTATACCATCTAGAAAATGACTATACATTCCTTTATGAAAAGTTTAATAAGATGCTGCTTCCTAGAAGTATCTCTTTCCCAATCCATCCAAAAAAGCAAAGCAAGGTAAAGCAAAGCATGGAAGGAAGGAAGGGAGGAAGGCTTGGGCGAGGTTGGTGGGTAGAGGAGCGGAAGGAAGAAAAAGGAAAGAAACACAACATAAAGGAATGAAGGGAGGAAGAGATGTGTATGCTAGCAACTGCAGAAAGGACTTAAAATACTTTTTTCCCATTAGGAAGAATGTTACGTGAAGCTAAAATTTTGCCACAGCTAGTTAATAAGTAAGCATTGGAGGCCAGCCTAGGAATTATGACGTTTCTATCAGAAGCTTCACACTTATTTCCAAGCAACTGACTGCAAGTAAAGTTACCAAATAAGACTCATTTATAAACTGACTGCTTTTTACAGTGGTAAAGAATAATTGTGTCTTTAACTTTGAAATGATCATTAGGTTTTTATATGTATAATTCTCAGAGTTTGAAGGACAAATATTTACCATATGTTATTCTAAATATGTCTATGTTATTCAAATGAGGATGTACTTTCATCTTTTAAAAAACAGACTACATTTTGAATAGATAGAAAAATAGCATCAACTACTGATTACTTTGCCTCAAAAGTAGTAAAAAATAACTAAATCCAAACATATTCTTGTAAGTAGTTATGAACTATGAAAAACATTTATTGGAGAACTGTTAAATCTAGAAAGACTATGCTCAAAAACTAAGTACATACTGTCATACAGTCATATTAGTAATTCAATTCAGAATTTCTCAAAATCAGAGTAGGGTTTGAAAAAATAAACCACTAAAATGAACATACACTAATTTTTTTTTTAATTTATTTACTTGAGAAAGAGAGATTAGAGCAAGTGAAAGAGAACACGAGGGGGGAAGGGCCTGAGAGAGAGAGGGAGACCACAAACTCGCCTCTGAGCAGGGAGCATGATGTGGGCTCGATCCCAAGACCCCGGGATCATGACCTGAGCCGAAGGCAGACGCTTAACGGACTGAGCCACCCAGGTGCCCCCATGTGCAACTTTTTACTATTATTATTTTATACATTAGACTTCTTTCAAATAAGATAATGAAAGGATATATTAAGCTGGAAATTACAGATTATTATTTAACCAGAAAATGCTATTTAACTGAAGTGTCAATGAAAACACTTGAGGGTGGGATTTTTGTTTCTTTGTTTTAAGAAATATAAGATCTGAAATGGGTATTTTACCTCCAGAAATGGTTAACACAGGCCATTTAAGAACCATGCTCCTATAGAGAACCAGAAAGTCTGAAAAATATGAATATTTTCTTAAAGTTGCCCAATGGCATCAATGAATGAGAAAGCAGTAAAGATTTATTGGGCTAAGATCTAGATTCCTAATTCCTGTCATAAGAAAATACCAAAAAAATTCCAGAGAAAATATAATTTCAGGTCTTGAATTATGTCTATAATTGGTTTTCAAGTACAATCCAGCATACAATCAAAAGACAAGAAGAAAAATCAGGAGGCAACAGACATAAGAACCAATCAAAACAAAAGTCAGTAAAAATACAGTCAAATGAGTTTCATATATTGGGACTATTCAAACGAAAAACCCATGCTTGCTTATCACATATAAGAATACTGAAAACCAAAGACAAAAGGAATTTTTAAAGGCAGTCAGAAGAAAAATAAAACAAATTATATTCGAAGGAGGAAGATAAGAAATACATTCAAGTACTCACTAGAAACAACAGAAAACAAAAGCAATGAAATTACATTTTCACTGTCCTCTAAGAAAATAAATACAAATTTAACATTCAACATCCAGAGAATAAATCACTCAAAAATCAAAACATTATCGGATAACCTCTTTTGCAATGTCTGTCTTATTCATTGCTCCAAAACAAGTATGGTGGTTGGCACATGATAGCGTATAAAGTTAACTCATCTTAATTCTTCTAGTAAGTAATTTCTCCTGTCTGTATTATTTCCACCAATGTTTATATCCTATTGATACTCTGTAGTAACAATGGGGAAGAGCAGTAATATTCTGAGCACACAGTAGGTATTCAATAAATGGTGAATACAGAAATTAGGTTTTAAATTTATTTTCTATATTTGGAAAATCTCCATTTCTCTAGTTTTTTCTCATATGGTCTGTTTTATAAATTGGATACTTTTAGATCCATTCCAAACTCCCTTCATAGCATTTTAGTTCTCCCCAATTGAGATACTATACCAACCCTGGAGTATCTAAATTTCACCTATCTACAAACAAGAGATAAAACTACTAAGAAATTCTGGTATTTTTATAGTTCATTGAATATAAGTCCTACATAGAAAACCATAAATACTTCTACAGACAGAATATTTTCAGACAATATAATCTGCTGCCTAAGAATAAATATATAATTAGAAACAAAGTATTCAATTTCTTGTTTTATACTTCATTTGAGGTTGACCAGGTAATAATGATCCATTCCTAATTAAGTCAAACATACTGATTATGTAATATTATTATAATAGTTCACATTTTCTAGTATATTTTGAGCTTTGTCTCCTATTAATATCTTTATGCTTTTAAAATCAAGACACAAAATGATAAAACAACAAAATATTAGCTATAGAAACATGTTAACAATGTTCTTCTACAACCCAGTTACAGGCATAACTCTTTTTTCTTTCTTAAGATCACCCAGCTAGTGATATAGTGGCTAGTAAATGTGCCTAGTACAAGTGACCAGCAGAAAAATAAGATATTTCTCAATTTGACGTTAGCATTTCTTTCCCACCTCTCCAGCTCTAATCTCCCTTTTAACAAAGAATAAATACCTAGGAAATGGGCTCACTGTAGCCTTTTCAATCTACTGATTTTTAAAGTGCTCTTGTTTTCCTGGTAGCTATTACTATTTAATATGACAAAGTATTGTTTACATTTTAAATACAGTTATTTAAGTAATAAGGGATCTAACTTAAAGAAAAATATTAAGGAAATAAAAGTAGAGGTGACAGAATAAAGCAGACACTTAATCTTCCACAGTAACAAAATCCTGCAATTTTCACTGGGCCCATGTCATCAGAATAAAGAATACACTTCACAGTCTCCTTGTTCTAGGTATTGCCATGTGTCTAAATTCTGGACAATTTAAGATCTAAATAAAGTTACCTATGGCAGCTTCCAGGAACCTTCCTTAAAAACAGCGGGCATTCACCCTCTCAGCCCTCTTCTTTTTCATTCCTTTCTCCTTCTTGCTGGCTAGAACACAGATGATAACTGAAACTAAAGAAGCCATCTAGGTTTGTAAGGTGACCTTGGCAATGTAGGCTATGCATGGCCAAGTAATGAGATAAAAGCAACTTGGATTCCTGAGTACTTTGTTTTAACAGAGATACTATATAGCCCTTTTGCACCTACTTCCAGACTTGTAGATTATGGCAAAATAGACTTCCATTCAAGTTGGAAAACAATAAACCAAGGCACTGGAATTGATCACTGTCAGTCCCTGGAATTACCAAGTGATCCACTAGCTATTAGCAGTTGGACAGAGAAGCAATTTTTTACATATATATCACAAATTTGAAATGTAAAATTATTTCCACAGAAATCCCATTACATTCCATGTCCTTAAATGCTAAACACGTTACAATGACTAACCTTTGGTTCATCCTAACTATATTCACAATTTAAGTTTGTACCTTTTCATTATACCTATTGTATTTCATTATCCCCATATTACAAAATTAAATGGTTGTCTGGGAAATGCTTCACTGAAGTATAAAAATGTTGATGAAAACAGTACCAAACTCCACCACACAGATTAAGACAATTAATGTCAGTAGGCAATGATTCTAATGATAGAGAATATGAATACTGTTGAGATAAATAAATCTTTAAGTATGATGATTTCACACACATCAGAAAAGCATAAAACATAAGGTACAATAATATTTAAACATTAGATCATATTTAACTGACTATACGTATGCCCCTAGAGCTCAATGGGTGGTCATTAGTGACACATTAACAGTGAAATAAAGCTGCTGAAGCCTTAGTCATTTTCCAATCTGACAGTGACCTCTTTATAAACTAAATTTCAACAGAACAACTCTCCCCCCGAACAATCCTTTCCATATGGAAACTGGCAGACTTTGTCCAAAAAACTGAGAAGAAACCAAGATTAAAGAAGCAGGCTTTGCTTTGTACTTTGTACTCTTCACCAGAGAAATGAGCACAATTTACTCAACTGCCAAGAAGTTTTTAAATTATGCACATAATATTTGTCTCTTAACAAATATTGTGATTTAGAAACAAAAAAACAAAAAAACTACTGGCAAAAATCTCTTTATCAAATGACAATACATAGTGGCGATATCAGTGACATATGATCAGGAAAAGCAACTACTACCCCACATGCCTATCTGTAGATACACTACTTTAGAGTTTAACAAAACCACTGATGCACAAAGGATGAAACAACTCAGCATACGGAGAGAACTGTATATAAAGAGAAATGTACAAATTTCAATTCTATTTGTTACTGAAAACCCAAGCTATAGAATAAGATTTCTTTAGTTTATTTAATAAGCTGAAAAGTTTTAATGTAATATTATGTTCAAGTGTATCAAAAAGGCTTTACATGAATTCAATTCCGAAATGTGCTTTCTTTCATAGAATCAATTAGAAGTTAACAACACTTCGTTAAAAATTATTAATAAGGTAAAATTCACATAACATAAATGTAACCATTTTTAAGTACACAACTCAGAGGTATTTAGAACATTCATAATGCTATGCATTCACCTCTATCTAGTCCAAAAGATTTTCATCACCCCAAAAGGAAAACCTGTACCAATTAAACAAGTCACTCGTATTTCTGTCTTATCCCTGTCCCCAGCAACCATTAATAGGCTTTCTATCTCTATGGATTTGCCCATTCTCCATACTTCATATAAACAGAATCATACAATGTAACCTTTTGTGTCTAGCTTCTTTTACTTAGCATAATGTTTTCAAGGTTCATCCATGTTATCAATACATTCATTTTCCATGGTCAAATAATACTCCATTGTATGGTTATACCACATTTTGTTTATCTATAAGTCACTTAACAGACATTTGGGGTTTTCCTACCTTTTGCCTGTTGCAAATAGTGCTGCTATGAACATTCATGAACAAACTGTTTGAATACTTGTTTTCAATTCCTTTCCCAACCTAGGAGAGGGATTGCTGGGTCCTAGGGTAATTCTATGCTTAACTTTCTGAGGAACTGCCAAAATTTTTCTAGAGTGACTGAACAATATGCTTCCTGATCTCAAATCACTGTTGAAGAAATTAATGAAAAGAGTAACTCTGATCAGTGGTGACCACTCACCACACATCATGTCAGTGTTGTTTTAATTAAATGGCAACAAATAAAAGACTTCATTTTTCTACACTTAAATGTAATCTGTCAAGGGAAAATATATAATGTTTTGAAATGGTTACAAATCATTTAAATTTCATAATATTCCTGTCAAAACCATTTCTATGGTTTTATACATTGTTAAAGTATCATACCTTGGGTGATAGATTTAATATTTTGAAATGTCTAAGGCTGAAAATACCATGATTTTTAATGTTGAGGTAAGTTAAAGATGTCTTAAGAAGTCCCAATATTATGCAAAGAAATCTAACAGATAGTGAAAGTTAGTGCCAGGTCTGCAGTAATCCAGCACAAATCTTTTACCAAGAAAATGCCTCACTTTAGGTACCCAAGTTTTCTGGATAATAAAATAATGATCATGAGGTCCCAATCAAAGATAACCAAACACGGGACGCCTGGGTGGCTCAGTTGGTTAAGCAGCTGCCTTTGGCTCAGGTCATGATCTCAGCGTCCTGGGATCGAGTCCCACATCGGGCTCCTTGCTCGGCAGGGAGCCTGCTTCTCCTCTGCCTCTGCCTGCCTCTCTGTCTGCCTGTGCTCGCTCTCTCTCCCTCTCTCTCTGACAAATAAATAAATAAAATTAAAAAAAAAAAAAAAAAAAAAGATAACCAAACACACATGAAAATAAACCACTTTGAGTACTACATAGCATAAACAGTAACCAATTCATCATACATAAAATATAATTGGAGGCCAGCCTAGGAATTATTATGACATTTAATTATGTCATATGTTAATTAATTATTATAACATTTAAACACATAGAGAACATTTAAAGAAATAAAATGTGGAGTCAAAAAATTGAGCAAGCAACAAGAAAATATAATAATAGTGTCTAAAACATGCCATTAGAATCCTCAAAGGATACAATAAATAATTCGGCAAAAAGAGATTTGAAAAGATAATGGCTATAAACTTTCTAGAGCTGATGAGAGACCCAAATGATACAAGAAAACACACACCCAGCAAATAAAAACAAAGGTACACCAAGTACATTATAATAAAACTCCAAAACCCCAAAGAAAAGAGAAAAATCTTTAAGGCAGTCAAAGAAAAAATGCAGATCATTGACAAGGGAATGGCATTAGACTGAAATCATCAACAACTTCAGGCAGAAGTGAAATGGTATCATCAAAGTTGTATTAGAAAATTATCAGTCATAGGAACATATGTCCTCAGCAAAATTACCTTTCAACATGGATTAAAAAAAGGACTTTTAGACAGACAAAAAGTTTATCACCAAAAGACCTAAAGGAAATGCTAACGAATGTATTTCAAGAAGGAAAACAATGCTAGAAGAAATCTCTTAGAGGGCCAAATAATGGTGAATAAACTGGTAAACCAGCAAGCAAATAGAAAAACATTCAAGTGTTCAAATATAAAATAAACAAGGACCTCTAGGTGATGGTTATATTGAAATATTATATAGACTTTAAATATTGTATATTGAGTTATATACTCATACTTTGTGTACTGTTTGTGAAATGTTTATTGACAAATATTTGCTCAAATACTTAAATATTCCCCCAAATTCCTACATTGTTCATATAAAATAATGAAAATAATATTTTTTTAAAAAGAGTAGACCTGTCTAAGAATAACAGCATTAAGATCCAAAGAAAAAAAGAAGAGCCAGAATCAAAGATCTGAACAAAGATAATCAGAGTGAAAGTATCCTAAGGTCCTTTTATTGTTCAAGAGCAGAGGAAGTCATAATTTAAGACTCTGCTAATACTTACGGCAACATTTCCAGAGAAGCCTCTAAAAATAACAGTAATTAGTGTACAATTTCTATGCCAGCTATGTTTATAAATGGAATAAAAAACAAAACATATATCATTTTTAAGTCATACAGAAAAAGCGGGAAAAATAAACAATTTAAAGGTAGTTTAAAAATTCCAAATACACTAGTAATCAAAACAAAAATGTTTATTAATGAATTCAAGAGTTTACAGCCAGATAATAAACTGGATTAAAAATCAAAATAGAAAAATTTTATTATAAGATACCAAATTCTCATGTATAGACAAAAGTTCAAAGGTTATACCAGCTATATTCTAACAGCATAAACTGGGAGTTGCTATATCACAAGAGATTAATAGTTTTTGTTTTTTTTTTAAGATTTTATTTATTTATTTGTCAGAGATAGAGGGAGAGAGAGCAAGTGAGCACAGGCAGACAGAGAGGCAGGCAGAGGCAGAGGGAGAAGCAGGCTCCCTGCTGAGCAAGGAGCCGGATATGGGACTCGATCCCAGGACGCTGGGATCATGACCTGAGCTGAAGGCAGCTGCTTAACCAACTGAGCCACCCAGGCATCCCAAGAGATTAATAGTTTTAAAGCAAACATTATTACTTAGTTTAAGGAAGGTCACTACATAATGATAAAAAGTTCAACTTACTAGAAAGATATGACAACTGTAAAACTAATACACACTAATAAAATAACCTCAAAATATATAACACAAAAGTTGTTAGAATTTGCAAATTTTTAAACACAGAGAAAATTACAAATCTACCACTGCAGCTGGTGAGATTTCAACACATTTAAAAAAATTTTTTTTTGAACAACACATTTATTCATTGATAGCTCAGACAGACCAAAAAAATAAAGATATAGAGGGGTAAAACTATTAGCAAGCTTAATCTAATATTAGAGAATATACATTCTTCTCAAGCATATTGGGAATATATATAAAAACTGACCACATACTAAGTCCTAAAATCTCAACACATAAAAAACTAGGATCACACACACCACAATCTTTGACAACAGTGCAATTATAATAAATAAAAAATAAAGACTTACTGGCCCAGTGCAAGAGCTATTAGTAGAGGAAGCAGCCTGAAATCCCATGTCCTAACTTAAATATAATCTAAAATGCATCAGTTTTCCACTAGGCAAACAAAAAATTAACCTTATACCACTGCTCCCAGGAGATCAATCTGAGGAGGGAGGATGGTGTTCTATTTGGATTATAAAACAGTAATGTTGTCAACTAATATTTTACAGATGAGGAAAGCAAAACTTAAAATAGTGAGTTGTAGAGCCAGGATTTGAATCCAGGTTACCTACTGAACCTGTAAACTTACCCACTATTTCGAACTTTGTGGTAGGCATTTTATAAGTGTTGAATAAATGAGTAACAGGTTATCAGGCTTGCTTGAATATTAGACCAGTAGAATTCACTGAGAGCAAATGAACATAGTAGTTACATTTTTGATGGGTGTTACTCTGAGTTTGCAGAATGAAAAATTCCTTTTGATATCATACACAGTCCTTTTTTAAAATGCAACGACTTCAAGATAGAGGACTCTCGGGGTGCCTGGGTGGCTCAGTGGGTTAAGCCTCTGCCTTTGGCTCAGGTCATAATCTCAGGATCCTGGGATGGAGCCCTGCATCGGACTCTCTGCTCAGCAGGGAGCCTGCTTCCCCCAACCCCCCCGCCCCACCCCGCCTACCTCTCTGCCTACTTTGTGATCTCCCTTTGTCAAAAAAATAAATCTTAAAAAAAAAAAAATGATCCAGACTTTATCATGACTTAATCATCAGATGCTGGGAACCCTCAGCTTAGAGAACATGAAAGAAAATAAATTTCCAGGGCATCTGGGTGGCTCAGTGGGTTAAAGCCTCTGCCTTCAGCTCAGGTCATGATCCCAGGGTCCTGGGATAGATCCCCACATCGGGCTCTCTGCTCAGCGGGGAGCCTGCTTCTTCCCCCTCTCTCCCTGCCTGCCTCTCTGCCTACTTGTGATCTCTGTTTGTCAAATAAATAAAATCTTAAAAAAAAAAAAATAAAATAAATTTCCTTGAAACGTTTCAGTATGTGAGTATTAAAAGCACACACAGTTTAAAAAAAAAAAAAGAATAAACAAAGAGAAGTTTCTAATAAAAAAAATTAACAAATTTCCTCTATATGTATTTTCTTGAATCTTTTTAGTTAAGTACTAAATTTCCTTGATTGTTCCTGATAACACAGAAGAAGACCTCTTTAAAAGAGAGGAGAGAAAAAAACTACATAAAAGCATTAATTCAGATATTTGTCCAAAGCTATATTGTGACAGTGAAATTTCAGTAAGATGCAATGCATGGCATGAATCAGTACAATTGTCTTCTTTCCAGGTATTACTATAAAGAAAATTCCAGGCATTAGAGATTTATCTGTAGTCAATGCTTGATCCTCAGGAAAGCTATTAATGATCCCATTCTAAACAAGAAATATAGGCTTCATAAAGTAACTTGAAAGTTATTCTTCCCTCCTTTTTTTTTTTTAACAAATGCCAAGGAGCTATTATGGAAACTATTGATTTTCTAAGGACTACATAATGTTTCTGAAGCTTGATTCTCTCTCTCTGCTCCTCTCCCTACTCTCTCTCAAATAAATAAAATGGGGTGCTTGGGTGGCTCAGTCAGTTAAGCACTACCTCTTATATTTCACCTTATGTCATTGATCTCAGGATCCCGATATTAAGACCGCCATTAGTCTCTGTGCTCAGCATGAAGTCTGTTTGTCACTCTCTCTCTGCTCCTCCCCCAACACTCTCTCACATACATACATATATACATTCATACATACATACATACATACTACATAAAATCTTTAAAAAACAAATGTCTCTGAAGCTGATGAGAGTTTTCCTCCAAAAGGAACCACCAATGATACACTGCTCACATTTCTATGTATTAATAGTCAAGCAAGAAAATATTAGTTTTAAGAAAAGTTTAAGCAAAACCAAACATATTTAACCTCAAATGGCTGATCATAAAATAGCTTTATCAGCTTATAAAATTGAATAAACTCAAGCAGTAAAATACAGATATAGGGGACCGGGGTGGCTCAGTGGGTTAAAGACTCTGCCTTCAGCTCAGGTCATGATCTCAGGGTCCTGGGATCAAGCCCCACATCGGGATCTCAGCTCAGCAGGGAGCCTGCTTCCCTCTCTCTCTGCCTGCCTCTCTGCCTACTTGTGATCTCTGCCAAATAAATAAATAAAATCTTTAAAAAATATAGGTATAAATGGACTTAGTGCTCCATTTTATAGCTCTAAAGAGAAAAATTTTTACATGAAAAGATGTATATAAGAATGTTCTATTGTTCAGCTCCTAAGGACTACAGTCTTTCTTCTTAATCAACGATAGTTAATTTGCGAATCAAACTCTAGTTCATTTCCCTGGTGCATATTTTTGTGTGCGTGTGTGTTTGTGTGTGTGTCTGTGTGTCTGCAGAAGTATCATTGCCAATTATCTGGAAGACAAATAAGATATTACCCAGAAAGACAATGCACAGAGAAAAAGCTTAAAAATTTTACATAGCTTATCTTCTGAAAGATTTCATAAATTTCTCTACTAAAATACAGACATATGGGGGCCATAAGAATACAATGCTTAAAGACAATATAAGTATGGGTTATGAAATCAAACCTAGATTTCAATACCACTGCTGCCATTTATTAGATATATGAAATGACATATATAATTTAACTAGTTTCATCTTCCATCTCTTTATATGTAAAACACATAGTACCTACCTAACAGTATTGTAAAAGAGACTGTGTACTGAGCTAAGCACATGGCGTTATACATATAATAGAGTAACTGATAATATTATGTTAATGTTCTCAATGGCATCTAATAAAGTAATGTCTTAGAACAGTAAAAAGATTATTTACCACAATAAGGTGGGATTTATTCCCAGGATGCAACAGTGGTTCAATATTCAATCACTGTCATATACCACATCAACAAAACAAAGGATAAAAATCAATGGGACACAACAGAAACCCCAGAAATAAACCCACATTTATACAGTCAATTAATTGATGACAAAGGAAGCAAAAATATACAATGGGGAAAAGACAATCTTTTCAAAAAATGATGCTGGGAAAACTGGATAGCTACATATAAATGAGTGAAACTGGACTATTTTCTAATACCATACACAAAGATAAACTCAAAATGGATTAAAGTCCTAAACATGAGAACTAAAACCATAAAAATCCTGGAAAAGAATACAAGCAGTAATTTCTCTGACACCAACCACAGCAACGTATTTCTAGGTTATGTCTCCTAAGGCAAAAGCAAAAATAAAATATTGGATAACATCAAAATGTAAGCTTTTGCATAGCAAAGGAAACCATCAAGAAAACAAAAAGAAAACCTACTGAATGGGAGAAGAAATTTGCAAATGATGTATCTGGTAAGGGGTTAATATCCAAAATATATGAAGAGCATATACAACTCAACACCAAAAAAAATCTAATCTAAAAATGGGCAGAGGACCTGAATAGACATTTTACCAAAGAAGACATACAGATGGCAATAGACCATAAAAAGGGGCTTAACACCAGGAACTATCAGAGAAATGCAAATTAAAACTACAATGAGATACTACCTTACATATGCTGGAATGGCTAAAATCAAGAAGACGAGAAACAAGTATTAGCAAGGATGAAGAGAAAAGGGAAGCCTTGTGCACTGTTGGTTGAAATGTAATGAAATATCCAGAAATATTAGTGCAGCCACTATGGAAAAGAGTCTTAAGTTTCCTCAAAAACTTAAAAAAAGAGATACCATATGATCCAATAATTCCACTATTGGGTATTTACCCAGAAAAAATGAAAACAGTAATTCAAAAAGATATATGCATCCCTATGTTTACTGCAACATTATTTATAATAGCCAAGACATGAAGCAACCCCATTGTTCATCAACAGATGAATAAAGAAGATGTGGTATGGAATATTATTCGGGCATTAAAAAGGATGAGATCATGCCTTTTGAGACAGCATGGGTAGACCTTCAGGGTATTAGATGAAATAGTCAGAAAGACAAATATCATGATTCCTCTCATAAATGGAATCTTTAAAAAAAATGAATAAACAAACAAACAAAAAGCAGAATCAGAACTGTACATACAGAGAACAAACTGATAGTTGCCAGAGGGGAAGGGGGGTGACAGGTTGGGCAAAATGGGTGAAAGGAAAGATACAGGCCTCCAGTTACGGAATGTTTAAGTCATAGGAATTAAAAGCACAGCCTAAGGAATACAGTCAATGATAGCAATAACAGAGATGTAAGAGGACATATGGTAGCCACACTTGTGAACATAGCATAATGCATAAAGACTTGCATAATGCAAATCACTAAGTTGTGTATCAAGTGTTACGTTAGTTTCAGTTGTACAACTGAATCAATCAACCAACCAACCAACCACTTCAGGCAGAAAAAAAAAGTTATAGAAATCAAGCTACAACACATATTCTCTCTGAAGTTTCAAGTTTATAAATGCTTGCTCAGATCAGAAAAGCAAGGTGTAGGGGCGCCTGGGTGGCTCAGTGGGTTAAGCCGCTGCCTTCGGCTCAGGTCATGATCTCAGGGTCCTGGGATCGAGTCCCGCATCGGGCTCTCTGCTCAGCAGGGAGCCTGCTTCCTCCTCTCTCTCTGCCTGTCTCTCTGCCTACTTGTGATCTCTCTCTGTCAAATAAATAAATAAAATCTTAAAAAAAAAAAAAGAAAAAAAAAGAAAAGCAAGGTGTATAGAAAAAAATTCTAATAGACAGGGTAGAGAAACAAGAATAGAAAACTTTAAAGTTAAACCTTATTTCAAATTCTAGCTTTTTAGTCCCCTAAAGTGATGTGATTTAGGGTACATAGGTAAAAGAGGGATGGATAATAACCTATACCTATCCTATCCTATCCTATTCCATTCATATGACCATTCTTAAGCCTAAACAGTATGATATGCACTAAAGCCAAGCTTTATGTTACATCTACTCATTAAAAAAATTTTCTGTCTAAAGAGAAAAAAGTGAACTCAGGCAGCTTGATAAATTTTAAAACTAAAATCAGCAAAAGTATAGCAATTATTCTATAATTACATTAATGTGAATACTATGTGGATCAGGAATAGAATGTATACAAAATTGACTCTTTTCTATAATTATAAGTTCTTAAACAAACTTTGTACATCTTTACAAAAATTAACAGTTTAAACTGTTCAAAAAGAAACAGTGCCAGGAGTATTCTGAGTATTTCAGAGTGTTGTAAGGATTAAATGAGACAATATATTTTTAATATTATTTATATTTATATTATATATTATATACACAAATTATAATATAATTTATATTATAAAATTAATATATATTATATATAAATTATATATATTATATATATAAAATATAATATATTATATTATATATATTATAATTTTATAATATAATTATAAAATAATTATAAAATATATTTTATATTATAAAATTAAAAATATATTTAATATATATATATTTTTAATAATATCATGTGTTAAACTCTCAAGCATTATACATATTAAAAGTATTACTATCTTCTTTTGAAAGACTGCTGCCTGATCTACATTCCTCCCTTCTTCTCCCTTTCCTAAGTCTTTCCCTTAACACAACAGCTCTTTCCAAGCCTATAACATGTTCCATGAAATAAAAGATCTGAGAAGTACTATCATTGTTAATATCACTTATACTTGACAGTAATTATATCTTCCATATTTTATAAGACAATATTGATTTTAAACATTAAATCATGCTGTCATACTACATGAGAATATGTATTCCAAGATTTGGCTTAAAGAGTAGTCACCACACTTATACAGATTAATCCATAGTCTTTGCATTCTATGCAGCTTTCTGAAGGATTCTTTACTTCAGGCTAGACTTTTAAGTAACTAAAATGATCAAATGAACTTATGTATTACCTTTATTTTTCATTGGTGATGAACTAGAAATAGAAAAGATACATTTTGCAGAGCAAACAATGTGTAGAGTACATATTTATAAATATGAATTATATAACATTATAGTTACAAAGGGTTATAATTGCATATTCTTTATAGTAAAGAGTTTGACAGTATTCCTCCACAGAGCTATGTGATATTAGGCTTTAATGTTTTTTGAAATAGTTTTTATTTTCATGGCCCTCCTTCTATTTTTTTTATATATATATATATACATATATATATATATATGTTATATATTAACATCCATTATCTCAATGGATCTTCATATTAAGATATTTCTATTTTAATGATAATAAAATAGAAGCCCCAATTACTAGTAATCTGCCTAAATAAGGTTTTTCCTATTAATACAGGGCTCTTGCACTCAGGCCCTCTGAACACAGATTATCGCTATTTGCTAACACATAAATTAACAGGTATGATCATGTTCTCTAGGGCCAGGGAAAGAGGCAAAGTTTCCTATGCCTCTGACAAAGAACTCAATTCTGACTGAAACCTCTCACTCAGTACAATTAATGATGATGATGATGATGATGATGATGATGATGACACTAGTTACCAACTATGAAACACTTGCTATGAGGTAGGTATTACTAAAACCACTTAATAAGTTAGAAAACTGAGGACAAAAGTTAAATAATTTGCCTGAGGCCAAAACTAGTTAAGTGACAGGATCAGGGCTTAAATTTATTTTAACTTTAGAGCAGTTTACTCTTATTTCTATAGTTGACTGCCTTCGTATCCTCTTCCATTACCTCCATTCTGGGAGAAGAAATAAAGTAAGGCTTACAGAAAATTCTCTGGTTAGAACGTTTTCCCTTCTTATGTCCATTACAAATTTCAGCTGTTTACTCTTAATTAGGTAATCTACTGTAATGGAAAGATCTAGGCTTAAAGTACCAGCTTCTTTTTTTTTTTGTTTTAAAGATTTTTTAAAAATTTATTTGACAGAGAGAGCGAGAAAGAGCAGAAGGTGGGGAAGCAGCAGGCAGAGTGAGAGGGAGAAGCAGCCTCCAGATATGGGGCTGGATCTCAGGACTCCAGGATCATGACCTGAGCCAAAGACAGACACTTAACTGTATGAGCCACCCAAGTGCCCCTTCAAGTACCAGCTTCTTAAATAACTGGTTGTATGGTATGAGGCAAGTCACAACCTTTTTAAGCCACAGTTTCCCCACCTAAAAAAGGAATGAAATTATGGGTAATACTGACTATGGGGATTAAGTAACATCTGTATGTAAATTAGCTGTCTAAAAAATTAATGTTAAGAGTTTAAATAACCTTTCCTTCCATACAGTTCACTTTTGAATGAATCAAGAATGTTACAATCACAAACAAAACCATTAAACACAAATATACACAAAAATATAAATGTACAGAATGGATAACATCTCATTTTCCTGCAAAATAGCAGAAAAGGTTAGTACTAGTAACTTTTTATCAATTCAGTATTAAACTTATCAATATAATTTCTAATGCTGCTAACTTCTTTCTATATCACATAATAAGCTATGTTCTTTATTAAAGAATTAATGTAACATATACCAAACTCCTTTAATTTCATAATTTCAATTTATAGCTTTTTAAAATTTTAAAAGCTTTTTTTTTTTTTTTTAAGATTTCATTTATTTATTTGACAGAGAGAAATCACAAGTAGACAGAGAGGCAGGCAGAGAGAGAGAGAGGGAAGCAGGCTCCCTGCTGAGCAGAGAGCCCAATGCGGGACTCGATCCCAGGCTACTCTCCCCCCCCCCTTTTTTTTTTGAAACTTCCTAGCATCTTCCCTTCACCCTCATTATTTGCTTTAATTCTCTTCAACTTCTATGTTAATACTTTTTACATTTCCCCTCTACTGGTCATTTAATAATTTGAGGAAGCAGGATTTCACCTTATATTAGAGTAGTACTTCCAAATCTTGTCCACAAATTATTTGCTCCTCAAGATCTGAATCAAAATTCTACCAAAAATGATTCCATGGTAAACTAACTTTGAGAAATATTGGGTTACACAGTTTTCTTTAACTGAGAGCATTTAATATGCTAATATGTATAGTGAATCTCTAAGTAGGGTACAATATGCAGCTTTTCTCAGATTCTCAGATTCTTCTGGAAATCCCCACCCTCAAACCCATGCATATCTTATAGGGCAATCTGTGAAATGCTGTGCTGGGAAATTCAAGGCCAGAAGGAGGTGAATCATTAAATCAGCAGACATCACCTCCATTTTTAAATCCTGAGAACCAGAATTACAATGAGGTCCTGCAAACCAATCCTAAGTATAAAGCATTTCTAAGAAAAATGTGCTCGTAACAGCTGATGCAGAGGTATCTTGTCTGAAAATATATCCATTAATCTTCTATACTTGGTACTTAAATGGAAGGTTAGTAAATACTGATGGCAATAATGTAAACTTTTTCAAATTTTAATGAACATTTTATACTTTAAAGGTTTTGTTTTATTGGGCAAATATTCAATTCTAACAAAATTTAAAACCTAAAGTAATTAAAAAAAAATTCCAGAGAAAATTCAAGGTAATACAAATTTTAACTATATGAATTTTATTATTTCATGTGTGTTCATCATGAAATCAAAGCCATCTTAAATAAAATAAAAATACTCTTAAATAAAATACTCTCACATAGGGATGGAAAAATTTGTGTACTCAAGTTTAAAAGTTCCAAGAAATGTCATGAGGACATTTAAGGGCTAAACATACTCACCCCTAAATTTTGTATCCCTTTATTTCAGTGTTATGCTAAGAAGTATACCTTTTCTATATACCAGATAAGCACAAATTTATAAGTGAGTGCTTTTCTTACATCCTCACAAGTATATCTGACTTAAAAACGTGCATTTCCCATACACCAACAAGTAAGTCTTTCCACAGTGGTATGAGTTACAATCGAGAAGACATTTTTTAAGTTTTAATATGTAGAAAATATATAGAAAGTTAAAATGTAAAATAGTGAAATAATTTGGTAAGTTTAAAGCTAAGGATTAAACATGAAAGTATGGGACAAAAATGTCTAAATCTGAAATTCCAGTAATCACATTTTTGTTATATGCTATACTGATACTGTCTTCTCTGAAACTAGCATAGTTCACCTAACTTAATTTCAGAATTAATCCAGTAAGTGCATAATTATAGATTGCAAGTGTGTATATACAAATATTGAAATGGGAGATTATAAATATATATTTCTATATAAAACATGTTTTATGAACTTATGAAATACATAATCTAAGATATAATGGCATTATCCTGGCAGATTAGTATCTTTTATTAGGTCTTCTTCCTATTACAGTTTTGAAGGTGGTTTTTCATGTTTGTTCAAGAGCAGTAATATGCTAATGAGTTCTCTGAAGGAATATTCAACACAGTAGTGACTCTCCACCAGGGCCAATTTTGCCCTGTAAGGTACATCTGGTTGTAATGGTACAACCATTTTTGGTTGTCATAACAGGTATGAGGTGTTACTGGCATCTAGTAGGTAGAGACCAGATATGTTACTATACATCCGCAAACAATTACCCAGAACAAAATATTAATAGTGCCAAGATTGAGGAAACTCTGCTCTATATAGCAAAGTAGTGTGTCCATTCTCAAAAGGAACCATGATTACACCATTATACAAAAAGTACTCCATTAAAGGCCTATTACTCTTCTACTCAAGACTGCTGTACTAAAGAATGTAACCAAATTATGAACATTTATAGCATAATACTTGAAATAGCTTGAGCTAATGATGTCCATACATTAGGAATCTTCAAGAGAGGAAAAAATACCCAAAGTTAGCCACCAACCCTCCTGTCTATACCTTGCTACTGATTTTGCATGAAGCTTGTTCTCTATAAAATTCTTCAGGAATAGTGGATGGGAGCAACAATCCGAGTTTTCTACATATCAGTAAAGATTTTTCACAGTTTTCATACTTCAAAGTAATTTTGCTAAAAATAAATCCAAGTATTACCCCCTGACTCACATTCTTCTTTCCTTGAGCATCTTAAATATGTAACTCTATTTTCTTCTGGAATAAAAGCATTACTGCTAAAAGTCTGATGACAATACGCACCTTGATTTATAACAGCATTATCTACAATAGCGAAACTATATGGAAACAGCCCAAATGTCCATCGATTGACGAATGGATAAAGATGCTGTATATATAAACAATGGAATATTACTCAGCCATAAGAATGAAGTCTTGCCATTTCCAATGACATGGATGGAACTAGGGAGAATTATGCTAAGCAAAATCAGTCTTAGAAAAACAAATACCATATGAGTTCACTCATATGTGGAATTTAAGAAACAAAACAAACAAGCATAGGGTGAAAAAAGAGAGGGAGAAGCAAACCTAGAAACAGACTCTTAACTATAAAGCACAATCTGATGGTTACCAGAGGGGAGAGGGGTGGGAGGATGGGGAAATAGGTAATGATTAGGACTGCACAAGTTGTGATGAGTACTGGGTAATGTATGGTAGTGCTGAATCACTCAATTATATACCTGCAACTAATATTACACTGTATGTTAACTAGAATTTAAATAAAAATTTAAAATAAACTAGAAAAATAAGGAGGTTATGCTAAAAGACAAAAAGTTTGATGACAATCTTATTTTAAGTTATTTAGTCTTTATGCCTGGTGCCCATAGTTAATTTTTGTTCTTTAAAGTTCACTGACTTTACTAGCATATATATCAGTTGTCATTGTTCTGGGTCAATATTCCTGGGTATACAATGTATCCTTTCAATATACAGTTTCAAAGAAAAATTTTTTTTAATTTCAGGACTTTTTTTGCATTATAGCTTTTAGTTTTTCTTCAGTTTCCCTGCTTCTACAGGGATATATATTATTCATATATTAGACTGTCTTTGTTTTCAATATCTGTCCCTTTCTCTTAAATCTTCTATCAATGTTTTTTGTTTTCCTTTTCACCTTGTATCTCTTTACACATTACCAGTGATTTCTTTTACTCTTGCATTTTTTCTGGATTAGGTTCATTTCTGAAATTTTATACTTTTATTCTGATCTTTCCTGAGTTCTACCACCTAATTTCTAAGTTTTTCTAATTCCAGCTTATGCTTTCCTTTAATATATAATTTTTAAAATTTTATTCAGCTTGTTTTGAAATAGATTATAGTACTTACTTATCTGTTAGGTGGACACATCTTTGTGATTTGCATTTATTGTCTTTTTTTTTTTTTTAAGATTCATTTATTTATTTGACAGAGAGACAGAGAAGGAGCATAAGAAGGAGGAGTGGGAGAGAAGTAGCAGGCTTCCCGCTCAGCAGGGAGCCTGACACAGGGCTAAATCCCAGGACTCTGGGATCTCGACCTAAGCGGAAAGCAGATGCTTAATGACTGAGCCATCCAGGCACCCCCATTTATTGTCTTTAGAAAGTCATTTTGCTCCTTTTTTTCCTTTATAATAACTTTGTTCAGTTTTTTTCTTGTTATTTTGTTATTCATGTTTAAATGAAATTACTTTTCTTGAACTTTTAAGATGGCATAGTTCAACAGAGTTTCTTTAATATCTTAAAGCTCATTCTGTTGTTGCTTGTGCAGTGTTTTAAGTTAGAATCAGCTTGTTCATGGTGCCTGGGTGGCTCAGTCTCTTAGTTTCGGCTCAGGTCATGATCTCCAGATCAGGTCCCAAAAAGGGCTCCGCGCTCAGCACAGAATCTGCTTGTCCCTTCCACTCAACTCTTCCCCTGCCCCTGCACACTCCCTCTTTTGAAAACAAAAACAAAAACAAACAAACAACAACAACAAAAAACAGCAGCAGCAGCAGTAGCAGCTTGCTCTCTGAGATCTCCTAATACCCCTCCCTTTCTTTTATCGGAAGCTTCTCCTTTAATCTCTATGGTCTCTGCACTGTGGTTTGGACTTTTTTCCAGCAATTTCCTCACAGTGTGGGTTTGTCCTAGAAGGGAGCTTTGGGTGCCACTTTGCAAGTTCATAATGCTTAGATGATCCAGCCACTTCAACTTTACCATATATTACTTGCACCTATTCTTTTTTTTTTTTTTTTTAAAGATTTAGTCATTTGAGAAAGAGAGAGAGAAAGAAAGAGAGAATCTCAAGCAGACTTTCTGCTGAGCAAAAAGCTGGCGCTGGGCTTGATCTCACAACATGGAGATCATGACCTGAACTGAAATCAAGAACTGGACACTCAACCAACTGTGCCCTGCAGCCACTCTTCATTTGCACCTATTCTAGTTGCACTTAATTTTCTCAGATTGGTCTGTTGTGTTTTCTTGTAAATACTTAAGAGAATATTTTGTTTTGTAGAGTATTTTACGGTTTTCCTATATTCTAGTCTGTCAGATGATCCATTGTTTCTCTATGCTTACACCCTCACAGACTGCCCTGGTTTTGTGACTGGCCCACAGCCTCTGGTATTTAAGACTCATGAGAATATCTTATCACTTAGTTTTTCATAGATGCTGTCCATGAATGTCTTACTTTGCTCTCTATGGTAGCAGCTTCTAAAAAAGGCTCCCAGTGATACCTGGCTTGTAGTAGTTATTCATGTCCCTGTGTAATTCTCTCGAGTATGGACTAAACCTACTACTTTGCTTCTAAGATCAGAATACACTTCGGAGATTGGGTTACATAAGGACTCTGGCTTCCATCTTGTTTACCTTGATCTGTTCTCCTACTTACTTGCTCTGATGGAAGCCAATTACCCAACTATAAGCTGCCCTATAGAAAAGCAAACTGAGGGAGGCATCCAGCCAACAAACAGCAGGGAACTGAGTCCCTCAATTCAATGTCCCATGAGGAACTGAATATTGCCAACCACTAACCACTTAAGGTAGTTTGGAAGCAGATTGTTCCTGAGTCAAACCCTGACTGCAGCACAGGCCAACACCCTGCCTGATGTCTTGATTAAAACAGATTGACTGTGAGACTTCTAGTCAGAGTATACATCCTAACTACACCCAGATTCAGAACCCACAGACACTTTAAGACAATAAATGTTTGTTGTTTTAAGTACTAGGTTTTGGGATAATTTGTTATGTAGCCGTAGATAATTAGTACATTCTGTTACAGCTCTCTCTGGGATTTAAATATTCAAAACTATCTCACAAGTCATTTTAAAGACAAATATTACTCTTAAAACTAAATCTATTACATTTCTCTCTCATTTTCAAGACCAAATTTATAACACTTCGCTATTAGCTAAGCAAACTAATTCTTCCTATTTATATATATAGCAAAACATACATGTACTCAGCTGTTTAGTTTTCAACAATACAATTCCTTCTTCTACCGTTTTTTTCAATGGTAGAAAAATATCTTTCCAGTATACATTTTCTCTTGTTTTTAGCTGCACTGTTTCAATAATAATAATAATGATTGTTCACAGTAACACTCAAATCATTATGATGACCCAATCATTCCAAATTTCTTATTGTTGAAAATTTTCTACTACATTACATTCTCATTCAATTTGAAAATATCCAAGTATGGTTTTCCTAAAGTCCAGTTAATCTATTGTATTATCTATAATAATATAACAGTAATTTTAGTATTTAACCATATTTGATAGAATAAGAGGATTTTTCATGAAGAAAATGGACAATGATTTTTAAATGCATAATACCTTGTGCTGACAAGGGTATTTTTTTTTTTTTAAAGATTTTATTTATTTTACAGACAGAGATCACAAGTAGGCAGAGAGGCAGGCAGAGAGAGAGGGAGGAAAAGCAGGCTCCCCGCTGAGAAAGAGCCTGATGCAGGGCTCTATCCCAGGACCCTGGGATCATGACCTGAGCCTAAGACAGAGGCTTTCACCCACTGAGACATGCAGGCACCCCGGGTATTCTTTATTAGGGTATCTTTATGCACTGTTGGTGAAAGTTAAATTGGATCAATGTTTTTGGATGGCAATTTGGCAATGCACATTAAGAATCTTAAAAACATTTATATTCTGTCAGTAATTTCCAATGTAGGAACCCAGAAGGAAATAATTAGATACAGATAAAGACTGACAGATTTATGCAGATAAAGATGTGAACAGGAAAGTTCACTGCATGATTTTTATAATATTAAAGAAAAATGTTAAATATTTAACAATACAGAAAAACGTAAATTTTGATATAAATACTGCTATTAAAATGAAAGACTTAAGGACATAAAAAGTTCTTGTAACTACATTAGATTAAAAATATAATCAAGAAGGATACAAATGATCTCAATTTTTAAAATTCATTATTTGAAAGACTGGGAAAAAATATTCCAAAACATTATATGTGAATATCCCTGAGTGGCAGAATCACATGTAAGTTATACATTCTTCTATGTTTTCTATAATTAACCAGTGTTAACTTCAGAATGAAAAAAAGAGCCCATTATTTTTCAAAGCATTAAATTTGGATGATTAAGTAAGAGTCCTTGAATTTTAATTTTGAACTAAAATTATTATTTGCCAAATGAAGTCATTTCATTTAATAAAAAATTATTAAGTTCAAATACTTAGTATTAAGTACAAGTCCTAAAAAGACTGACATTCTTATTGAGCTAAATACATTAAACAGTAAATGGCTTTCACTGTATATAACTTCAGAGCAAATATAGATCAACTCCGACCCTGTAGTTTCACCCTCCCCTTCCCATCCTCCCCATCTCTACAGCTCTCTCTGCCTTCTCTACATATATAACTAGTATCAAAACCAACTTAACAGACATCCAATTTATGAACATTCTTTTTTATGCATGTAAATAAATATCCTTGGCCTCTATCCAGATATGGAGGTTAGATGCCCCACAGTAAAATGAAAACAGCAAATTAGCAACATACAAGGTTACCCCACTCTGCCATCTGTATCCTGAATCTGTAACATGTTCTCCAAAAAAGAGAAAAAACAGGATTTGTCTGGCATTTTAATCACTTATCAACAAAATGACTGAATAGTCCAATTTGTTAAAAATCTTACCTGTGAATATAATATAAACTTTAGAGATAAGAATCTCTAGGCATAGGACCCAACAATTTAAGACCTTATGAAAAGGCTAAAGTCTGAGCTAAACTAACATTTTAGATATGTATTAGTTCACCAACAAAGATAAAACACTACACACATAGCACCTCTACTAAAAGAGAATGTGGGGACAAACTCTAGTTGGAATTTAGTAATACAACCTGCATATGAAAAAATATTAACTTACCGAGAGAAAAATTAAAGTGGCTATTTAAAAAACTTCAATATTCACGCACAGCTTGTACAATAAGAAGCCCAAAGATACAGAAGCTACAGATAGCACAACTTTGTAAATTCAGTATTGTTATATCTCCTATATTTTATAGGTAACAGACTATCATTTCAATGGTGATTCAGTCATTATGAATACATTAATTAGAACATTAATGCTAATTAAGCTATAATTAAAATATAACTATCCCCAGACAGGCTAGCAGTGTTAGGATAGGTCCCAAATCAGAATTTTTTTAACCTTTTTTTTTCTTTTTAAAGATTTTACTTATTTATTTGAGAGAGAGAGAGAGAGATCACAAGTAGGCAGAGAGGCAGGCAGAGAGAGAGGGGAAGCAGGCTCCCTTCTGAGCAGAGAGCCTGATGTGGGGCTTGATCCCAGCATCCTGAGATCATGACCTGAGCCAAAGGCAGAGGCTTAACTCACTGAGCCACCCAGGCACCCCTAACCTCTTTTAAAGTACTATCTCTATACTATATATATTTACTATACCATGAGTTTTTATAATATACTTTAAAACATTTTTTTCCTTATACAGTTCAGATTTCAGCATACTCCCTCTTTGATATCTATTATCATCACCCTAATTTCCATTTTAAAAGTTACTATGGGAGCATGTGTGGTTTTTTTTTTTTTTTAATATATATTCCTTGATTTCATGCCTCAGAAGTCTGTTTTAACTCAGCAGTCCCTGAGTACCAAATAATTATATTCCCATAATGCAGGATTTCTTTACAGTGATTTGTATAAATACCTATCCTGATTGCTTGAAATAATATTTCTCAAATCTGCCTAAGAAGTCCTTCTTTAAATATTTTATATGTGCTACTTGAGTTTGGGCAGTAATTTGAACACCTTATCTTTCCACAAAAAATACAGGTTTAATATGTATAAGAACAAAAAGAGAAGAAGTGCATTAAAATCAAGTAAACTAATTAAAAAAGAAACTCTCTGTAGAGCAGTTCCCAAACGTTACCAAGTATAAGAATCACCTGAAAGACTAGTTAAACAGATTCCGCAGCCCCAACCTAAGTTTCTGATTCTGTGGGTCTGAGATGGTCTGAGTGGGTCTGAAACTTGGCATTCTAACAAATCCTAGTTAATGGTGATGCTGCTGGTTGAGGGAGTCTCACATACAGAACCACTGATATTGTGTCATGAATTGTACTGAGATAAAAATTTTAACTTATGTGACAAGTTCTCTAGTTAAAACTAAAATACAAATCTAATCTTTGTAAACAAACACTATTGCCTAACAGTGTTTTAATTAGTTATTGGAAGTAAATTCTTTCAGAGAAAGATGGTACCATTTGAATGTTCACCAATCACTACTATTATAACAGAGGTTAATAACATTCTTCAAAAAGGTTAACAGTTTAGCTGCTAGAAATTACTGAGATAAACATCAGCAACGAAGTACTTGTTCAAAGAGAAGATAGAAAAAAAGAGTCCTGAATAATTTACAAAATGAAATGATTAGTTCTTTAATATATTTAAACTATATATATAAACTATATTTATATAGATAAATATATTTAATCTAAACTATGATTAAACTATCAGGTAGTTCTGCACATACCTGATAGAACGAATACAGTAGCTTTTTTATTTTTATTTTAAAGATTTTATTTATTTGACAGGGATAGAGGGAGAATAAAAGAGAGGAGGGGGAGAGAGAGAGCATGCACAAGCAGGAGGAGCAGGAGAGAGAGAAGCAGGCTCCCAGATGAGGAGGGAGCCAAATGCAGGGCTCGATCTCAGGGCTCTGAGATCATTACCTGAGCCAAAGGCAGATGTTTAACCAACTGAACCACACAGGCACCCCACAATATGCTTTTATGTCAGACATAGTTAAGGCTGAATCATGGCTTCACCAAACCACTTAGTTCATCAGACACTGGCTAAGCTAATATGACAGGATCACTCTCTTGCTTCATACGTAGACAGTTCCAAAATAGCAGAGCTTTGTTAACACTTCATAATGCTTTCCTTCTATGAAACTACTAATGTTTAAAGAATCAAATTATAAAAACAGGAATGAGTAAATTTTCCTAAGCAGTCAGAAGCCTCTGAGAGAGAAAAAACTGAAAAGTTAAAATTATTTGTCACTTGGATTCAATGATTAAATTTCATCAAGTGGGGGGAAAAAATTCCATCAGGTGGAATGAAGGTGCCCTGACCAAAACCAAAGGCAAAAGACAGTAATGAGGTCCTTGATTGAATTAAGTCACCCTAAGAGCAGAAATAGACATTTTGGTAGATGGGGTCAGTTATAGAGAGCAGCAATCTAAAAATAGCTGTTCTAAGTTCTCCCTGAGATAGCACACACCTAAACCTTTCCAGAGCTAGATATTCTAGTGGCCAGCCTATACCCTAAGGAATACTGACCTGAAAATATTATAGTTGAACCAAATACTAGAAGAAAGCATTGTTTTTCCTCAGACCTTCAAGAGTCACTGCTCACAGTATGAAGGCAAAATCACCTTAGCCAAGGGATTCTCAGCCTCAACACTATTAACAATTTGGGCCATAGAATTTGTGGGAGGTGGTCATGTACTCTGTAAGATGTTTAGCAGCATCCCTAGCCTCCACCCACTAGAGGACAGTAGCAGCCACTAGTTACAGCAATCAAAACTTCCAGACATTGTCTAATGTTCCTCAGGAGCCAAACTTGCCCCTTGTTGAGAACCACTGCCCTAGCTTAAGATCAAGAATGGCAGTAAATTCAGAATCCCTTCAAATCATCTCTTCAAATAATCTAGACAATTCTCTGACCAAAATGACTGACACTTATATACTCAGTAAATGTTAGCTGCTTCTATCATTACTTTGGATGAATTGGTTGCACATGCACTGCAACAACTGCAATCTGAACCACCAGTTTCCTGTAATAGTTAACAAAAAGGTTTACTGGACTGTGGAAGATAAGGGGCTTCATCTTAAAGAGTTCCAGCACTTCCGTATTTTCAAACACTAATGGAAAGCCATTGTTGATATTCCAAATGGTAAAAAAGTATGCCACAATTCATATGTTTAAAAACTCACATGCACACGTATGCATACATACACATGAAGAGAAAAAAAGAGAATACCTGACCTACTAACTTCAAAATTTTGTGAGACTCAAATGACATATACATAAATGACTTTCGGCAAATATGCTACATGAACATAAATAAGGTCCCCTGGGGAAAAGTGTTAAGATGTAAAAAAGAAAACATAAATGAAAATGAAAAAAAAAAAATCAGTGAAGTCGGTCCTAGTTTATACTGTGCAACCTTACCCAAAATGACATAAGGAACACACAAAGGTGGAAAAAAAAAAATCAGTGAAGTCGGTCCTAGTTTATACTGTGCAACCTTACCCAAAATGACATAAGGAACACACAAAGGTACTTTATTCTTATAATAGAGCCTAACACCAAAAACTAGATCATTAAAAATCTGAAAACAGAAAACTTGCTAGTGCCATCAAACTGATATTATAAAATTAGAACCAATAAGTAAAACTAGTACTTTTTATTCTCTTGTAAACTCAAAACCTCACTATTTGGAAGTAAATTCAGATTCATTCATCAATGATTCTGCCTTCAAAGGGTCTGCCTCACTCAGGCCATACAATATTCTTTAAAGACATGTATAAATTAAAGATACAGCATAATGAATCCAGGAGGTCCCTATAAAAATACGTTTCTACTCAAAATAGGGATGCTTAATGCACCCTCCAGTCACAGAAGACACTAAACATCTTACTATACTGCCTTTCCCTTGATGTGCTCAGCACCCTCTCCACTTCAAGTGTACAGGGTACACATACCCTCAAGTAAGTCTATTTTCTGCAAGAATTTGTAAAGAATTGGTACTGATTTTTCTTTATTGTTTAGAACTCACTACTGAAACCATCTGGGCCTGGGTTTTTCTTTATGGCTAGTTTTTGACTACTAATTTGATCATTTTACTTGTTGTTGATCTATTTAGATTGTCTATTTTTCTTGAGTCAATTTTGGTAGTTGGCATCTTCTTAGGAATTTGTCCACATCATATAAATTATCGAATTTATTGGCATATAATCGTTATTCCTTTACAATCTTTCTTATTTCCTTAAGGACAGTAGTGATGTTCCATCTTTTATCTCTCATTTTGGTAATTTGAGTCCTTTTTTCTTAGTCAATGAAAAAAACCTTTCTAGCTAAAGGGTTTGTCAATTTTTTTATATAATTTCAAAGAAGCAAAGATAATTTTTGATAATTTGGTTTTAATGACTTTTTCTATGGTTTTACTATTCTTTATTTCATTTAATTTCTGCTGTAATTGTTATAATTTCCTTCCTCTTCCTGGTTGAGGTTTAATTTGCTCTTTTACAGGGTCTTAACATAGATTAGGTTACTGACATCTTTCTTCCTTTTATTCAAAGTTATAAATATTCTCCTAAGCACTACATTTGCTGTAGTCATGTTGTTGTATGTTGTGTCTTGGTTTTCATTCATCTCATATTATTTCCTAACTTCAGTTTTTATTTCTTTTTTGACCCACTGGTTATTTAAGAGTATCTTATTTAAGTTCTACACATTTGTGAGTTCCCAGGTTTGTCTGATATCTAATGTCATTCCATTGTGGTTTGAAAATACTTTGTATTAAGTCCATTTTTTTAAATGCATTGCAGTATTTCCTAGAAAATGTTCCATGTGCACCTGAGAATACATATTCTGCTATTATTGGGTACAGAGTTCTATAGATGTATTAGGTATAGTTGGTTTATAATGCTGTTTAAGACTTAAAATTTCTTCATAGTCTTCTGCCTACTTGTTCTATTCAACAGTAAAAATGGAGGTGCTGCAATTATTGTTGTCTTGTTTCTTCATTTCTTTCAGGTTCTGTTTCACCTATCAGGGCTTTGTTGTTAGATGCATGTATGCATAATTATTGTATGGTCCTAATGAAGTAACACTTCTATTGTAATCTCCAATGACTTTTTAAAAAAATCGGTTTAAAGTCTATTTTGTCTGATATTAGTATTAACCCCTCCAGCTTTCTCATGGTTGTTGTTTGCACGATATATATTTTGCTTTCATTTTACTTCTGATGTATCTTGCAACAAGTGTGTCTCCTATATAGAGCATATGATTAGATTCTGTATCTATCTTTTATCCAATCTGACAACCAATGCCTTGTGATTGGTTGTTTAACCCATTTACATTTAATGTCATTATTAATATAACTGGATATAAGTCTGCATCTTACTTTTTGTTTTTCATGTGGCTCATGTCTTTTTGTTGTCCTTTTCTTCCTTTATTGTTTCCTTTTGCAATAAGTGCATATTTTCTAATGTGGCATTGGGCTCTTCGGTGATTTTTTTTTTTTTTTTTTTTTTTTTTTTTTTTACCTAATTCCCTTCACGCTTGTTCTAGGGCTTTTCATACATATTTTTTCAGATTCAGCTTCAGATTTATACTATCTCCAGTGAGATATGAAAACATTATTCCTAAATAGCTCTACTCCCCCTTTTTGTGCTATTGTTATATACATATTACAACTACAAATGTTATACACTCAACAATAAAATGTTATCAAACTATAAATATTATAATTGTTATAAATGTTATAATTATTACCTTACACAATTATGACCTTTCAAGAAGAGGAGAGAGCAAGCATATATTTATAGTTTTTATTAACCTCATATTTATAATTTCTGGTTCTCTTGATTTATTCCTGTGGATTCAAGTTACCACATGCAGTCCTTTCTTTAGCTTAACACAGCTTTGCTCGCCAAAACCTCCTTTATGGTGTAATGGGCATATATATTACATTTCTACATGTTACAGGCTCAAAATATATTATATACCTATTGTTTTATATAATTGCTTTTAAAATAAGAGAAGAAATATACATTTGTACTATCTTTTGTTATTATATGATTACCTTTACTGACGGTTTTTTGAATGTGTGTGTATTAGAATTACTCTGTGGGGTCAGTCGCTTTTTAGCCTAAAGAATTTCCTTTAGGGTTTCTTTTAAGGTGGGTCTGAGCAACAAATCATCTCAGTTTTGTTTGTCTAAGATTTATTATTATTATTATTTAGCGTTCTTTTTTGAAGATAAGATTCTTGGTTGGCAATTTTTTTCCTTAAGAACTTGATTGTGTTATCTCACTGCATCATATCCTCTGTCTGATGAGAAATATTAAACTATTAATTTTACTGGGGTTTCCTTGTAAGTGACAAATTATTTTTCTCTTCCTGCTTTCAAGATTTTCTCCTTATCCTTGACTTTCATCATTTTAATTTTAATGTGTCTGTGAATCTCTTAAAATTCATTCTACTTGGGAGTTCATTGAGGTTCCACAATATATAGATTAATTTTTTTCAATAAACTTGGGAAGTTTCACCTATTGTTTCTTAAAGTACTTATCCTTTCTCTCCTCTTGGTACTTCCATTATGTGTATACTGGTACACTTAATGGTGTCCTACATTTTTCTGAGACTCTATTCATTATTCTTCATTCTTTTTCTATTCTTCAGAATTCATAATCTCTATCAATCTAACTACAAGTGGGCTAATTCTTCTGCCAATTCAAGCCTATCTCTGAGTCCCTCTAGTGAGTTTTTCATTTCATACTTTTCAAACTCAGAATTTCCACTCAGTTTTCTCTTTATTGATATTCTCTATTTGACAGAAATTGTCATTATACTTTCCCTTACTTCTTTAATCATAGTTCTCTGGTTCTCCAAACATGTTTATAATGGCTAATTTGAAATCTTTTTAAAATCTTATATCCAGTCAATTTCATGGGCAGTCTCGGTTGCGTGCCCTTTTATTTCTTGTGTATGTGTCATACTTTCCTGTTACTTTCCATGTCTTCTAATGTTGTTGAAAACTTGACATTTTAGATACTATACTGTAGCAACTCTGGATACTGGCTGACTCCTCTGGAGTTTGTTATTATTATTTGTTTACTGTATTTATTCACTGGCTAGATCATTTCAGTGAAGTCTATTCCCTCATCCTCCCTCAGTGTGAAGCCCCTGATGTTCTTCATCAAGAGGCAAAGGCTTTGGGTATTCCCAAAGTTACCATAAGATGTCAGCAGTTTTGGCAAGGCTCCCTGTCTCTTTCCCTGACAAAACCCAGCTTTTAAGTATCACTACTTGTCAGTTCACTGCTCTATTGTTTTCAATGATGCTCTGAAGTATAAATTGCTCCAAAGACTAATCCAAACAAATCTCTGCTCCTTTGAAGAGAGGTCAGTGTTTGAGATTTATTCTGACCCCAGGAGGTCTTCTTCCAGCTCATTTTTACCCTGGTTCCCTCCAGCAAGCTAGCCAAACTGTGGTTTATTTATCTCCAATACATCTACCACTCTCTTCCTCCTTGCCTTTCACAATCTCCACTGTTTTTGAGGATACTCTTGGGCTTGGGCTTTTCTACACATTATTGCAAATAAAGTTAGTTATTTTGGAAAGAGATACAGAACTCTGTTTTATAATGCTCTGAGCCATGTTTCTGGGCTCTGAGCCACCTCTGGGGACAGAGGAGCACTACAGAATGACAACCCAACTATGAGACCACAATGTTTGGTGGAGTGGAGGGAAAGGGAACTCAGGTATTCCAAACTTGTTTCTTTATCCCAGTGTAGAACTGCTACTTAAGAGCTGAGGCATGGGTAATTCTCAATGGCACTGCATACAAGTAGAATCTCTGTGCCGTAAGTGGGATAGCTCCACCGGCCCAGAACTTAGCCTCAGCAACAAGTATCTAGGGGCTGAATGAGAAATCCTGACATCTTGCTCCTCTTAGGAAGATACCCTCCAACTAGGCGGTGGGGAGAGAGGGAATCCTGTGTTCTTGGCTGCACCAGTCTGGAGTGGAGTTTCCATCTTGCTGAGCTAGAAAAGGGGAGAGAGGAAGCAAGTCTTCGTTCAAATACCACAGACTTTGGCTTACCAAGTTTTAGCAGATACTCTTTCTTCACCTGTGATATACCCTTAGGACCATTTCCAGAGACTTTAAATGGCTAGTATAAAAAGAAATAATTTTAACCAGTTTCACTGGGAAGCGGGTCCACAAAGATCCTTATGCTGTCCAGAAGTGGGCTATTCCAGCAAAATCAGTTCCTTAAGTGTCTCTTAACGATTTCTTAATGAATCTTCCTCACCATCCCCTTTCCCCAAAATAGGAGAGGACTACCATCAAGGGGTAAAGAAGTTATTCCACAAACTGCCAATGAGAAAGATATATGAACTGTTTCCACAGATACATCCTATAGCACATATCACTACCTTCCCCAGAACCCAGTTTGTTGGTGTTCTTAGTGACTTGTCATTCCTGCCCAGTCATTAAAGATTTCCTCATTTACTGGATTATTCAAAAGCATGAAGAAAACTTTTCTTACAGTAACTCTAGAAGGTACCATTTAAACAAAAATTAAAGTTGTACTCCCCTAAATAGATCTCTTTGGTAAACAGAGATTTTTACCCACCTAATTTCCCCAAAGAAGAAAATATCCACTTACTGAAGCCAGGTTTAGAGGTTGTCTTTAAATCATTTAAGACACAATCATGTGAATTTAATTACTAAGGAAGATACTAAATATGTAAAACTGTATTTTATATAATATACTAGTATTAAAAAAATAAACTAGTATTCATTTCTATTAGAAATTACAATTTAGGGGCACCTGGGTGGCTCAGTGGGTTAAGCCTCTGCCTTTGGCTCAGGCCATGATCCCAAGGTCCTAGGATCTAGCCCTGCATCCAGCTCTCTGCTCAGCAGGGAGCCTGCTCCCTGCCCCATCCCCCCCCAGCCCTGCCTGCCTCTCTTCCTACTTGAGCTCTCTGTCAAATACATAAATAAAATCTTAAAAAAAAAAAGAAAGAAATTCCAATTTACCAAAAGGACCTAAATGATCAGCAAAAATATATTCAACAGGATTACTTTTCTGTTTACAACACAGAGAAAGAGGAAGGAAAATAGCAAGCATGTTATTTTGAAGCTGAAGTGACACATTAGTCCTATGTTAGAATATCAGAGTTAGCTGAACTTAGAGTTATCTAAAAGATACTAAATAATTTCAATAGTGAAATATTAAAAGCAGCAGGTAATTATATACATCAAGGAATAAATCTCATTTATTCCTAATTTACAATATTTATTTATTTATTTATTTTATTTTATTTTTTTAAAGATTTTATTTATTTGAGAGAGAGACAGTGAGAGAGAGCACGAGCGAGGAGAAGGTCAGAGAGCGAAGCAGATTCCCCATGGAGCTGGGAGCCTGATGTGGGACTCGATCCCGGGACTCCAGGATCACGCCCTGAGCTGAAGGCAGTCGTCCAACCAACTGCGCCACCCAGGCATCCCTACAATATTTTTTAAAAATGAGAACTATCTTTATATGTGTGATGTAAAAATTCTTGGGGAAAAAACCTTAAAAGGTATGCAGTTAGGGCATCTAAAAGTATATTAATTGAAGCCTATCCATTAAATTGTAAATAATAAATCCTCAAAGCAAAGAGTGGAAAAGCTGGGACTTCTAAATTCAGCCAAGACATAATATAGTAGTCAGATTTTATGGAAATCTGGATCTACAACAAAAAAAATAAGAGAACTGTAAATGGTAAAAGTGTGAAAAACTATATGATATTTCTAGAAAAAATACTTAAGTCTCTCTAAATATTTAAGTCTCTTTAAAAGATAAATTTTTAAAAATTATTATGCAGTGCTTAGTTTACAACACACTAGAAGCAGAATATAAGAAAATAAAAGTACAAAGGCCAAAAGGGGAGAAATGGAAGTATACTACATGTGTAATACTATTAGATAGTAGACTACACAAAGTTGAAGAAACCTCCAAAACAAAGAGTTAAAGCTGATACACAAATTCAGAAAATAAAACTGAACCAGAAAAGTAGTCAATTCAAAAGATGGCAGAAAGGAAAAAAGGAAACAAAGAGCAGAGAGACAAATAAATACACAGCACGATAGTGGATTTAAACAAAACTAGATCATTAGTCACATTAAATGTAAATGGTCTAACCATCACTAAGTAAAAGGCAGAGATTATCAGAATAGGAAAAAAATAGGACAAACCAACTAAACTGTGCCTCCGAGAAAGACACTTTAAAGAAACAAACAGTTTAAAAGTAAAAGAATGTAAAAAATACATATACCGTGCTGACATTTGTCAAAAGAATGCTGGAATGCCTTTGTTAATAGCAAAAATGTAGATTTCAAATCAAAAACATTACCAAGGATAAAGATAACTTCTTGGTCATAAATGGGTCATTTTACAAAGAGGACATACAATTAGAAACATCTATGTACCTATGTAGCAGGGAGCTTCAAAAATACATCAAACCTACTAGAATAGCTAAAATTAAAGACTGATCATCAAATTTGGTGATAATATGGGTCAACTGGAACTCTTCTCACATGTTGCTGATGAATATGTAAAATGTTATAAAACAGTTTGGCAGCTTCTTATAAAGTTAAACATACTTATTACCTAGCCATTACCATATTACCTACCCATTTCACTCCTAGAGAAACAAAAGTATAAATCCGTTAAAAAAAGATCTGTATACAAAAGTTAGTAGTGGTTATATTTGTAATAGCCCCAAATCAGAAATAACCCAATCATGGTATATGACATACCCATATAATAGAATGCTATTCAGCAATAAAACAAGAATGAACTTTGAAACACACAACACAGAGAGATCTCAAAATAATTTTGCTGGAAGTAGACAAAAAGACACAAAAAGAAAAGGAAAAAACTATTGTATATAGTTTCATTTATATAAAATTCTAGAAAATGCAAACTAATTTGTAATTTTAAAAAAATTAATGGCTGTCTGGGATAGGAGTGGGATGGGGTGGGGAGGGAAGGATTGCAAAAGAGAACAAGAAGAGTTTTAAGAGTGATAGATATGTTCACTATCTTGATTGTGATGATGATTTCACAGGTGTATACGTATGTCAAGACTTACCAATATGGATACTTTATACATGTTCAGTTTACTGTATAGCAATTATTTCTCAATAACTCTTTTAAAGAACATACAGAACACAGAATACAAAAACAAGAAACAGTTTGTGAAAAATATGTAAATCAAACATCTGATAAAGAATTTATATCCAGAATATTTCAAGAACTCAAAAAAATCAGTAAGAAAACAACCCAATAAAGAAGTGGGCAAAAGCCTTAAACAGATACTTCACCAAAGAAGATACTCAGAAAGCAAAGAAACAAAAAATGCTTAACATCACTAGTCATTTAGGGAAATGCAAGTTAAAAGAACAATGAGGGGGGAAAAAAGAACAATGAGAGACTATTACACATCTTTTAGGATAGCTAAAATTAAGAAACTAACTAACAATACCAATCCCTAACAAGGGGCGGGGGGTGGGGGTGGGAAGCAACTGGAACTTTCATACAGTGCTGATAAGAATTTAAAATGGTTCAGCCATTTGCAACAACAGTTTAGCAGCTTGTTGGTATTTACCCAAATGATGTGAAACTTCTATTCACACACAGGCTTACACGAGAATGTTTACAGTATTTCTAATCATCAAAAACTGGAAAAAACCCAAATCTCCTTCAACTAGGAAATGATGGTTTTTATTTCAACTAGGAAATGATTAAACAAAACAAAACTGCAGTATATCCATACAATGGAATATTGCCTAGAGATAAAAGGAATGAACTATGGATGCCGCCAATATACATGAATCTCAGATGCATTGTGTTAAGTAAAATAAGCTGGCTTGAAAGGCTATGTATGGTATAATTTCATTAATACAATATTCTTAAAACGACAAAATTATAAGGGTATAAACCAGATCAGTGGTTACAAGGGACAGAAGGTGGAATGCTGGGCTATCTACAAAGGACACAGAAGAATTTTGAGGGTGATGGAAATGCTCTCTATCTTCATTCTGTTGGTGCTTATACAACTATTCACATGTGTCAAAACTTACAGAGCAGTATACTTAGTGACTTTTGCTGTAAACTGTATTTCATTAAAAAAAAAAAATGGGGGACGCCTGGGTGGCTCAGTTGGTTAAGCAGCTGCCTTCGGCTCAGGTCATGATCCCAGCGTCCTGGGATGGAGTCCCACATCGGGCTCCTTGCTCTGCAGGGAGCCTGCTTCTCCCTCTGCCTCTGTCTGCCTGTGCTTGCGCTCTCTCTCCCTCTCTCTCTGACAAATAAATAAATAAAATCTTAAAAAAAAAAAATGGTTTCACTGCTTAAATAGTGTCAAGCAAAAAAACCCTAGCTACATTAATTCCAGGAATTTTTCTAGTCTGTGTGTCTTTTCTTCATTTAATAAAATCATTGCTTTGGGTTCCACTATCACATATAATTGGAAAGCACAGGATAAGGGAAGAAAATCAGGCTCTGAGGTAAAGGCTAGGATCTAAGAATTTACTACTAAAAATAAATTTAAATAGTTAAGCACACTAGCCTTTCAGATGAAACTAGGTGAGAAATAGTGACCACTTAAACTGGCTGAGGAAGCTAGAATGATTTATTTTCTATTATCACATCTGAGTGCAAAACACACAAGTATACAATAGTTTTTCAGTGATCATTTCTATTTGTAATATTCTACAAATATTAAATACTCTAAAAACAAAAAGTTTCTGTGTAGTCATCACAAATATATCCCCCCCAAAAAACCCGAGAAAGTTCACAAACTACACAAAAGTGACAAACTCTGTCTCAGTTCTCTCATCAATAACAATCTCTAAGTTTCCTTCTTCAATTATTTCCCTCTTCTGCGGGCAAAACATTTTCTGACTTTAATGGAATTTATTGTTGTTAAACTATGTGAGTATAATTTTTGTTCTATAGATTTAATAGAGTCCACAATTCTCAAAAACCTATTAAGTTAAAACTTCTCACTGGAGAAATTATCCTGGTCTTTCTCCCATAATACATAATATAAAACATTTGGTATACTACCCAGGACACAGTAACCACTCAATAAATAGTAGCTATTATAGATCACACTATATTAGAGATCAATTATTCTATTATAAAAGGTATTCAAAATGTACTATAACCAGAACAGCACAAGTTTATGCATGAAGAAAGAGATATGCATCATTAAAAATAAATTTATTTTCTTCTTATCTATTCATATAAATATCAAATACTCTAAGATGTTTTGAGAACTTGAAAGAAATTTAATAATCACTTATATGTAAAAGTAAGATACGGCTTTTGGTTCCTGAAAGGTAAAAGACCAGCACCATCTGCTGGTTGTTGGTGCCTTTGTATGAACTCGAGTCTGGAGCTGACAGTAGGTGCCAGCTTCCTGAATTTCAGAATATACTTCAAAAACACTTGAGCACACAGATGATGGTAGCGCATGGTTAAGGAGTCACAGAGCATATGAAAACCAGCATCACTGATGGAAAGAATAAACTGGGGTTAAAAAGGTACCTTTTTATTAGGCTGGATTTTCTTAAGTAGATTATTGCCCATGCTACCATCACCTTAGTGTGGGAAAGCAGCAGAAACAGCCAGACATGAATGACTAAAACAAATGGAAGACAGGGAGGCACCCAATTGAATAAGCAATGCCTGCAGAGAAGTATACCTAAGAAACAGAAGACATGTGTGGGTAAAATGCCAAGAAAGGTGGAACTCAGTATATGTCCATCTCTCACTCTAAATTCACCAACATCTCAGGATTATAAAAAGAGTATCAAGTAGGAGAAAAAAATAATGAAATATTTGAGAGTCATTAATAGAGGGAAAGGAGACAAACACCCAAAACTACATCCACACCTAAATGCACAGAAAATAACCTTTGAAGCAGAACCAATCTAAAGAACTTTAAACATTCATAATACATAGACTTGGAGAGACATGAAAAAATATTAGAAGCATAAAATAGAAATAAGCAGTTAAGAATAAATACTGGCTATTAAAACATATGTAATCATCAAAATGAAGAATTTCAAAATGGTTTGGATAACAGAATGGATAGAACTAAAGAATAATGTAGTAATCTTTAAACCTAAGTCCAGGAAATGTCCCCTAGAGCAGCAGAATTAGATAAAAAGATGGATACTAAAAATTAACGTCAAAGTGATGTACAAAAAGTAGTATAAGTTTCAGTATCTACCTAACAGGAATTTTAAAAACAAAGAGAAAGAATGAAGGGGAAGAATTTGAAAAATTAAGGGCCAAGAATTTCACAGAATTCAACATGAGATCTCCAACTGAAATGGTTTAGAGCACCAAGAATATAAGAAAAAGGCACACCTGGGTGGCTCAGATGGTTAAGTGTCTGCCTTCGGCTCAGATCATGATCTCAAGGTCCTGAGGATCAAGCCCCACATTGGCTTCCCTGCTTGCTGGGAGTCTGCTTCTCTCTCCCCACACTCCTCTCTCTCTCACTCTCATAAAATAAATAAAATCTTAAAAAAGAAGATAAGAAAAAGCCTATACCTAAACATGTTACAGTGAAAGTTAAGCATTTCCAAAACCAATATATATGAAGGGGACTTCCAATAAGGGAGAGTGGAGAGGTCACATACAAAAGAACAAGATCAAATATCAGACTTTTCAAGAATAAAAAACACCAGGCCAACAAGAGGACATGAAATCTTACCCTGAAAATATTGAGGGAGAAAAAACCCTATACTTAGAATTTTCTATCAAATTAAATCATCACTTAAATGTGAGTGGTAAAGATATTCTGGACATAAAATTTCAAAGTTTACCACAAAAAGACCTTTTTCGAAGCTTCTGAAGAATGTTACCCGGCAGGAAGACAAATGAACCCAGGCAAAAGCAACAAGATATGGGAAGTAGTGGAAGTTTTAGAAGATTAATCTTTAAAAAAAGTATAATTCACGGGTGACTGTGTGGCTCAGTTAAGTATCGACTCTTGGTTTGTGCTCAGGCCAAGCTCTCAGGGTTGCAAGATGAAGCCCCACCTTGGGCTCCGGGCTCAGTGTGGAGTCTGCTTGAGATTCTCTTCCTCTCCCTCTGTGTGCACATACACGTGCACACACTCTCTCTCAAATAAAATAAAATCTTTTTAAAAAGTATAACTCATAAAAATACGTAATTAAAATATCATATCACCCTATTCCAAATAGGGGTGACAAGGGGAGAGTATGCTAAGGTACTTGGTATTTATTGGGCAGGAAGAGGAGAGGACACAGAGATTAAATTCAGATACTGAAAGGACACAATATAAAATGGCAGATATAAACTTTAATACAATAATAATCACACTAAATATAAATGGATTAAACACTCTTAGATTAAATATAAAACCAAGACTCAACAAAAATAAAAAATAAAGGGACAAAGAAAAGTATCTAAAAAAACATGGATCAAAACAAAGTGACAATAATATCAAAAGAATTAAACTTCAAGGGGGGGGGGTGGAGCCTTAAGAGACAAGTAGATATATAGTGGTAAAAAGCAAAAATGAATGAATATGGAAACCTCAATCTACATGAAGCAACAACCGAAAATTTTGGTGCACAAGTAACAGACCAACAATTCTAACTAGCGGTTTTTACATGGCTTTGAAAATGTATGAAGCAATAAAAAAAGATCAAAGATTTGAAAAATACCACCTTGGAAGCCTGATGACATGACATAAATGACATTACAATATAGAATATTTATAAAAACCAATCACAGAATAAGCCACAAAAGATATCTTGATACAAACCCCCCATCAAAATAAAGACTATGTTTGCAAAGTTTAAGACAATAAAATTAAAATAAAAATAATGAAGATAACCAAAAGAGAATTTTAAACACCTTTTACCTGGAAATTAATCCGTGAATTAACTAAGGAGGAAATTCCAAATATAATACTTAGTAGAGGATGACAAAACAGACTCGAACAATGTAAAATTTGGCTAACACTCAAACAGAAATGTAAAGATTTGAAAACATTAATCAGAAAATAAGAATTATTAAAAACAAGTTCCAGAATACGATCAATAGTACCATATACAGGAAAAATGCTTATTTGGCTATGAAACTTCCTAAACATAAAGTATTATTTTAAAATTATAGTTAAAAATTGTTTCCTGGGGCGCCTGGGTGGCTCAGTGGGTTGAGGCCTCTGCCTTCGGCTCAGGTCATGATCCCAGGGTCCTGGGATCAAGCCCCACGTCGGGCTCTCTGCTTGGCGGGGAGCCTGCTTCCCTTCCTCTCTCTGCCTGCCTCTCTGCCTGCTTGTAATCTCTGTCTGTCAAATGAATAAATAAAATCTTTAAAAAAAAATTGTTTCCTAATTTAACTGCTTTACTTGGAACACAAAATAAAAATCATTACACTAAAAGAACTGTTGTCCATGTTCATGTTTTTGTATACAAAATATTACAGGGTGTGTAAAAATTAGTGTATGTATCTGAATAGATAATTTTCCTTCATTTAAATAAGATGTATACAACAATTATCTTCACTATTTCAAAACTATAGTAATTTAAATTTTGAAACAAGACCTAAAATCTCCTAGATCGTAATGCAACTGAAGTGAACGATTACACCAAGTCATCATTTTTTCCTCTCATAGAAAAACAACTGAAATCAAAAGTACTCATGTTAATAAACCACAATGTGACTTTTCTTTTTTGATAGTCTATAAATCAAGTATCTGCGTATCAAATCATATAATATTCCCATACATGACCATATAAATCACTAATTAAGAAATTCAGAACATACTCAGACATCTTTGGGAAATGAATGTCTTCATTTAAACTAATACACCATAAAACCCATAGATTTGTTACAGAGAATTAGAATACAATATACTTCACGTGAAGTTCTATGAAGTACAATCTATTCTTTTGGTGATACTCAGAAGGGACTTCAGTATCTGGAAAACTACCTCAGAATAATGAATAACAAAGGCTGCTAACTGTCTACACATACACTCACACATTCTATGTATACCACATATAATGCATACATGTATGTATAATCTGTGTGTGTGTGTGTATGTGTGTGTGTGTTTTCTCTTCTTTGATCTCTATGCCACAAAAATTTCAAAAAGACATTATCTGTCTGTTACTTTTGGGGGAGTGCATGAAAAGTGTCCCCAATAGTTTGTCACATAATCAATTTTATGAATGTTCTGTGAAAGCTCAAAGACTACGTACATATTCCAGCCTTCCTTGTGCGACATGGTTCTGACCAATGGGATGTAAATGGAAAAGGCATGTGCTCTTAAGACAAAGAATTCCTCTTCTCTTTTTACTCTGTCCTGCTGGCTAGAATGAAGAGGATCTATCCTTCTATACATGGTACCATCTATATATGAAGCAGCCATCTACATATGGTACCATGAGATGGAAGCCATATGTACAGGATAGGAAAGAGTGGGCTAAAGCCTTCATTTAGAGCTACCTTATCTGTTCTGGAATATTTATGTTTGCACTGTTTCATTTGAGAGAAATTTATGCCATGTGCAAGCCACTATTATTTTAACGTGTATAAAGGCAATGAAACCAGTATCCTAATACCATCTGGAACATTAATTGTTTATATTGTAGGGTATTAGAAAGTCTACAAAATTGGATGACTCTACCCTGACTTAATGAAATGTCCTCAAAGTCTGTTTTCCCTACTAGTAATTCCTAATGTATGCCCAATTATTTATCTTTTACATTTTTCTCAAGAAAGGAATATGTGCTATGTCAAGAGACAATGTAAGCTATCTGCTTATACAGATTCCAGAAAAAACAAAAGTTGTGTTGTCTTGAAGGATCACACTTTGTCAATGAAAATACAGTTCTCCATAAGTAAATGATAAATGTAAATTCATTACTGTGATCTTCACATATTCACTTAAAGGGCTTTATTAGAAAAATATTGCATAGAAAATGTATTTTTCATTGGATGTCCTTGCTAATAATCAACTGAAAGAACCACGCTGGCTATTTAAATTCAAGAATATAAGACAATCCAACAACTTAGAGGTCTAATTGAAATGCTTTCTCACACTGTGTTTCAGAGGACAATAGGAAGAATCTGCAATGAAGTGTTAAAGCCTAATCCTAAACAACTCTCCATACTAAGCATTTGCTAATTCACTTATCAAGGTTCATAACGTTCAGACTTTAAAAGACTCCTCTCTCAAGACACCCTATTCTGCCTCAGTATAGTAACTGCATCTTAAAGTCATTAAAATTTAGCTTCTCTCCTTTTTTCAACCAAGCTATCTATGATTAATCATGTTTCCCAAGCATCCCAGAACTGGGAAGGCAGTGGGCTTTCACATCTATCTTAGTAAGTTAAGCATTTTTCAAGACTATCCTGGCTGGGTCTATTTTATCTAGCAAGTTTTTTTGCTGACAGCAGCATTTTTCAAACTTTCACAGTAACCCTAAAAGTAGATATGCATGGTGGGGGCTGGTGAGGCCAGGAGTATAAGGGATGGGACAAAATGTGTTCAATGTGTTTGGAAAATTCCATAGGCTGTCATAAGACACGTTATAAGCAAATTAATTTTGAGAAGTGTTGCAGAAAAGAAACATGTTTAAGTCTTCTAACAAAGTTTCCAAACTGTATTTAAGTCAGAACACTATTTCCCATAGCCCACCTAATTAGCAATTTGAGAATATTGGCCTAAAGACCTTTGTGAAGACAACCAGTCCTCAGCCAATCATGCCAAATTGTGCAATGAAAGGACTTGATATTTATTTCTTCAGGAGTATAAACTCTTCCTCCTTCTAATAATGATGCAGAGAAAAGACTGGACTGAGTGAGATATTTTCCTTAACTAAGGCTGCAGTTTGGAAGGCTGACTCCTCCCTGCTGGTCAGTAGGGTAATATTCCTGAATTTTCTCTGAATATTACAGAGAAAGCTCCATATTTTGTCCATGTTACGACGTCCTCTGCTCTTACAGGCAAAAGTAAACCCATTCCTTGGATGTTACAGGTAAAGAAGCAAGGAAAAAAATCACCTTCATTCTAAATGCTGGATTATCATCATCATTCGGGAACACCAGTCCTTTTTTTATCTGTAGTCAGAATGTTGCTCAGTTATATATCTCTTCACATGTTAAGATGAGTTAAAGTGAAGGCAATTTTTACTAGCCCTAACCTTTGTAATCATTATTTAAAAATCACTTACAAATGAATATAGAACTGGCCAAATCAAATCAAATCAGTTTATTGTAAAAATAAGACTCTAAATAGTGACAAAGCACTTCCAGGAAGAATTTTGATAAAGATATGATCCTATGCACATCTCACCAGACACTTCTCCTTACTCCTAAGCATCCTTTCCAAAATAATCCCTTTTTCTTAACGACACATAATAGTCACACAAATGTGTGTCCAAGATCATCCTAAAATAGAAAACACACCCTAAATTAGAAAACACTCTAAATCTATCAAATATGTTCATCTATACAGTTCAGCCTGTTTCTGTCAGTATACCTATTTATCCCCACTAGACCCTATTTCACATGGTTTTAAAAAAATAGAAAGGAAAATGTTGCTTAATTATTTAAGCAAATAAACAGAAATGCTAAGTTCCACAGCTTACGGAAAAAAAGTGAACTCAGAGAGGAAGTTGTAAAAAGTTCCTTCCAACATAAAAATAGAAGATAAACTGAATTTACATATAAAGAGAATCTACATGTAATCTAAAATCTTACAAGACTGTGAACTAATGATGGACCTACATGCAAATAAATAAAAGAAATTTTTTATTTTATTTATAAATAAAATAAAATATTTTATAAATAAATAAAATAAAATATTTTATTTTATTTATAAATACTGTTTATTTAAATTCACTGTTTATCAATATTCACCACGAACTGGAATTCTCTATTAACCTGCTCTTCAGTAAGTACAACCCTAAAGATATAACAAGATTTTGAAGTACTTTCTGAATATGACTCCCTTGTCTTATATTTTAAGTAAAGTTTCCCAAAGAAAACAAAAACACTAGCTCGAAAAGATAAATGAACCCCAAATTCACTGCAGCATTATTTACAATAGCCAGCACATGGAAACCACTTAAATGTCCATCAACGGATGCACAGATAAAGTAAATGTGGTATATATACACAATAGAATATTATCCAGCCATAAAAAAAAAAGGAAATCTTCCCATTTGCGACAGCATGGATCGACCTTGAGGGCATTATGTTAAATGAAATGTCAAACAGAAAAAGATAAATACTACGTGATCTCACTTACATGTGTAATCTTAAAAAATAAAAAAACAAAAAACACCCTGAGCTCATGGATATACAGAACAGACTGGTGCTTGCCTGAGGCAGCAGGGTGGGGGGTAGACAAAATGAGTGAAGGAAGTCAAAAAGCACAAATTCCCAGTTAAAAAATGAATAAATCAAGAAGACGTAATGTATGGCATAGTGACTATATGTACTGTATATGTGAGAGTAGCCAGGAGAGATCTTGAAAGTTCTATTCAGAACAAAAAAATAGCTATGTATAGTAGTATAGTAGTAGATGACAGCTAGACTTATTGTGGTGATCATTTTACAATACATACAAATACTGAATCATTACATTGTACACCTCAAACTAATATAATGTTATGTCAGTTATATCTCAAAATTTAAAAAGGTGAAAAAAGAGTAATTCACATTTATTTGAAAACGTGATAAAAAGATTATCCCATTTTCTGATCAAACCAGACAAGTGTGCTTGCCATTTCTGTCACTATTTGCCCCAATCTCAAATCTGTCCCATACACCAGTTTAAGATTAATGTTCCCCAAATATCATTTTGATCAAGAAACTGTTCTGTTAAAAAAAGAGGTAAACAATACAAATCTCATATCCTCACTATATACAGAATGATAAAGGTCAAATATCTTGATCTGATTTTCAAAATCCTCCATAATTTACTACCAAACGTTGGTCTCCAACTTACCTTACCCCAATCATATGCACAAACCCTCTGAGGAAGCAGGGTTCACGAATTGCGCATACCCTCATTTCCTCTTTTCACTCATACCTAAAAAGAGCTCTATTTTCCTTTTTTCTTTCTTCCCCATCTGAATCCAACTGGTCTTTTGGTGCCAAACTTGAAACCTCTTCCGTAAACTCCTCCCTACCCTAAAACCAAAGTGATTTCCTTCTTTCCTTATTTTCAATGACCCTTCCTCCAGTGATCATTAATTCCAGTAGCCACACATGAACTCCTATGCACTAACAATCACTGTGTCATGATAATGTAGCTACAAAGCTACATAAAACTAAGTCCCTATTTCCTTGAGCTCAAAGTCCAATATGGGAGACAGACCTGAAAGAAATATATTACAGTGGTGTCTGTAATAGAGGTATAAATGGGAGGAAAAACGGGATCATAAGGATCACTTCAAGCTTTTGGGAAGATAAGAAAAGGCTTTTCAGAGAAGGTGACATTTATGTTAAGTTTCAAGAATGGGTAGGAGTACGTCAGGCAAAAAAGAAGGGAAAGGAATTCCAGGCAGAGAAAACAGCACATGCAAAAGCAGAGAGGCGAGAAAAACTTGGCATGTTTAGACCACTATAAATAGATGAGCATGGCTGGAGTTCAGAGCACATTAACCAAGTCTACCAACACTTACTGGCTTCCCATTCACCAAGCCTTAAAACAAATGAAAAAGTGTGGTATGTCTTAAAAGAAAGTGCAAGAATACGGCACCCAACTGGTTGGCACAATTAATTCACACAAAACAAGCAGTCTGAACACTTATTATGTACTATGTACCTAAGACAGAGAAATAAAGAGCATAGCTCTTGCTCTGAATGAGCTAACATTGTAGCAGGAGAGAGTCAGGTTTTGGTAGACAGATTTTAAGGTTTAATCCTTATAACAAAAGACTAGGAGAAAACATACTACAATATTAATTGTGCTCAGTATTTCTCACTTCTTTGTATTTTTAGATTGTGTAATAAGCAAGTGTTACTCTACTTCGATAATTATGGAAAATAGTTTATAACGGAAATAGTACAAAAGCTGACATCCAAGGAGTTCTCAGTAAGTCTCTGAGTAGGTTTTAGGTTTCTGCTACTTAGGAGTATCAAAAATTTTAAATGCATAACTTTAGATACCCTAAATATGGCAACTTATCACCACCTTAAGATCTATGATCTTTGTTGGTACAAAACACCATCATTTCTCATATGGATTATATAATTAGCTCCCCAAGATGTCTCCTTGCTTCTGCCCCTGATGTCCCCTCCTCATCTATACATAACAAAGCACCTAGAGAAATTCAGACAATGGTATATCATCCTCAAGATCCTCCAATGGCTTCAGCATAAGGCAAAGACCTTACAAAGGCCCTACAAGGTCAGCTACCAGCTGTGTATCTCTGATTTAATCATCTCCAACTTCTCTTCTCTTTACTAACTTTAGTTACAATGGCCTCCTCACTGTTCCCAGGTATGCTCCGTTGCTGTCTGTTCACTCTTATCCCAGATATCCACCTAGTCTTCTCCCTCTCCTTTCAGTCTTTATTCAAATGCCACCTTCTATTATAAAGACTTTTCCTGCCCGCTCTATCTAAAGATGTTACACTCGCTCCATCCAAAAACCACCTCCTTTATTTGCTTTATTTTTCTCCTTGTACTTTTCTAATACACTGCTTTACTTATTTGTGTAATATCAGTCTCCTTTCCTAAGCTCCAAAGAGAAAGATTTTCCTCTATTTTCATCACTGATTTATGTCCAGTGCATAGAACAGTGTCTGGCAAATGAAAGATTATCAATTGCTATTCACTGAATCGAATAAAGGGCAGTATTCTGCCTAATGGTTACAAGTTTGGTCTCTAGGGGCAGAAGACTGTGATCAAATTCCAGCTCCACCACTTTGCATTGTGTGACCTTGTGAAAGTTACTTAATCTCTCTAAATCTTAGTCTCCTCATCTATAAAATGATGATAATTCTATCAATCTTATAGGATGGTTTTGAGGATCATAATAATGCAGGATGAGCACAGTGCTTTGCAAACAGTAAATGTTCAATAAATGTTAGCTATTACTATGATGATAATGAACAATCCTGACTCGTATTTTCCACTGAGTTATTATATCACTTCCAATATCCATTTTTTCAGAAATAGTAGTTACCTTGCAAAATCCTTTGATCTTCATCTGTTAGTTTAAAACAAAATCAGTATTACTCTGGATGAACTCTTACCTTACACAAGATTATATTCTATTGTAGTTTATACAGAGAAATGGGGAAATATTAGAGTCTATTTTACCTTTAAAAAAAAAAGTGCTATATAAAAGCACAAAATGCCACATTCATCATAATGTTAATTTATACTCTACAACTAGAATTGACTCTTGGCACCTGTTTCATAAAACCATACAAGAAGATGTTAAGCTTAGGGCCAGATCAATGGAATGCTATACTTCTAATACTGTATTTTAGAATTATTCAATTCTTTCAGAATTTCCAAATTAGATTCTATTTGCTGAGAGGCCCACCATACCCATCTGGGTTCATAAGGATCTCCCCAATGGCAGAGGACCTGATTTGGTTCAACTATAATGTATCAAATATTGAATTAGGGGCTTTAAGAGGTATATAAAAGTAAAAAAATTTCCTTGGCCCCAAGACTGTGGCAGTAAAATAAGAGCATGAATTATAATTCGTAAAGTTAAACTCTAATCTTGATACCATTACTTATTAGCAATAGTAAAATTATTTTTCGTCTTTTAAAAGATAGGTTAATACCTAACTTGTAGAGTTGTAAAAATCCAATAAGATAAATATTTGTAGATTCGAACTATACCATAAATTGTACTGCAGCAAATTCTGTTGAAAAAATATACATTAAAGCATTTAAAAAAAAAATAAAAGCCACAATCCCACACCTACCTCAACCATTTGCATACTTTGCTTATTCCCTTCAAGAACTTTCTTCATATACTTTTAAAAATTTTTTTTAATTTTTTTAAAAGATTTTATTTATTTATTTGACAGACAGAGATCAGAAATGGGTGGAAAGGCAGGCAGAGAGAGAGCGAGAAGCAGGCTCCCCGCTGAGCAGAGAGCCCAATGTGGGGATCTATCCCAGGACCCTGGGATCATGACCTGAGCCAAAGGCAGAGGCTTTAACCCACTGAGCCACCCAGGCACCCCATTTCTTCATATACTTTTTTAATAAAGTTGTAGTCATGTGCACTTGGAGGAAGACAACATAGTACATCTTTTCTGGAACCAAATGGCCCAGGTTCAAAGACAAGCTCCTGAACTTACTGTGTGACCATGGGCAAGATTCTTAAACCTCTCTGTCCTATATGCTTTTCTATAACATTGGTATAATAACAGAGCCTATGACAGGGAGGTGTGAAAGAAAAATGAGTTACAGTAAACCATTTAGCACAGTGCCTGGCACATGACAAATTCAGTTAAGAACTAAAAAGCAAAAATCAAATATAAACAGTATTCAGCTTTATAAAAAACTTAAGATAATGTCATAAAGCCAAAAGTACACTTTTGTGTACTTCTAAAGTACCATAAGAAAGATTCTTTTAAAAGGACTCTAGGATACTTTACATTGACTCTGTCTTAAGTAAATCTCCTTGCCATCCTTTTGTCTAGATATTTAATAATGCATAACAGAATCCATCTATTGCTTCATACTTCCAGTAGAGGTCTCCATCTAAAAAATAATGGACCAGACTGAAAACTTGAAACTTTAAATTAGTATTCCTGGTTATTAAATTTAAAAAATTATCAAATATGTAATCTTAACTTTTTCCAAGCAAAACATTTAAAAATAAGGAATATTTCTCAAGTAAAAAGTGATTTTTCCCAGTGATTTCTTTATAGGATTTGCTATAGGCTTTCCAATAATACTCATCTGTCTTATAAACATAATCCTTTGAACAGGAAAAGAGATAAGACTGCTGATACAAATGATGCATCAAGTACATAATTGTCACTGCTACTGGCCAACAATTTAAAACCTATGCCTTGTAGATGGTAGAAGTCAGTAGAATCACCTTAATGTAAATAAAAATAAAGGTGACATTTTATAGTAGCAAAGAAAGCTCTGACAATCTTCGACATTTATTCCTTTTAAGTCAGAATAGAGTAGCTAGAATAATAAAGGCAGCCCTGACTTCTACTTTCTCCTTCTATCATTCAGTAATAGTGATCTTAAGCAAGTTAATTATCCTTATGCAGGCTCAGCAGAAAAAAATATCCTTATTTCTAGCTTACCAAAAAGCATGGGGTTAGACGACTTTCTTAAAAATCCCTTCTAGTCCTAAGAATAATGATGCTATAAATTGATAGGTTAGGTAGCCATCTCCAATTCTAACTACATACTTCTTGTTCCTAGCTTTAGAAATCTATAAGCTATACTATTAGGCCTCTAAATGTTACATTTGCATATAGTATCTAATGTCTGTCTCAGTGTAGCCCCTTAAATGGATAAGACTTGGTAATATCTATAAGATTTGATTTGTTCAAGAACTGGCCAAGAAATTATCAAGCCATTTGCTTAAAGCTATTAAATAATATTGTGTCTATGTGCGCATACGCGTACTTGTGCACATCCACACATACATCCATTTAAGTTAACCCCCATAGTTGGTAAAGAAGGGGATAAAGAAGGAAGCATGTTCTAAGTAGCTCTCAAAACTCACAAGACTTTAATATCCAAATTATATCTAAATCTGAGGATCAGATATGCAATGTAAAAACACAGCATTTAAATTAGTGGTAATGGATTTGAATGAATTCACTGAAACAAGTATTTAAGATTTCTGATTATAACTAAAATATGAATTTGCTTTTCATCTCCACAGGGTGGATAACCTATAAAGAAGACAGACAAAAACAACTGCTTCTTATCTTGAGAGTATAAAAATTAAGCAATGATCAAATCATGGTTTATACTAGTTTTAATAATATAAAATCAAGCAATTAATTAAATTATTGTCTTGTTTTTATATAGCATGTGATGCAAGAGCCAGCAAAGAATGAAATAGTAAAGACTTTTTAATGGATAGATAAAACAGAAAAAGGTAATCATCTTCTAAAGTTATCAATTAGTATTGCAGCTGATTTTTTATTTATATGTTAAAATCTTAGAACAGGAGAAATATCCACATTCAAATATAAGCTGCGAAATGAGACTTAAAAATTGTAATATTCAGTATTAGCTCCCTCTTGAATACAGATAATAAATACTTACAGATTAAAAAAAATAAAACTGAATTCTAGTAGATAAAACATATGAAGGATATCTCTAAATCTGACTTCTAAGTCTAATAGTATCATTCATTCAATAAACAGATACAGAAAAACTATCTTAGTAGTACATATAGAGTTAGGACTACATCAAGAACATATAGCAGGGGACACCAGGTTGGCTCAGTTGGTTGAGCGGTTGCTCAACCGCTCTTGGTTTCAGCTCCGGTCTTCATCTCAGGGTCAGAAGATCAAGCCCAAAGATGGCAAGTTCTGTGCACAAAGACTGCTTGAGATTTTCTCCCTTTCCCTCTTCCTCCCCCTTGGCCCCTCTCCCTGCTGAAGTGTGTGTGTCTCTCTCTCTAAAACAAATAAATAAAATCTTAAAAAAAAAAAAAAAAAAAGAACACACAGCAGGCAGTATCTTAGTCAATGAAGAAATGCCAGAAACATCAAATTAAGGTCATCATCAAGGCAAAGACACCTTCATCTTTCCAACTATATAAGAGTGGCCAATACAATTAGACCGTAGAGAATAATTAAAGGCATAAAATTTAGCAAAGAAGTGGAACCACCTCTATTTGCATATGACATCCTAGTATATCCAAAAATTCCTAAAAATCTATGATAAAATTAATACAAACAGTAAAACAACTGGGGCACCTGGGTGGCTCAGTCAGTTAAGCAACAGACTCTTGATTTCACCTCAGGTCATGATCTCAGGGTAGTGAGAGCAAGCCCTGACTGGGCATGATGGAGCCTGGTTAGAATTCTTTCTCTCCTCCTCCTTCTTCTGTCCCTATGCAACCCCCTCCCTAAAACCAAAAACTGCCTCCAAAAAACAGTAAAACAATTGAGTAAGGCAGATTCTAATACAAAAAATAATTTTCATGTAAATAAATTATAACCAATTAAAATACTAAAATGGAAGAAAAACCACATTTGTAGTAGGAACAGAAATGATAATAAAATCTAAGAATAAACTTTAAAAATGTCCAAAACCTGTAAAAGGAAAATTTGCGTAACACAAAAAGATTTGAATAGGAAGACTTCCATTGTTCTTGCATAGTTCAACTCAATACCATCATCTCAGTTCTTCTGCAATAATTTATAAACTTAATGCAATATTTATTCAAAAAAAAAAAACAACCCCAAAACCAAAGAGCCTTTTTTCTGGAAATAGAACAAATTGACACTAAAGTTCATATGGAAAAACAGACATAAAATGGCCATGAAAACTTCCTTTAAAAACCCACAAAACTCTGAGATGGGAATGGCACTACCAAATATTAGAACATGCAATCTATGGAGCACCTGGATGGCTCACTAGGTTAAGTGACCAACTCTTGGCTTCAGCTCAGGTCATGATCTCAGGATTATGAGATTGAGCCCCCAAATGCACTAATGTGGAGTCTGCTTGTCCCTCTCTCCCAGCCCCGTCCTCCCTCCTGTTCACACATGCACATACATGTGCGTTCCCTCTCTTTCTCAAATAGGTAAAATCTATAAAACATGATCTGTATGCCACAATAATTAAAATATAGTGAGATACCATTTTTTAACTGTTACATTTTTTTTAAATTTTTTATTTATTTATTTATTTATTTGACAGAGAGAGAGAGATCACAAGTAGGCAGAGAGGCAGGCAGAGAGAGAGAGGAGGAAGCAGGCTCCCTGCTGAGCAGAGAGCCCGATGCGGGACTCGATCCCAGGACCCTGAGATCATGACCTGAGCTGAAGGCAGTGGCTTAACCCACTGAGCCACCCAGGTGCCCTAACTGTTACACTGTTAAGACTTAAAAAGCCTGATAGCACATAGCAAGGCTGCAGGAAATAGGCACTTTCCATATACTGGGTTGGGAATTCTAATAGTTCTATCCTACAAAGGGAATTTGGCAATATTTAACAAAACTACATATGCATTTATTCTTTGATTACTACATCAACACCCACTTTAGTAATTACTCTGAAGATACATCTCCAAAACTTTAAAAATAGGTTTGCTTAAGGTTACTAGATCTGCATTAGATTACTTATATGGCATTATTTGCTATTCTGAATGTTGGAACCAACCTAAGTGCCATTATGTGGGGGATAAAGTAGGATATAGCCACACAATGGAATATTATACAGCTGTAAAACAAACAAACAAAAAGAATGGGACTTTGTGTATTTATTAGCGTGATAGTCAAGATACATTAAGTAAAAAAAAAAAAGGCAAAATGCATTCTTCATTTTAACAAAAACTAAGAATGCATACATACATACGAATGCATACACATATGCAGTGTGTATACACACACACACACACACACACACACAATTTTTGCAAAAAATAACACAGGAAGGATAACCAGACACTAAGGAAACTGGTTACCAACAAAGTATGGGTGGGAAGGGGGCAGAAGAGAAATGGAAGGGAAGAGGATAACTTCCAAGAATCTTAAATTATGATTTTAGAATTTTATTGTTTTACATACTCACAAATAAAGTCACAAGTGGGGGAAAATCACAAAACTGAATACAAATGGAAAAAATACGAATTTACTGTATTTTAAGTGAATAACAGTAACAGGAGAAAAAAAGAATCCAACCACTGCAAATTTTTTAACAAAATACCAATATAACTTCAGTCTGAACACAAAAAGAACTACAAAGAATTTATAACTCTATATACTATATACTCCATGTATTACAGACCTGACAAGTTGAGTAAATACACTGGTGTGGGATCTACGGATCTCAATGCAGGAGAAGGAAGATACATGCATAATATGAAAGAAGGCAATAAGACACTTGTGTGGATGTATAGCCGGAAATTTCAGTATATACAGCACTGTGATTTTTAACATATGTGTACCTGTATTTAAAATAACTAAAATAACTAAACTTCGTAACCCTTACTCTGAGAGAGCCTGGAAGACAGACAACCCAACAACAATTAGTACACCTACCAACCAGATTCTGGTTTCTGGATACCATTCTATGCTAACAAACAAACAAACCCACCCAGGACATTCCTTGGAGAAATAGCTAATGCTAGACATGGGTATGCAAAATACAAGTTAAGCCTGGAAAATCTTATTTTGTCAGAAAGTAAAGAGCTTAAAAATGGGAACATGTTAAAAATACAGCAGCCAGCTTCAAAGGGCTCCTCCTGGCCAAATTTAAGCAACAAAATGCATAATAACAGATATTAATCCACTGTATAAAATAAAAATATAATAAATAATGAGAATGAAAATACTTTCCTTATCACAGACTTCTAACTAAGAAATGCAGAAGGAATGATAAAGTTAGAAAATAAGCACTGTAAATCCATTGTAATTAACTGATTCAGGGAAGAATCATCAATGGATGTTAAAATTATTAGGTAAAAGTTTAATGGTTAGCAAGGTATTTATAAGCTCTCAAAGTATCCCCACATGTCAATTATTAATGACAAAAGAAAAATGGAAACTTTACAGTACAGACACCAGGAGGACATCACCTCAAACCAAAGTTAACATCACCAATAGGACAAAGTGACATTTGGCCCCCTGCCAAAAATGCTTAACCTGAATCTAATCCTGCAAAACCATCAGACAAATCCAAATTTTATAATATAGTTGGCCTGTACTGCTCAAAAATGGTAATATCATGAAAGGCTGAAGAACCAGAAATATAAGTAAACGTAATACAAGATTATGGACTTGTGTTGGTGGGTACGATATGCTATAAAAAACATCTTTGGGACAAGTGGCAAAATTTGAATAAAGTCTATACATAATACAGATAAAATGACTGTATCTACGTTAAGTTTTCTGAATTTAGTAACTGTACTATTTATACATTAAGGGAATGTTTTATTCTTAATACACCCATATTTAAAAGGACATATCTATAATGATATCAAATGATTACACATAGTAATAATAACGTGAGTATATATACATATCATCACGTATAAAGAGAAAAACATAAAGCAAATATGGCAAAATGATAAAAATTAGTCAATAGCCAATGAAGTATAAATAAGATTTCACATTATAGTAAAAAAATTGAACTATTTTTAAAAAAGAAAACACAGCAAGGAAGGGTAATGATTAGGTTTACCATTTCTCAAACATTTTTTACTACTAGAGTCAATTAGTGAATTGCAATGTGGGACTATCACAAATTCAGATGCTTGACTTTTTAATGGTGTAAACTAAAAAGATTATAACAAACCATGTAAGAATATATCACCTCTTACTTGGGAGTGCACTTAGAGATACAGCCTGCTAAGGTAGGGACTTCTTTTTATGAAGTATGAAGTGGTCTTATTTGAGTTCAGCTACAGTGAAAATTCACCTCATCTATGAGCCATTATGAAAAGTATAATCAGCCCGGACATTATTACTGATGACTTTAAATTTAGCCCCATCTCTAAAGTATTACAAGTAGGTATTTCCTACATAGAGCCCTAACTTATAGTGACTTCTTTGTCCTATTTCAACAGATGAATGTTCCTATTCACCGCATGTATGTTTCTACTAACATTTTACTTATTCAAAATTAACCAATGGGCTAGCAGAGGAACAAAAAAAATTTCATTTGAAAACACTTCACCATGAATGATATAATTACATGATAAAAATGATCTTTGTGCACACAGCAACTGACCATTGAATGCTATAAAGTAAGAATTAACTAATGACACCAAGAAAGAACTCAGAGAGGCTAGAACCAGATTTCACAATATTTCACAATAAGATGTATATGCAAACAACAGACTCTTATAGAACTTTACTTAAATCCTGCTTCATAAAAAGCAACATTTTATCTTGGCCCCACTAAATGGTAAGGAAAAAAATCATTTACTGATAGAAAAAGAAGGTAAACATACCAAAACATGGAATATACCTGAAGATATTTTACAACTGTGGATAATGATGGGTGATAAATAACACAATGCTTTGTTAAAGCAAAACTATCACTAGGGAAGGAAACAGAAAGGTAAGGGGGCAAAAGTGTGGTCTGAAATATATTAAAAGAAAAATACTTTCTTAACTGGCCATAATGACTGATACTTGGGATTGAGAGTTGGATATAACCTACAGACTTTTTCATTTTTTTTTTTTTTTTTAAGAAGTAGCCCATATGCTCCAAAAGAAAAGAGTTTGAGTGGTATAAAGAAATTTTATTCTGAGTGTTATTTTTTCTAATAACAGCAATTACTTCTGAAATTGGAAATGATTAACATAAAATCTCACATATAAAAATGGCTTGAAAAATGAAGACAGTGCATTAAAAAAAATTATTGTTAATGTTGTTATTTGTATAGGAATTTATAAAATATAAGTTACCTTCCCTCAGCAGTAGTACCAGGACAGACCAACAAAATCCTCACAGAGTAGCAAAACATTCAATATATTCAATAAAACAAATGGCATCTTACTTGGGACAAATAACATAAAGTCCTATAAGGAAGAAAAAAAAAAAAAAAACCCACCTAGATATTAAGGAAAACTTAATTTTTAATTGTTTTTTAAAATTCAAATTACACAAATACAGTTAGGATAAGTTTGAATTAGTAATTCATGTTCCCTTTCATTCCCCTCAACTGAAGTGAAGCCCTTGCTAGCTTCTCTGGAGCCCAGAGACAAAAGTGTAGGGTGTGTCCAGGCTCTGCTTAGCGATGACAGGTGCAGTTTGAGCAGGTGCCCCAGACCAGATGTCACACAGAGGTTTTGTTCTGGATGTAGCCCTGGTCAATTTGCTGATACCAAGTTAAATTAGTTATTTCAGCTACTAAATTAGTTTCATTACAATAATTAGATCACCTGTTCTCAAACTTCAGCACACACTAAGAATCACCTATGGCACACTTTTTAAAAAACCACTCATCAATTTTCATACCACTAAAATGGGACAGCATAAACACGATTATGTCTCATGATTCAATGAAAAGCACAGTGCAACAAACACAAGTACGCCTAAAATACCAAACTTGAATTTTATCCAGCTTTAAATCTAACTATCCGTTTTCAGGGAATAAACACAGGGGATAGAGGAACAAGTTAACTGACACTAGAAGGAAGCAACCAACCAAATCCAGAATTTGGTACAGTCTGAAGAACAAATGACCCCATTACTTCAAAAATCAATGGTATGATAGCAAAAGAAAAAGGGAACTGTCAAGAGACTAATGAGATAAAACCGCCCAAACAAAAGATTCAGCCAAACCACAAAATCTCCCACAATAAGATGGGGTAGGACCCTGGAAACACTGACTTAGATACTAATAGAATTATGCATCTATCATTCTGGGGCAACAATTCAGAACATTGACAGCTACTCCTAGATATCACAAAGAAATTATAGCTCCAGCAACAGGTTATTGCAATGTACTTAGTCAACAGGGTATATATCTTGTAGAAATGAATTAACATCCACTCATTACATAATGAATATGCAAAAAGTATTAAAGCACAAATGATATACTTTATATTTTGAAACAGAAAAATATATGTTAGACTCTGATGTTAGCAACACAATTCTTGGAAAGCTTAATGAAATTCATAGATAATCTGAACATTAATGAGAGTGACATTTGCTCTAAATCATCTCTTTGTTCTAGGTCCCCCAAAAGTTTTATTTCCAAGTGAAAGCATCAACAAATTTTATGATAGGTAACCAATACCAGTATCAATCAGCATATATGCATTTTTGTGCACTTCTGAATAAACAATCAATCTGCCTATTTTCCTTGGTTCTACTATGAATAAACAGTACTATGTTACTTAAATTTATTTCAAATTCACAAGCCAATAATTTTGCTTTTCATAAAAACTGTGCTTTTAACCTCAAGCCATAAAATATCTGAAGATAATCTTTTTAACTCCAGGAAGTTTAGTCCTTAAACAATATTTACTTCTAAACAGCTTTTCCTAATGTCAAAATTCATGATATGACTTCTCAGTTTTTAAAGCTCTAGAACTGAAGTAAATACAAATTTTTAACAGGACTCTCACAATATTTCAACAAAAGTATTACTATTCATAAAAGAATGTGATCAATAATTCTGCCATAATTCTTAACAGAGCTTTGTATAGACAAATTTTAAAAACAAACTTAAATATAAATATCCTGTTTAAAAAAAAAAAAAAAAGACTCTAGTTAGAATGATGGACAATGGGGAAATATAGGGCCGTTACTTGCTTCTTGGGAGTTGCTGATTCAAACAAGAATTTTGAGTTAAAAGAAGACTAAGTGGTCAAATAAAATCATAAATTCCTTTGTCATAAAGAATATCAAGTTAACCTATGAACCATTGCCTAAGACTTAAAAAAATCTTTATCATGGTCATTTTTGTTTGTTTGTTTGTTTTTTTGGGATTTTTTTTGTCTTCTGCCCTTCATCACATTATAGTTTAAATAGAAGAAAAAATATTGGTATGTATCTACAAGGACAGCTTTCTCCATTCTAGACCAAGGCTACTGCTTATCTTACAGGGCAACTTTTCTTCATTTGGACTCAAGTATTTCTTTACCTTTCTTTTATTGTCAATGAACATGAGATAAGTTTAACATTCCCCTATTTCACACAAATATTTAACAAGTATTACCAATGTAATTTTGCATAGCCATTGTTAAAGACATGCCAATAATAGCTCCTAAAAATTTACATTCATATTTATATACCTCTATATAAATATACATAATTACCTCATTTCTCATTTCCTCATTATTTTCCATATTTAAAATTTCTCCTCCTAATCCCTATTTCTTCTAGATCAGAATTTCCCAAATTGTGCTCTAAAGAACAACTGTTCCTCAAACATGCGGTTTCACACCACACTCCTGCTATGTGTGGTAGTGTTTGGGAAACACCATTTACTATGGTACAGGGAAGGAGATAATAAATTCTTTCTCCAGGCTGTCCAGAGATCCACATGCACATCAACAAAATAAAGTCTCTAAGAAGTCCTGCAATAAAGTAACCCAAGTTTTGCTTTACTGTTCAAATTCATTTGGCTTTTTTTCAAGGACATTTCGAGAGAACAGTATTTTATAAAGCACAAATTGGGAATTTCTACTCTAATCGATCCCAAATACCAGAGTATGGTGATGATGTTGGTGGCAGATCAAAGAAGCACAGACAGAGAAAATCCCCCTCGCTCTGCCCCATACATCTTCTAATTCCCAAATTGGACAAAATGCATTTTTGCCAGTAAATTTTTTTTTTAAGATTTTATTCATTCATTTATTTACAGACAGAGATCACAAGTAGGCAGAGAGGCAGGCAGAGAGAGAAGAGGAAGCAGGCTCCCCACTGAGCAGAGAGCCTGATGTGCGGCTCAATCCCAGGACCCTGAGATCATGACCCAAGCCGAAGACAGAGGCTTAACCCACTGAGCCACCCAGGCACCCCAGCCAGTAAATTTTAGTAATGCCTATACCACTCTGGAAAATGCCAAGTAGACTTCTTTACCAAATATTAATAAAAGCTCTAAACACTTCACCTAAAAATATGTATTGAATACTTGCTCATAGACCAATGTACTTAAGTTGCAATGAATTAAAATGTTTGTTCCTCATTCCTTTTCCAACTTCCAGTATGTTTGGCAATGAAAAAGAGTCACAGCAGTGATATGCTTTTCTACTAAAGTTACAGAGGATTCTACACACAACCAACTATGGAAATACTGACTCCACAACAGTGTACGGGCAGGATTATAAAAGAGTGCTCCTATTTAGAAATAGACATTTTTAGTTGACTGCTAAGGCAGAAAATATAAATGTAAAAAAGCACAAACATTTTTGGGAGTTATGGTTAAGTTTCTGGTTGGTATCCTCAGTAAAATACATATCTTCAGTGAACGAACTATCTTGGAGTAAGTTAGGTTTATTTCTACTTGGGGGCAAATTTAAGCTGTTTAAACATTATTTCTAAGATACAACATTAACCTAGCTGAGCCCTGATCAGTCTTTCAACTTTCTCTACTTTCTTTTCAACATGTCTGCATGCCCTTTAAAATGTAACAGAATATCAGAAGATATCAAAATCAGGTTTGTTCAGAATGAAAGGATACAGTTTATAATATTAAATTTAAAATGCATATATGAATAATTTATTTAAATATAGCTGTCCTTCCAATCTCCGTATTACTTTTATTTTTCTTCCTTGAATAAAGCAAGCAATGTCTGCTTAACAATTCTGTTTAGCAAGTCACAGAGTCAGTGTATTACTTTTCTATTACAATTGTGAAGCATTCGTTCACTTAACATCAAGTGATTCATAAAAATGCTTTCTCTTAAAAGAGGTAATCTACATGGTGTACACTAACTAGAGAACATGAATGTATTCATTCTATTTAAGTGATAAATGTAAACTCTTTAGATTGGTAAAATTTAAGGGAGGACTTTATTCAGCAAGAAGGGAAAAAATAGAACAAATTCACAATGCAACTGAAAATTCACTCTGTTGAATACAATGCCACAATCAAGTTGCTATTCTAAAGGTAGGTACATGTAAAAAAAAAAATTCAATATTATAAGGAAATCAGTAATACATAGTTTTGTACAATAAATTTTTTAGGGGCTCCTGGGTCACTCAGTGGTTCAGCATCTGCCTTCCGCTCGGGTCATGATCCCAGGGTCCTGGGATCAAGCCCCACATCAGGCTCCTTGCTCAGTGGGAAGCCTGCTTCTCCTTCTCCCACTCCCTCTGCTTGTGTTCCCTCTCTCCCTGTGTCTCTGTCAAATAAATAAATAAAATCTTAAAATAAATAAATATATAAAAATAAATATTTTAATGTCGAAGATATTTCATCTCCTTTCCAAAAAATCAAGTTTTATAACAGAAACATTAAGTTAACCTTGACTACTACTGGTATAAGCTACAACAAAATTCTTCAGCTTAGTGTTTGAAATATTTACCTAAATCTCCATACCAAGCCTTCAAATTTTTAATGGCAATAAGAGTAGTAAATTGTGCCCCAATCTTTGCACCAAAACAGAACAAAAAATAAAATAAAATTCACTGAGTAAATATAGAACACTGTGTATAGCTACGCATTCATATCGGGCATTTAACCATATGTAACTTCCAACCACATTTTAATTTCTTAAAATCATTTGTGACTAACTGAATTCATAATAGACTGATTAAATATTGCAGAACATGTGTCAGGAATACAACTTTTTTGTCCAGTTATCAAATGCCCCTAAAGCACGTGGATATACTTTGCACTTTAATTTCTCCAACTACAAGAATGTAGAAAATATTACCTTATCTTTTTATAGTGATAGGGATATTCTAGTAATTACCATCTGTGGAAGAAATGGAGATGGACAGGCCAAGAAAGGAACTAAGTGAAAACAAAATATATGGACGTGATGGAGGATTAATATCCAATTTTTAAATAGAGTACTCTCACACATTACTAGTAGGCATGAACATTTAAAATATTAAATGCCAGTGTTTAGACAAATCATCAATCACATTTTCAATTTTAAACTTTGAGAAATTTTTATACGCAATCTACAACTGAACAAAGGTATGTTTGATACAATCAAGCAAACTTTCTGACAGACCACTGAACTCAAGTCTCTACACTCAAGAGTATGTTTGTATCAAAACGAACACAGAAATGTTAAAATATATACATGGCCAGCACACTAGTTTGCTCCTCTTTACTTAAATGTCTGTAATACCATGAAGATGTACCATATCTTCATCCTGGCTATACTAGGCTAACAGCCATCCATCCAATGTAATCATGAAATTACAGAGGTATGTCAGCAAATAGTAAGCTTAGAGAGTAAATGAGAACTGATATGTGTAACAGCAGTCTTATAATAGTCAAAGGAAAAGCATTTCTTATTTTAAAAAATTATTCTACCTGTGATTTATAAAACACACTGCATTGTCTGCTCATCAGAAACTGTGATATTCAATTTGATATATCAAAGAGGGAACTCACAAAGTCACTTGATTACTATTTCTTACTATAAAGAGGCACTCTTATGGTTAAGTAACAGAATTACTGTGAAAGCTTGGCATCCTGTCTGCCAGTTAAGATTTTTCAGAGGAAGGTGTAAAACCCAGCATAACACATGTCCTCTAATAGTGCAATATTACACCACCATCAAAAAAAAAATCTTTCAAGGTTGGTAGTACCCAATTTTTGACCAGCATATTTCTCCTGTATTTCTTTACAAGCCATGCAAATCTTCACATGGCTTTATTTTCCAAAACAAATGCTTCAACTTTTTTCCTAGTAGCCTAGCTACAACCCTACAAAAACAAACCTGGAGAGTGACATATGGAGGAAAAACAAGTTTAGCTAAGGACATAGTTCAAAAAGCAGTTCTAATAGGAGCATAAAGCTCAAACTGATCCAAGAACAATGTAAAGAGTTGCAAACAACCTGAAGCTCTACATTTAAAAATAGTACTTATAAGTACAATCAGTGAATGATATGATCTCCGGATAGAAATTATAACTGGAAAAACGGTATTTATGTAACTTGCAAAAAAACTGAATTCTAGACATTTAATTGAATATGCTAAAATCCTGTTTGCATATTCTTCACAGTAACTCACGTCTCATGAACCACTCATATCATTCAGTACCTTCTGGATATTAAATATCAATCAATCAATCAATCCAATAAATACCAGGCATAACTTTAAAATGTGTTTTAAACAGTTTAAAATCCAAATAGTTCAAACTGATTCCCAAAAAACCAAGACCTGTATTAATAATATTCCTCTCAATGTTATAAATGGAAATGAGCAAATGAATTAGCACCATAAATATAAAATTCTCTACTTCTCACCACATTACTAACTCAACAGTTTGGGGGGTTAATTTCACTTTGTTTATTGTTTTAGACCTTTATTTAAAAATGTACTCTGACACACACTGCCATCACGCACACACTAGAACAGATAACAACTAGCCATATTTAATATTTTCTAGACTTCTGTGTAATTCAGTAACTGCCCACAAAGTTCTGTGAACTCCTCAGCTTCAAGCCTGAAGTCAATCTAAGATAGCCAATAGAAAGTACACCTGGGCAATTACTGCATTTCCTACTTCAGAAAGCTGAACTTCACACAGAATATCTACATTTGGATATTGCATTTGGAGCAATGATAAATGCCAAACTCAAACTATGCAGAAGCCATGTTAACTAAAAAAAGGCTATCCCTTTTTTATATCCCTTTAATTATATCATTATTAAAAAGCAATAAATATGAAAAGCATTATTTTAGTTTTAAATAACCACCAACTAAAGACCCTCTATGAGAAACTAAGCGTTAAAAATAAAAGATGACCTCATAATACATTACAATATGAAAATATTATCAGAAAAAAATATAAAGCTTAATCAGAAAATATATCACCTAAGCTGCAGGACCTATCAACTGAATAAGAAATTTATTTTGTCGTATAGAGTCAAAAAAGGAGGGAGAGAAGGAAAGGAAATCAAATCATAATGTTCCCTTTCACAATATCCTTAATCTTCCTACATATATAATAATCCTTTTGAACGTTTTTACGTCACTCAAAGATTCCAAAGAACTTATTTGAAAAACAATCCTGGTCACCTAAGGCACCAACATGTTATGCTGTGTGGAAACATTCTACTGAGAAACCACTCCGTTACATGATTCCACACAAGAGGTTTCATTTTTTTAAAATCTTAAAGTGAGAATTTAAAAAGGCAAAGGAGTTTCCAAAGCTAAGTAAAAAATTTCCCAAGGGATACAAAGTTTCATTAACTATCTTAACTCTTTTACTAAGCATCACATCTCTGCCCCTCCATGGATATCAAGCAATCAATAACAATGTCACAAAAGAATGTTTACCATGATGGGGGGTGGGGTGTCACCTGTAATGATCCTGTATGAAAAATGTAAACAATCCTAAAAAAGGTGAGGAAAACTTTCACCTTCCTACAACCCCACTTTATGGATATTTGATGTTTCTCAGACTGAAAAAAATGAATAGAAGTTTAGAAACTGCTTGGTGAGCAAGGTTTGTTGGGGGGGGGGGTTCTTTTTTTCCCTAAAAACAAACGTCCCCTTAAGTCCCTCAATTCCAAATACTGTGGAAGAGTCACTACTACTCACCGCAAGTAATACTGTTTTAAAGCAAAGGCAGCGTTAGAACAACTTCTGGGAAAGTTGAACTCTTCAACAATTTCTCCCCACTGATTCTTCTCAGAAACCTGTTAAAAACACAGCCACACTTGTCTGAGAGTGCACCATCCAAGAAAACTCTAACCTAACTATGAAATAAATACCCATTCTACAGAGATCTGTAGCTACCTCAGGCATCAGTGGGTGTTTCACATCGATCCGTAAGAGTAACTAAGCAAGGGCTGCTTGAATCACTCTGTTTTCACCCGAGAGCCCAGTATTTAATAGCACTTGTTTTGTTTGGGGGGCGGGAGGGGGGTGGTGGGTTTGTTTTGTTTTTGAAGCCCGGACAATAACCAATCGCAAGTCCCTCTGTCGCCCCCTTTTAAATCTCAACGCGGTCCGTTTACACTAAAAAAAAAAAAAAGTTCAAAAGGATCAATACTGTTCCGGACAGCGACGTCCGCAGGTTCTGGGGGGGCCGGGGCCGGGGCCGATTCCGATCCCTCTCCCAGATCTATCCATCTCCATAGGCCCTTCTTTGAGGCCTACAGCTTCTGCCTAGCCTTGAAGCCTAAGATGGCTATTTGGAGACAGGTCCTGGTTTCTTTTGTTAGCTGTATAAACCGAGGGCGACGGGGCCGAGGCTGTGCCCCCGGCTGCCGGGATCATTTCGCAGCCGATTATCGATGTTAAACCTGCCCGCGCTAATTTTGAGTTGCACGAAAACTGCTCTCAGAGTCTGTGTGTCTCTGTGTCTCCGCCTGTGCTAGAGCGGCAGCGGCGGCAGAGCTGACTCGCGAGCGAGCGAGCGAGCGGGCGGGCGGGCGCGGGCGCGGGGCTCGGGCGGGCGCCCCGCACGCCCGCACTCCCCGCCGCGGCGCTCAGACCCCGCCGGGCCGGCCGGGCACCGGGCAGGGCGCGAGCCGGCGCCGGGCCGCCCGCCCGCCCGAGCCCCGCGCCCGCCGCGCGCACGCGAGCCACCAGGCCAAAAACAGCCCCGCCGCCGTCCGCCTCCGTGCCACCGGCTGGGAGCGAAAAGAACGCCTTTTGCCCCCGCGGGCCACCCCCCCGGCCCCGAGCGCCCACTCCGGGGTCAAAGGAGACTTTTTGGAAGAGGCCAGCGAGAGGGAAATACAAATTAAAACTTCCACTCACCTTCGCGAATCCGCCTAAAGTAGTGACTCTGGTGTAGAGACCGTGAAGATCCAGCTCCTTCCCACCCACCGCAGGGATTTTTTTAAAAGGCGACCTGCGGGAGAGAGAAAGCCCCGCACTTGTCAGCCGGGACCCCGCGCCCGGCCCGGGCGGGAGAGCCCCGTTCGCCCCGGCTCGCCCCGGCGCTGCCCCCCCGGTTCTGCTCTCACCCTCTGCTGTGGTGGAACTGCCGCAGCTCGTCCAGGAAAGCGAGTCCCTTTCTCCGCTCGTCCGGAGGCGCCTTCCCCGTCGAGTTTGCCATTATTTTTTCAAAGGAGGTTTTTAAAAAACCCAGATCGGTGTTTTAAAAGCGCCCCCAGCTCCCTGCGCTTCCTACCAGAGCCCGGAGCCCATTCCTCGGCCGGCGGCGGCGGGGCTCAGTCATGGGCCGGCGGTGGCGGCGGCGGCGGCGGCGGCGGCGGCGGCGCAGGGAGGGAGGGAGGGAGGGGGAGGAGGAGGAGGAGGAGGGGAAGGAGGGAGCAGGAGGCCAGGGGGAGAGGAGGGAAGGAGGGAGGGGAATTTCTAAAAAAGTTTAAAGAAATCGGAGCGAAACTAGAGGGGCAGGCGACTGCCGGATCCGCGCGAAGCCGCGAGGCGAGCGCGGCCCCCACCCCTTCCTTCCCTCCCCGCGGCCCGGCTCTCGCCCGCCTCTCAGCGCCGCCGGCCCAGGCGGCTCGGCCTGGGGACGCGATTCAACATGGTGCTGCTGCCGGGGGCGCGCGAGCGGGCGAGGGGAAAGGCGAGCCGACGGTGAGGGGCTGGGGCGGCCGGAGGCCCGGGAGTTTCGGCGGCCGCGGCGGCGGGGCTGGGGCAGGCGGGGCTGGGGGTGGGGAGGGGGAGGTCTGTGTGGTGGTTTGTGGAAAGAGGGGTGACAGCGTGTATTCCGGCCGCAGATCCGCGGGGCCCTCGCATACATTCACGCGCGGCCTCGGCCGCGGCGGCTGGGGCGTCCCCGGGCAGAAAGCACCGGCGGCAGCCGAGCCGCTGCGCGCCGCCCGCCCGCTTCCTTCCCCGCCAGCCTCCCTCTCTGCCGCCGCCAGCGCCGCCGCCACGGCTGGGCACCAGCGCCGCACAGCGACCCCCGAGGGCCGGCCGCGGCACTGCGCCTGGCTCCACACCGCCCCGGCAGCTCCTCGCGGGGAACAATAGACTCGGCTCGCCGGGCTTAGGGTTCATCTGCAATGTGCCGCACATTTCACACGCACACAAAGCCGGCGGAAAGGGGGGCGGCGCGGGGAAACGGCCACTACCGGTTGTTCCAGGGTTAGGGGTGGAGGCGATGTTCGCGTCCCCGGCCCGGCTGTTGGAAGGGCCGACTGGGACTCCCTGCCAGCCCGACAGAACCAGTCTGGCGCTCGGTAGGGAGGGCAAGTTCCGAGGGGCAGCTCCTCACGCTACGCATCATTCACAGATCGGAATAAAGTCAATTTCTTACCTTTTTTTTTTTTTTAAGGTCTAAAGGAATCGGCTTTTCTGAGCCTTGTGCTAGTATTTTTGGGCCTGATTAGCACATTTTCCATGAATTATCCACAGACTAACTTTAGCAAACTGTAAATTAAATACAATGTGAACTGTCCTAGTTCTGTGGAAATACAGTAATGCTCAAGTTCATCCTGCTTTTGGTTGCTTTCACATATCAGACTAGATATTTTATGCTGAGTTATGCAAACAGTAATTAAACTGGTTGGGAACCAATCTTTTGAACTTTTGACAATAATTAAAGCTTTTATTTTTATATTAAGGCATCTGAAAGATAGATGCGCTTAAGCAAATCTTGAGTAAGACCTTGTTCTTCCTTGCTTTCAGACGTCTCAAATACCATCCCCAGTTAAAATATGTTGAAGGTTAATTTTTAAAAAAGCCTGCTCAAAGACAGACTAATCATCTCAACAAATACTCCCACCTAAGTTTGCATTTACAAAGGGCGTTGGAGTCGGCCCTTTACTACGAATGTTAATTAAGCGTCACAGTATATGAGGCGTATCATTATTCCCATTTTAGTGATGGCTACTATGGGCAAAGTCACCGAGTAGCCCAAGGTCACAGGCTTATAAAGGTCTGAATGATTATCATTTCAGGTAGTGGTTCCAATGGGAACATTTATTTGGTGGTGAAAAAAAATTATGTAATATAGCCCAGCATGCTTCCGGTGCTCACTCTAGGAAACGGATTTATTTCCCAAGAAAAGTTTGTCTCTTAAATGGGGTTGGAATGAGGCTGTGGCTAGGAAGTTCCTGACACCCAAGGGCCAGTGAGTGTCTCGGAAGTCAGTGAAAGGCGGAGACCCGGCTGGGGGAGTGGAGAAGCCGGGTCTGGTCCCGCGGCAAGGGGGGGCGGGGTAAGTGGGAGACCAGGTCATCCGTCCCTTCCCCCACCGGTCCTCTTAGGGGTGGTGGAGATGTGGGCCTCAGAGTTGCGTGGCCGGGGCTGTGCGGATTCCCTAAACGCCGCACTTGCTCACAGCCCCTTACGTAACTGTCAGCGCCGGGGATTCCCTAGAGGGGGTCATTCTATTCAACCATTACACACACCCCGGGCTGCTGCCGCCGCGCCGCCGCCGCCTCACAAAATGGCGGAGCCCATAGAGGAGACAGCGGCCGCCTCCTCGGCCCCATTTTGTGGGAGGCGAGAGATCTGTCAACATGGAATACCTCGGCTGAGGATACACCCGAGTTTGGAGATTCTGCTTAAGAGATGGAGCCGAGGGGACCTCATTCAACGGAAAAAGTCAGCGACTTCTGTTACCTCCACGCTTTTTCTTTCTTTCTTTTTTTTTTTAAACTATTTTCATTTTCTGGAAGGAAACGCCGGAAGCTGCCGGGGTAATTGTAACTAAGGGGAGAAGGGAAGGCTTCAGCCGATTGCTCGGGGGACTTGCCGCGGCGTTTTGGTAGCTTTCGTTGCCCTTCCGCGCTCCCGGCAGTTGACCGCGATCTTGCGGAGAGTCGCCTGAGCGGGCCGGCCCGCTCCGAGGGGACGGGGACAGGGCGACGCGGGACGAAAGCGGCGGCCTCAGCCGCGCCACTTGTGCAGCAAGACTTTCCGACAGTTTTTAAATGCCAGAGTCCACAGCACCGTCGGTACCCCTCATCGGGATCGTGGGCTTGGGAACCTCGGACGCCCAGCTTCGGGAACTCGCAGTCCGCCGGCAGCGGGAGCGCTGGGAAGCCGGGTCGCTGGAAACCCGCGGTACTTGGGGATTCCGGCAGCCCCGGCCCGCCAGGTGGTCGCGATCCGCACCCGGGTCCGGGATAGTGCTGATGGGGCAGGAGTGGGAAGGAAGGCATGTACACTGAAATTTAGGTCGTCGGAGTCGGGGTTTAGGGTTGTGTGTTGCCAGTGTCTCAGGTCAGACGTTAGAACATCTTTTCTAGTATCCTACTCTGCAGTGGGCAAATCTGTTTGTCTTGTTTCATATGAAGGGCGGAGTGGAGGGATGACTTTTTTTTAAATTTTTCAGGGGGAGGTTGCCACTTTTAAGCCACTGTTTGCTGTTAATGTGAATTTGTGTGTACACACATGCACATACAATAGTGTGTTTTGCTTTTAATTACAAATTTCGAAGGGTGAAGACCTGGAGCGTGATACTAACGTTTTAATGACCTTAAAAAAAATTAAGATGTGATATGTAACTGGAGAGTTGACTCTGAAAAAAACAACCCTTTTCTGAAAAGAAGCTGTCATCTTCAAAATGGAGTCCTAAAATATAGCTGATGAATAGAATTTAAATTCATAACACTTTGGATATGCTCTAGACAAAGAAAAAAAAAACATAAAATTTAATATTTAACAGATTACTACATGGTCCAACTTCTCCAAAACTAGAAAAAGGTAAAGCAAAATCTATTAAGGATATTTGCTTGTAAGAGGAATGCATGGGTTTAAAAAAAAGAGGAGATACATCTGTTAAAACTTAAATATGCATTTTGGGAATAACTTAATTCAATTTTTTTTTTTTTTTTTTTTACAGTGGCAGCAATCATTTGTATTTCCATGAGGGTTTTCTTTTTTTTTTTTTTTTTTTAAGCTTTTTATTTAGGTTGCTTTTGACGCTCATATTTCCTCTCTAGTGCAAAACTGCGTTTTTCTGCAGGCTACGCCTCAATCACTAAGTTCCATGCCCCATCCCCTGCCGCACCCGATTGCTACTCCTGACGTGTGGATTACCAAGATACAGTCTCTGGTACTGTCTGTTCCTACTGATGTTCTTTATATTTAATAAATTTAGTTATCACTAATCAGTCTGTGCCTCTGGCAAGAATACCCTATCTTAGACCCCAAGTGCGCAGGGAGTATTTTTTTATGGGATTGCACTAACAGTAACCCTAAAGCATTTTACATTTCTCTGTACCATATTGCATTTCCTATAGTGGGCAGCATAGAGCAGGTGGATGGATCCTGGGGAAAAAAATGTTAGAGAAGTACAACAGTTTTACACTATTCTCTAATTTGATGATATAAATAAAATGTAGTTCATAGTTTTCAAGCATTAATAGAAATTATTCCTATAAAAATTACCAGTGACAATGGAAATTGTTGAAATTCAATTTGTATAGTTTACTGTTCTGATGAGAAATACTGACAAAACCTTTTGATGTGAAAAAATGCGAAAGCATGGTTTTTAATAGTAACTGCAAACCCAGCATCATCATTAGCGGTTTCTATTATTTTATATGTATCTCTGATTCTTATCATCAGTTTTCATAGTTTTAATCAAGAACTAGTAATGTTTAAAATTCCCTCATTTAAGTAAACTTAAAAAAACTAAACCAAATTTTAAATAAAGCATGTCAGGTTATAAAATTACAACAGTTGAATTAACTTAATGGAGGAATTGCTATGTCGATTAATTGGAGAATTTTTGGATTTTAAGTTACGGTTTAAAAGAACTGGTTGAACAAGATCTTGAACTTAAATTTTTATTTCTTTAAAGATGATCTTAAGAAGAAAGGAATTGTTAGTAAGATAAGAGAATGCTTTCCCACTTGCTGCTCTTGCCTGTGTCTACTGCTGTAGTTTTTTATGTGGGCTAACTTACTTGAATCTTTGATTACAGTATCTAATCATAGATAAGGTCTTTCTTCAGGTGGTGACTCTTAAGGAATACTGGTAACTAACCTTTTAAAAAGTGAGGATATAGTTTGTTCTACTGAAAAATAAGATAATTGTGAAGTTGATTTCTGAATCTGCAGTTGACTGAGATTTGAATGATTTGTCACCAAGATTTGAATGATTTGTCCCTAAAGGGTCTAATAAGTTTTGGGGGATTTCTTTGTTGTGGTTTCTTTTCAATAGATATTAAAGGCTATGCTTTGTACATAAATCTAGTGCAATTTGTTAAAAACAAAAACAAAAGATAATTTTCAACTATTAGAGATAATTTTCAACTATTAAAGTCCTCTTAATAAGACTCAGTAATTAAAAAATTGTATTTTAACCAATTACGGTGTTTTTTCAAGAGTCCTCAAGTGTACTTTTGACAAAGGAATTCTCATTAATTGTTTAGGTCGGTTAACGAATTTTGAATTTTTAAAATTGTTGTGGGTTTAATGTGCTACATTTGTGCACTGTTATTTATTTCATCTAATTTGATCACTGAAAAAACAGTAGCCCCCAAACTGTACTCTTTATAAAGTATCACAGTTCATAATAGCTTAACACTTTGTTTACGGTATTTAATAACTTGGGAAAACTAGGAGAATATAAATACTAAACCAGGGAAATATTTATTTTTATCAATGCAGATTACTAAATCACTGAATAAATGTTTATCGAATGCCTACCTTGGGCAAAAGATAGGAGGGCAAAAGAAATCGACTTGGCTCTCAAGGAAATTATACTCCAGTACTAGATTTTTCGTAACTACTAGCTTTAAAAGATTATAATGAACTATTCAGACCATAGGGTTCTTTATTTTTAATACTTAAGCAAGATATGTAGCATAGAGTTAAGTTCAAAATTCTATTTAGAATAGAGACATTTAAATATAATTATGTACAAAATAGCATTACATTACTGTTAGGATCAATGTAAGATTAGTGTTACTCAAAGTGTTGTAAAAATATTAATAACAGCATTTAAATCACATCCTTTGAAAACTCAGATCCACAAAAAATATGATTCCAGTAATTAACTTTTTAATTATGGGAAATGCAAGGGAGTGTAAAAAATATACTACTGAGCAAACGAACAGGAATTGTTTTAATGAAATTTGATTTTCTGTTTCAATTTTTTGGTACATTGATTCTTCTGACATTGCACTTTGCTATTAATTTAAAAAAATTAAACTCCAAAGACACATTAATTCTGCATTTAATGCAGGTTTAATTCTTGACTAGCTGTAAAGCTTAAAGAGTTGGCAGTCTTGTTGGTGAAACAATAAAATAGGAACTAAGCCAAAATGCAAAACTATGTAATAATTAGGTTTTATAAATATATATACACAGGTTTTCCTTTGTAGCTATACCAGCATAGATTTGACTTAATAATAATTTAGTTTTTGTTTTTCTCTGAAAACATACTGCAAACTACACATCAAAATAGAAAGTTGACCTGGGCCAGTGTAAATTATTGAGGCTTATTGCTGTACATTAAGGGAAATTCTAATGAACAGCTCAGTGGCAACAATTTTTTAAAGGTGCCATGGTTTTTTGACGTAATTCATAGTATACAGAACTCATAAATCTTCTAGAATAATCTTTATGTGATAATTTACATGAGAAATACTTACATTCTTTGGGGGTATAAACTAACTGATTAATTATTTTACAGATAACTACAATGCTTCCAGATATTTTAAACAAAGATGAAAAGTTTAGGAATGTTGAAGTGTATGTTTTAACCAAATTTTCCTCTTAATAATACTGATATTAAACAGCCATTAGTCATTATTGATAATTAAATAAATGTAAGTATAGGTCCTGTTCTAATGTCTAGTAATTTTAACTACATTGAAAGATAGATTGCCTCAGGGTTAATGGGGGGTTAAACAATGGTTCTTCTCTTCTTTTGGAGACTAAAAAGAAGCCTTCCACTCTATAGTAAATGCTGAAATTTACTCTCTTCCCACTGAACTAAATGCATCCTTGACATCCCCATTTGCTAACCTCAATTGTTTTTTCTGCTCCATTAAAGTTGGGGGCATCAAAAATAGTAATGATATCAGACTACACCACTGTGGGTGGGTTTGTGTCCACAGCAGATACCCTCCTTTCTACCTTACCCTTGTTCTCAATGTCAGTCTCTAAAGAGATTTTTGTAATGTTACTCTTAGTATATTCCTAAACTGGATAAGAGAGTTAACTTGTGGTCTATATATGGTGTTCAAAGAGTCCACTAACTTTTTGGAACAATGTGCTTATTCAGTCTTCCTGGGAAAGGGTCTCCGCGCCATGGGCGTCTAAAAGGGCCCTGTGATACCCAAAAAGCTAAAGTTCTATTTGCTAAAGGCAAGTAGTAACTTTAGAGGGTCACCTCAGGCACTGCTTTTTATTTTGTGTGGGCATCTCAAGGGAATGGCATTTTGAAACTTTAGTTAAGGTATACCATTGTAGTTCCAAATTATAAGAATTACAGCAAACAAGGGGCACCTGGGTGGCTCAGTCAGTTGAGTGTCTGACTCTTGATCTCGGCTCAGGTCTCAATCTCAGGGGCATGAGTTCTGGCCTCTATGGTGGGCATGGAGCATACTTAAAAAAAAAAAAAAAAAAAAAGAATTAACAGCAAACAAACAAGTATTTCTAAGGAGGAGCTATAGCTTTTTTTTTTTTTTTAAAGATTTTATTTATTAATTGGAGAGAGAGAGAGAACATAAGCAGGGGGAGTAGCAGGCTCCCCACTGAGCAGGGAGCCTGGCATGGAGCTGGATCCCAGGGCCCTGGGATCATGACCTGAGCCGAAGGCAGATGCTTAACTGACTGAGCCACCCAGGCACCCCGAACTATGGCTTTTTAAAGAAAGTGTAATTAAATGCATTTAATCATTTCTCAGTTTGTCTTCTACTGAAAATTAAGTGGATAGGAAATTAACTCAAAATGGGCCCCAAATATGATTCTTCAAGTAACTAATTGGGAATGCCTAGGGATATATATGCATTTATTATAATTGCATGCATAGTGGTGTGTGCTTTGTGTTCCTGGGTAAGTTGAGCAGAAGGTTTCCAATGATGTGGTCAGTTCACACTGCAGTCTTGTTCTATTTTGCGCTTGCTTGCTCGGCTCTCTTTGCTGCCGTTTCTGAGGAATGTGCCTAGGAGTAGGCCCAGACCCTGCTTTTGTACATCTGTCAACAGGGCTACTTTTATCTCACAGCAGGTGCTTGTATCTTATCTGTGGGTCCACTGTATGATCATTGGAACTTCAAGGATACCAGTCTGACTGCAGTTCGTTACAACCTTTTTAAAAAATGCTAAACTATTTGAGTCCTAAACTGTGCATATTTTAAATTGTTCAATGGATATTAGAAGTACTTTATTTCTGGGCCCTTTTTTGTGTATGGGTCTTTATATGCATAATTATTATTTAAAATCTATAATTTCATGCATTGTCTGTGAGGGTGGGGGAAGGGTAGCATCCCATCATGTTTTATGTATACATTAACAGTAAGATTTTGGCCCACTCCCTCCTGAACCAGCGGAAAAGGGCATATTTGAGAGAAAGCATGTGCTTTACTCATACTCTAATAATTAGGCTGATGCACTTGATTTATGTTATACATTGAGCTCATTCTTAAAAGGTAAACATTTTACAGTATGCCTCCTGGCTCACAAATCAGAGCTTTTTCTACTGAACATTCCTTCTGTCTTGCTAATAAAATCCAATTTCCAGAATCATAGTTGCTAAGCAAATATGCATAAAACCATAAATTTATCCAAATCATTTATTATTTAAAGAGTAGTATATAAAAGTTTAAACAGAAGTCATTGATCAGTGAAAGTGACAGAAAATAAGCAAAATAAAAATAGAATTATGGTAGAATAAGCTAAAAGACCTTACGTTAGGGAATTATTGGGAAAACTGACCTCGAATATGAGGTCTGGGGCTTCTTAGGCAATACTTTATCTTAAATTGGAATCTGTAGGAGTCCACTTATCACTTACTCTTTCTTTGCCAATGTGCACTACTTGTTTAGTAACCAGGTAAGAACATTTGAAATGAATCTTTCAAGGCTACAACTTATATAACGTATTTATAAATATTACTGCTACATGTGAACTAACTGTTTTAGCCTCGTTGCAATACCTTGTACAGTTTTTGTGACTGCTAAATGCCCCATAAAAGGCTACCAACCCATGTAAATAGATCTTAGCTCTCAGTCAGGTACAGCTTGGTAAATTCTTTTTGATATAGCTTGAATTGCCAGGAATGTAGGGGCAGCATTCCTTGCCAGTGAACATACACCCTTTGCTGGCGAAGGTGAAATCTGAGCCAAGTAATTCTGTAGGACCTCATGCAGTGGCCATCCTCTCAGTAAGCAGATTTAGAGAAACAGTCATATTGATCTCTTATTTTACTAATTTGTTATCTTCCTAAGATTGTGTATTACCTCACTTGGAATGTAATTTCCCTAAACCATTGTGCTTCACAGATGTAAGTATTTCCCATTGGGAAATACTGGAAGATACAAAGCTAGGCCAAATGTATATGACCATGAGTGTGCATGAGCTTGACAAATGAAATAGGTATCTTGGAAATTATCATACTCTTTTCCTTAAAGTCGCAGTTTAAACCTGAAGGTTTCAGGGCACCTGGATGGGTTTGTTGGTTAAATGTATGATTTGATTTTGGCTCGGGGCATGATCTCCAGAGTCCTGGGATCCAGCCTTGCATTGGGCTCCATGCTCAGCGTAGGGTCTTGTCTCTCTCCCTCTGCTGCTCTCATGCACTCACATGTGTGCATGCTCTCTCGCTCTCTCAAATAAATAAATAAAATCTTAAAAAATAAAATGAAGCTTGAGATTTCACTCAGAGTCAAAGTGCCAGGTAATATGCTTGCTTGCTTATTTATTTATTTATGAAGAACAACACATTTAGATTTAATTTCTTTTCATGAGACAGCTTTTTTTTTTTTTTTTTTTAAGATTTTACTTATTTGACAGAGAAGACAAGTAGGCAGAGAGAGAGAGAGAGAGGAAGGGAAGCGGCCTCCCTGCCAAGCAGAACTCCCGAAGCGAGGCTGGATCCCAGGACCCTGGGATCATGACCTGAGCTGAAGGCAGAGGCTTTAACCCACTGAGCCACCCAGGCGTCCGGCTTTTTTTCTTTTTTTTTTTTTTTTAAATAAAGTGTAGTTGACACACAGTTTCAGGTGTACAACTTTGTAGTGTTTTGACAAATTTATACATTATGCAATGTTCAACATAAGAGGTAGCATTTTTTTTTTTTTTTTAACATAGTCCAGAAAAAGCTGTAGAGGAATTAAAGTTGAATGTAAGGCAGGTGCCTCCATATTTTCCCACAAATTTTATTACTTCAAAGGAGGTTTTTACTTCTAGATATCCAAACACTGAACACATTATTCTGGTAAAAGACACTGGAGAAACAAGAGTTTCTCCCTTAATGTTTGGGGCTTTTGAGAACAAACCCAGTATTTAATGAATGTATTGTTACTGTATCTTTTGAGTTTCCACAGCCACAGAGCAATAACTAGGTACAGGTCTGTTATTTTTAGAAAAGTTTGTTTTATCCAGTCTTCGATAAGATACCCTCCTTGCCTTACAATTGAGATTCAGTAAACCACGAAGTTCAAGAAGGGTAGTGTAGCAAGTTGCAGCCTCACAGTGTTTTCTTGGTGTCCTTGTTTCTGGGTTGACTGACAGGTCTCAAGTAAATTTATTTCCCAAGAAGAAAAGACTAAATACATGGAAAGATTTTCAGAACAGTGAATTTTACTGAAAAGTAATATATTCTTTTACCCAGTTCAAAAGTGGCCAAGACCAAACCTCCAAGCATGAAAGCAAAAGTTGGGCTATACTTCAGGGGGACAAATTATAATCTAATTAAGACCTATCAAGTGAAGTCAGAGCCAAAAGCTTCCTATTGACAGGCAAGTTAAGTGCTGTCTTCTGGAGATTTTGTTATTTCATGTTCTTGGAACAGGTCTGGAAGGTTTTTTAGATGCGTCTGACAGATGAGGTTGAATTTTCCTGACCAGAAGACCATGGTTAGGTTAGAAGGTCCACCAGCTATCTAGACAGAGCCAGCACTACCAAGAGTTCTCTGTAAACTGTTACTACTAGTCTGGTGCTTTAAGTGGGAAGCGTTCAGGAAACTTCTATATGTTGTATCTACAGGAAACTAAATGTAATATAATAAACATTTTGATGAGTGAAATAATCATCTTCTTAAAACATAGATCAAAGACAGGAGACTTTGTACCTGACAAATAGGAATATTTTAAAAGACCTCCTTAGGTGAGATTCAGATTACATCTTCCACTAAGGAACCTAGATGGAGATAAGGTGATAAATTCCTGAGGATTTCATAGGCCATTAATATTTTATGAGTTTCAAAACATCTAGTCTGGTTGTTTAAGATTTCCTTAAAATGGCCAATATGCCTGGCCACTTTGATTGTTTCTTTATAGAATCCCATCTAGATGTTATACTGTGTTTCTAGGTGGAGGGACAGCAGTTTTGAATAGAGAAGAATACAAGAATATATTTCAGTGATTATTTTTACCTTTACAGTACCAACATGACTGTTGGCTAGTCCTTATTGCTAAAGCCTAGCAGTACCATTTTATCTACTAATAATCAGGAAATACCCTTTTTCTGATATTGTGAAAGAAGTTCATAAAGTCCTACTGACTGTTCAGTATCTTATCAGATACTAACGTGGATACAGCGGACTCCTTAGGGGAATGATTTTTTCTAGTTTGCAGCCTCATCTTGAAAAACAGTAACATCTAAATGAGTTACCAGAGGAACCAGTTGGTTAATAAAGATAAGAGTAAGGACGCCTGTGAACAAGAGGTCACCACAGTCTTAGTTTAGTAATAGCCACAGCTTGAGACATAAGGACTCCTAGATATTTTAGTCCCTGGAGAAGTAAGAAACCTTTATTGTTATTGCAATTATCTAAAAGAACTACCCAAAAGCTTCAGGAGAATCAATCAGTTGTGATGTTTGAGAGGTAAAAGTGTATCTCAGGTAAGAACAGCACCTTCTGCCAACCAGGAAGAATATGAAGAAAGGAAAAGTTTTTTTGTTTTGTTTAGTTTTGTTTTTTAGGTTTTATTTATTTATTTGACAGACAGAGATCACAAGTAGGCAGAGAGAGGAGGAAGCAGGCTCCCCGCTGAGCAGAGAGCCCGATGCAGGGCTCGATCCCAGGACCCTGGGATCATGAGCTGAGCTGAAGGCAGAGGCTTTAACCCACTGAGCCCCAAGAAAGGAAGAGTTTTTAGTTTTTGTGTTGAAAACAGACTGCATCTGCAGAGACCAATTTATCTTTTTCTCTGAGCTATCAGTTCCCTCTTCAGTAATTAAGTGTCTGTTTTGGTCATAGCACCTATTTATTTAACCAAGATGAGCTGGTGAAAATTCATTAAATAAGGTACACATAATCAGAAATAGGTGTGTGTGACTATATATTTGAAAGGGATGTACCAAAGATTTTGTTCTCAAATTTCGAAAAAAACTTTTTCAGAAATCTTAGGTATTATTAACAACGCTACAAATTATAAGGCAATCAGAATTACAGCCTATAAAACTTATGCTATTTTCACAGGGTATAGCGACACTGGAGTCCCAAGTATCTAACAAGACTACTTTTTAAAAAATATTTTCAAAGGCAGTTTTATCATATAGAATAGAATTTTACCTGCTTTTCTGCAGCTATGGGGAATAGAGCACATGATTTCCTCATTTAAGCTTCCTAATTTTTTTTCAAGCCAGCAAACAGAAGTGCCTAAACACTAGAATTCCATTAGTTATTATCAAGAGAGAAGAGCAGGTACAAACTTAAAATTCAGAAAAGAGCACAAAGATAGTGAATGTTAAATGGAATATGGAGCATGTCACATCTTGTCTTTACATGTAATAAGAACAAAAGTAAAGTTTATCACAGATTAAGATATGTTTATTTGAAAGAGTCTAAACGGTACATTCACATAAGAGATTTTAGTAAAATGCTTATATATTTAAATCACCTGTTATTAAAATTTTATGAATATTTTTAGTCTTTAAAAAATATAGTTTATGGTTACAGATAGTTTTCCATGGTTTGGGAAAGCTGTTTGTTATTTTCTACCCATCCCTTGACCCACCCATCAAATTATTTTTATAATTACCAAGAATTTGCAAACAGAATCTCTATTTTTCATGTATTTTCTGAAAATGTGAAAAATGTTAAAAGTTTGTGTTTTCCAGTGCCTTTTTCTAAAACCCAGTACCCAAATCACCATTTTCAAAGTGTGCCATGATGTGCTTATAGGTTTTTAGGAGGAAAAAAAAAAAGCAGTTACATAATCTTGGAAAGTACCTAGTTAAACAAAGTTAAAATTGCTTTCCATAAGACTTCTCAGGGCCTTCAGATCCTCCTATTTTATCTTGTGGGTATTTCCTATTTTCCTAGTATACCTGGCCTTCTTATACAGTTGATATTCTAACAAAAATACTAAAACATGGCCTAAACATTGTTAAAAATTGAACACAAATGTCAAAAACAAAAGGTGCTGATTCTGTGCTTGAGTGTGAGCTTCCTGAGGGCAAGGATCACTCTTTATTCTTTGTAACACATATTGCATAAAACCAATATAATATGCTAAGTATGTATTATTGAGTAAGTTAATATATATCTAATAAGTCTTGAAAGTCCATTATTCAAATCTAATTAAGCTTCTGATTTGCTAAAGTTATATAAAATAACATATTTTCTTGTGTGTGATTTTTTTTTTCTTCATACATGGAAGAACTAGAATATTTTGAAAAGGTCTATTTTATAGTTTTATATTTAGGATGGTGACCAGTTATTTTTATCTCTGTTGAAGGGATGTAGACCTAACCACATAATAGAGCTTTTTTTTTTTTTAGAGCTTTTTTTTTTTTTTTTAAGATTTTATTTATTTATTTGACAGAGAGAGATCACAAGTAGGCAGAGAGGCAGGCAGAGAGAGAGAGGAGGAAGCAGGCTCCCTGCTGAGCAGAGAGCCCGATGCGGGACTCGATCCCAGGACCCTGAGATCATGACCTGAGCCAAAGGCCGTGACCATGAAGCTCTTCAGAATTACTAGGTACAGAAATCAGAAAATTTACTCAACACCTACATTTGGTTTCATCCTAACAGTTACTCCACTGGGAATCTGAAATGTTTCTCATATCCTTCTTTAGTCTTGCTTCTACCTCCCAAGAAAGCAATTTGTCTATGTTTCCATTCCTTTCTGCAGTCCAAATAGTTGACCAGAATTCATGGAATCCCCGTGTAGTAAGAACAAAAGTAAAGTTTATCACAGATTAAGATATGTTTATTTGAAAGAATCTAAACAGTACATCCACATAAGAGATTTTAGTAAAAGGCTTATATATTTAAATCACCTGTTGTTAAAATTTTATGAATATTTTTAGTCTTTAAAAAATATGGTTTACGGTTACAGATAGTTTTCCATGGCCCTGCCATTTCCTTTTGCCTCATTAAAGATCTTCTCCCAGTGTTTTCCCATTAGATTTACTTCCTCACTTACCAGAGGCTCCTTGAAGGTCTTGAGGACCTTTTGGATATCCTAAAGAGTACCAAGTACACCTGATCCAAAATGAAGAGACTTCATTGCTATACTGGTTGTAATAGGCTCTCAGTTAAAAAACATGATGCATATATATAGGGAATCTAGCTAACATTGTCACCTTTTTTATTAGAGAAGAGGGAAATTTGAGTGTTTCTTGGAGATTTAGGGGCCTTTAAGGTACTCCAAGAGTTTTGTAGATTTTAGCTGGAGATGTAGTTGGTATTAAAGATCATAACCATAATACAGTATCAGGAGCAAATAGGAAAAAGAAAAATATATGAATAAGTTCTTTGAATTTTAAAAAAATGGGAAAGAATATTTCTAACTAGTCATTAAATTAGTTTTCAAAATAGACACATTTGAATATCAGGCAAAACAGATTTTCTTAATTGGAATTTTTTTTAGAGGACACTTAGTAGGTAGTGTGAAAATTATAGTTTAATGATTTAGTCTTTTTTTTTTTTTTTTGCAGAATCTTGTAAGAATTTCCTGTATAAGAACAAACTTTTAACAAGGACTATTTGATTAAAAAAATGTTTCTAATGAAAATTACAAGATTTCATGCCTTGATTGCCTTTTAAAATAAGAGCTTTTCATGGAGTAGCTTAAATGAATTGTCTTATCTTGTAAATAACAAGAGAGTTTCCTAATGCCCTTTAGTTTTAAAATAAGAGCTTTTCATGGAGTAGCTTAAATGAATTGTCTTATCTTGTAAATAACAAGAGAGTTTCCTAATGCCCTTTAGAACCAGATGTTTCATTGCTGTTTTCTTCTATCTCCATTCAAACTACCATTTATGGAAGGCTGTCAGCCACGCAACATGCTAAGATGGGAAACTTTAAAGAAGATGCAGAAGATCATCTACTACAGTAGATTTCAGGAGTATGATGAAGTGTTGACTTTGCCTGGAGAAATTTGAGCTCTATAGAATAAGGGGTATTTTTAGTGTACCTTATAAGAATTTCATAGTGGGTGGTGGAGAAGGGAAGGTTAGAGTATTGAAAGGCTCAAAGGCATGAAAATACATAGCACATTATGGGAATGGTGACTAGTCCATTGTGGGTGAGCCCATTTTTGGCTCACTTAGGCCAGTCTGGGAGAAACATCTATGATGTTATGGAATTTGGGCTTTTTTTCCTCAGGAATATCATTCTAAGCCATTTTTCTTTTGCCACATAAAATGACAGATGTATGTATATGCAAAGACATGTAAATTCCTAGGCTCTCTCTTTTCCTGCAGTCATTTCCATCCCATTCAAGCATATAGGAATACAAGAAAGGAAATTTTATGATTATAGAGAATTATAGAGAGATACAGATTTGACTTTTTAAAATATGTTTGACTTGTGATTATTTGTGCACAACTGGTAAAAATGTGTAGCTTGACTTAGGTTTAGAACAGAAGGTGACGAGTAGTAAGGAGTGACTAGTAGTAAATAAATATCACAATATAATAAGACTGGAAATGAAGCCTTGAAGATGGATTTGAGAAATCATGGAGAAGTATAATTGTGAGGACGAGGGTAACTTCCGGGACTCATCCATACTCTGCATGGGTCAGTTCTAATAATACTGCTTTTGTATTCACCTTTTTCGCACATTCTTTGTTTCTTTCTCTCTCTCTCTCTCTCTCTCTCTCCTCTTGTCTCTTTCTTTCTCTCTCTCTCTCTCTCTCTCTCTCACACACACACACACACACACACACAAACTACACATCTGTTGCCTCCACACTGCTGTGGCCACTACCTCATCACTACCATTCTCCCATAAATCAGGACCCTTTTCAGTAGCTGTTTTGACATGGGGTCATGCCTCTTTGAAATGACTGCTTAAAAACACACGTTTTTAAAAAAATTAACAGGTATGCAGCAGATATCCCTGACCCTCATTCCTTATCCTTGACCATCTTATCCTTCTTATCATCCATCATTTAGATGATGAAATACAACTTAGAGATATGAGGATAAGTAAGATTATCTGTTGTACATATTACTTGGTATACTTGGTTTAAAAAAAAAACACCTTTTAGGCAACTTCACAATGTCCCTTGCATCAAAAGAAATACTTCAGAATGTTATGTACTACTTCACTAACATTTTCTTTTCCAGAAAGATGAGTACTGATACTTTTTTCTCTTCCTCATTCAGAGGCCCATTTTTCCTCTAGAGTCTCCTAATACCCCTTTTATGTACTTACTCCACCTCCCTGTTGTCTTTTCAAGAGTGCGACACCTGAAATTGGCCTGTTGATCCTTGTGTAGATACACCAGGCTTCAGTACAAAAAGAGAATGGAGTTTTCTAGTTCTTACAGTAAACAACTTGGCTGGCATTTAGATTTTAGTATCTCATTGATTTGGTGGTTTCAGATGACTATAATGATTGATAGTTAACAGTTCATCGTAAAATATAGAGCTTAGAGATCAGCTGATCATACCTGTACATTTTATAAACGAGAAAAGAGATCAAGAGTACTTAAATATTTATTCCTGATAATACAGCAAATTAGGCCTAGCATGTCTCTTGATTCTGTGCCAGTGTCTTAGGTTTTCTTCCCTTTTTCTCCAGTTAATTTTGAATTGCATAGTATAGATATATTTCTCTTGTAAAAAACTAAAGTATTATTGGTAGCTTAATGCCATTTGCCCTCAGAATTACAGCCCTCTTCTGAGCAGTAAGCGCTGTTATCACTTTGATGTACGTTTTGTAGCACTTTTATCTGCATTTGCTTATGTAAGTATGTGCATCTGAGTGTGCATATATGTTACCTAAGTGGTAATTTTTTTCATTAGTGAATTTTTCAATGTACCTAGTCAAGATGTAAGCAGAGTTGGATTGCTTTTTTTTTTTAAGATTTTATTTATTTATTTGACAGACAGAGATCACAATTAGGCAGAGAGGCAGGCAGAGAGAGAGAGAGGGAAGCAGGCTTCCTGCTGAGCACAGAGCCCATTCCAGGGATCCCAGCGCCCTGGGATCAGGGCCTGAGCCGAAGACAGAGGCTTTAATCCACTGAGCCACCAAGGCACCCCAGAGTTGGATTACTTTTTACAAATGTGTACTTCCCAGTGCACACAGGAATACAGATCTGCTGCTTATCTGTCCTTTCCTTTAGCCTCATTGGATATTTGTCCATTTATTCATTCAATTAATATTAAGTGCCCATTAATACTACCTTCAAGAATTTTATATTAGACTTATAAAAGTAAAACATGTACAGAGATAGCTAATATTAAATAACAAGTGCCATTAAAAATGTATAAGAGATCATTCTGTTTTCTATCTCATTACCTGGAAGATCTAAATAGCTTAGGAAAATAATTTTAAATATATTATAGAAATTCTTTGTTGTCACTTGTTAAATTCAGTATTTGTTTAGCTTAAAAATATATTTTTTTAAGATTTTATTTATTTATTTGAGAGAGAGATAGTGAGAGAGAACATGAGGGAGGAGAAGGTCAGAGAGAGAAGCAGACGCCCCATGGAGCTGGGAGCCCGATGCGGGACTCGATCCCGGGACTCCGGGATCATGACCCGAGCGGAAGGCAGTCGTCCAACCAACTGAGCCACCCAGGCGTCCCGTAGCTTAAAAATATTTTGATAAGACTCCACTTGAACTGACCCTAATTGGAGTATTAGAGCATTATAACTGAGACCTCAACTATTTTTGAATTGATGGAAGCTTAAGGCATAGCTTTAAATTAAAATATCTGTCTTAACAGCTTTTTTATTTTTAAACAAACTTCAGAGCCAGGTAGAATTGCAGAAGCTAACTGTAGCCAACAGTCATCCACATTCAAAACGTTGTCAGTAAAAACATATCCTTGTTTTAGAATTGGGTCAGACATGAGTAAGTGAGAAAAAAAAAACTTCTGGGTGTTTGATTGGAAAGTTTGATTGATTTGAAAGATTTGATTGGAAAGTTTGCTCTCACTATCCCCTGATTCAGTAATGGCATCTGGATATCTGAGCAGAGGAAATCCTGGATCTTGTGACTTCTCTTAAAGAATAGAATCTAGATTCAGATCTATCCATGTATGCAGAGTGCCTACTTCTGCCAGGCACATTCATATATGAGATTTCATTTAGTCACTCAGATGATTGAATCAGTTCTAGAAAGTTAAAATGGTTTTACTTGAAATGAGCACTATAACATGGTTATTTTTCCAGCATGTCATTTATTACAGTTAAAAGGAAATATTATAAAACATTTGGATATTCCTTATATGCTCCTCATTTAAAGTGACCAAATTTATAGCTCTTTCAATATTGTCAGACCTTACAGCTTAAATCCTTTCTTTTGTAATTATTATAATTTATAATAATTTTAAGAACAATAAATATTAAAATAAAGAAGAATTGTCCAAAACTAACAGGAATTCTGGATCTTACTAGCTCTAGTACTACTTTATTTTGAAATATTGAGTGAGCAGTACAGATTTCTAACCTTAGTTCTCTTTTAAATAGGGAAAAGACTTTCTACTGAATATGGTAGATTAAATTGCCCAAGAACCATAGGTACAAGATACTGTATAAGTTTGAAGTGGTAACTGCTTAAAATATATCCTGGAGAGAAAGGGTTTAGGTTGAAAGATGTAAAGTGGACATAAAGAACATTCAACATAATTGGACTTTTAAAAAGTACTCTCTTGCAGTGGAGTGAAAAGTCTTTACGAATTATATTCTCTAAAGCAAATATTGCTCTTCAATATTTCATTAGATATTCATAGATATTCATTAGATATTTCATTCTATAGTTCATTTAGAGAAAAAAAAATGGGTGTTTGTGATTTCCATGTATTGATTCTACAGTGGCAAACAAATCCTCTCTTATTATTTGGATCTGAGGTATATCAAGACATCAGATGTTAATTAGGGTCTTTGTGTTCCTTTGTTAAAAAGCATGGAACATAGGGGTGCCTGGGTGGCTCAGTCAATTAAGTGTCCCGCCCTTGATTTCAGCTTAAGTCATGATCTCAGGGTCATGAGATCAAGCCCTGTGTCCAGCTTTGCACACACCATGGAGTCTGCTTGAGATTTTCTACCTCTCCCTTTATCCCTCCCCCATTTGTGCAAACACACTCTCTCTAAAATAAGTAAAATCTTGAAGAAAAAAAAAAGCATGGAACATAGCTCAAAAAAAAAAGAAAAGAAAAAAAGTCTGATTCTCAAAGTCTTGCACCAAAGCCAAAGAGAAAAATAAACCTTGTTAAACCAATTTAATAAAAACATGTAAAATTCAGTTATAACCTTTTCTTACATATTTTGCTATTCTATGACCTAAATTTAAAATTTTGTCTATAACTAAAAATGCTAATATGCAGTGTTTAATATTAATTATACTAGGTTGGGAAAAGTATTATGGAAGAAAAGGAAAGTCAGAATATCTTAAATGAAATGAAGACTGCTTGGTATACATAGAGATTATTTTGGTTTTTTGAAGTAGTGGAGAGGAAAGACAAAGTAGAGTTTGCAATTGTCTCTATTGAGACTTGAGAGAGGTAAAGGCAGGAGAGAAATTAGGTGATAAAATTGACAAGCATCTTCACAGATATTTTGAAATTTTTTAGAAGAAGTAATTGCTGTGATACCTAGGAGAAAATTGTAGTTGGTGGTTTTTTTATATGTGCAGAGGAGAAAGGAAAGCTGGAAACTAGTGAGGAAATGGTACCAGTTGGTAGCAGTATAGCAGTTATGTTGAATTTAAGTAATAGGACATTGAGAAAGGAATTGACCTTTAAAGTGCTAAGGAATTACTGTCAAAAATTACTCCCAAGATCCACTGTCTAGTACCAATGATCAAAGAGCCCAGCACTTCAAGATACAGCAAACGTAGTGCTATCTCATGAATTTTGCCATTTCCTGGCTTCTTTTCCAGGTAACTCTATCTAAAATATCTTATCATTTGTCTCCTACTCCCATATTGCATTAGGACATAAACTCCATGAGGTTAAGAATTTCTTTGTCTCTTTTTACAACTGTATCCTCAGTGCCTAGGACAGTATATAAAAAATAAGTTCCAGATTGAACCGTCAGTGTATTAAAAGGTAGCCTATCATTTCAAAATTTAGGATCAATAAATGAAAATCAATATTAAGTTTGGCAAGGACCTCAGAGGTCATACAGCCACTGTTTCTTCACTATGTGTGGGATCTTTGAGGGAGATTTTTACTACTCTGAGTCTTGCCTCAGGTTTGGGAATGATGGTTTTGATTTAGTGCTTTTTCTGCTTTTCCTTTCTCCATTTCTCTTTTTGGGGGTTCCGACGTAGATAATTTAACTAGTTTTTTCATGTAAAAACACTGATCTCGTTCAAATCCCCCACTCTGTAGGAATTCCTTATATGGCATATGGTTCCATGGGACCCTTCTAGGAGTAAAGATTACACCATCAGGGTGTGTGTGCGTGTGCACATATGCATAAGTATTTCATCCAAGAAATACTGAACAGCTTTTATGTGCAAGACTAAGGATATAATGTGATAAAAGATACATATTAGTCCCTGCCCCCACAGAATGTACAGTCTAGTGGAATTTAACAAATAACAAATGAAGTCTCTAAACTCTTTCCCTACCTTGTTTTTATTCTCAAGTCGTTTAGAAAGACAAGGCAGAATAATGGGAAGAAATTAAGAACCATGGGAGTTAAACTTTCAATGAATGGTATTAAGGGCAAATACCCATTTTTTAGTTTGCAGGGCCTTTAAACTCAATCCAGTTCATTCAACAAATACCTGCTGAGCATCTCTAGCCCTTGGCTAGATTCTGAAGAATGAAAGCAAAGTATGATACAGCCCCTACTCACAAGGGAGGAAAAAAATGCAAATGTACAAATATACTTCGGTGTGTTAAGTGCCACATGTAACTGTCTTTGGAGTGATCCATTCCATTGGACAGTTTTAGCTAATACAAAATGATTCAGACTAAATTAAAATCTACCTCTATTTAATTTCTGTTTTGTGGTTACAGTTTTGTCCTCTGTGCTCTTCATTCATTTATTCAACCCATAAGCATTTGTTGGGGAACTACGATGTGCCATAGGCCAACAATTTTTCTTCATAGACAAATAGGACAGATCCTTACTCTCGAGAAAGTTAGGATATAATTTTGTGACTGAGGAAGTTGTTTAGCCTACTGTAAGCTCAGTTTCCTCCCTTTGGCATTAAGGTAGCATTAGTTATGACTTCTTAGAATTGTTGTGAAGATTAAATGAATAATGCATGCAGTGTGCTTAATACAGAGCCTGGTACACAGCTTTCAACAACTGATAGCTATTGTTATTGGTGGGTTTAAAGAAGGATCTCAGTAAGTAAATCTAGCAGTTGCTAGATTTGGTTGTTATGAATGCCCTAATAGAAGTAAACCCAAAATGCCATAGGAATATACCAGAGGAACACCTAATCTTGTCTGGAGAAACTAGGGAAACACCCTGCAGGAGGAGACATGTATTTAGTATGGTGGGACTATATAGTGGGGGTAGGAATGATACAGAGAAAGGTGAAAGAGAATGGTACAATTTGGGTATTCAGTTTAGACGCTACTTTGGAAAAACTACAATGTGAATGGCTTTGGATGCCATGCTAATTAAAAATGTGTCGTGAAGATAATGGGAAACTTGAAAATATGCTACACAATTAAAATTTCTAAATTAGGGCAGTGATGTAGGAGAGTAAAGATGATTGAAGAGAAAATTAGGACTTGATGACCAACTAAATGTAAACATAGGAGGAAAAGAAGAGAAGGTGTCAAAGATCATTTCTAAATGACTGTTTTGAGTGAGTGAAAGGCAATAATATAGGGAGAATGGAGGGGGACAGATAAGCTCAATTGCAGATGTGTTGAGTTTGAGGACAGCTAGGCACTCGAATATTCAGATCAGGAATTTAGAACCGGTCTAAGGCTGCAGATTTGGGAGTATGTGTCAGTTGAAGCCAACCTGTATATACTAGATAGAGGAAGGCCAACATTAAGGGGTGATCAAACAGCTCATAAAATTTATTGAAAATGAATGCCTAGGCATATTAGAAGAAAATCAAGAAATAGGACTATCCCAGAAACTAAGAGAGGAAAGAGTTGTAAAGAAGTTAACAGTCACCAGTGCTGTGAGAATAAGAAAAAATTGTTCTTTGGATTAAACAACTAGGAAGTCATTGGGCAAGAGCTATTTCAGTAGTGGAGGGACGAGAATGTAGATTGCCAGAGATTGTGGCATGGATAGGAAGTAAGTGCAGATCTATCTTCTGTGAGGAGCAGAAGATAGATCGTGTAGAAACTAGAGGACCAAGAACAAATCTGGTTTCTATAAAGATCATGGAGGCTTGACCTCCTTTCTGTGTCCACAGGAAAGAGCCAGGAGAAAGAAAGAGTTGAAGATACAGAATAGAGTGTAAATAAACAATAAAGAATTCCTAAGAAGGCAGAAGAAGTGACATCCTATGGATTAATGTGTTTTGAACAAGAGAAAGTCTACCTGCTCCACTATCCAGAGCTATGTGAACACAGGTACATCTAAAGGAGCAAGCAGACTTGAATTGTTCAGCGATGTCTTTGAGGTCAGGTCATCTTCTTAGAGTTGATAAGAGGTGGGGATGGGACTAAGCTACAAGACCTCGAAAATGTCCCTTGAAAGGGGAAGAAACCTAGAAATAGTGGGCAGTGGTAGCATCGCCTTTTGGGGTCCCATGCTTTGTCAATTTTCCCTTTAGTAATGGAGACAACGACAATCAGCTGCACTAGATGGGATATGACCAGCATTTGTAAGGTAAGATTACAGTCCCCCTTTAACTGTTAGTTCCCTGGTTTGGAATCTTGTACTTTTACTAATGTAGCCTCTGATGGGATGGACTGTTTTTAAAACAGGTCCTTCAAACTGAAAGGCCAAGAAAACACATTTCTTCAGAAGCAAGGGTCAGAGAAAGTTTTGAGTCAGTAAGGATTACTATTCAAAAGAATGTGCTACTTATAAAAGCCAAGAATTAACTCAGAAATCTTCAAATTTAATTAGAAACCCTCCTGAATATATTTTCAACATAGTGATAGACACAAGCAAGAATTAGTTGAAAAGTGAAGGCCTGGTTAAGGTCTTAAAAATGTCTATTGAATATTGAATGCAGATGGCATAGGCATCAAATAACTATGCTATATGGATATGTCATTATTTCCAACTGTCAGTGAGTTAGAAACTAGATTCAACTATAGATTGATTTTGTTTTTTAAAACACTGTTTTTAAGTGTTTTATTTGCTAACATTTCCTCTTCTCCTATACCTGGCTACTTGGCAGTCTTATGTTCATTCCCTTGCCACTGAGCCCGTTTATTACTCCTGCTCCACTGTGCTCTAAAATCTTTCATTTAACCAGATCAGCTGAAAGTTAAAACCAGTCATGTTATGTTAACCACAAATACAGCTGCTTTTACTCAACTGCTAATTTGTGTGTGCAATCATTGGCCTGTATTGAGGGATGAAATAATAAAATATCTTCATAAAAGATGTAGTTGTGATTACTATAGTAATCACAGGGTAAGTGTACCTTTTGATTTTGGGGAGACAGTCTCAGTTCATACCCGTTGTCCCAGCATAATATCTAATAGTTCCACTTTTCTCAGAAAATGCCACAGTTCCATGATCAGGATGTTGTTCTTTTCATTATACAACATCCTATTTATGAGGTGCTTTGCGAGAAACTTTTGATCCTGTTCATAGGGATCAGTCATATCTGTGCTTCTGAACAATTGGGTTGTTTTTATTATATACACATGGTGACTCATAACTACTCAGCCCTTTTTTAAGATGACCTTAGCCAAATTTGCCAGCTGTCTTAGAACAAGTTCAGTGGTATACATTTTTATTTTAATCTTATTTCTCTGTTTTTCCTTATTGATTCTTTTTTCCTCACCTGTTTCTAATTTGTATCTTGAATTTATGCATTCATGTCAGCTATCTTAAGTTCTTTTTGAGATAAGGCAATGAATAAAGCACAAAACAAATATATTGCTTCTAGAACTTATCTGATATTCTTGAATGACCGAAACAGCTTTTTTCAACTTGACTGTTTAATGTTTCTCATTTTTGTCTCTTTCTTTGATCTGATAAGTTTTGAGGAGATTGTCAGATTTTGGCCAAATTTTTGATACATCGTTAAGAGATGAAGTTTCCTTACTACAAAGTTGATCAATTTGCACCTTAAAAGAAAATACAGCTGGTAACATTTTTCAAATGGTTTTATTTTCTGTGATTGCAGAGCTTGAATAGAGAGACAGTCCAACTCCTTGTGAGGTGGGGGGAGGGGGAGCACACAAGAGTTTGTTATCAGATAAACCTATCCCTGCCACTTACTATGTGACTCTCAGAAAGTCTCTGAATTAATCTAAGACTCACATCTTTCACCTGTAGCTTATACATAATATTACCGAATTCTTAGAGAAATGAGACAACATGCAATGAGTACCTGGCAAATAGGTATACAGTAAATTTTACCTACCATTCTTGTTGTTATCTTTCCAATTTACAAATCACTGACAGTAAGGGTTTTGTACTTAGTAAGAACTCTGACGACTTCTTCTTCTTCTTCTTCTTCTTCTTTTACAAAAAAGCGTTTGAAAATTAAACTGTTTTTGACTTATCCACTGGCAGCATAGCAATCCAGAATATTTTTGGAAAGGCTCTCCCAGAGCTAAACACTTAGGTACTAGCTAAAGTACAATAAACAAACATTTTTAAATGTATTGTGTAGCTTGCAAGAAAGTAAGGAAAACCCTCAAGATTCCCATCCTTTCCCAACAAAAATAAAGCACCAAGCTGAAATCAGAGGTGATTGAATGAGGAATTGTGGATGCTTTGGAGTTACATGCCAAGATCGGGAACCTAGCATTTTGCATATTATATAGCATTTGGATTCCAAAAACGTAGGTCCCAAGACCCATACAAGTAGAAGGAACTAATTCTGAGACACACCCCAACACACACTGAATGAAACTGAGACAGATGAAGTAGTTATAGTCTCAGTGAATGGATGACCTGAAGAAAATCCCCTGCAGTAACATATGCAGATAAAAAACCTGTTTATCACTGTCATGGCTTCAGGAGGAAAACAATAAAAATAATAGGATGTAGGGCGCCTGGGTGGCTCAGTGGGTTAAGCCGCTGCCTTCGGCTCAGGTCATGATCTCAGGGTCCTGGGATCGAGTTCCGCACCGGGCTCCCTGCTCAGCGGGGAGCCTGCTTCCTCCTCTCTCTCTCTGCCTGCCTCTCTGCCTATTTGTGATCTCTCTCTGTCAAATAAATAAATTTAAAAAATATTAAAAAAAAAATAATAGGATGTATAACCTATCATCACACGGATCTGGGTTGAAATTTATACATTCCCCATGGCCAGAGCAAGAAATTAAAATGGTCCCAGGTTGGTAGCCTCTTTTGACACCCAGCAAAAATAATCAAATCTTTTCCACAAGAAAGCATTCTTTATTATAAACCCCTCAGAATTTCCCAAGAATAAATTTAGTCATATACAAGTTCTTTGTAAAAAATTAAACAAATGCACAAATAATTTTTAAAAAACAGACTTATAAGAACTTCAGATATTAACATCATGAGATGCCCCCCAAAAAAGAAAAAAAAAACCTAAATGTGAAATATTTAAGTAAAAGATGGAATTGAAAATATGACAAAAAAGGAACTATCAGTATGTGACCAGGCAGATTGTAAATGGAGCCACATACAACTTCTAGGAAGAAAATATAATTGTTGCAATTTGCAAAGCAATAGATGGGTTAAATTGTGGATTAGAGATAGTAGAAGAGGGAATTAGTGAATTGAAAGATAAATCTGAAGATACTACCCAGAATGCATCAGAACTTTAACATGGGAAAATAAGAAAGCAACATGAAGATAGAAGGAGAATATAGAAAATAGGGAAATCAAAAATATCTTTTTTATTGAAGAAAAGTCAACATACAATTACGTTAGTTTCAGGTTATTGTATATTCCCTATACCATGCCTTTCATCGCTGTGACTTATTCACTCCATAACTAGAAGCCCGTACCCTCTACTCCACTGTACCCGTTTCCCTAACCCCCTTCTCTCTGGCAACCATCAGTTCCCTTATTTATGGGTCTGTTTCTGCTTTTTTGTCCATTTGTTTTTTAGATTCCATTTGTAATGACTTCATTCACTTAGCATGGTATCCTCTAGGTCCATCCATGTTGTTGTAAATGACTAAATCTCATTCTTTACTATGGCTGAGTAATATGGGAGAAGAAATATTAAAATATTATATATATATTTATATATTTTAATATATGTGTGGATATGTGAATATAGATATGTGTGTGTGTGTATATATTTATATATATATATATATACACATATCCAGACTTCAGGAAAACATTGTTTTTCAGGTTCAAGAGGCCCAGTGAATTATAAGCAGAATAAATAAATCACATTCATAAAAAAGAAATAGCATTTAGACATATTGCAGGGAAATTTTATTTATTACCTCCCAAATAAATAGATATATTGATAGAAAGACAGAGCAATGAAGGTCACCTCCAAGGGAACAATGAGTAGATTAGCAGCTAATTTCTCAACAGCAGCAATAGGAATCAGAAGACAGCGAAAGCATACCTTCAAAGTGCCAACAGAACATGACTTTCAGCTTATAACAGTGTACCCAGCAAAACTGTGTCAAAATGAGAGTGGAATAAGTATGTTTTCAGATAAAGAAGAGCATTTTATGACCAAAAATCCTCCTAAAATTTTTTTTGAAGGATGCATTTCAGGAAGAAGGAAAGTCTGAGATGAAGCAGGAAAGATTTCTAGAGAAACTGGTGTGCATGTGCACAAATTTAAACATTGAATGTAAAAATAGCAAAATGAGCCAGCTAAAAATAGGGGCTGCAAATTACTTTCCTGTTTTCTTCTCTAAGTTTTCTAATTTTGATACTATAAAAGTTCTATGGATAAAATATACAGTAAAATAAAAACAGGTATGCTGCTGTATGTCTGCTTGTGTATATGGTCAAGAAAATTAAAATTTAAAAAATTAAACTGTCCTTTTGAAATACCTGAGGTCTTAACATTAAGACTCTTTGTTTTAGGGAAGTAATAATTTAGTTGTAACAATACCAGCTAGGAAGTTAGGAACTATTCTAGCTTCTTAAAAACCATGGCGAAAAGGAAAGAGGAAACTGTTGTGCAGGCTGCATGTTCCCTACAATTTTTCTAGTGCATACCCCTTTTTTGCTCCTGCAGTGCTCTCTTTTAAATACTTCTGCATGTATGTTAGATCAATAAAAATGTAGAACATTAATTTTATAGAGAACCAAACAAAATTATAGCCCAGTTCCATAAGCAATCAGGAATGATGCACACCACAATAACTCAGGAAAATTGTTTCAAATTTGTCCTAATAGATTTAAAGCATAGTCACATTCAAGATTTCATTTGAAAAATGTGATAGATATGCCATATGAGGTAAGTAATGATTTTGGTATTAGCAAAACACTTCGCTACTTATTCATTTCTTATTATGTCATTCTTTGTGGTAGCAGAAACTTCCCTATTCAGATGCAACTTACGTTGGGCACTCTCTAGAACTTTCTAGTGAATACCATTTCTCAAAGGTTTACAAAATGTGAGGAACAATCCAAAAATATGCCTTTGTTTTTATAGAAGTCTCAGCAGAAGGGGGGAAAGACACAAAGGTAACTTTATCTTTTATCTTTCATATAAAATTATACTTTCATTTGGATGTGATGCCTAGAGATATTTTATGGTAACAATGTGCTTACACAATGCATCTGTTACATGAGGGGAACTTTCTAGCATTATTAATGAAGACTCCTAGGTTAAGCTTTCAGTGAGCTAGTAGCAACAGTAAGAGGCTCGGCATTTAACAAGCAGGACATTGACAATAGACAGAAGAAATAAAAGAGGAATATAGGAAAGCAGTGTTCAAAAAATGAAATGGATACTCTGTCAAATTCCAGACCCTGACTCTTGCTGCAGCTATTATTTGAGATCCTGGAGAAGGTGACAGCAAAGTCAATTTCTTTGAGACTTTTGGACTTAAAATCTGTGATACTAAGTTGTGAGCAGCCTGAGATGAAAGATGCAGTGGTTTTCAACCACGTTTGTACTCTGAATTTATATTTAAGATGTTTGTATCCATATTCATAAATCATGTTTTTTTCTAAAGTATTCTTATCCAAAACAAATAGAAATTAAAAAATAAAGTATTATCCAGTTTTTCAATAAAACATATATTAGTCCTTTACTTAATCCTTTGTAGAACTTAAGGCTTTATTGTGATTCACTATGAACTTTTCTACATTTTGTTGGTAAATTTTGCTAATAAATTTATGTATATAATGGTTATTAATCCTTTGAATAAATATAATTATTTTTCTGGGAATTGTAATTAAATCTAAAGTTTTAAAATATTTTGACTGCCAATAACATTTGTTCCTATGTTATTTTCATCATTTTCTTTTTTGATCAATCTTGTCAGTGTTTTGTGTTTTTATCTAATCATATAAAAGCTTTAAGATTATGGACACAGTTGATAAACTTCCTTCTTCTTAAATCACTATTATACTGATTTCTATTCTTATATTAATTAAATATCTTTTTCCCTAAAAAAATAAATAAATAAATTCTGTGATACTATATATTGTTTTTTTAATGACCATTTGGGAGGATTTGGGTGAAATTGGTCAAAAGGTATAAACTTCCAGTTGTAAGATAAGTAAATCCTGGAATTATAATTTACAACATGATGACTATAGTTAATATTTCTATATGATATATTTGAGATTTGCTAAGAGTATATTCTAAAGTTCTCATCATAAGGAAAAAACTTTTCAAGGGTAACTATATGAGATAATGAATGTTAACTAAACTCATTGTGGTGATCATTTCCTACTGTATGTGGGTCAAGTCATTATGCCGTATGCCTCAAATTTGTGCAGTGCTCTATGTCAGTTACATCTTATTAAAACTGGAAAAAAATATTCCACTGTGGAATATTATTCAGCTTTAAAAAAAAAAAAAAAAAAGAAATTCTGCCACTTGCAACAACGTAGATGAACCTGGAATGCTAACCTTATGCTAACCGAAATAAGTCAGACACAGAAGTACAGTACTGCATTACCTCACTTATATATAGAATCCAAAATACTCAAACTCACAGAAGTAGAGAGTAGAATGGTCAATACTTTGGGGATAGGGGTGGAGGAAGGGGGAGATGTTGGTCAAGGAGTTCAAAATTTTAGTTATGCAAGATAATTAAGTTCTGGAGATAGAATGTACAACAATGTGACCATAAATTTTACTGCATACTTGAAATTTACTTCATGGATAGATCTTAAGTATTTTCACAAAAATCATCTAAAAAATTTTTTTAAGATTTTATTTATTTGTCAGAAAGAGAGAAAGAGAACACAAACAGGGGGAGCACAGGCAGAGAGAGAAGCAGGCTCCCCACTGAGCCAGGGGTCCGATGTAGGACTCAATCCCAGGACCCTGGGATCATACCTGAGCCAGAGGCAGCTGCTTAACTGACTAGCCACCCAGACATCTGTCCACAAACTTTTTTTTTTTTTTTTAAGGAGAAAATGTAGTGACATCACCAAGGTGGCACCAAGAATGACAGCATTGTTCTTACTTTGGTCCCCGACACAAGAACAACTAACAAACAATTATTCAAGAACAAGAGGACACTGAGAGAATCTTAGAAGATGGGGGTGAGGCTGAAGCACCTCCCTGTACCTGACAGACCAAGACAGACTACATTAGAAGGGTAAGAGCAACACTACATGTTGTCTGCATTGCCCCTCCCCTAGAACAGCACGGACCATGCAGAGTTTTCTGTCCTGAAGCTCTGATTCCCCCAGTGAGAAAAGAGAACCCAGGGGGACAACCAGCCTCCCCAACAAAGTGGTTCATTTTGTGCGAGCCTCTAATCTGATCTCATACCATAAGGACTGCAGAAGAATATGCAGGGCTCAGCCACTGGGAATCTGAATGTGACAGGAGGGGAATGGTCTTGCAACTACCAGTACCTGGATCTTGGCAGACTGAGTTCATACTGGCAGTGCCAAAGTGGTAATACCAACCAGTAACTTTGCTTACCTACAGAACCAAGTTGGAGATGGACTCTCACCCAGGAACTTGGAAGGGTGCAGATGTGCCTGAATTGGATCCTTAAGCAAAGAGTTTTTGCTGGCCCTAGAGCCCAGTTTGTGCATACCTAAGCAATGGGTTGAGTCAGAGCCCTACACGCTGTGGAGAGTGGCTCCATCTGAGAAGAGGGCTGGTGACAACTGGAAGTTGTGCAGTCCAGTGGTGCTCTAGCTGAGAGACAAGCTGGTAGAGCTGATTGTTCCAGAGCAAAGCCAGTGAAGATCATGGATGTTCCCATATCATGCACAGGCAGGGGCATTAATTCACAGACAGTGCTGAGAATAGCTCCATCCCCTCACAACCAGAGTGCCTATTTGGGAAATTGAGGATAGCCTAGTGTCTCTCCTCCCTCTCCTACCCAGGCAAAGGGACTGAGTCATACCCTAACCTGCTGTGGAGAGTGTCTTCTAGTCCCATCTACCATAAAGGCTGGCAAAAACATCTGAGAGCTATGTGGCCCAGCAGTACTCACACTGAGAGAAGGGCAGACAGAACTGATAGTTTGAAGAACAAAGCCAGTGGCTCTGTTTGGCCAGGGAACTTGGTTTGTGAGTCACCTTGAGTTAAGACAACAAAGAGCTTTATCAGCTTTAGAGCAGCCTCTCCCTACTGTGCCCAGGCAGGAAATCTAATTCGTAGCCTCATTACTGAATACAGCCTTTAGCCTGTCCAACCAGAAAACTCAACCAAAGCACATGGGAAGCTGTGTAGCCCATTCAATTGTCCTAGATATAATGACTCTTGAACAGAGAGCACAGCCTGTGGTTTCTCCATCTGCAGAGCTAAACAGATGGCCGGCCTCACCTGACCAGGGACTTAAGTGCACACTGAAGCCTGATTTGAGTCCCCAGATAATGAGCTGTATAGGCCCTGGGCCCCGGCCTGCTGTCTTGCCAGGGTAGGGAAGCTAGTTCCCAACCCCATCTATGACTGAATGTAGTACTACAGCCTCACTTGAGTAGGGAACAAAGCCAGCAGTCCTACCCAACTGCTCCCTAGTCAGTGACTCACCAACCCCAACCCATCCCCATCCTTAAAGCTCAAACCATTTGCCTTGTCCCAGAGTAGACCATGATAGTATATACCACCTGCTGAAAAACATTACGAACAGATACATCCAGAAACCCAAACTGAACTGACAGGTAAAGAATTGTCTTTGCCAAACAAACATGTAAAGTCTGGAAAAGGAGCCTGATTACTCATATGCACATATACCAATATGAAGAATCAAAGATCACCAAAAAAATCAGATAAATATGATACCACTCAAAGAAACTAATGGAGGGCCGTAAAGAAATGGAGATCTATGAACTGTCAGATAAAGAGTCCAGAACAATCCTCCTAAGGAAGTTTAGAGAATTATAAGAAAACGCAGATAACTAAATGAAATTAGAAAAAAATTGCAGGAAAAAAATGAGAAGTATGATAAGGAAGTAACAACCATTAAAAAAAAAAGTCCTACATTTGAAAAATCCAAAAACCAAGCTGAAGAATTCAAGAGTCTCAAAAGTAGACTCGACTGTGCAGACAAAAGGATTAGCACCCTGGGAGATAGGACATTGGAAATTACTTAGAGGAGTGGAAGAAGAAGAAGAAGAAGAAGGAGAAGGAGAAGGAGAAGGAGGAGAAGGAGGAGAAGGAGAAGGAGAAGGAAGAGAAGGAGAAGAAGAAAGAAGGAGAAGAAGAAAGAATAATAATAATAAGAAGAATGAAGAAAGCCTAGAGGATCTATAAGATACAATGAAAAGAAACAATATTCGCCTTGTGGTAATTCCAGAAGGAGAAGAGAAAGAGAAAGGGACAGGAGGTATGTTTAAAGCAATAATAGCTGAGAGCTTCCTAAACCTGGGAAGAGAAATGGATAACCAAATCCTTGAGGCCTAAGGTACACTAAATAAATTGAACCTAAGTAGAATAAATAGGATTACACCAAGACAAAATATAATTAAATTGTCAAAAGTCAAAAGCCAAAGAAAGAATTTTTAGGAAAAGGAAGAGAAAAGAAAGAAATTACATACAAGGGAACTCCCAAAGGCTGGAAGTAGATTTCTCAATGGGAAATTTTCAGGCCAAGAGAGACAGGAATGATATATTCAAAATGTTGAAAAAAAACAAAACTATAAACCAAGACTTCTATGCCTGGCAAAACTGCTTCAGAATTGCAGGATGGATAAAGACTTTTCCAAACAAAAGCTGAAAGAGTTCATTACCACCACATCTACCTTACAACAAATAGTAAAAGGTCTTCTTTGAGTGGAAGTAAAAGAACATTAATATCACAAAGACACAAAAAGGTAGTGTAAATCTCAGTGGTAATGATAAATATACAGTCAGTGAGATTCTGCAGTATGATGCACAAGGCAACTCTAGTTTAAAAGTTAAAAAACTAAAGTAGCAAAGGTAACCATAATTCAATACTCAATTATTAATTTTACAATATAAAAACCATGTAAGATGTAACAGCAACAATCTAAAATGTGAGAGGGAAAAGAAGTAAAAGTGTAAAGTATGAATCCTATTAAAGTTAAGTTGTTATCAGTCTAAAAAAAAAGGTGTTATGAGGTTAGGATATTTTGTGTAGGCCTCACGGTAACCACAAGGGAAAATCTTTAGTAATTACACTAAAAAACACAATAAAGGAGTCAAAACACACTGATACCAAAGACATCAGAACACAAAAAAAGATTGCAAGATAAGAAACAAGGAACACTGGATCTATGAAACAACCAGAAAACAAAGAAGAGAATGGCAATTTTAAGTACTTACATATCAATAATTATTTTATTTTATTTAAAGATTTTATTTATTTATTTGAGAGAGAACATGAGAGTGGGGGAGACAGAGGGAGAAGCAGACTCCCTGCTGAACAGCAAGCCCCATCTGGGACTCTGGGACTCTGGGACAATGACTTGAGCTGAAGGTATGTGCTTAACCAACTGAGTCACCAAGGTGCCCCTCAATAATTATTTTAAACAAATGGATTGCATTATCTAATCAAAAGACCTAGAATGGCAGGCAGAGTGGATACAAAACAAGACCCCAAAACATGCTCCCTACAAGAGATTCACTTTAGCCTTAAAGACACACAAACACTGAGAGTAAAGGAATAGAAAAAGACCTTTTAAGCAAATGGTAGCAACAACAACAAAAAGCAGGGTTAGCTATATTTATATCAGATAAACTAGACTTTAAACTAGAAATGGTAAAAAATAAACAAGGTCATTATATAATGAGAAAGAGTTCAATTAAGAAGTGTAACAATTGAAGGGGCACCTGGGTGGTTCAGTAGGTTAACCATCTGACTTTCAGTTTCAGCTCAGGTCATGATCTCAGGATCATGAGATCAAGCCCCAAGTTAGGCTCCATGCCCAGCATGGAGTTTGCTTGAGATTCTTTCCCCCCTCCTTTTCCTTCCCCCTCTGTTCTTCCCCCAGCTCGTTCTCTCTCGCTCATAAATAAACAAACAAACAAATAAATAAAATCTTAAAGTGTAACAGTTGTAAATATTTATGCACCCAACATCAGATCACCTAAATACACAGAGCAAAAATTAATAGAACTAAAAGGAGAAATAAACAGTAATACAATAATAGTTGGGGACTTTAATACCTCACTCTCAACAATGAATAGATCACCCAGGCAGAGAATCAATAAAGAAACAGTAGATTTGAACAACACTATAGACCAAATGGACCTAATAAAATATACAGAGCATTCTATCCAACAACAGCCGAACACACATTTTTCTCAAGCACACACAGAACATTTTCTAGGATAGAACAATATCTGTTGGGCCACAAAACAATCTTAGAGAATTCAAGAAGATTGAAATCATAATCAGGTATCTTCTCTGACCACAATGGCATGATACTATACTTTATTGAACAACCAGTGGATCAAAGAAGAAACTAAAGTTTCTTGAGGCAAATGAACATGGAAAGCCAACATGCCAGAACTTATTGGATGTAGCAAAAGTGGTTTTAAGATGGAAGTTTATAGCATTAAATGCCTACACTAAGAAACAAGAAATATCCCAGATAAACAACATAATTTTATGCCTTAAGGAACTAGAAAAAGAAGAGCAAACTGAACCCCAGGTTAGTAGCAGAAGGGAAGTAAAGAAGATTAAAGCAGAAACAAATGAAATGAAGAAATGAAAAACAATAGAAAAGATTAATGAAACTAAGTTTTTTGAATAGCAAAATTGAGAAACCTTTAGTTAGACCAGGCAAGGAAAAAATAGGAAGGACCCAAATCAACAAAATTATAAATGAAAAAGGAGACATTACAGTGGGTACTACAGAAATTCAAAGGATCATAAGAGGCTACTATGAACAACTATATGCCAACAAACTGGACAATCTGGAAGAGATGAAAAAATTCTTAGAAACCTACAATTTACCAAGACTAACTCAGAAAGAAATAGAAAAGAACATGCTAATTACTAGTAAGAGGATTAAATCAGTAATAAAAAATCTCCCAATGAAAGAAAGCAGGTGACTTCATTAGTGAATTTTACTAATTTATTTAAATTTACATTTAAAAAGAATTAACATCACTCTTGCTCACACTTTTCCCAAAAACTGAAGAGGAGTAAGCACTCCCAAACTCCTTTTTTGAAGCCAGCATTGTCATGATACCAAAACCAAAATAAGAACACCACTTGAAAAGAGAACTACAGACCACTATCCCTGATGAATATAGATGCAAGAATTCCCAATAATATACTAACAAACTGAATTTAGCAGCATATTAAAAGAATCATTCTGTGTGATCAAGTGGGATTTATCCCTGAGATACAGGGATATATCACATTAATAGAATCATATGCTCATCTCAATAAATAAAGAAAAAGCATCTGACAAAATTCAACATCCATTCACAATAAAAACTCTTCACAAATTAGACATAGAAGGAATATATCAAAGTAATAAAGGCCAAATGTGACAAGCCCATAGCTAACATCATACTCAATGGTGAAAGGATGAAATTTTCTCATCGAAGATCAGGGATAAGACAAGGGTGCCCTCTCACCATTCCTATTCAATATAGTCCTGGAAGTCCTAGTTAGAGCAACTGGCAAGAAAAGGAAACAAAAGTTATCAGAATTGGAAAGGAAGAAGTAAAATTTTCTTTATTTGCAGACAACATGATTTTATATAGGGAAAATCTTAAAGAATTAAAAAAAAAACTATCAGATCTAATCAATGAATTCAGTAAAGTTGCAGGATAAAAAGTAATATACAAAAATGTACAGTCTTTCTATACACTAACAATGAAACTTCTGAAAAAGAAATTGTTTCCATTTGTAATAGCATTAAAAATAAAATACTTACGAATAAATTTAACTGAAGAGGCAAAAAAAAAAAATCTCTTCAGTGAAAACCCCAAGACACTGATGAAAAATATTGAAGAAGGCATGAATAAATGAAAAGGTATGCTGTGTTCTTGGATTGGAAGAATTAACGTTGTTAAAATGTCATTACTACTGAAAGCCATCTACAGATTCAGTGAAATCCCTATTAAGATTCCAATGGCAGGGCACCTGGGTGGTTCAGTGGGTAAAGTGCCTGCCTTCAGTTTGGGTCATGATCCTAGGGTCCTGGGATTAAACCAATGTTGTGGGGGTGGGGGGTGGGGGGGTGTCTCTTCTCAGCAGGGAGCCTGCTTCTCCCTCTACCTGCCACTCCCCCTGCTTGTGCTTTCTCTCTCTCCGTCTTGTTTAAAAAAAAAAAAATTCCAGTTGCATTGTTTATAAAAATAGAGAAAACACTCCTAAAATTTGTATGGGACCACAAGAGACCCCAAATAAAATAAATTTTTAAAAATCCTGAGAAAGGAGAACAAAGTTGGATTTATCACATTTCCTGATTTCAAGCTATATGGTAAAGCTATAATCATCAAAACAATATGATAATGGCATAAAAACAGACACATAGAGCAATGCAACAGAATTGAGAGCCCAGAAATAAATCAGTGCTACATGGTAACTGATATATGACAAAGCAGTCAAGACTGCTCAATGGATAAAAAGTCTCTGCAATAAATGGTGCTGGGATAATTGGATATTCACTTGTAAAAGAATGAAACTGGTCCCCCATCTTAGACCATTCACAAAAATTAACTTGGAATGGATTAAGGATTTAAATGTTAAGACCTGAAACATTGAATCCCTGGAAGGAAAACGTAGGAACAAAGCTCCATGACATGATCTTGGTAATGATTTTTTGGATATAACACCTGAAGCACAAGGAACAAAGACAAAAGTAAAAAGTTGGGACTACATCAAACTAAAAAGCATCTATAAAGCAAATGAAACCATCAACAAAGTGAAAAAACAACTGTAGAATGGGAAAAAGTATTTGTGTACCATATATACCAAAATGTATAAAAAACACATACAATTCAATAGAAAAATAAATAAATAATCCGGTGTAAAAATGGGCAAAGGACCTGAATAGATATTTTTCCAAAAAGATATATGAAAGGCTGACAACTACATTGAAAAGAGGCTCAAGATCACTAGTGATCAGGAAAATGCAAATTAAAACCACAATAAGATATCACCTCATATCTATTAGAATGGCCATGAAAAAGACAAGAGATAGAGATTGTTAATTATCTTGTGGTTATTTCACAATGTATATCAAAGCATCAAGTTGTATATCTTATATATAATTATTTGTCAATTACATCTCGAAACTGCAAAAATTTAAAAAAATATATTGACACTCAGTAAGTGTAAAATAACATATCACCTCATTTCATAAACATATTCCTAATTTGAAACATAGACAGGCAGTCTAGTCTCTAAAGGCTAAATAAAGGGGAAATGTAAGTATAGTAACAAATAAAATACTAAGAAGAGAGGTGCTCGATAAATATTTGCCATTAACTATTACTTAGATGGGTCATAATTAACTTTTTATGTCTCTGCATTTCTCTCTTAAATCATATAACTTATACAATTTCCGAATTAACTAAGCATCAAGAGTTAATGTGTTAGTAATGTTTGAAAGTGCTCTTGTCCTAGCCTCCACAGATCAGAACTAAATGAAGAATTATGCCTAGATTTTTAAAAGAAACTAAATGAATGGAGAAAAGACTTATACTTTATCAAATTTGGGTTGTACCCTGAAAAAAACAGGCTTTCTCTGAAGGATCAATGATGTTCAAATCAAAAGCACAGCATTTCGAAACGTTAGAAGTCACCTGCCTTGGACGTAGTGAAGTTAGTTTGTGAATTGAGGCTGAGGAAGAAGACCTAATATCTCTGTTGGATGATGTCATCCACTCCCAAATTGATAGTTTTTTGAAGCAGGTCATGGAGTTTTTCAGCTACTGCTGTTTCCTTTGCATTCCAGTGAATGAAACTATGGCCAGGTCTGAGGACAGCTGGCTCCTGGCTTCCATCTATTACGTGCATACTGTGTCATCAAAGAAAAAACAAGTCTATTTTAAGGGCCCCCTTTGAAAACTTTAAAAGGCAATCAATATATTTGAAACGGTGAAAACCTTTTTGTCAAGCAAAACTTCAACTGTGCTTCAACCTTTTCCATTACGTCCATTGCACATGCTAAAATGGTGATTTTTATATGGTAAGATGGAACAAACATAGAGGGTTGCTTACAGAAAAGACTGTCCCCATCCACTTGCTCCAAGGATAAAGGGGATCATTTTATTGGGACCCTTGTGACCCATTCAGGCAGAGAGGCTAGGATGCTCTACTTAGAATATATGTGTATTTGGTAAAGAAAGAAGCTCCCTGCATCAATGACTCTCATTTTAAAAAATTTTTTAGTTTTTGTTAATATATCATGTATTATTAGCCCCAGGGATATGGTCTGTGAATCGCCAGGTTTACACACCTCAAAGCATTCACCATAGCACATACCTTCCCCAATGTCCATAACCCAACCACCCTCTCCCTACCCACCTCTCCCCAGCAACCTTCAGTTTGTTTTGTGAGATTAAGAGTTTCTTATGGTTTTTCTCCCTCCCGATCCCATCTTGTTTCATTTATTCCTTTCCTATCCCCCAAGTCCCCTTGCTGCCCTTCAACTTCCTCATATCAGGGAGATCATATGATAATTGTCTTTCTTTGATTGACTTATTTCGCTCAGCATAATACCCTCTAGTTCCATCCACATCATTGCAAATGGCAAGATTTCATTTCTTTTGATGGCTGCATAGTATTCCATTGTAGATATATACCACATCTTCTTTATCCATTTATCTGTTGGTAGACATCTAGGTTCTTTCCATAGTTTGGCTCTTGTGGACATTGCTGCTATAAACGTTCGGGTACATGTGCCCCTTTGGATCACTACATTTGTATCTTTAGGGTAAATACCCAGTAGTGCGATTGCTGGGTCATAGGGTTGCTCTATTTAATGACTCTCATTTTTGATGTTTGTCATTAAAGCCTCAGTCAGTAGTCTGGAAGAAGCCTTACCTATTGTTAGGAAAGCCAGGGAGTCTCTTAAAATAATTTTGTCGTGAAATGTGAATATATGACGTTCTTCTAACTATACAGAAATTGGCTGATTCTCCCCAAGAATCATGAAGAGTGAGACTGAATTTTAAACATTTTACTTTTGTTATTACTTTTAGAAAGAAAACAAAGTCCATTCTAAGAACAGTATGACAGGGAATAGCCCATTCAATTCTTCTTTGGTAAAACACTGAGGTGAATTTTTAAATGTTGCTAATGATTATGAGAGAAGAGAGTCAAGAGAAACAGCTATGTAAACTATCCAGTGATAGAGGATGTGTTTTTGGAAAATAAAGTGGGGGTGGGTGAACAGGGGTATGTTTTATCAGTTTTTCTGAAAGCAGTGATCCACAAAGACCAAGAAACAATGTAAAGATCTTTTGAAGGTTGCTTCCTCTGATAATCTTAAAAATTGTTACAGATGTTACACATGACAGGAATGTTGCTATGGGTAAAGTCTATCCCTCAGTGTCAACTTTGCAATGAAGACAAAGTGCTCAATGAAATTTTCCTTTAAGTAGAATTAAAGCTGTTTTCTCCAGTTTGCTTTTTAATTTTTTTCCAGAATAACACTGTTCATCTTTGTGTGAAAAAACAAGAATGATGGGGTGCCTGGGTGGCTCAGTGGGTTAAAGCCTCTGCCTTCAGCTCAGGTCATGATCCCAGGGTCCTGGGATGGAGCCCCGCATAGGGCTCTCTGCTCAGCAGGAAGCCTGCTTCCTCCTCTCTCTCTCTCTCTGCCTGCCTCTCTGCCTACTTGTGATTTGTCTGTCAAATAAATAAATAAAATCTTAAAAAACAAAAACAAACCAAGAATAACATAAATCTTAGTAAATATTTTTTGTGTTTGTTACATAAGGAAAAGCAATACTCAATGTAATAAAAATAATTGTATGTGAATATTTAGGTGCATGTTTTATGAACATTTTTTCTAGAGAGTGTATCTGTAGTTTTCATTTGATTATCATGAGGTTCCAGCTCCACTTCTTCTACCCCAAAGTTTATGGATTACTAATATACAGTATCAGAATACTATTTGCATCATACAAACTTTCCTTTGAACTCCCAATAACCCAATTGTTATCAACACTCCTTTGGTATCTTTAATATTACTTTTAGTATTGGATATTTTTTTAGGCTTATCTAATCTTTATAACATACATCCTAAGGGTAGAGGGATGCCCTTTCTTCCAGCTTAACTGGCTGTATATGGCAAATTTTTATTTGTTTCCTAGCTCATATTTTAAAATTCTGTTTTAGGACTAAATAATATGGTGATACATTAATGGACTGATGCATGTATTGTACTGATAAGAAAAGTGTGCTAATTTTGCACTTTTGAGAATTTGAATTACATTGGCCAGAGATTAGATCCTAAGAACCTACTTCTATGGTGTATATCTAATGCAAGTTGCAGTATTTTAACTTCATAGTTTACATTCCTATTCCAGTAAGGGCAAATTCCCCATGATTTTTGTCCAGATTTTCCTCAGCACCTAAAATTTTGCTTTACACATAGTAAGTTTTTAACAAATACTTATTAAATGGGACAGTTGTAATAGTTCCATGACAGATTCAATGACAGGTGGATTGCCTAAAAAATGTAGGCCTTTCCTTACATAGGATAGGTACAAGGACAGGATGAAGAGTGCATAGTACTGATTTTACTACCAACTTCGCTTTGCCTTACTTTTTCTCTCTTCCTGTTCAAGGTCTTGGTTGAAGGAATAAGCAGGACATAAAATAATAAAGGTTGAGGGGCACCTGGGTGGTAGTTGGTTGAGTGTCCAACTCTTGCTTTCTCTCACGTCCCAATCTCAGGGTCATGAGATGGAGCCCCAAGTTAGTCTCTGCATTCATTGTGGAGTCTGTTTGGAACTCTCTCCCCCTCTCTCTGCCCCTCCCCACCCCACTTGCTCTCTCGCTCGCTCTCTCTCAAAATAAATAAATAAATATTTTAAAAAATAAGATAGTTTGAAACTGTGACTAAAAGCCTGTCACCACTGAGCCTGGTAAGGATATTGGTATTGCTATACCAAACTATCTATACATCGAAGAGACTTTTTTTTTTTTTAAGATTTTTTATTTATTTATTTGACAGAGATCACAAGTAGGCAGAGAGGCAGGCAGAGAGAGAGAGAGGAGGAAGCAGGCTCCCTGCTGAGCAGAGAGCCCGATGCGGGACTGGATCCCAGGACCCTGAGATCATGACCTGAGCCGAAGGCAGCGGCTTAACCCACTGAGCCACCCAGGCGCCCTCGAAGAGACTTTTTTAACTCTCTGTCAAATCTGGTCATCTGTACAACAAATATAGTAACCAAAGCTAATTTTTTATTGCATACATATAATGTGCCAGGAACTATATTAAATACTTTAATCTTCTCATTTAATACTTAAAACAACCCTGTGAAGTAGATACTGCGATTATCCCCATTTTAGGATGAAGAAATAGGACTTAGAGACTGCTAAATATTTCATCTATTATTACTCCCATATGGTGAAACTGGGATTTGCACCCTGGCAGTCTGCACCCAGACTCAACCTTGTTGACTACTTCAGGTCCTTTCATTTGAAGTTGAGGCATGACAATGACAAGGAGCTGTCTTTCTCTGCTTCTATGTTAACAAAGTCAATGTCCTACTTTTCATTGGCTAGGGAGAACTTTGAGGGACAAGCAACTTTTCTTTCCTAAAGCCTTCTGTGTGTGTGTGTGTGCTCAATGTGGAAGATTAATTCCTTAGTGTACTGTCTCATATTTTAGTGTATGTAGCTGTTAATAAACTGTGGAGCAGTATTTGAAATTGAAATGTTGTACAATGTCATTTTTATGCTTATTTTTCATTTTAATAGGATAAATTTCAGATATATTTCAGGATTACCATAAATGTCCTACTTCATGACTTTAAAGGATGAATGCCAAGTACAGTTTTTTTCAAGATTAGGATTTTCAACATAAATTTCCCGTTATTCCATTTGGGAATAATAAATTGAGAACCTCATAATAGTATACTTTGATTTCTCCCCTGCAGACATTTATATTATTGTTGAGTATGGTTTTTTTGTATGCATATTAAACTTATACATGTACCATTTAAATCTACATGTATTATAGACCCCCAATACGGTATTATTGTTTTAGTTTAAATGGAATTTTAATGCATAGAGCTTTATATATGAAGCTAAATAAATGCTCAATAAATGTTAATGTTCTTTTTAGAATGTGTATTATACGTATTGCCTCCCTTAATAGCTTAAAAGCAGCATTTTGTATAAAACACAACAAAATAAACCCCTCAAAAAAGATACTCAAAAAGAGTAAAGTTCTGATACACACTATTTTAATAAAAATTGACTTGCTATGTATTAAAGAAGGTTTAAAAATATCATGTTTCAGTGGGGGGGGTGCCTGGGTGGCTCAGTCAGTTAGGTGTCCAACTCTTGATTTCAGCTCAGGTCAAGGTTGTAAGATTGAGCCCCAGATCAGGCTCCATGCTTAGTAGGGAGTCTTCTTAGGACTCTCTCTCCCTCTGTCCCTTCCCCCACTCTCTCACTTTCTCAAATAAATAAAATATTTTTTAAAATATTAAGTTTTGGGACACACACACACAAATCTGGACTGTATTATAAGAAACTCTACATTTTTATTATGATCTTTTAATTCCATCTCTGTTCTTTCTTTACCATTGATTTGGCATTTGGAGTATTCCTTCAGAGTAGCTGTGACTTGATATTTTTCAAAAAAACAGACACCACTACACTGTCCCCAAACATGCTCCACTGGAGGCAATTCCCTCCTTTCTCCTCAGACTCAGGAAAAGTTGGGGGGAAATTCACTGAAAATGACCACTTAGTGGCCCAATATCACACTAATAACACAAATAACTAACACTTAATCTGCTCCTTTACACCATCATCCTGATGATGTCAAGTATGAAACGGGTTATCATATTAGATCTATATTTGAAAGGGAATTGGTATATTTGAAAGGGAATCAGGATTTGAAAGGGAATCACACAATGACAAACTAAAGGTATCTGATGAAAATACAACTCCTTTTCTTAATCTGTGGAGACCTAAAAATACACACAAACACAGTGTTTGGTTTGGTTTGTACATTAAACTATATAGGCATATGAAGACTGTCTATTAGCAGTTGATTTCTCTTCAAAGGGAGAATTCAGCATCCTAATCTGGCTTGCATAGTTTCTGAGAAAGAGGTCTACAGTGATATTATTCATGACAAAAATAGCACTAATTCTAAGTAATTTTAAGACAGGGAACATATGGTATTATTCTTTATATTCTCTACAGCACCCTGGCACAATGCTGCACGTGGAATAGGTTCTTAGCATTTGTTAAAATACACAGATCAGCCGGTCTCTGGTACATGCTGCCACTATCTGGTGTGTTTCTTTTTATTTGCTTATTGATTGAATTTATTAACTATATTTGGAAAAAAATTTTCAAAACATTAAACTTAAAACCTTAGAGTCTTCTTTAAAGAATTCTGTAAGACATATGGATCTTAGATACTTTGGTATTTTGTAGAGGGGCATGCAAAGGGCAGACCTTTGTAAAGACCCAGCACTTACTTTCATCCTGATGCACAAAAATGTTTTTAGGCAAAGGTAAGATTTAGATAGGATTTAACCATTTAAGTGTTTTGTTTTGTTTTACCTAATTCCACAGGTGAACTCAAGAATTTAAGTGTGCTAAGTATTAAAATTAGAGTCAGGTACCTAGTTATAAACAGATGTCAATAAATACTGCACTTGATAACAATGCTAAAAATGGATGGTATAAGATTTACTCTGCTGAAGGTGACTTACGAACCACACAGTTTTCATCCTAGGTGTCCAGTGGATTCTTTTTCCTTAGTTGTTATAATTCCTTACTCCTGTAAAGCCCTTTTAATACAAAACAGTGATTTCAAACTGGCATTTACCATATTCATGACTAAGGAATGGATTCCTCCCTCCAATCAATAATCCAATTAAAAAAAGGACAGAAGACATGGATAGACATTTTTCCGAAGAAGACTTACATATGTCCAGCAGACACATGAGAAGATACTCAACATCACTCATCAGGAAATTGCAGATCAAAACCATAATGTGCTTTCACCTTGCACCTGTCAGAATGGCTAAAATCAACAACACAAGAAACAACTTTTGGCAAGGATGTGGAGAAAAGGGAATCCTCCTGCACTGTCAGTGGGCATGCAAACTGTTGCAGCAGTGGTGGAAAACAGTATGGAGTTTCCTCAAAAAGTTGAAAATAGAACTATCTTACAATCCAGCAATTGCACTACTAGGTATCTACCCAAGAGTACAAAAATACTAATTCAAAGGGATACACGCACCCTGATGTTTATAGGAGCATTAAATACAATAGCCAAATCATGGAAATAGCCCAAATGTCCATCGACTGATGAATGAATGAAGACGTAGTATATTTATACAATGGAATATTACTCGGCCACAAAAAAGAATGAAATCTTGCCATTTGCAGGGTTTCACTTATGCTAAGTGAAATAAATACCAGATGGTTTAACTTATTGTGAATTTAAGAAACAAAACAAATGATCAAGGCAGGGGGAGAGAGAGAGAGAGAGAGAGAGGCAAACCAAGAAGCAGAATCTTAACTATAGAGAACAAACTGCAGGTTAACAGAGGGAAGATAGGTGGGAGAATGGGTTAAATAGGTGATGGGGATGCAGGAGTACACTTATGATGAGTACCCGGTGTTGTAGTTAGGTGTTGAATCACTAAATTATACAACTAAAACTAATATTACACTGCATATTAACTAACTGGAATTTAAACAAGAAGTTAAAAAAAGAAAGGCATGTTTTCATCTTCTTTCTTATTATGATTGCTATAAAAATGAAGATGTTAATATACTTACAGAGCTGCCATGGATGGTTCCACAGGTTGAGCAGTGTACAACTTCAGCGTGTGTTACTCATATAGACTAGAAGAATGAAGGCCTCCTCCCTATGGCATCACAATTTGGGTTCCCACAGAAGACCCTGAGACAAGGATTTGAGAATGAGAGTTTATTTGGAAAATAGGGAAAACAATAGGGCAGAAAAGTGGGGAAGTGTTACCAGGAAAGGAAGGTAGCTAATAAAGGGTGAATTATCAAGTCAGCTAGCAACTGGCTAGCTGTAGCAACTGGTACCCGGTGTAGTAAGAAGTAAGGCTGTAGCTTACTTCTATGAGGAAACTCTGGGAAATAGTTAAAAATATGTGCCTCAGAATGACCCCAACTGAGAGATGAGGAAGCTGCAGTATTTATATACCAACTCCAGAGATGAGTCACTGGATGAAAACTTTTGGGGTAGGTGAGTTGATTCCTTGGTACCTTGGCCTGCTGGATGCAAGGATTTCTATCTTCTGGGATGGTGGGAGGAGTGGAGGGAAGGAGCCTTCAGGAGCAAAGATTCAGACCCGGGAAGTGGCCAGAGCACAACCAAAGGCCAGAGTGCTGCAAAGTGGGCTACCGTCCCCTAGAGTTGGATAAATATAGCCTTTACAATAGCAGGTTGTGCCTTGTATATATCATTATTTAATCTGATATCTTAATTCTGAATCATTAATCCAATTTTCCCTTTTTATTATTTTGTGTCTTCTAGGCAAGTTACTAATATTGTATTTATTTTGTATGTTTGCCAGGCAGTGTTCAGAGTCCAAGTATTGTTGGACAAATGTTGTATTACACGATATTATCTGCTTGGAATAAATGTTTTAAGAGCTGTCATCCTGAGTTGTGACATATATGTCCTACATTTTAAAAGCTTCTTTTGATTATTTTTTCCCTCTGTAGAAATCTTAAATATGTCTTTCGAATTCAGCCATACTTAATTCTCTAGGGTATAACCATGGTTTCATCATCATACATTTCTTCTGCATTTCTCCTTGCATCCCCAAATACTAAGTAAAAAATGTTATATACATGCTGATAGTAAAGAAATAAAACGGAATCAGAGTGTAACCATTAGCCTCACTCCAATTCCCCATTACCATCTCCCCTCAAAGGTAGATCTGCTTAATGTTCTGGCTCCAAAATTTAATATTTGTGTGACCCTGCACAAGCTATGTTACCTGTCTGTGTCTCAATATCCTCAGCTGTAAAACAGACATACTGGTTTCACACCTCATAGACATGAATTTATAGAGATAATTTATGGAGAATTTAGGGAGATAATTCAGGTGTTACTCTTAGGACGGAGGTTACCACATAACGTGTAGTTTATAAATGTTAGCTACTATTATGTCTCCTTCCCACATATGTGCATTCATGTCAGGGTTTTTTTCTTTTTTCACACAAATGGGGCTATATAATACAAGTGGTTTTGACATTAGCTTATCTATACATCTACCTTGTTCTTTTTAATAATTGCATAGTATTCCAGGCCTCTAATAATGAACCATTCTGTAGCTTTACAGTGTTTTTCACTATATGCAAGGTAATTACCTACATAAATTGAAAAATAGGATTTTTATATTGCTTTTTTCCTCCTGTCAGGTTGTCTGATACTCAGAATTTAGCATAATTGAATTTTCTCACTTTGTTACAATAGTCTGTATGCCTCAGGACTCTGATGCTTATTGCTTATGAATATTTAGGCTACAAGATGATGACAGATAGATTAATAGATAGATTGAAGGAAAGAAAGAATCTATTGCATCAATTAGAATTAGTTTTGTTGCAAGCAACAGAAATCTGAAAGAACAGTGGTCGAACAAGACAAAATATTTCTCTTTTAGGTAAAAGTCTGGATATTCTATGTGAATGCTACCCTCAAGGTTGTGCAAAGCCCAACTTATGAGGTCCAAGAAGACTGAGCTCCAGCCATCACGTCTGCATTCCATCCAGCCAAAAAGAGGAAGGAACAAAGAGGGCAAAAGGTGCACCAACTACATTTTTTTAATGTGTATGATAAAATACACATACATAAAACCAAACACTTAAATCATTTTTAAATGTATAGTTAGGTCAGCGGCATTAAGTGCATTCATATTGTTATGCAATCATCACTAACATCCATCTCCAGAATTACTTTTCCATCTTCCCAAACAGAAACTCTGTGCCCATTGAACAATAACTCCCCATTCACTCCTCTCCTCAGCCCCTGGCAATCACCATTCTACTTTCTGTCTCTATAACTTGATTACTTGAGGTATCTCATATGAGTAGAATTTGTCTTCTTGTGACTGTCTTATTTCACTTAGCATCACGTTTTCAAGGGTCATCCATTTGCAGCACATGTCAGAATTTCCTTTTTAAAAAAGATTTATTTATTTATTTGAGAGACAGAGGCAGAGAGTCAGGAGAGGGGCTGCGGGAGAGAGAGAGAATCTCCAGGAGACTCCCTGCTGAGCGTGGATCCCAATGCAGGGCTCTCACAACACCGAGATCATGACCCGAGCCAAAATCAAGAAATCAAGAGTTACAGACACTTAACTGACTGAGCCACCCAGGCACCCCTCCTTCCTTTTTAAGGCTGCTATATTTTGTTTATCTGTGTACACATCAACGGACAGGTGGGTTGCTTCTACCTTTTGGCTATCATCAATAAGGCTGCTGGGAAACGGGTGTCCACATAATTGTTTGAGTCCTTGTTTTCAATTCTTTTGAGTATTAACCCACAAGTGGAATTGATGGATCATATGGTAGTTCTATTTTTAACTTTTTGAGGAATAGCCATTCTGTCTTCCATTGTGGCTGTACCATTTTACATTCCCACCAGCAATGCACAAAGGTTCCAATTTCTTCATATCCTCACCAAAATTTGTTATGTTCTGATTTTTTGATAATATCCATCCTAATGTGTATGAACTGGTATCTCATTGTGGTTTTGATTTGCAGTTCCCTAATGATTAGTGATATTGACTATCTTTGCAGGCACTTATTGGCCATTTGTTTAACTTTTTAATTGGATTTTTTTGGTTGCTGTTGTTGAATTATAAGAATTATTTATATATTCTGGGTACTAATTCATTGTCAGATGTATGATTTGCATGGACTCTCCTTTCACTCTGCTGATGGTGTCCTTTGATGCATGAAAGGTTTTAATTTTAATGTAACTCAATTTATCTATTTTTTCTTTTGTTATTCTTGCTTTTGTTGTCATATTCAAGAAATCATTGCCAAATCTAATGTCATAAAGGTTTTTCCCTATGTTATTTCTAAGAATGTTATAGTTTTAGCTCTTATGTTTAGGTCTTTGATACATATTGGATTAATTTTTGTACATGATGTTAGACAAGGTCCAATTTCACTTTTGCACAGGGATATCATATCTAGTTTTCCCAGCAAAATTTGTTTGAAAGACATCAACTACCTTTTATTAAAAGGGTCCTGTAAACTGCCCCATAATACTTTTATTTACATCCCATTGGTCAGAGCTTAGTCACAGTGTTTCATTTAGCTGCAAGGAAGATTGACAATTAAAGTAGGAAAAGCTATTTTAATTAAAAATAAAATTAAAAATTTTAATCTTTTCCTTTTCTTCTTTGATTACAGTTCCTACAAAATAGTGTACAATGATGCACGTTCAGATGTCTATATTCTGAGAACAGGATAGTTGCATTTTATACATGTGATATATTCTTAAATATCAGTATAATATTCCAATAGGACCTAATGTAAAATAAATGGTGGGGAGGGCTGGTAGGGCTGGAACACTTTAACAGAGCCTATAAATCTGTTATGGTGATATTGATCTTGCTGCTGAGTCACCAGTATTATTTTTTCCATTATTCTTGCCCAGATACTCGAGGATTCTTAAAGGTTCAAGATGTATCTGCTCCATTTAAGTGTCTAGGCATCATTTCTAATATTTTGCAGTGTGCTCTATTCTCAACAAACAATATTTGCCATTGTAGAATTTGGCCTTCTTCAGAGCAATTTATCACATTTAACTTTTCTACAAAGTTATTGATATGGGAGTGTTTTCAAACAACAACATCAGCACTTGGTGGCACTTTTTCTTTTTTGGTTACTACAAACAAATTTACATTAAAATAATGGTGAATGTTAAGCAGCAAAGTGGTCACCGAAATTATTCCATCCCAAACCATATAATTTGGGTGTTGCTAGTGTGTGAAGGAGAGACAGCTCGGCATTTCCGTTGAGCAGTCATGGTGCCAAAAGCATGAAAAATACTTACCTACTAGCTCTGAAATCGTGCAATTTTAAATAATTACACAGTTCTTGATAAATTTTAAAACAATTTTAAGTTAGCATCTAGAATGAGACTTTATTAATGTTTCCGATGTGCTAGTTCAGCTTTGCATGAAGTGGTACTATACTATGGCTTGGCATATCTTGCGTTTTGGTCAGGTGATTGATTAAAGAGAAATAGATACATGACGTGTGTAAGTTTAAAAATCCTATTTTTAAAGGAACCCAATTTGTTTTAAAATATGGGGGGTAGAGCTGAGGAGTGAGGGGGGAACTATAGATGATTGGCCATATATTGTAATTTTTGAAGTGATGAACACATAGGAACTTACTATATTAGTCTCTTCGCTTTTGTGTATGTTTGAAAATTTCCGTAATAAAAAGTTAAAAATAGAACAGACATTTGTGCATAGAAGACATCCAGATGGCCAACAGACACATGAAAAAGTGCTCCATATCACTCGGCATCAGGGAAATACAAATTAAAACCACAATGAGATATCACCTCACACCAGTCAGAATGGCTAAAATCAACAAGTCAGGAAATGACAGATGCTGGGGAGGATGCGGAGAAAGGGGAACCCTCCTACACTGTTGGTGGAATGCAAGCTGGTGCAACCACTCTGGAAAACAGCATGGAGGTTCCTCAAAATGTTGAAAATAGAACTGCCCTATGACCCAGCAATTGCACTACTGGGTATTTACCCTAAAGATACAAACGTAGTGATCCAAAGGGGCACGTGCACCCGAATGTTTATAGCAGCAATGTCCACAATAGCCAAACTATGGAAAGAACCTAGATGTCCATCAACAGATGAATGGATCAAGAAGAGGTGGTATATATATACAATGGAATACTATGCAGCCATCAAAAGAAACGAAATCTTGCCATTTGCGACAACATGGATGGAACTAGAGCGTATCATGCTCAGCGAAATAAGTCAAGCGGAGAAAGACAACTATCATATGATCTCCCTGATATGAGGAAGTGGTGATGCAACATGGGGGCTTAAGTGGGTAGGAGAAGAATAAATGAAACAAGATGGGACTGGGAGGGAGACAAACCATAAGTGACTCTTAATCTCACAAAACAAACTGAGGGTTGCTGGGGGAGGGGGGTTGGGAGAAGGTGGGTGGGGTTATGGACATTGGGGAGGGTATGTGCTTTGGTGAGTGCTGTGAAGTATGTAAACCTGGCGATTCACAGACTTGTACCCCTGTGGATAAAAATATATGTTTATAAAAAATTAAAAAAATAAAAAAAAAGAAAAAAAAGTTAAAAATAAAAGAGGCTTCTTCTGTTAACATGAAGTTATACCTAATGAGATAGATCTCTAACAGAAAAATAGAAAAAGGTGGGGAGGGGCAGGGTAGCATACATACATTGGTCAGAGAGATGTTTTGAAAGGGATGGATATTGTTTATGAAATTGACCACCCCAAGGACAATGAGATTTTTTACTCTACATCTAGACTTGAGTACTCTAATACTCAATAGGGATTTCCTGCGGAAGGAGGTAAACTGCATTGACAGTGTATGGCACCCTGATGTTGGATGAAGAACTTAGTTCAAGTCACAGCATCAAGTGGAGACCTGTGAGTATTCCTAATAGACAGTAACCAAGGAAAAAAACTATGTTTAATTCCTGGGATTCCCCTCACAGCTTTCCCTCTAGACTCAGAGAATTAATTGTTTCTTTTCCTGTTCAAAGTTAACTCCTACACCTCAATTGTTGATCACATTTATTCTGTCTCCTGTGGGATTTTGCTGTACCAATTGTTCCCCTATTTCGTCTCTGATATACTCAGCTTTTTTACCAACTGGCCCCTTCCCTACTACAGGAAAGTGTGTTCAGATCTCCTCTAATTTCCTGTCCTCAGGTATCCAAGACCGCCCCAAGAGGGCACCTGGCTGGCTCAGTGAGTAGCAGGGAACTCTTGATCTTAGAGTCATTGGGTTCAAGCCCTACATTGACCATAGAGCTCACTAAAATAAATAAATAAAGACTGCTCCAGCCCCCTTTCTCCCTAAATTCCTAAATAATTCCTCAAAGTAATTGTATGTACTTCTTACCTCCTATGTCTTGACCTTTATTTTACTTAGTTTGACCACAACCACTATGTTCCTGAAACTGCAATGGTAAAAAACACTAATTACCTAATGAACAAATCCAAAGGCCAGTTTTAATTACTTGCCATATTTAATCTCTCTGCTTGCTTAAAAAACAAACAAACAAACAACTTTAAGCCAGATACACCTTTATGTATTTTATAAAGTTTAGCTCATTTAATCCTGTAACAATCCTATGAGGTTGTTACCATTATTATCTCCATTTTGTAGATACATAGAAAAATCGAGTAATTTGTCCAGAATCACACCATCTACTCCTTTATTCCTTTAATGGCTTTGTTTGTTTGGTTTCTGAGATGACAGCTGGGATAATCATAATAGTGTATCCATCCCCAGACCCCATGACCTAATCCCTGGAACCTGTGAATATGTTAGGTTACATGGTAAAGGGGAATTAAGGTTGCAGATAGATTAAAATGACTAATCAGATGATAGGAAGAAGAACTTGAATTATCCAGGTGAAACATGTATAATTACAAGGGAACTTAACACTGGAAGAGAGAGGCAGAGGAGAGCCTGAAAGAAGGTGGTGTGATGGACAGCAGAAGCAAGTGTGACGTGGAACAATATGACAAGGACTTGACTTGTTGTTGCTGGCTTTGAAGACTGGGAAAGTTGAAGGAATGCCGGTGACCTCTAGGAGCCACAAGAGGCAAGGAAATGGGTTCTTCTCTAGAGTCTCTAGAGTGGAATGTTTCTCAGCTGACACCCTGGGTTTAGACCAGCAAGATATAGGTTGGACTTCTAAAGCTACAGAACTATAAGATAAGTTTGTTTTTATAAGGTACTAAAGTTGTGGCAATTTGTTACAGCATCAATAGGAAACTCATATAATAGCCTATCTTGGCTGTCCCACTATGACCATTTCTTCCCAGGTTCTTTCCTGGTTCGTGTTACTCTGATACTCTAATGGTTGGTGTTCCCCAGAATTCTGTCCTTAGCACCTGTTCTCATCACATACATTTCCTCTGGATAATATTACCCATTCTCATAGTTCTGACCACTATTTATACTTTGAGAGTCAAGTCTCTAATTCTAACCGCCCCCATCAAATCCTGAACTCGAGACCTTTACATCTGACAGCTTCAAGATCTTCTACCTCAAAATCTTTTTTTAAAAAAAGATTTTATTTATTTATTTGACAGAGAGATATCACAAGCAGATGGAGAGGCAGGCAGAGAGAGAGAGAGAGAGAGAGAGAAGCAGGCTCCCTGCTGAGCAGAGAGACAGATACGGGGCTCAATCCCAGGACCCTGAGATCATGACCTGAGCCGAAGGCAGCGGCTTAACCCACTGAGCCACCCAGGCGCCCTCTACCTCAAAATCTTAACAGGCCACTCAGACTTGTTGTATACCCTCCTTTTAAGAAGCAGCAGTTCCTCATATTTTCTGTTTAAGATATATACTTTGATCTGTCGATAGATCAATACTAAGCCAGAAAATCAGAAGTCATCTTATCTTTCTTCTTCCTCTTCCTCTAAAACTCACCAGTAGATAAGTCCTGTTAATTTCACCTGTTTGATATCTGTGCAACCCATTTTCTTCTCTACATCCCAACACCATTCTCCTCCATCATTACTTGCCTGGTTCTTATTACTTCCCTGGACTGTAACCACTCCTTCTGACTTTCTGCCTAGCCTGGGCCCTGTTTCTCACCCCTCCCTAACATTTTCCCATATAACTAACACAGGTACTTTTCAAAACACAAATCTAGGGGCGCCTGGGTGGCTCAGTGGGTTAAAGCCTCTGCCTACGGCTCGGGTCATGATCTCAGGGTCCTGGGATCGAGCCCCGCATCGGGCTCTCTGCTCAGCAGTGAGCCTGCTTCTCCCTCCCACTCTCTCTCTCTTTCTCTACTTGTAATCTCTGTCTGTCAAATAAATAAATAAAATCTAAAACAACAACAACAACAACAACACACACACACACACAAATCTAATCATGTTACTTTATTGCTTAAAATTCTTTAGTGTTTACTCACTCCCTCAAATGCAAAACAAGGCAAAATAAGATCTGGCCCCATCCCAGCTCTCCAGCCTCATGTGCTCCAGTCATACTGAAGTACTTAATGGTTTCCTATCAAGCTGTGGTATTTACCACTTTGTGCCTTTGCAGTATTATTCTTGATGCTTGGAATACCGTCCTTCTCTTTTCTACTTGTTGTTGGCTCAAGCATTACCCCATGTATGAAGCCTTTCTTGTTCTTCTCAGGTAGAATTAAACACACTCTTTTGTCCTTCTGTACTTTTCTCTTTAACTTTTAGTTAAACTATTTTCTGTAACTTTTAGTCACTATTGTATTTCTACTTCTGTCCACCTTCCCTGTGAAACCAAAGCTCATGGTGAGTAAGAGGGAGGTTTTATTCCCCTTTCCATCCAGCATAACGTCTAGTATATGTAAAAGACATGTATTATTTTTTATTTTATTTTATTTTTTTTTAAAGATTTTATTTATTTATTTGACAGAGAGAGATCACAAGTAGGCAGAGAGACAGGCAGAGAGAGAGAGAGAGGAGGAAGCAGGCTCCCTGCCGAGCAGAGAGCCCGATGCGGGACTTGATCCCAGGATCCTGAGATCATGACCCGAGCCGAAGGCAGCGGCTTAACCCACTGAGCCACCCAGACATGTATTAATTGTTGGACACATGAAAGACTTCTTGAGACTAGAGTCAGAGGGAAGCAGAGAGGTGAGGGGTTCTTAGAATACCTCTATGGCTGCTGGAGAACATAAAATACTTCTGAAGAAGAGATTGTTGTGTGAACTTGAGTTTAATAACCTTTTGTGGTCCAGTCACTCATTAGGAAAACTAGTCCGTACTCCCTATGTCTAAGTCAATGTCTGGCAGACAGTATAGTTAAGAAATATGTACTAAATGAAGGATTGGATATAAAAAGGGATATAAGAGAGACCACGGTAGGGGTGAGGGTAACTGGAAAGGAAGAGTAGAACTCAGAAACTATTGCAAGGAGAAATGCCAAGAGCATAGGTATGGGGGTGGGGATATAGCAAGTTAGAGAAAAAAGGAATAGAGCAGTTGGATAGTGCAAAGAGGGATATATACAGGCAATGAAGGACGGGGGCGGGGGAGGTGGTGAAGACAGGGAGAAGTGCAAACAAAGGGGACAAACCTGGCCAATAAAGAGACCCAATGAGATGTCTCAGTGGTCCAAATGTGAGGTATTGAGAGTCTAGACCAGGAGGTGGTATGGGATTAGAATGGATAAGAGGTGTGTGAAATGAAGGAAGCCTCATCAGTAGAACTTAATGAGTGACTCTGTATAGAAAAGAGAGAAAGGAATGAAGAATGTTGACAAGATTTTGAATGTCAGAGACATGACCAAATTAAGCAAACCCAGGAAAGGGAGCTGGCTTTGCAATACAATGGAAGACTAGCTTTCCCAGAGGTTTTAGAAGATTGTGATAGAAATAGGAGGCCTCATGGCCCTTTAAAAACTGGATTAAGATCAACAAATTTTCTCATAAACTCCAATAGTTGTCTTGTGTAGTTTATAAATTAAGCATTACCATAGTATTTTACAAAATAAATATGCGATTAATAAAACTGGAAAAACTCAAAAAGAAAAAAAAATCCATAATTCTATCATACAATTATAACAACCAACATCAAAATTTGGGGGGAATACATCATTTGAGTAACTTTCTTTTTTTAATTAAAAAATTTTTTTTAAAGATTTTTTTTTAAAAAAGATTTTTATTTATTTATTTGAGAGAGACAGAGATAGGGAGAGAGAGCACAAGCTGGGAGGAGAGGGAAAAGCAGGCTCTCTGCTAAGCTGGAAGCCTGATGTGGGGCTCGATTTTAGGACCCTGGGATCATGATCTGAGCCGAAGGCAGACACTCAACCAACTGAGTCACCCCAGTGACCACCTTTGAATAATTTTCTAATGGATTAATGTCTTATACACAGTTTTCCCATCAGAAATACCATTATTTCTTCAACATTTATATTCTTTGAATTGTTTTAAGTTCATATATATCTCCCTGTTCAAAAAATACTGATAGTTCTGAATTACTCTTTACATAGGATTATATTTACATAAGATCTCTCCATTCTAACTCCCCTTAAATTCTACCAATCTCACTCTTCTAAAGGAACCACTGTTAACAGTTAATATTTATTTTCAGAATTCTTTTGGTGCCCAATCATATTAACACATACTTTGTGTGTACAAACATATTATCTATATAGATGTATAGATATGATCTCTTTATGTGTATACATGAATCTCATTCATAAGCATGTATACATGTATAACATTATAATGGCTGCATAGTGTTCTATATTAGGAGTGTATCATAAATTACTCAATTGCTGAACATTTAGATTTTCATTTCTGTACTTTAAAAAACAATGCAAAAAAGAGTATACATCTCTTAATTCTGACTTTACTGGAAATTCTTCTAGTGTTTCACTGTTAAATATGATATTAGTTTAGATAAATGTTCTTTGTCATGGTAAAGTAGGCTTCTTTTGTCCCAGTTTACTGAGATACTTTTAATTATGAAAAGCTTCCTCATTCTAACAAATACCTTTTTTGGATTCTGCTGAAACAGTATTACCCCTTTGACTTATTAAAGTGATGATTCATTAATACAAATAGCCCTAGACTTAACGATGATTTGACCTAAGATTTTTTTGACATTCAGTAGAAACTTTGTTTTGAATTTTTATCTTTTCCCAGCAAGCAATATGCAGTATAATACACTCTTGTGATGCTGGGCTTCCGCAGCAGTGAGCCACAGCTCCCAGGCCGCTATGTGATCACAAGGGTAAACTTACAGCTATTTTGGTTTTCACGTCCAGTATAGTATTCAATAAATTACATGAGCTATTCAATACTTTATTATGGAACAGGCTTTGCATAAATGATTTTGTCAAACTGTAGGCTAATGTAAATGTTCTGAGTATGTTTCAGGTAGGCTAGGCTAAGCTATGATGTCAGGAGGTTAGGCATATTAATTGTATTTTCAACTAAAAATATTTTCAACTCTATGATGGGTTTATTGGGACATAAGCCTATTGCAACTCAGGGAAGATCTGTACATTAATAATCCTTCCTTATTACTGGATTAACCCATCCTGGTAAATTTTGTTATTCTTTTAATGATAAACTATTGAATTTCCTTTGCTAATATTTTATTTAGGATTTTGAATCTATGTTCATTTGCTGATATTTTTAACTTGACCAGGAACTGGCTTCTAGATGTTTAATGGATGTGTCATTGCAAATATTAGAGGCTTGAAAATAGACACACACCCAGTGGCCTAGGAATCTGGGATGTCTTCCACATAGCTCTCATAATAAGCAACTGCCTTAGTCTCTATTAATAATAGGGGAGAGGACTTCCAGCCCCTCCTGTCCTAAGTTATTCTATCTATTTCCCAGGCCTCTACTTTGGAAGGCCGGGCCACAGAGAGAGACAGTCTGATCAATGTGTTTGTGACCCCCTCCATTCAAATCCATATAGCTTGGGGTCTTTCAGAGGAAATGCCTGCTCTATTATCTTTAAGGTTGGCCAACTGGGAGCCAGTCACATCACCTTTTTGATAAGAAACAGGTTCTAAACAAACTTAAAGCTAAATTAAAACAGCAGCTCATTTGGATATCTTGAATCCTTATAGCTTTTGATACCAAAAACTGTAGAGGATTCTTAGTTTTTAAAACTGAATTAATAGAAAGATATATTCATTTTTACAAATTATAATGGAAAAAATAACAACTTAAAATTTTCACTTATTTTAGATTAATTCTTCCCCATCCCCAGGACTGATAGAACTAGAAGGGAATTATTCATTAGCTATAAAAGGCCCACTTTGTGGATAAGATGAAAGATTCTTAAGAAACACGGGGTTGGGGTAAAGTTCAGGTTATGAGAATAGGTTTGAAGCATTCTAACTCTTTCTCTGATGGAATATGAGGGCACGGCCATCTTTATTCTTTCCACTCCTGAGTGTAACCATGGCATTCCTTGTTCCTAACTTGTCTGTCAGCTGGGACTTGCTGTGAAGATGAAATGAATTAATATAGGTAAAATATTTGGATTGTTACCTGGCACATTGGAGCCCTCCATAAACATTAGCTACTGTTAATTATTATGGAGGTAAGCAGCTTGGACATGATTCCTACTGGTTCTCACCTCCTGGTATTCATGCTTTTGTGTAATCTCCTCATCTTGAATGTGACTAGACTTAGTGACTTGCTCCCAATGAGTAGAATATGGCAATAGTGATAAGCTGTCTCCTCTGTGATTACATTACAACAGATTGTGACTGCCATTTTGCTGGAATCTATTGTCTTCGGTTTGTAACACACAGCAAACTGCCATACTGGTACAGAATTAGGGTAGTTTTTGTCCCACTGCCTGCAAGAATCTGAATCTTAGCAGTAACTATATGAGTAAGTTACAAGTGGAATCTTCCCCACTTGAGCCTTGAAATGATTACATCTCCACATGACGCCTGGATTACATCTTGTGAAAGACCCTGAAACTGAGGCTCTAGCTCCATCGTATTCAGATTCCTAAACCAGAGACACTGATGCTGTTCTAAGCCCTTAAATTTTGGAGTGATTTTTATGTAACAATGGATAATAGTACAATTTCTATTTATTTGTGATTATTAACAGTATAGTAAATGTAACACCATGGACTCTGGAGCCTGATTCTGGGGCTTGACTCCCCATTCTGTCAATCACTATCTGTTTGACCTTGTATAAACTACTTAATCTCTCTGTGCCTCAGTTTCCTTATTTGTAAGATAAAGATAAATAATAGTTGTGAAGAGTAAATGAAAATACACCTCAAGACTCTGGCACATAGTACGTGCTATATATGTTGGATGTTATTATTTATATGAAGAAGAAACTAGGGCTTAGACTTTCCCTGCTCACATTAGCTAGCCATCAGCTCTGGATTTCTACTAAGATCTTTTGCAAACGAGAGTACCTTCTTGTTTTAGTTTATAAGCACATTCTGCCCAGTGCTGAAGTGAGAGCGAAACAGAAGGAATAATGTTTTCTACATTACTTCCTGAGGAGAAATTGGATGTCCTTTCAAGTACGTCTTCTTAAAGATAAGGAATTGGTTTATTTCTCTGAAAGAGAAGTGTAATTTCATGCCACCTTGTCGCCTACCCTCAAATACTGAATAGTACTGGATGGGTTACAGTGGATGGGAGAGTGTGCTCTTAATCTACCCTCACAGTTCTTATGTGGCAGGTTCAGCATAGGCCCCCAAAATTAAATTGAGTCAAATGGAAGCCAGAGAAGTAATAACATTCTACTAGTCCAAGAAAGAGCTGGGCAGAGGCAAGGTCTAAAAGAATAACTTCAACAGGTAAGAAATTCAATCTTGAACTGATGTAAGATCAGATAGAAACAAGCTTGAGAGAGGTCACTTCTTGATTCAGGCACTAGGTGTCACAGACCTCTCGAGAGCCAAAGCTATACATTTGTACAGCCCTTGCGAGTTTACCAAATCTTTTCGCACACTGTATTTCATAAGTTTACGTTTGAGTCCACACTGACATATGATCCTCCCTTTGTGATGAGGCAATGTGAGCTCAGAGGGGCTGTGTTTCTTATTTGAGGCCACACAGCTACTAGGTGGGCTGAGAATCAAAGCTGCTTTCTGCTCTGTGTAATAGGACATTTGGTTTGCCAGAGCTGTTGGGTTATTTTTATCCATTTCCGTATCATTCAGGATAGAATTATTTAGGACTTAACATTCCTGACCAGGAGTGTAGCCTAGATGAGCTGCTCATGGCAGACATCCTATATGTGAGCTGGGATTTGGAATTCTAAGTTTCAAGTAGGTTCATTTTATTCTAGTCAACAAATATTGCTTTTCTCCATACTATTCCCATACAGAAACTATTCTGTGACACTACCCCAAAGATTTCCTCTGAAATCTCCTGATGAATGCAAAGTGTTATATGGGCATCCAAAAATGCTGATTCTCAATTTTAAAACTGCCTTTTACCACCTACCTGTGCCATTTTTACAATATTCTATGGTATGACCTTAGAGATGATTGCAGCACAGAAACACCATTTGGTATAGTGAGAATGGCCCTGGATTATGTTTTTAAAAACTGTACCCATGCCATAGTATTTAATAGGAGGGTTTTTATCTGACTTTATGTTCAAAGCAAACAGTGCATTGGCTTTATCTTTATCAAGTACTGTGCATCAGTAGTCTTTATGAATGGTCCCTTATTAAATATGAACAATGTAACTGGGATGCAGGGTCTTTCCAAGTAACAATGTGAAAAAGATGTAAAGTTGTCAGGTCCATGTGGAGAAGTTTTGCTCTCCTAACAGTCAGTGCCTTCATGGTGTAACTGGCCGAGTTGTTTCTCTCTGGTACATTCTATTCAGGTGTAACATTCTCTGGAACAGTCTCAGGATTCCAGATCTTTCTGCTACTCACCTAATCCACCAAGTGCCACATGCTCTGTCAGGTTCTCTGGGGATATGGTAAGACCTTGCAAACACCTTTATTCATTAAACAACTGTTTCCTGCCCTCATAGAGTTTACATTCTGATGAAGAAGACATCCAATGAACACAATAACAACATAATGAAGTAAAATGTGTGGTATACAGTGAGGAGTGCTAAAGATTTTTTAAAAATCAGGTAAAGCATTTTGAAATTTTAGATGGGTGGGCTGGAAAGGCCTCACTGAGAAGGTGAATTCTGAGTAGACACTGAGGAGAAAAGGCTTAGCAATAGGACAAAAGCCATGCTACAGTGGAAGTCTGTAGAAGAAATTTCAGAAACACTTGAGGACAGTGATACAGCTGATGCAGCCAGCACTCCCATAATACATGTGCTATTTCAGGCAGGATTGTCAATCCTTTAAATAGATTAATTCATTTAATCTTCACGACAACCCCATTCTAAGAGAGGAATCACTTGTGAGAGAGCAACTGAGGTAAGAATGGAGAGGAGATCAGGGAAGGCTACACAGAGGCAATGGCATTCCCACTGGCCCCAAATGATGACTGTATTGGGAAGAGGAGCTTCTGGATGCAGGAACAGGAGAAGAGAAGCAGATGAAGGGAGACATACAGACAAAGTGCAGAGACAGAAATATGTTTGTTATGACCCAGGAATGTGTCTGGCAGTCAAAGTCATTTTTAAAAATAACTGGGTTTTGATATTTTTCTAAGAGGAAAAAAATCTGTTTTATTGAAGATAATAGCTTTAAGGGGTAGAGGAGAAAGACTTTATATTTATGAGGCACAAAGGATCTTTTTATGGCTTAGGACTTTATGAGAGTGGGGTTGAGAATGACTTCTACACCACGGCTGACTTCTCTCGAAAAGGCTAGGATTCAAGAAATGAAACAGTAGAAAAAGCCCATCGCATTCCCATCGGCCCTTTCTCTAATCAGGCAGATATTATAAATGACTTTCAAATCATTTAAGTAGCTTCCACTTGGCCTTTTGGAGGTGCAACATGACATACACAAAATAGCCCTGCCTCCTGATCTGTGTACATGTCCTATTGATTTTCAATGTCCAAGAGAATCTTTATCTTTTTAAAGACTTACTTGAGAGGGAGAGAGCACATGGTAGGGGGTGGTGAGCAGAGGTAGAGGGAGGGAGAGTCTTAAGCAGACTCTGTGCGGAGCGTGGAGCCAGCCAAGGGATTCAGTCTCATAACCCCATGATCACGACCTGAGCTGAAACCATGGGTGAGAGGCTTAACTAACTGTGCCAACCAGGCACCCTTCCAAGAGCATTTGCAGGTGTCTCATGAATTTTCTTATATAACTTTTTCCCAAACTAACATTAAGGTGTTTTGTGCCTCTTGCTAAAAAAATATTTGATCTCCATGCTTCTTTAAAAACTCCTAGTACAAGACAATGGTAATTTGAATATTTTAATGCCAGTGCATTACTTAGGAAAGTACTTCATGACACTGCCACAATTTTTATTACAAATATGAGCAAATGGAAGGAAGTTTTTCTAATGAGATTAAGAGGCTCTTAAAGACAACAGATTTTTCTCCCAAAGTTGTCTATAGATCTGCCCAAACCCTTACAGCATTTTAGCAGGTACCTTTAAGTATTAAATCTTTCTTCTGGATGTTCTTATTTTTTGAAGTGTAAATGCCTCTGTAAATCAATTCAAATCACATGGGCATTAATTTATTGGCTGTACAACAAAAACCATCATCAATGACATAAGTAGGTGGCTCTTTGGAATGAAAATAAGGAGTTTGACCTTATGTCTCAGTTTATGAATATGTTAATAACTATTAATTTGCTCTGTTTTGTGGATTTTTGTTCCAGCAGCTCTTTAAGAACTTCGAAATGGCAACTTGCCAGGTGACTTACTCTCTCTCTCTCTCTCAAAAAGGGCACAGTTGTGATAATATTTGAATAATAAAAACAATAGTAGACAAGTGGAAGAAGAGGCAAGGAGGAAATCATTTCAAGGTTTGTCTGTATCGACCTAGTTTAGTCAAATGAAAGATGTAAAATGACCATGATTTGTGCAATATGTTACATTTTGGTTATGCAAACAAGTATTTAAAACATATAAAAAGATTAAAGTATTAGCCTTAAGGTATTGTAAATAGCAACAGTGTCAACACTGCATATATAAGCTGCTAAAATTAAATTATGGAATTCTCTCATCAGAATGAAGAACTAAGTTGTTAAAATTAAATCAGTGGAAGAAATCTACACTGAATAAGCCATAATTTGATATTGAAATGAACCATATATATTCCACAAGGTCCACACACGCTCCCTTTCTCTTCTCCCTTCTCTGTTCCCCCAGGCAGTTCTCTACCCAAATCTTTAACTATCAACTCTGAACTGATCATTGCGATCTCATTCTCACCTCTGATTATGGCCACGAGTTAGACTTCTCTTTTTAATTACACTATCATTCCAGACTGGGGAACCTAACAGGCAACATGTCCCCAAACAGTCTCTTTTCTTTCCCCTCCCGATTTTTGGCCCAGTGGTTCATCAAAGTGCTCAACTCAGAAACCTGTGAAGCATCCAGGGGATTCCTTCTCTATTCATCTCTACATCTCACTGATAACTCTCTCCTTTTGACTATTCTCTCTTTTTAATATCCGCATTATTTACCTCTTCTCTTTCCAATGCCACTTCTGCATTCAATTCCTTATCACCTGTCACACGAATTCTAACTGGTGTCTGCTCCTCCTTACTCTTCCAACTTACTAGCTATACTTTGGAGTGAGCTCTCTAAAATGTGGATTTGATCAAGTTCTTCTCAGCTTTGTCATCCCAAGACTCGTCATCACTTATAAGACCAAGCTCAAACTTTTGAGTGCAGCCTGGCCTTTGTCTTGTTCCAGGCTCATCTGTTGCTATGCTGTTGCACCTGTGTTTCCGCCAGGTTGAATGACTCGTGATCCCTCAGATGATCCTTTCTTTATCTTTACAGATCCTCTTCTGGATTGCTTTTCTTCTGTTCTTTATTCAGAAAATTTCTTGGCATACTTTAGGACTCCGCTCAAGTACAGTTTCCTTCAGGGGTCTACTTTGTACTCCACATTCTCCTTCATCCTAGTCACAGTGCCTGGTTTGTATTTCTAGCATACTGTATATTTCATCTGGCTGTAATTATTAATTTATATGTTTCCTTCCCAAAAATTGGGGTTCTGAAAGGATGGAACAGTGGTCTACTCATTGTTTCATTTCCAGTGCCTAGGATATAGCCAACAGATTTATAGTACCACACTGTATACCAAGCACTATAAGAAGTGCTGGACTACAAGGGTAAATACTACAGATAGCACAGGGCTTGGCATATTCACATATCTACCCATGTATCTACACACCGATCCTCCCACCCACCTATCCAGTAAATAATAGTTGAGCACCTACTAAGTACTGATACTGTATTCTCCAACGGTTAACAAAGGAATGTGATCTTTCTTCTTGTGAAGCTTGAAATCTAAGAGAAATAGATATTAGGAGAGGAAATACGCTCTTCTAAATTATGAAAAGTCTATGAGGGGCAAGAACAGAATATTATAAGATATTATAAGATAAGATATAAGTGATATAGGGAATCTTCTTTAGAATGGGTTACAAGGGAAGGTTGCTCTGAAGAGTGGCAAGTTACTAGACAGTAAGCCATATGTGTTTGGTAAATAAACAAGTGACCTAAAACAAAGTTGTAAATGGTTGTTCTGGAGGAAGCCTATTGCTTTGCTATGGCATGTAAGAGACCAGTAGGTTCCAGGGGCTGAAAGGTCACAGGTGCTGAAGCTTCTGAAAGGTGAAGACCGTTTTCTGTGAGGGTCATAGCCCTCATCCACAGAGTTGGTAAACGTACAACTGTGGGCAAAAGAGAAGAGGAGGGCATTTTGTGAATCCTTTCCCTAAGGTTTGAGTCTGAGAAGAGCACAATAGCACTGGAGAGGATTTCCCCTGGAAGGCTTCTTCAACCAGACCATCTTACCAAGGACTGAGACCCTGTGCAGATTTAGAGTTGGGTTTCTTTACTATATGACTTTCTCCTTTCTCTTTTATCTTCACTTGTCTTTGTACTCTTGACTAGCTCAGCATCTTGACTCCATGTAACAATTTCTTGAGGCCACAATGCCTGCTATTTGACCTTTTTCCTATTTCTTCTTCAGTTATCTTCTATCTATTTAATCTCTTTTCGTCTTGTTTTCGCCTTGCTTTACTTCACTGTAGGTCCTCATTTCCAGAGCTAAAGGATTTTTAATTCTATTTATATTCTTATGATATTTTGTTCTCTGATTTTTACTTGCACCTTTTTTGCTTTTTAACACTTAATTTAACATTTTAGCTTTCAAACTATGATGCCTATGCCAAAATAAAACCCATTTATTTTTAACCCATCATTTAAAATTCTTGACTTTCAGAATTTTAATATTTTTTTAAAAAATATTTTATTTGTTTATTTGACAGAGATAGATCACAAGTAGGCAGAGAGGCAGGCAGAGAGAGAGAGAGGGAAGCAGGCTCCCCGCTGAGCAGAAAGCCCAACATGGGACTCGATCCCAGGATCCTGAGATCATGACCTGAGCCGAAGGCAGAGGCTATCACCCACTGAGCCACCCAGGTGCCCCAGAATTTTAATCTTTTAAAAATTATTTTAATTTAATTTTCATGTTGTTTTGTTATTTTATTTTCATTTCTTAGTTTTTAAAATTAACCATTCTGAATTAAAGAAATTTGTTTATTAACAAAATTTGTGAGACCTATGAAAGTACCAAGAAAGGAAATAATGACCTGCAATTCCACTATCCTGAGCTAGCCACTGTCAAAATAATATGTATATATACTATATACTATAGAGGAGTGTATTATATGCACCTATATGAAAATATGTGTATCTATGCATATGTATTAAACATAAGATTAATGATACATGGAATTTTATATTTAATTTTTATTTAAATTTATGTTTAAGGCATGTCACTACATTATTAATACTCTATAAACATTTCCAGGTAGATTCCAATATGGGCTCTTGGGCAAGAAGAGTCTTTTTGAGCATTCTAAACTGGTCTGGACACTTTATTTCCCATTCCTCAAAAAGAATTTGACTTGCTCAGAGGCCTTCTAAAGAAGACACAAATTATCCTAGTGGACTGGATACTGAGGATTGGAGCTTACCAGACCCCCTTATCAGAAATAGTCCCAGTTCTCAGCTCTTTCTTAGATGTCTTAGATCACCTGTTACACAAACACTGAAGAAATGTGAACCCATCTGGTTTTTTGTAGCCTCTGTTCCAGCACATGGGTTTGTTGAATGAGTAGTTGATGAGTTCCAAGTTTTGACTCTGTATGTGAGTCTATATGCACCACTTATGCTTATGACACTTGTGCCTGTCTTGAAGTCCAAACCACTGTTTGGTAAATATGTCCTTAAGTTTCTTTCCAATCCGGGAAACTTATGTCTGATTCCAATTCTTAAGTGTTCCCAATATTATTATGACAGGATGCAACAAGGAGCCTCTACAAACCACATTCATTGTCTTGGCCTAGATGGAGATTTGGCTCAGGTGTAACATCTCCCCTGGCCTCAATGCAAAGCTATTCACACCTTCATCAGACTGCCTTGGTCAGTTAAACGTGAGTTGATTTCCATCAAGCTTTCTGGGCTGAGGATATTGTGAAGCAATCTAGGACAACCTAGAAGCTTTAGATACCTGGTATGATGATAATCGTGACGTGTTCCCAGAAAGGATATCAGCTGAGATATCCTGAGAAATAGGTGCAGTAGCAGAAATTTCTGGAACTGAATTATCCTGGGAGGCGCTGAGCTGCAGGTATGTGTTTCGACCATGTAGGACAAGTCTGTTTGGAGCAAGACAAGATAAGAATAGAGGTAAATAGGGTTTTTAGCTTTTTAGTCCTTCGTTTCTCATAGCTGTTAAAACAAATCACCATAAACTTAGTGACTTAAAACAACATGAATTTATTCTTTTATAGTTCCGGAAGCCAGAAGTATACAAAATCAGTTTCACGAGGCTAATTTCAAGGTGTCAGCAGAACTGGTTTTCTGGAGGCTCTAGGAGAGAACCCATCTCAGGCCTCTTGCATGTCTAGAAGCTGTTGACATTCCTTGGGGGTGGCATAATTTTTTTAAATCTCTCTCTGCTTCAGTCGTCACATTTCTATCTTATCTCCTGCCTTCCTTTTATAAGGATCCCTATGATATGTTAGGCCCACCTAGATAATCCACAATGATTTTCCCAACTCAAAATCCTTAATAGTATCCGCAAAGTCCCTTTTGCCATATAAGGTGACATTGACATTTCCTGGGGTAAATTCCAGGAAATGAGAATCTTTGATTTCCTAGAGAGTAGGTAAAGAAATAATTTCTGTTCCAAAAATTCTTGATAATTTGTTTGTATCATGTAGACCCTCTAAATGGATAGGATAAAGCAGATAAATTCAAACAGGAGTCTCAAATACAGGAGTTCATAGGATGTTAAGTCAGATAATATCTCTTGGCCTAAGAGGTCACCTGAAAGATAATGTAGCCATTTCATAGACCAAGCACCATTATGGTATAGTCACACGGATGAAGCATGTTCTGAAGCCCATCTTCCACTCATCACTTTTCTGGATTCAGAAAAGTTAGAGGGCCTCTGGGGTATAGTTTGTTAAAGCTTGTGTCCCATCGAGTTAAGACAGGAGGCTAGAGAGTAGATAATCGGCAAAGATTGTGACTGCTTAATGCCATGGTGGTCTCTGCGTAGAGCTCTCCATTCTTTTTCTTTATGAAGAATATGGAGAGTCCTACAGGGACAGTTGCAGGAATTCCTGCTTCAAGCTGGTGTCCATTATATTCCTGTGAAGTACCTTAGCTCAGAGAAAGGAAAATGAGTTCTTGGGACCTAGGCACATCGGCTGCAAAGTTGTCTCTTGATCAGAGCTGGGGTAGCAAACAACCAATTGTTTCTTCTTTTTTAAATTTTAAAAAAGATTTTATTTATTTATTTGACAGAGAGAGAGAGAGAGAGAACACAAGTGGGGGGAACAGCAGGCAGAGGCAGAGGGAGAAGCAATCTTCCTACTGAGCAAGGAGCCCGATGTGGGACGACATCCCAGGATGCTGGGGTCATGACCCGAGCCAAAGACAGCCTCTTAACTGAATGAGCCACCCAGGGATCCCACAACCAATTATTTCTTATGTCTGTGAAAACAAGCAACTCAGGCAGAAACTTGGAACCATCTTTGACATGTCTCTTTCCTGCTAACAAATCGAGTTCTATCAATTCTAGTCTCAGTATACCATTTTAACCATCCACTTCCCTTCACCTCTACTCTCTTTGTCCTGGTCTTGATAAGATCTCACCTGGATTTCTGAAACAGCCTCCTAATTTCTCCTCTATATTCTATCTCACCACCCTTATTCTACTCTCTATAGTAAAATAAGACTTCATGTGGCTCTCTGGGTCGGGTCAGGTCCCCTGGGAAGCAAATACCAAGACAGACCTAGAAGTGTAAGAGATTTATTTGATGGGAGGGTGGGGGATGGGGGGGATACTGTGAAAGATAAAGAAAAGAGGGAGGAGTCTGATGAGAAACCTGAGAATACAGATTTCCTGTGAGAGGAGTCCCACGTTGGGCCGTAATGGCTTGGCTCTAATACCTCCACTGAATGGTGCTCAGGCATGGGTTGGAAGCAGCCCAGGGGAAGTGTCACCGACCTCACGGTGAAGACTGGTGGATGCAGGTGTGGCAGCCAGAAGCTCTCAGTTAACTACGTTCCTCACAGCCGATTCTCTCCAAGATTTGAGTGGCAGATTCCTATGACTATCATGTTCTCCTTTGTAGAATACTTCCTTAGCTTCTCCTTTGAGCTCCTTAACGTGGCACACAAGCCCTGGCTCTTGTCTGTTTCTCCAACCTCATTTCAGTTTTCCTTTTCTACGTTTCTCAGCCAATGAACTGCTTCTGTACCGGGCCCTCCTTCCTCTTCCTTTTTATTTAAATAACTCTTTTTTTTTTCCAATTTATTTATTTTCAGAAAAACATTATTCATTATTTTTTCACCACACCCAGTGCTCCATGCAAGCCGTGCCCTCTATAATACCCACCACCTGGTACCCCAGACTCCCACCCCCCCCGCCACTTCAAACCCCTCTGAAAAACAGTCCGAGGGGTTATTTAAATAACTCTTAATCTTTCCCCAGGTTTCTGCTTACATATCTCTTCCTCCCCAAAGCTGCACAACCCTCTATTCACTCCCATCCATTGGTCTGTCCATCCATCCATTGACACAATGCTGATTTTAAAGTAGTACCTGTAGATGATAAAAACAAAAAATAGCAACAAAACCCTCACTCTTCAAATGTAGCCCCTTTTAACTATTTCTGATTTTAATCTAGTAGTTATCATAAACTCAAATTATACCTTTGATTTTTAGTTTATAAAATGTGAGCACCTATTGACTTTATGCTATGAAAGGTAAAGAATTCAGAGCACTTATGTTCATCATCCCTCCTCTTCCCTTTTCCACCTCCAAGTTCAGGTTAGATATATTCTTACCTATGTAAGTGTTTACCTTTGTAAGTTTGTGTTATTTTATATTTGTATTTAATAACTCTTTGCTCTAAAAAGAAGTAACTTGTTCTATAAAATGAAGAAATAAGCTCAGCTCTCTACTTCCCTCTCCTGTCCCTTCTTTTTTAATCTTAATCATTTGGTTACTTGTATATTAACAAGGCTTCTACTTTCTTTCTATTATATAGAAAATACACTTGTTTTCCATGCTTTTCCTGTAATTCTAAAAATGGAAAGCCAGTAAAGTGTGTTTACATTATCGAGTATGTAAATACAATACACTGGTAAAGCAACTAGTGTGTTTGGGCTCACATAGACAGCAATGTTTGTATGACCAACTCTGTCCCTTCAGAATGAGAATGTTTCAAGCATTCTCTTTTCTTTCGCTCCAAAATATGGCTCAAAATTGAGTTTCCATTTGCCTTTCTTTTTTCTTCTTGGCAGGAAAAATACCAGCCATCATTTTACTATAGTGCTTCTGTGTTTTAATCATACCATCGGCACAACAGAATCTCCTTTCTGATTCTTCTATTTCATTTCCTTGGCATCCTGAAACCTCTTGATTCCCAAGTCATTGCCATTGTCTCCTGAATTTCCTTTTTATCTTGATGAAGTAAATCCTCAAGTCATTTTTTTTTTTTTAGAAGTCTATGTGGGACATGATTTTCTGAGTATCTGAACAATGGAGTGACACTATTGTATCGTAAGTTAAGAGTGTGTACTCTGCAGCCCAACTCTGGGGGTCCAATGCCCAGGTCTGCCTCTTATGAGTAGCAGAATCTTGGGCAACTTTCTCATCCTCTTAATGCTTCTCTTTTCTCATTTGTGAAACCAGAGATAATAATTGTATCAAGTTAATTGGATTGTTCTGAGGATTAAATAAGTTAATAATTACAAAGTACCTGGTTCGTAGTAAGTAAAATAAATATTAGCCATTATGATAGGCTTGAAAATGTTACTATTTTCCCTTACCCTTGAAGAACAGTTAAATTACTCTGGATATAGAATTCTAGATTCAAAATCCTTTTAAGTTTCTACAGAAACTTAAGTGTTGCTATTTAAATGCTTAATTTTATTTCCTTTGTAGATGACCTACTTTCTTATTTTTACCTTTTAACCATTCTGGGATATTTTTAGCTTTTCTTTTTATGCTTGAAATTCCAAAATTTCATGAGGATATATCTATGTATGGTGTTTCTTTCATACTCCTTACTACTTGGTGAACTTCATTCCGAGAATTCTAGTTTTTCTCCCAACGACCTTCTGTTCTATTATTATTTCTTTTTCTTCCTTGCGTTATCTTTTTTAGTTATATTGCCCATTTCTGCAACTTTATTTTCAAGTTCACTAATTTAGCCTTCAACCTTGTTCATTCTGTTAATTCTATTACTTAGCTTTCCTATTTCTTTTAATAGTCATATTTTAAGGCCTCTGATTTTCTCACTGATGTATTAAAAATTATTTTTTTTTAAAGTTTATTTTCTAGAGAGCTTGCATGTGTGTGTGCAGGGAGGGGTAGAGGGAGAGAATCTTTAAGCAGACAAGCAGACCCCCCCACTGAGCAGAGAGCCCAACTGGGTCTCTATCCCATGACCCATGAGATCATGACATGAGTCAAAACCAAGTGTCAGATGCCCAACTAAATGAGCCATCAAGGCACCCCTTGTTGATCTTTTTTTTATAACAGCCTATTTTCTTTTCTTCAATATCCTCTTAAATATCTTTGGGAATACTATTTTTAATGATGAAAGTTCTTTTCTCTTTCTTGCATCTTCTCTTTCTTCTTGATCAAATGTTTGTTGCTCATTGATCCTTTCTTTCATGCTTTAACTTTTTCTCAGATATTTGGCTGTCTGTTTATATTTAAGGTTAAAGGACCATGTTGGTTAGTATAGGTAGGCAACCTGAACTTACACAGCTCTGAGACCTGTTGTATAGTTCTGATTACCCAAAAACCCTCTCTCTTAATGGAGGTCTGACTTTGGGTAAAAGCTGGTTCCTGTGGATCAGGCACCCTTTAAATTCATGGGCAAAAGATGGGCAGGCAGTGAGCAAAATAAGGAGGCCTTCACTCTTGGGGTGGAGCTGACTCTGAGCTCAGCCAGCCAGTGTCCAAGGAGCCTCTAGACCTCCACATACATATTTGTATGTTTTCTCTATTTTTATTTTTGGAAGCCAAAGTTACTTTGGGCTCTTTTCTGCCTTTTTCTTCCAATCCCAACAGCCATATCCAAGTGGATATGAAATGCCATGATCAGCTCTCTTAATACAGATAAGAAGAGGATGGGGAACTTAGCTGCATCTCAGAATTTCTGCGCTTCCATCCAAATGACTTGATCTTTGTACCTGCAGAATACCATAGACTGGGTGACTTATTAATAACAGAAATTTATTTCTCACAATTCTAGAGGCTAGAAAGTCCAAGGTACTGGTAGATTTGATGTCTGGTGAGGTCCAGCTTCTTGGTTCATAGATGGTGATCTTGTTGCTGTGACCTCACATGGTGGAAGTGGCAGGGGAGATTTCTGGGGTCTCTTCCATAGGGGCACTAAACTCCCAGAGATCCCACCCCCCTCATACCATCACATTAGGGGATAGTATTTCTACCTATAAATGTCAGGGGTGGGAGCACACAAACATTCAGTCCATTGCAATCACCTTGAACTAGAACTTTCCTACTAATTTTTTTAAAATGAAATTTAAAACTTCTTTCATCTTTTGAAAGGTAATATATTCACATCATTTGAAATCACAAGACATAAAAAAGTACTACTATACTTTTAGTAAAACCTCTCTGGCTTAAGTAAAAGACAGTTCCTTGAATTAAAAATGACAGATTTATTTACTTATGAATAACAACAGAAAAATCTTGAATTTCATAAAGGTTAGTTATGATTCTGGACTTCTTTTTTTGGGGGGGGGTCTGTCATAATTAGGAAAATTCCTAAGCAGGATTAAGAGTGTTCTTTTTACCTTTGCCTCATCTGCCTAGTACCTCCCTATTTTTCCAAAAGTTTACTACTATGAGGAGTGTAAATACAGTTGACTCTTAAACAATGAGAGGTTAGGGGTGCCACCCTCCATTAACCTGCACAGTCAAAAATCTATGTATAACCTTTGAGGGGCACTGGGGTGGCTCAGTTGGTTAAGTGTCTGACTCTTGATCTCAGCTCAGGTCTTGATCTCAGGGTCAGGTGTGGAGGCACCATGCTGGGCATGGAGCCTACTTAAAAAAAAATCTGGTGATAAGTTTTGAGACCCCCCAAACTTAACTACTAATAGCCCACTGTTGGACATCTTACTGATAAGATAAACAGTTGATTAACACATATTTTGTTATATATATTTTTACTATATTTTGAGCTACAGAAAAGAAAATGTTATTAAGAAAATCATATGGAAGAGAGAATGCATTTACAGTACTCTGCTGCATTTACAAAAAAAAAAATCCTTATAAGTGGAACCATTCAGTTCTAACTCCTGTTGTTCATGTCAACTGTGTGTGTATATACATATATAAATATATTTATTTAACTCCAATAGAATATACTCCACACTGCTCTATATTTGCCTTTTTCTTTTAATAATGTATCTTACAGATATTTTCTTTTTTTGAATTTTATTTTATTTAAATTCAATTAACATACCATGCATCATTACTTTTAGAGGTAGAGTTCAGTTATTTATCAGTTGCATGTAACACCCAGTGCTCATTATATCAAGTGCCCTCCTTAAAGCCCATCACCCAGTTATCCCATCCCCTACCCACCTCCCCTCCAGCAACACTCCATTTGTTTCCTATAGCTAAGAGTCTCTTATGGTTTGTTTCCTCTCTGATTTTGTCTTATTTTTCCCTCCCTTCCCCTCTAATCTTCTGTTTTCTTAACTTCCACATATGAGTGGAATCATATGATAATTTTCTTTCTCTGATCGACTAAATTTGCTTAGCATAGTATCCTCTAGTTCCATCCACATTGTTGTAAATGGTAAGATTTCATTTCCGGATGACTGAGTAATATTCCATTGTATGTGTGTGTGTGTGCATTTAAAATAGCTTCCTGGGGTGCCTGGGTGGCTCAGTGGGTTAAAGCCTCTGCCTTTGGCTCAGGTCATGATCCCAGAGCCCTGGGATCAAGCCCCGCATCAGGCTTTCTGCTCAGCAGGGAGCCTGCTTCCTCCTCTCTCTCTGCCTGCCTCTCTGCCTACTTGTGATCTCTGTCTCTCAAATAAATAAATAAATAAAATCTTAAATAAAGTAGCTTCCTCATTTTTATAGCCATATAGGATTCGATTTTATGAATGTGCTACAATTCAATCAGATTCTTACAACAATGCTTCAGTGAATAACACTGTACATGTGGTATTTACCATGTGTGCAAGTATACTGTAGAATAAATTTAAAGAGGCACAACTTTTGGGGACAAAAGTTATGGACACATGAACTATATACATATTTTATAAAGATTTTATTTATTTGTCAGAGAGAGAGAACACACAAGCAGAGGGAGCAGCGGGCAGAAGGAGAAGTAGGCTCCCTGCTGAGCAAGGACCCCCCCCCGCCCCCCGCAATGCAGATCTGATCACAGGACCGTGGGATCGTGACCTGAGCCAAAGACAGATCCTTAACCAAACAAGTCAGCCAGGAATCTCCCTTATTACCTTTCTTCTAATCTTCTTTTCAGAGGAAATCACATAACAGTTTGATGTGTATTCTTTTAAACTTCTCCCTTAATGTTTATTCAAATTCTATATAGTTTTAAAATGGAATTTTACAAAAATGCCAACATTTTTCACAGAACTAGAACAAATAATCCTAAAATTTGTATGAAACCACGAAAGACCCCGAATAGCCAAAGCAATCTTGAAAATGAAAAACAAAGCTGGAGAGATCACAGTTCCATATTTCAAGTTATACTACAAAGCTGTAGTAAACAAAACAGTATGGTACTGTAACAGAATTTCTTTTCTTTTAGTGCCTGCTGTTCTTGGTCATGCCATGTTGAAAAATGAAGAGGTAGGGCAGACAAAGAGTGGTGGTCAGCAAAACAAATATAGTAAAGCTTATTGAATGATAGTACAGAGCTTCCAAAGAGGGAGGAGACCCATGAATTTTATATTTTGCCAGCTATTGCCAAATGGACCTCTATAGGTGTTGTACCAATTAATACTCCCACTAGCAAGGTTTGGGAATGTTTTTTTCTCCCCACCCACCCAATGCACAATACAGTGTATTATCAAACTTGAAGATACTTGTTCCTGTGACATGAAAAATAGTATCAATATAGTTTTCATTTGTAATTTCTGCCTCAAGATCCTTTCCTTCAACAAGAGTCAGTCTTAACATTCCAGGTACAATCTGAGCAAAATGGTATAGCTTCTTTTGATTAGGATGGCTTGGGGGCCCGGAGCAAGGCCAGTAGATAAAGACAGCCACTAAACCTTGGGCCAATGAATCCCAGCCCTGGGAGCCCCCGGAATCAGTTCACTGACTGTGTCCTTTCAGATCCAGTAAACTCCCTTCACATGACTTAACAGTAGAGTGAGTGCCTTCACAGTAGACTTTCTTAGAACATAGCTTGTTGTCATTCTAAAGGTAAGGTTCCTTATCCATTGGTTTTCTGTTGGTTTTTAAAATCATATGTCCAAAATAGACCTGGATTTCAGAATGTTCATCTTCCTATATTCTCATGTATTTTGAACCTTTATCTCTAGCTATCAGAGAAAAACCTTTGGTCAAGGGTAACTGTTAACCTTAGGGGACATGGATAAGTTCCCTGACTTGTATATCAGGAAGTTTTCTTGCGTTCTGATTATTTTCTTGGCAAGATGAATGTGATTTGCCTTCATACTTACATAGTTCCTGTCAAGGGACATATTGTAAAATTTGATATTGGCACCTTTTTATGTTCTTTCAACTTTTATTTATTCCACATACTCTGTAATTGGTTAAGTTGTTTCTGGGGACCTCAGTGCTAGGACTAGAGCTATGTTTGATGGAACCTTCCTAATATGGAAGTGTGTGAGAGAGCTCTTGTTGGAAGCATTTTAAAAAGACAGATAAATTTTCTACCCCAAATTTTTCTCCTCATATTTAGTAACCTAATCTGTTGAAGTTAAAAGGAAAAACATGGGATCAATCTGGTGGAATTTATCCATAATGTTTTTTTAGAAACTAGATTAGGGTGGTTATTGTTCCTATATCCTAACTACCATGACTATTTTAGATTTAATGAAAAGTGATGATTTCCACCTCATTATTTTTGTCTCAGAGTCTGTCTGTATTCATGATTAGACCATGGGACAATAGAAGATAAAGAGTAGCATGAAATGAAGGGCTGCAAATGATGCAAATTACTTTCTGAAAACTTTTAGAACTTTAAAAAATCACTCTCAAGTGCTTTGAAGGGGATGTTTCCTTTGCCATCTTCTATTATCAGGTGACTAATGATTTAAAACTGATTTAAACTGCACTATAGTTTAGCAAATTCTTCCTCTTACTGCATGGTTTGCAAGAGTGTGTAGCCTGCAGACAACTCCATAGTAAAGTAGCATATAAAAAAACAAAGTAGGGTAACATATGAAAGGGAAATTAGAAGAGGTCACCTAGAATGTAATGAAATTTAAATCATATTATAAATTTTTCATTATCTGAAAAAAATGTTCTCAGGTATCATAACATGGAAAGACCTAAATTCGACTTAACTGTCCAGTGGTTATAGCAGATTCAGGGGCAAAGCCATGCAAGGTATGAAGCTGATAAGTCATAAAAATATAGATTTTATTCATTTTTCTGAGTGCCTGATTTTTCTAAGTTTATAAACCAAGGTTTAGTTCCCTAAACTTTGTATACCCTACACCAAGTTGCAGCCAGAGTGTTAATAATACACATCTAGGTATCATAATCATTTAAACAAAGAATACCTGAAGATTTCCTATGTTGACAATGATTGATAAACAACCCTCAATGAAGAGTTTTGAGTCTTTACTACTTGTTTGCTTTTATTAAGGTTATGAATATGGTTTTCTTAGTTGAGATGACCTTTAGTTGAGAGACCTCTTAGTTGAGAGACTATGACCTTTCTGCTTTTGGGAGAGATAGAACCTCTTCTCCCCTTCTGAAATATTGACCTATGGGCTTCTAGACATTCCATTAAAAAATCCATGCTAACTCCCTTGTTAAATTCTAAGTCTTTTGCAAAGAGGTGAAGTAAAAATATTTTAGCGTTCTTCCAAGATAGCTCAGTTCCTGTTTGGGAATGGTTTTGAGAAGGTTAACATGTGATGTTAATAGATACCTATACTCCCATTCTATAATACTATCCTATGGAATTATAGTGGTGCCATGCTCTGTGCTCTGTATAAAACACAGTTCCCTGTGGGTGACTCTTATAAAATGGTGTGATCAGCATTTTTGTAGTGCATAAGCTACAAGTAATGCAAGCTTGAAAATCAATTGTGTACAATTTTCTGTGAGACTGAATTTATCTAGAAGACTTGTATTCCTTTTTTAGGTATTTGATATATAATTTCTTACTTGGGGAGTTTATAGAATAGCAGTTATAAATAGAGCTGATCTTATTTTTAGGTTGTATCCTGTTAAGACACATCTAAAGAGCAATAATTCTCCTTTCACTAAAGTTGGCATACATTATAAAAAGAGTTGTGTCACTTCTTCTTAATCCAGTTTTAGTACCCATATAATTATACTGCCAACATGTTTTTTTTAAAAATTCCAATTCTTTTTGAGGGATGAGAGTACATGGCAAGCTTATCTATTTACCTGTTTATTGAATAATCATTTACAGATGGTCTATTATGCCATTCCATACTAAGTTCTCGTAATTCAGTGATGAATTAAGGCAAATTTCTTGGTCTGGAGGAACTTACCAGCTATAGTAAAATATTCAGACAACTAATTACAATGTAATTTTGCAATTTCTATATGGATATACAGATAACCTTCAATAGAAACAGAGTAAGAACCATTCAGCCAGTCCAGGAGTAGCATTTTAGCTGAGGCTTGAAATATGAAAAGAGTTTTCTAAATCCAGAGGCAGCATAAGGAATATCATGTGCAATGAAAGGAAGTGTGAAAGCTTGGTGTAGTTCCAGCCTGTATGGGGGAACAAAAGGAAAGTACCTTTATTATAGATAAACTTGGATTAGATAATGAAGCTTAGGCTTCTTAATACTTCCTTCTAAATTACATTCATATCCTAACCTGCAACACCACTTCCTCAAAGGGACAGAGCCTGTCCCTATAAAATTACCTTATAGATGAGCAGCAAATGGGGTATGTCGGCAGATTGGCTGACTCTGGAAGGCTAAGCCAGTGTATTCCCTGAAACTGATGAAGCAGATCACTCGGGCTTCATGAGAAGATGTGAGTTCAGGGTGATAGGCAGTTTAAAAAAGAACATGTGTTACTGTGGCAGAAGTCTCCTAAGCATGAGACAAAGGGAAAGAATGGAGAGGATATGCATTGAAACGTTTTGAACTGGGGTGTGCAGTTTCCATTTTCATTATAATGAGAGTATTCAGTGTTCAGTATGAAGGAGTCAAAGAAGGCAAGACTGGAGGCAGAAATATTATAGGAAGCTATGGTAGGACTCTGGGGAGAGATGATCTGGGCTGGAACAAGGGTAGTAGAGGTGGGTAAGAGTTGAAATTGGTGGGAACTGGCATTTGATTGCCTCAGAAAAGCAAGAAAAAAAATCTAGAATGACTCTCAGATTTATGGCTAAGGAAGTTGATTGTAATTCATTAATCTAGGTAATATAAAGTGAAAACAATGGGGCAAATTCAGTTTGGGGCACATTGAGTTGAATATGCTTGGAAGAATTTGGAGTATAGATATTAGAAATTGGATAGATGGATCTGGAGGTAACGAAAGGGATGTGAATTAGGGACAGAGATTTGTTTGGGTACTTAACAATTTGGTTATAGTTAAAACCAAAGGCATGATTAAGTGAGTTGGGGAGAATCTGTAGAATAGGACAAGAAGGTGGTCCTACCTCTTCACTTCATGGGCCCAAATTAGTTAAGATGAATATGGGGTACTTATAGAGTCTACCTATCCTTTCTATCCTACACAGTGCAATGGTCTTTCTCTCTCTCTCTCTTATAGAATATAGTTGTATAGTTTAAACTTGAACTCAATCTCAGGTTAATTAAGACTCTCCTATTGTTTCTTATAAGTCAATGTATTATCAGAGTGTAAATTAGAGGCAAAATTTGAATTGTAGGCATTAAGACAAAACTAATTCTGACAAAATTTTTAGCTGTAATAAGCTCAATTGACTAAGGCCCACAATAATTATTTAGAGATTGAGTAGGATGTATTGATAACACTTACCAAGTCATTGTTCTAACTTAAATCATAGTTCTAAAGCATGCAATTTCAATGAAGGCAATAGCTGTCCCCAACTCCCCCCCACCAAGAAGGGGTTAAAAATTTGTTCTTCTGGGGCAATCTTAGATATGAGCATGGTGGTCCTCCATGGCACAAGCCTACCTGACAAAAATCTTTATTATTTTTTTTAACATGATAAAAATCTTACTTCTTAGTACTCAATTTTTCTGGTTATGGAGAATTTAAATTAAATTTTTTTCTCCTTAGAAGCTAATAATGAAAAAAAGAAAAAGGCTAGAAAACACTATTCTTGAGGCACAAAGATAATAATTTGCAGAAGAAATTAATTTTAGGTATCTTCCCTATGGTGTCTTAAGAAGGACTGGCTTGTCTTTTTTTTTTTTTTTCTTCTTCTAGAATTAATTCACCAAAGAGGATGGAACATAATCACTTGACCGAATTGTAAAGTTTTTGCCAGTATTTGGTGTAGGGCTTATAGAAGCTATGGGCATCTAATTACACAAACCTTCAACTCTGATTTTTTTTTTTTTTTGTCCATCTGACACTAAAAATACCTGATGGTTTTGGATTTTAGCCAACGTACTAAATAAATATGTATAAACCTATCACTGACAATTTGAATACTAAATCTAGACCAACTCTTTGGGCTCAGGGATTCAATCTCTTATGTGACGGCGTGTGAATTAATCAGAACTTTTAAATTGTGAAAATAGAAACGTCCTCTGCATGTAAGTGCAAAAAGAATCCACGGGAAGGTTGGGGAACCAGACTTGAGCAGGTTCCAAGCATGATGAGGCATGGCCAAGATCCCGCCACAGGCTGTCTCTGTTTAGGAGACTGCCACGGGCACAGTTGCCACTGGACATAGCCACAGCTGCTGGCAGCACTGCCCTGCATGTGTGCCGTCAAGAGACTCTGTGCCAAGCCACCGCAACTGCTGTGATGACTCTCTGACCCTCTGCCTTGGGTTGTCATGGTCCAGGCAGGAGCCTGTGCTCAGGTCGGCTCTGCTGGCCAGGAGTCAGGGAATACTTACCCTTACTCTCGGTGAGGGGAGGTGGGGGCCCTGCTCCCATCTTAACGCAATGCCAAGCATTCCTTACAATAACAGTAACTAAGATTGGAGTAATGATTTCCAGTTTGTAGAGTGCCTCGGAATGCTTTTCATTTGAATCTTAGTACAACCCAAAGTATTTTCTGTTTTTGAGATGAGAAAACTCAAGTTCAAAGAGGTTAATTGACAATCAAAAGTTGCAATGCCAAGGAAGAAATGGAAATTGTTGAGTGGCAGTCCTATACTAAAATGTAGTCCTCGATGCTTTTGCAGTTTCTTTTTTTGAAAATATGCTTACTTTAGGGGGCGCCGGGGTGGCTCAGTGTGTTAAGCCTCTGCCTTCGGCTCGGGTCATGATCTCAGGGTCCTGGGATCGAGCCCCGCATGGGGCTCTCTGCTCAGCGGGGAGCCTGCTTTCCCCTCCTTCTGCCTGCCTCTCTGCCTACATGCAATCTCTCCCTGTCAAATAAATAAATAAAATCTTTAAAAAAAATTATGCATACGTTAGGGCCACCTGGGTGGCTCAGTCAGGTAAGCGACCACCTTCTGCTCAGGTCAGGATCTTAGGGTCTTGGGATTAACCCTCTGATTGGGCTCCCTGCTTAGCAGGGAGCCTACTTCTCCCTCTCCCTCTGCAGCTCCCTTTGTCACTTCCTCTGCTTGGGCTCTCTTGCTTTCTCTGTCAGATAAGTAAATAGATAGATAGATAGATAATACTTTAAACATTTATTTAAACATATATATTTAAATATTAGCTTTTGAACATGTAATCAGTATTAAATTGTCGATGACACAGTCTACTCTTTTTCTCCTACTAATCTTGAAAAATCCAGTATTCTTTCTACTTATAGCACTCTTTTAAAAAAATTATTTATTTATTTGACAGACAGAAATCATAAGTAGGCAGAAAGGCAGGCAGAGAGAGAGGGGGAAGCAGGTTCCCTGCTGAGCAGAGAGCCCAATGTGGGGCTCGATCCCAGGACTCTGGGATCATGACCCGAGCCGAAGGCAGCCGCTTAACCCACTGAGCCACCCAGGCGCCCCTACTTATAGCACCTTTCAATTAAGACACTAAATTTTTGTTGGATATACTTACTCTTTATTTATATTTCATAAAATGTACTGTTGAAAACAATGATCTGTATATCCAAGTTCAAAATTAATTTTTTTGTATTGGTCCTATATTAATTTATATGTATATGTATATATATTATATGTATAACACATTATATAATATAATATGTAATAATGTGTTATACATATAATATACATATAGATAGATAGACTGCACATAGTATACATATAGTTTGATGAGTTTGGAGAAGAGTATACATCTGTTAAAAAAAATTATCACCATCTATGCCATCAACCTGTTACCTCCAACAATTTCTCCTTGTCTCTTGTTTTATAATTGTCACTATTATTTTTTGAGAAGAATACTTAAAATCTACCCTCATAGCATATTTTAAAGTATTCAATACTGTTAACTATAGACTCTATGCTGCACAGCAGATCTCTAGGACTTATTCATAACTAACTGAAATTTTATGCCTTTTGACTACCACCTCTCTGTTTCCCTATTTTCCCAGTCTCTGGCAATCATTATTCCATTCTGTGCTTCTGAGTTTGACAATTTTAGATCTATTGTATAAATGGTATCATGTAAGTATTTGTTCTTTTGTAACTGGCTTATTTCACTTACATAATATCTTCCAGTTTTATTCATGTTGCAAATGGCAGAATTTTTTTAAAGACTGAATAATATTCTACTGTAGGTATATACCACATTTTTTTTTAACCATTCATCCATGGATGGACACTTAGGTTTTTTCCCATGTCTTGGCTATTGGGAATAATCCTGCAAGGGACATGAGAGTGCAGACATCTCTTTAAGATCCTTTTTAAAGAAAAATTTTTTTAGTATAATTTTTTATGAACATATAATGTATTATTAGTCTCTTTAAGATCCTGATTTCAGTTCCATTGGTTATGTACCCCAGATAGGATTGCCAGATCATAAGACGATTATGTTTTTAGTTGTTTTTTTTTTTTTTTAAAGATTTATTTATTTATTTATTTGACAGAGACAGATCACAAGTAGGCAGAGAGGCAGGCAGAGAGAGAGAGGAGGAAGCAGGCTCCCTGCTGAGCAGAGAGCCCGATGTGGGACTCGATCCCAGGACCCTGAGATCATGACCTGAGCCGAAGGCAGCGGCTTAACCCACTGAGCCACCCAGGCACCCTGTTTTTAGTTTTTTGAGGAACTTGTTTTCTATAGCAGCTGCACCAATTTACATTCCCACCAAAGGTGTGCAAAGGTTCCCTTTTCTCTGCATCCTCACTGATATTTGTTACTATTATTTTTGGATAATAGGTAATATCATTGTGTTTTTGATTTGCATTTTCCTGGTGATTAGTGATTTTGAACATTTTTTCATAAGCTTGTTGTTGCCATTTATATATCATCTTCGGAAGAATGTCTATTCAGTTCCTCTGCCCTTTTTTTTTTTTTTTTTTAGATTTTATTTATTTATTTGACAGAGAGAGATCACAAGTAGGCAGAGAGGCAGGCAGAGAGAGAGGAGGAAGCAGGCGCCCCGCTGAGCAGAGAGCCCGATGCGGGACTCGATCCAAGAACCCCGAGATCATGACCTGAGCCGAAGCGGCTTAACCCACTGAGCCACCCAGGCGCCCCCTCTGCCCATTTTTAAGTTTGAGTTTCTTTCTTTCTTTCTTTCTTTCTTTCTTTCTTTCTTTCTTTCTTTCTTTCTTTCTTTCTTTCTTTTTTTTATTTTAAAGATTTTATTTATTTATTTGCCAGAGAGAGATCACAAGTAGGCAGAGAGGCAGGCAGAGAGAAAGAGAGGAGGAAGCAGGCTCCCCGATAAGCAGAGAGCCGTATGTGCGGCTCGATCCCAGGACACTGGGATCATGACCTGAGCCAAAGGCAGAGGCTTTAACCCGCTGAGCCACCCAGGCGCCCCTAAGTTTGAGTTTCTTATGTATTTCAGTATTAATCCTTTCTGAGATAATGATTCGCAAATATTTTCTCCCATTCTGTAAGTTGCCTTTTCATTTTGTTGATCATTTCCTTTGCTGTACAGAGGCTTTCTAGTTTGATGTAGTCCCACTTGTCTATTTTTTCTTTGGTTGCCTTATCCAATAAATCATTGCCAAGGCTAATGTCAAGAAACTTTTCCCCTATATTTTATTCTGGTAACTTTATTGTCTAAGAGCTTAATCCATTTTGAGTTAATCTTTGTGTATGGTGTAAGAAAAGGGTCCAATTTCATTCTTTTGCATGAGGATACCCAGTTTTCCCAACACTATTTATTTAAAAGAATATACCTTTCCATTATGTACTTTTGGTACCCTTGTCAAAATCAGTTACCCATATATTCATGGCTTCATTTCTGGGTTCTATTTTGTTCCACTGGTTTATTATGTATTTCTGTTTATATTGGTACCTTGTAGTTTTTTTACTGTAGCTTTGTAATATATTTTGAAATCAGAAAGTGTGATACTTCTTTGTTCTTTCTTAAGATTCCTTTGACTATTTGGGTTATTTTGTGGTTCCATACAAATTTTAGGATTGTTTGTTCTATTTCTGTGAAAAACGCCCCTGGGATTTTGATAGGAATTACATTGAATCTGAGGATCACTTTGAGTAGTATGGACATTTTAACAATTTTAATTCTTCCAAACCATGAACATGGGATATCTTTTCACTTATTTGTGTCTGCTTTAATTTCTTTTACTAGCATTTTACAGGGGTTTTTTGTGTATAATTTTTTGTCCTTCCTTTAAGTTTATTCCTAAATATTTTATTTTATTTTGTAAATGGGATTGTCAACTTCCTTTTCGGATGATTTGCTATTAATGTATAGAAGTACAACTGATGTGTGTTGATTTTTGAATCAATTTTTGTGGAGTCTTTTGGGTTTGCTGGATAAAAGATCATGTCATCTTCAAGCAGAGATAATTTTGCTTTTTCCTATTCTATTTAAATGCCTTTTTCTTTTTCTTGTCTAATTCCTCTGGCTACGACTTTTCTTCTCTAATTCCTCTGGCTAGGACTTCTAGTACTATGTTGAATAGAGGTGGCAATGGTGAGTATCCTTGCCTTGCTCCAGATCTTAAAGTAAAAGCTTTGTTTTTCACCATTGAGTATAACGCTAGCTGTATGATTTTCCTACATGGTCTTTATAGTGTTGAGGTTAAGTTCCTTCTATACCTAATTTGTTAAGAGTTTTTATTATGAAAAAGCATTGAATTTTGTCACATAGTTTTTCTTCATCTATTAAGACAATTATGTGATTTTTACCCTTTCTTCTGTTACTGTGATATATCACATTATATTGAACCATCCTTGCATCCCAGGGATAAATCACATTTGTATGATCCTTTTAATGGGCTGTTAAATTTGTTTTGCTAATATTTTGTTGAGAGCTTTTGCATTGGTGTTCATCAGGTATGATGATGACCTGTAGTTTTCTTATGGTGTCTTTGACTTTGATATTAGAGTAATTTTGGTCCTGTAAAAGAAGTTTGAAAGTGTTCTTTTCTATTTTTATGAAAAAGTCTGAGAATACATATTAAATCTTTAAATGTGTGGTAGAATTTGCTTGTGAAGTCATCTGTCCCTGAGCTTTTCTTTGTTGAGAGATTATTTTATTAATGACCCAATATTCTTATTTGTTATTAGTCAGTTCAGGTTTTCTAATTTTTCTTGATTCAGTCTTAGTAGATTGTATATTTGTAGACATTTATCCATTTCTTCTAGGTTGTCCAACTTGCTGGCATATAATTATTCACAATTTCTTTTCTTTTTTAAGATTTTATTTATTTATTTGACAGAGAGAGAGATCACAAGTAGGCAGGGAGTTCACAATTTCTTGTAATTTTTTCTTGTGGCATTGATTGTCTCCTCTTCCATTTTTCATTTTATTTATTTGATTCTTCTTAGTCTGTTGGTTTTGTGTTTTTTTAAAAAGAATCAACTATTAAGTTTTATTTATTTATTCTGCTTTTTAATTCTTCATTTATTTTTGCTCTATTCTTTATTATTTTCTTCCTTCTGCTAACTTTGGGCTTAGTTTGTTCTTTTTCTAGTTTTTTAATGTGTAACGTAGAGCTGTTTATAGAAGTTCTTTTTTTTAAAAAAAAATTTATTTATTTATTTGACAGAAAGCGAAAGTGAGAGTGAGAGCAAGAGAGAGAGAGAGAGAGAGAGAGAGGAGATTGAGTACAAGCAGGGTCAGCAGAGAAGGAAAGGAAGAAGCAGGCTCTCTGCTGAGCAGGGAGCCAGATGTGAAGCTGGACCCTAGGACCCTGGGATCATGACCTGAGCTGAAGGCTGATGTTTAACCGACTAAGCCACCCAGGTGTACCCCCCTTTTCCTAAGATTTAGTTATTTGAGAAAGAGAGAGAGAGAACAAAAGGGGAAAGGACAGAGGTAGAGGGAAAGGGAGAGAGAGAGAAAGAAGTACACTTTCTACTGAGTACGAAGCCCCACACAGGGCTCAATTTCATGACCCTGAGATCATGATCTGAACCAAAATCAGGAGTCCGAAGCTTACCATCTGAGCCATCCAAGCACCCCTTTCTTCTTTTTTTTTTTTTTTTAAAGATTTTATTTATTTATTTGACAGACAGAGATCACAAGCAGGCAGAGAGAGAGAGGAGGAAGCAGGCTCCCCGCTGAGCGGAGAGCCCGATGCGGGGCTCGATCACAGGACCCTGGAATCATGACCTGAGCCGAAGGCAGAGGCGCCCCCCTTTCTTCTTTTTAATGTAGGCATTTATCTCAATACTGTTTTTAATGCATCTCATAAATTTTGATATGTTGTGGTTTTGTTTTCATTTGTCTTGTGTTATTTTATAATTTCCCATTTTGGTTTCTTCTTTAACTCAATGGCTGTTTAAAAGTGTTTGATTTCCAAGTATTTGTGGTTGTTTTTTTTTCTAATGTTATTGAGTTCTCGTTTCATTCTATTGTAGTTAGAAAAGTTCTTTGAAATTATTTGCTCTTGAATTTGTTGTAGTTTTATGTCCTTGCATGTGATCTATCCTGGAGAATGTTCTGTGAGCACTTGAAGAATGTATGTTCTGCTGTTTAGTGGATTACTATTTATGTCTTTTAGATCCACCTGGTATATAGTGTAGTTAAGTCTGCTATTTTCTTATTGGTTTTCTGTCTGGAGAATCTGCTTATTATTTTAAGTAGAGTACAAAGTCTCCCATTATTGTATTGCTATCTATTTCTCCTATTTCAGCTCTGTCAATGTTTGCTTTACAGATTTTGGTGCTCTGATGTTGGGTGCATATATCTGGTGCATGTATATTTATAATTATTATATCTTCCTGTTGAATTGATCCTTTAATCATTATGTAATAATCTTTGTCTCCTGTAACAGTTTTTGACTTTAAAGTCTATTTTGTCTGATATAATTATAACCACTCTTGCTCTCTTTTGGTTATCATTTCCATGGAGTATCATTGTTCATTCCTTCACTTTCAGCCTACGTGTGTCCTTCAGTCTATAGTGGGTCTTGTATAGATAGCACATAGTTGGATCTTGTTTTTTTTCCCATTCTACCTCTCTATCTCTGTTGGTGAGTTTAATCCATTTATTTGAAGTATTGTTAATAGGTAAGGGGTTACTATTGTCATTTTTAAAAATTATTTACTATGTGTTTTGTATTTTTTTTCTCTTCCTCTTTGATTTGGTGATTTTTTTTAGTAGTAATACACTTTGATTTTTTTTTTCTGTTCATCTTTTTTTGTATCTGTTGTAAGTTTTTCTTTGTGGCTATCATGAGGCTTGCATAAAACTTTACTGTTGCAAAGGTCTTTTTTGAACTAATATTAACCGAACCTCATTTGCATAAAAAATATAATACCTTTCTTCCCCTCCATATACATAAAAAAATATGACACCTTTCTTCCCTTCCAGACACTCTTTATTGATGTCAGAATTTGCTTTTTTTGTGTTCTATATTCATTAACCAATATTTTGGGGTTATAGTTCTTCTTAATATTTTTTTTTTTTAAAGATTTTATTTATTTGTCAGAGAGAGAGAGAGCGAGCACAGGCAGACAGAATGGCAGGCAGAGACAGAGGGAGAAGCAGGCTCCCTGCTGAGCAAGGAGCCCGATGTGGGACTCGATCCCAGGACGCTGGGATCATGACCCGAGCCGAAGGCAGCCACTTAACCAACTGAGCTACCCAGGCGTTTTGTCTTTTAACTTTTATAGTATGGTTAAAAGTGTTATTGCACATTAATTCAGTATTATATTACTCTGTATTTGTCTACCTATTTGATTTTACTTGTGAAATTCATACTTTCATGTGCTTTTATGTTGCTATTTAGCATCCTTTTTGCTTCAACTCACACTCGCTTTAGTAGATCTTGTAGGTCAGGGCTAGTGGTGACAAACTCTGTCAGTTTTTCTTTGTTTCAGAAAGTCATTATTTTTCCTTAAATCTGCAAGAAGAGTTTTGCCAGGTGTACTATTATTGGATGGCAATTTTGTTTTTCTTCCAGCCCTTTGAATGTATCATCTCACTTTGTCCTAGATTGTAAAGTTTTTGTTAAGGAATCTGTTTATGCTATAAACGTATTAGAGGACTCACTTGTGTATGATGAGTCACTTTTCTTCTGCTTTCAAAATTCCCTTTGTTTTTGACTTTTGACAATTCATTTATAAGTCTTAGTGTAGATCTCTTTATAGGTTCACTATATTTGGGATCTTTTGGGCTTCATGGATTTGGGTGTCCATTTCCCTGCCCTGATTTGGGTAGTTTTCTGCCATTATTTCTTTAAACAACATTTCTGCCCTTTCTCTTTCTCTTCTTCCATGTGCATATATTGGTCTGTTTAAAGATGTCCCTTAAGTCCCGTAGGCTTTCTTCACTACCCTTTTTTCTTTTCATTCTTATTACTAGGTAATTTTAAATGACTTGTATGAAAGTTTGTTGATTCTTTCTTCCACTGTTGAAGGTCTCTATTGACCTTTCCAGGTTAGTCTTTGGTTCTTCAGCTTTAGAATTTGTTTTTATTTTATTTTATTTTTATTTTTATTATTATTATTTTATGATTTTTATTTCCTTGTTGAACTTCCATTTTATTCATGTATTATTTACCTGATTTCATTTAGTTGTCTATATTTCCTTGTAGCTCACTGGGCTTTTAAAAAATGATATTTGGGGCACCTGGGTGGCTCAGTGGGTTAAAGCCTCTGCCTTCTGCTCAGGTCATGGTCCCAAGGTCCTGGGATCAAGCCCCACGTCAGGCTCTCTGCTCCACAGAGAGTCTGCTTCCTCCTCTCTCTCTTTCTGCCTGCCTCTCTGCCTAGTGATCTGTCTGTCAAATAAATAAATAAATAAATAAATCTTTATTAAAAAAATAAACATGATAGTCTTGAATTACTTGTCAGGCAGTTCTTGGATCTCTATTTCTGTAGGGTTGATTACTGGTGCTTTATTTTGTTCCTTTGGTGGTATCACATTTCCCTGATTCTTTGTGGTCCTTGTAGCTTCCTTGTGTTGGTGTCTGCATATTTGAAGAAGCCCTTACCTTTTTCCATTCTTTAAGGATTAGCTTTTTCAGGGAAAACCCTTCACCATTCAGCCTGGCCAGAGATTCTGTATATATCAAATGGTAGGGTCTACAGGTAAGGTGTGCCTGATGCCTGAGTCCGTGTGCAGGTAGATGTGGTACCCAGGCTTATAGGGACCAGTTGGGGACCACTGTGTCTGGAGTAGAGGTCCATGGGGAGTAGGCATGGAGCCTGGTACACAGCGACAAGCCTACCCCTGGGGTTCACTAGGATGGACCTGGAGCCTAGGTCTTCAGGGGCTGCCCTGGTCCTGGGTTTCACTGGAGTGGACCTGGTGCCAGGTTCTATAGCAAAATCAGACACTCTTTTCACTCTCCTTTCCCCATGAGAGAACTCTCAGCAAAGAGGATCTCTCTCGGCACTGTAATGCATGGCCTTGGGGGAAATGTGATGTAAGTAAAATGAAATTGTCCCTTTTAGCCTCTTCAGTGCATCTTTTCTCATTTCCATATTTTTCCCTGGTGCTGTAATCTCTCACCTGGATTCTGGAGGTCTTGTGAAGATACTTTTATCTTTGGTTTTCAAAGTGGAATTTTTGTGAGGACATGAGGCCTGGAAACTTCTATTCTGCCATCTTGCTGATGTCACTCCTAAACACAGTATCTTATTTGATTCTTACAAAATTTTATGATATAGTATAGTTATCCTATTTTCCCCCATATGGTACTAGCAAGGGGCAGAACTGGGATTTGTTCCCAAATCTTTTGATTCCAAATCCTATTCTCATTCCATGACCCAATGATGTTACCTTATTGAATTCTTTCCCTCCCTCTTCTGATATTTTCCATGTCCTTTTCATTTCAGCTAATATCATACTACTCTTGTATCTCATAAATTTTTATTGAATAAATTCATCTGTAAAACTTTTCCCAAAACATGGGCATGGAGAAATATTCTGTAGTTCTATTTGGACAGTTTTTCTCTAGAACTTTGGTCAAAGTGCAAAATGGAAATAGATTTGTGTCTAGGCAATATTTCTGTACTCTGGAGATCTTCCTATATCAAATATGTCGCCAAAAAATGTAAATATTACTAAATGCAAAAAAATGCTAAAAAGTGAAGTTTATCTGTGTGGTATACATTATGTAAGGTGCTACTCACCGTAATAGCTTCTACTATCCCTTCTTCACCCCTGACTCCCAAAAGCCCTGTTATGTCACTTAAATTGCTTATGTTTTAAGGAGGACATCTGGTGATTCCACACTTCAATAGGATAATGTCTAACCTACAGACATCTCTTAGTCTCTTTCTACTATGATAAACACCTGAGGGTCCAAGGATGCCAAATTCCAGCAGAGTCAAGTCATGCTTTGACATAGAATTTAGCTTTATTTCCTGTTGTTATTCTTGCTGACTCTGCATTTCCAGATTTTACTGTAGAGTTAAGGGGACTTGATGGCTTACCTGTGCTTCCATGTCTTAGTTGATTTTTCTAGTTTCAGTCCTTGATCCCCCACACATTTCTGGGATTGCTCAGAATCCTTTGGCCATATTACCTCACCTACATTGTCATTTTGATTCTCTCTTATAAGTACTCTAGTTATTTCTAAGATTTTGAGTTAGAAGAGTCTGATCAATTGGATATCTACTCAAAACTGTGGAGAATATTTGCTGGGGCAGGACTGTTTGGCTACTTTTCTTTCTATTTCTCCAGTTAAGACCTAGGTCTTAACTTTATTTGGTATACCTAATTCCATTGTTCCTTCTTTAAGCAATTCAGATAAAGAACAGTTGAAGATATCTCAGAAAGTTTAACCTCTAGATTATAAGGAGGTAACTTGAAGAAAACCCATTTGGCCTGACCAGGGGAAAGGAGTATGGGGCTAGCTTAGAAAAGCGTGAAGGTATTATTAAGGCACTTGATACAATGCCTCTTTAAAAGTTTCCACTTTATTTTGTTTTTTTTTTTTTCTGATAACAGAGATACCCTAACTGGGTTTTAGATCTGTGGTTTCACTGGTTTCCTGAGAGCAGATCCTGGGATTTAGAGAGGCTTCTCCCCAGTGCTTTCCTTTTCATTGCTTAGTCAGTGAATTCTATGCCTCTGGTATAAAGAAGCAACTCACTGGGGAAGTAAGAGACCTAAGCCCTATGGAGCTGAGTTTGGTTATAAACGCAACTGGAGGCACAAAAAAACCAAGGCTGTCTAAATGCTGGTGGTTAAATTACAGCCCTAAAGGAAGATGGGAAGTGTGGATTTAATAATTCATTTATTTGTTAAGCATTTATTGATTTACTGAGGTGTCAGACTTAAGATAAATAAGGTCAAGGACCTCTACCTACAGTGTTGTTGACATAGACTCTCAATCTGGTAATTTCACAATGTGACATGGCAAGAAGTATAACAGCATATGTTAACTAATAAGGAGAGGACATTTGAGAAGATCTTGAAAATATCAGACTTCACTTAGGTCTCTGTGATCAAGTTTTCCTTAGAATTTTTCAGGCAATTATGCTAAGGTAACACAATGGAGTTTCAACCATTATTGACATAATCGAAGCTTGGGGTATGAGTGTGGTTTGAAAGTTAGAGCTTGGAGAAGATTCTAGGAGGAAGTCTGGATTAAAGTGATGTCTTGATCTCAGGCTCATGAGATGGAGCCCCATGTGGGACTCTGTGCTCATAGCATCTGCTTGAGATTCCTCCCCCACTTGCATACATGCTTTCTGTAAAATTAAAAAAAAAAAAAAATCTTTAAAAATAAAGTGATGTCTTAGTGGGAGAATGTGTATTTTTATATATATAAGAAAATCTTGCAAATAGTTTTATTTTCTAAACTTCAATGTAAGGGTTTAGAGTTTTAAAATATAGGGCAATTATATATATATATACATACACACACATTCAACCACAAATATATGTGTGTGTGTATATGTATATATATACATATATATATATATACCTTTTTTTCACAGAATTACTATTTCAACCCTAAAACTTCCTTTTCACAACAGTACTAAATATGCAAATACTAATTGGCTTGGATTATTATAAGTAAGAGTGCTAATAAAAAAATAAACTATATTTAAATCTTGATTTGTATATAGTAAGTAAGGTTATAATTTAAAAGATTGTGAAACTTTGTCCCATGAATTAGAACATAACCCAAAATAAAGTATGACTAACTTAAGAAGTCTCCTAAAAAACAATTTTCATATATTCCAGAAATATTTTTTTACAACTCAAAAGGAATATAAGATATTCTACCATAAACTCCTCACTATAAATTTGTAGCTTTAATTGTTGGGAAATTACTCTAGTGATATAAATGCCGAAAAAAAATGTCTTAACTGGAATTCAGAATCAGAAATACATGGATACTTTAAAAATATACTTTCCTTGGTGCCAGACTCATTGAATCAGGTCACCAGGAGCAGGTATGAGTATGTGCATATAGATTTTTCAGACAGACATCCCTGTGTAAAGTACCATTGCTGATAGATGTTAGATGTTACTGATTTTAAGCCCCATGAGGACAGGAGCTTGGTCATATTTATTTTGTCCCTAACAACTGACTTATAATAGGATCCAGTTTGCAGAGTGAATGGACGGGTGGTTAGATAAATAGATTGACTTGCTTTGTTTCAGATTCATTTAATGCTTTTTTTCCTATTAAATTCAGACCCAGTACCAAACAAATTCTTGTTCTGGCACTAGGAAAAGAGTGTTTGATCTAAATCCTTTAAGCCCATCTAGTCTCTGCTGAAAGGTCTCATTCTGTGGGGGCTTTAGACCTTCCCTTTGTCCCTGTGAGACTCTTACTGTAGTAGACTAATGAGCTACAGCTGCTCCTGCATTTCCTCCATTTCTGGACTTCTCCCATGAGCTGTCTATAGTCTTCTATTCCCTGTGCTATGGCCAAGGTTGTTTCCTAGCTAGTCGAAGCTGCAAGAACTTACATGTCTCAAGTCTATTTCCTCAGACTCCTCCCCACAGCTTCCTGAAGTGCTTTCTTCCTCTTCCTATGTGGCAGGAAGCCACCCTTCTGTCATATCCTGCCTCTTCCAACTCTGTGGCTTATGAGAAGATCTTTGTTTTAGTCCTCCAGACTTGGTCCACAGAGTTAAGAGATCACCTTTGGGAGATTTCCTGAAACAAACAAACAAAAATCAACTGGAGCCTATCCTCCCTCAATTCCCTAGCTCTTAAAATTTAAAACCAGAATTATCCTGATTATTTCTCAACTTTGAACTATTTTAAGATTTATTTTCAAAATCAAAGTTAGAAAATGATTTCCTTGTTTTAGATTATTGCTACTCAAAGCGGGATCCCCGTTAAGCAGCAGCATCTCAGCCTGCCCTAGAGTTTGTAAAAATATGGCCATCTCAGCCCCCATCCTACCTGCAGAATCAGAATCTGTATTTAAACAGCTTCCCCGGTAATAGGTATGTACATTTACATTTGAAAAGCAACCATTCTTGGTGATTTCTGCTGTTTCTGAAGTATCCTCTCAGCTATAATAAGGAGCTAGTGACAGCTTTACTAGGAATTAAAAATGCACCAGAGAATTATGTGTGTCGCATTCCCCAAAACCAGAACAATACTTAATAAGAAAACACCTACTAAGGTCAGGAATAACACAAGAATGGCCAATATCGCTATCACTATTTAAAACCATTTTGAAATTGTCATCTGGTGCCAATAGAGAGAGCCATATGAATTCGAAAGAAGTAAAATTATCTTTATTTACAGATTATATATCTGTTTTCATAAAACTGAAAAATTGCTGAAAAAAAACTAGCAAAACACTTAAGAGAATTTAGTAAAGTAGCAGGTTATAAAATTAATATATAGAACTCAGCAGGCTTCATATACAACAATAACTCCTTGGAAGTTAAAGACCCCTTTTATAATTGCAACAAAAATAACAAAAGTACCTAGGCATCCCTCTAATAAGGGATGACTAAAACATATATGAAGAATTTTTGAAATATACCAGACTTACAGGAAAGTAGCCATGAACAAAGAGTAAGCCATACCATGAGTTTGAATAGGAAGACTCAATATCATAAAATCTCTTTTGATAATGCATATTTTCCCCTTGAAGCTAAAGAACAAATTGATTTTTATATTTCATTTGTAAAAGCAATTAAACATAAACTGTAGAACCTTAAAAAAAAAAAAAACAATGAAAGGGGGCTATATCTTAACCCAGATGTTAAAACATATTACAAAGTCTCTATAAATAGAAGAAAATTATATTGACAAGTGAATAAACAGACAAGCTAATAGAACCAAATAGAAAAATCAGAAATAAACTTAATCGCACATGGAAATTTAGACCCATGATAAAGGCAACATCTGAAATCAGTGGACAGATACTTTTCAAAAAGCGATGCTGGGACAAGCTGTATGAAAAAGATAAAAATGGAGTCCTCTGCATATTGTATACTGGTGTAAATTCTAAAAAAGGTAAGAGATCTGAATGTAAAAGATGAAATTGTACAAATACTAGAAGAAAACATGGTGAATCCTTCATAACGTACAAGTGAGTAAAAATTTCCCAAGTTAAGGGAAAAATTTGACAATTTAGCTGTATTTTTAAAAAATCCTGCATGTCAAAAAGCCAGTAGAAGTAAAGTAAAAATATAAATGGCATGGGGGAAACCTTTATAGCTTCTCTCACAGAAAGAGTTAATATCTCTAATAATTTAAAGAGCTACAAATTGAGAAGAAAACAACCAACTTTTTAAAACAGGTCAAGAAATACATATGTATAGTTCACAGGAAAAGAAATGAAAACAGCACTTAAAGATACAAACAGATGCTCCAACTTGCTCATAATAATGGAGTTGAAAGTTAAAACCACATTAAGATACCATTTCTCAGGGACACCTGGGTAGTTCAGTCAGTTAAGCATCTGCCTTATGTTCAGGTTGTGATCCCAGGGTCCTGGGATCCAGCCCTGCAGGGGCTCCCTGCTCAGTGGGGAGCCTGCTTCTCCCTCTCTCTCTGCCACTCCCCCTGCTTGTGCTCTCTCTCTTCCTGTCAAATAAATCTTTAAAAATAAAATACCACCATTCATCTTTGAGGTTGGCAAAAATTAAAGACTCTAACAGTTGCATTCTGTTGACAAGACTGAACTCTTCCTGTACTTTGCTGATGGGAGTACAAACCTGGTGGAGGGAAGTTGTCTATATCTAGCAATATTGCATAAATATTTATGCTTGACCCAGCAATCCTACTTAAAGGAGCCTTTCCTAAAGTTTCACTGGGCAGTATGGAATGACATGTACCAGGCAATTCATGGTAGGACTACTTTGTAATACAGCAAAGTAGAAAATAGCAAAGTAGAAAACCATTCAAATGTCTAACAATGAGGCTAGTTGAAATAAACTATGGTACATTCACAAAATGGAGGACCAGGGAATAGTTTAAAGAAATGAAAGTTATGTCGTCCTATGGATATTTTTAAGTGACAAAAATAAAGGGCAGAGCAGTGTCTGTAATATGCTACCTTTTATCCAAGAAGGGGGGAATATAAACATATATTTGTATTTGCATATGTTAATAAAACATTGGAAGGATAAACTACTATAGATGGTTGTCTGATGATGGAGGTAACAGGGCAATGAGGATAAAAGTGGATGATAGACTTCTTTAAATATAGTCTGATAATTTGACCTTGTAACCATGCAAAGGTTTTTACCCTGCCTTAAAACAAAATTAGATAAAAATGAAAACAACAAAGAAGGCAGATTCATAAAATTGAAAAAAAAATGAAGCAAAATAAAATAAATGTCTTTCAAATTTGTGGATTTGTTTCTTAGTAACATAGAAGATTATTTCATGTCACTTTAGAACACATGTAATTTAAAAATACATTTTTAGTGAAATATATCCTAAGGACAAAAAGAACTGCAAAGAAATCTTAAATTATACTTAGTAATTATACTGTTAGTATTAACATAGTTTTGAAAACATGCACGTTATGGGAAAAATAATGACATTATTTCATTAGGAATTAAGATTTTTAGGAAAAAGAGATACATATATAAAATTAGAGAAGTTACATTAAAACCTGTATTTTGGAAAGATGATATGTACTCATGATACATTTTTCTCTTAAAAACAAAACACCAAGAACAATAAAACTGATTTCCTAGTTCTGTAATTTGAAAGGCCTAGGAACAATCTCAGTAGCAACTAGTATCCCTGCCTCTCAGATTGTGGTCTCTAAATACTGTTTCCTGAGGCTCCTGGAAGAAGTTGTATATTCCAAGTCTGATGCAGGAACTATACAAGATAAGCCTGGAACATTGTGTGGTATCAGAAAGCAAGGGAACTAAAATAGACTACTGGACGTTTAAAAAGACTCAGAAGCTAACTTGAAGGGATGCCCACTGGCCACAGATGGAATCATTTGAACATCAAAAAGAATAATAAGTACAACTTGAAAAAAATCAAACATGTTAACAACCCAAGTTGAAAACAAAACAAACTAACTGGTAATCTTTCAAAGTTGCTAGGCACTAACACATTATTCTAAAAAGCAAATAAGGAAAGAATAAAGCATTTTTCCTGACTTCTTAGACAAACTAGAGTTACCAAATACTTTTGATGAAAAAGTTGTCTCTATAGCAGAATACAAACTAGTGAGTTCTGAGAGAATGACAGAATTAGAAAATCACCAGTTTGCATTCCATACTGAAATAACTGGCTATAGGTCATCAATGATCATCACTGGCTACTAGAATTATTGGGTAAAAAGTTGATGGAGAATCTTAAAATGGTTAGATCACGTTTACAACATTTGAATGCACTCAATCTTAACATCAGAAAAAGAATAGCAATTAGACATCAGTTCCTTCCTGATGTGATCCAGTAGGAAGTTATTGAATCTTAGAAGTTACCTAGAAAGTATCATTCCCAAAAAACTGAACCTGAATCTAATCAAACCCTTACCTCTAGCTACCTGGGAACATGAGACAGAAAAACATGTTAAATGACACCATAAGAATGCAATCAGCCAATCCAGGATGGAAACCAAACAACTTTATCTCTTCAACAATAAAAGGTAAAAAAGACTGTAGGTGAGAGGGAATTGTTTTTAGTTAATAGAGACTTTCAAGACCAGTCAATCAAATGTAATATGTGGACTACAAATCATATTTAGCATAATGTCTTCAAGGTTTATCCATTTGTAGCATGTATCAGAAATTCCTTCCCTTGTAAGGCTGAATAAACTGCAATTTGTTTATCCATTTCTCAATCTATGGATACTTGTATTGTTTTCACCTTTGCAGCATTGTTTCTATGCCGCTATGAATGAGTGTACAAATAACTGAGTTTCTGCTTTCAGGTCTTTTGGGTATATACCCAAAACTGAAATTACTGAATCATATGGTAATTTTATTTTGAATTTGGAGGAATCACTGTACTGTTTTCTGCAAGGCCTGTACCATTTTACATTCTCAACAGGAATGCACAGGAGTTCCAACTTCTTCACATCCTCACCAGCACTTCTTATTTCCGAGTTTTTGATAATGGCCATCCTAGTATCTCCTTGTTGTTTTGATTTGCATTTCCCAATGATTAGTGATGGTGAGCTTCTTTATGCTTATTGGTTATCTGTGAATCTTCTTTGGAGAAATTTCTTTTTTAACTCCTTTGTCCAATTTTTAATTGGGTTGTTTTGTTGTTGAGTTAAAGAAGTTCTTGATATATTCTGGATATTAACTCCTTATCAGATATATGATTTGCAGATGTTTTCTCCCATTCTGTGAGGTGCCGTTTCACTCTTTTCACACTGTCTTTTGATATATAAAAGTTTTCAATTTTGATAAAGTGCAATTGGTATATTTTTCTTTTGTTGTCATATCCAAGAAATTATTGCCAAATTCAATGTCAGAAAGCCTTTCCTTTATGTTTTCTTCTAAGACTTTCATAGTTTCAGCTCTTAAGTTTAGGTCTTTGATCTATTTTGAGTTAATTTTTGTACATGGCATGAAGTCAGGTTCCAACCTCATTCTTTTGAATGTGGCTATCCAACTTTTTCAGTGCCACTTGCTAAAATGACTATTCTTTCCCCATCAGATGGTCTTTGTATCACTACTGAAAAATCACTGGACCAATATGCAAGAGTTTATTTCTAGGCTCTCTATTCTATTCCAGCAATTGGGAATATTTGAATAATGACTAGATAGTTGATGGTATGAAGAAATTAACAGTAATTTTATTAGGTTTGAAAATGGTTTTATGGATATGTTTTAAAAGAAAAATTCCTCTCTTAGGTATATACCAAAGCATTTACATAAAACATAGATTAAAATATAGATAAAATGCTATAATATCTGGAAATTACTGTAAAGTACACCAACTGGATGGAGTGAGGTGGTAGGCAGGGAAACTATGTGTTGGGGAGAGGTGAAACATGATTTGCTGAATATTAATAGTTTTTGAAGCTTGATGGTGGTGGGTGTATGGGAACCTACTATATTATTCTCTGTGTATATTTGGAATTTTTCAAAATAAAAACGTTAGAAATTATACAGGAAAGCATTCTTAAATATCATCTTACCAGAGATGCCTAATAGGCATCTCAAACTTACCTGTCTCTGCCCTTGCCCTCCAAACCTACTCTTAGTCAATAGACCTTCATAATATGGTTGTTGAGGCCAAAACCATGGTGGAATCCATGATTTTCTTCCTACTTCCCAGTAAGTCAACTTATCAAATTCCTCTTGGCTCTGCATTCAAAGCCCTTAACATTTTTGCCGGTGCCTACCTGGTCCAAACCACTATCATCTCTTACTTGGACAACATTAGTAGTTCTTGCATTTCTCTTTTCTCCATCTTCCCATACCCTAGGTTCTGCAAGTCATTCTCTACATAGTTCCTAGGGCAATCTTTTAAGGAATTAAACTGAACCAGATAAGTAAAATGCTTAAAATTTTTTAAAAAATTTTTTCAATTTATTTATTTTCAGAAAAACAGTATTCATTATTTTTTCACCACACCCAGTGCTCCATGCAATCCGTGCCCTCTATAATACCCACCACCTGGTACCCCAACCTCCCACCCCCCCGCCACTTCAAACCCCTTAGATTGTTTTTCAGAGTCCATAGTCTCTCGTGATTCACCTCCCCTTCCAATTTACCCCAACTCCCTTCTCCTCTCTAATACCCCTTGTCCTCCATGGTATTTGTCATGCTCCACAAATAAGTGAAACCATATGATAATTGACTCTCTCTGTTTGACTTATTTCACTCAGCATAATCTCTTCCAGTCCTGTCCATGTTGCTACAAAAGTTGGGTATTCATCCTTTCTGATGGAGGCATAATACTCCATAGTGTATATGGACGACATCTTCCTTACCCATTCGTCCGTTGAAGGGCATCTTGGTTCTTTCCATAGTTTGGCGACCGTGGCCATTGCTGCTATAAACATTGGGGTACAGATGGCCCTTCTTTTCACGACATCTGTATCCTTGAGGTAAATACCCAGGAGTACAATTGCAGGGTCATAGGGAAGCTCTATTTTTAAAATTTTTTAATGGATTTCCCCACATAAATGAGATCCAGACTTCCACAAGGCTCTTTGTGAGCTGGGCCCTGCTTACTCCTCTCTCACTTTGTAGCTCTTCTTCCTGAAATATTTTGCCCTGAGAGGCAAGTCGTCAGCTCAGTCAGGTCTCAGACAAGGGTAGTTTTTTCGGAAAAGTCTGTCTTCACTACTCTCTGGAAAGTTATCAGTTCCACTCCTAATGCACTGTCCTCCTAATTTATTGTTCTTTCATGGCCCTTCTTATTATCACTTGTTTATTATCTCTTGCCACTAGAATGTCAGCTCTATGAGAGTAGGAACATTGTCTTAATTACTTCTGGTTCACATTGGCCTAGAATAGTGCCTGGTAGGTGGGCAAGTGCTCAAAAAATTTGTGTTCAATGAATGTGCTTCCAGGAGATTCTGGCATTCTGTGAAATGCTTGTCTTTGGAGAGGGAACTAACCAGAAATTGGAAGACTACTACTAATTACAGCAGTTTAGGTAGGAGGTTAGTTGTCTAGGTAGGAGGGTAGGCTGAAAAAGTCCCAAATGGAGAGAAGATGGAAATACACAAAGGAAAATCAACAGAGCTGAGCAGCTAATTGTATGAAGAAAGAGATGAAGAGTGGAAAAGAAATTCTGATCCCAAAATGACATGGCTGGGGAATGATAGTAGTATCATTAATAGGAAAGGAAAGATGAGGGAAATTATGGATTCTGTATTTTTATATATTAGGATGGGATGCTATGTTAGCAGGGAATTCAATATGAGGAATGTGACCCAGGAGAGAGGTCACTTCTAGAGATACCACTTTGGGAATCATCTACTTGAAAGTGCTAATTAAGCCCATGGGGCTGATTGGAAGCTGCCACAGGAGAGGGCCCAGAGAGAAAAAAGGGTGAGACAAACCCCAAGCTGGCAGAGGACAGCTCGGGGAGGAGGGATGGTCCTGTGTCGAAGTGTTGCCCTAAGGCTGCTGAGGATGAAGCTGATAGGTGCCAGTAAATGCTGGTTTTGAGTCCTATCATTCTCTTTTGTAAACCTCATTCTTTCCTACTATAAAAGTTGCTTATATTTTCTTTCTAGTCTATCATCCTGCAGAAACTTTCCCAAAACCCCAGTATAACAAAAATTCAGCTTTTCTCTATCTTAAGCCCCTTCCCCTCACCCCCAAAAACTTGATACCCTAAAGCTCCTGGAATTTATTTTTTATTAACGTAATGTATTATTTGTTTCAGGGGTATAGGTCTGTGAGTCATCAGTCTTACACAGTTCACATCACTCACCATAGCACATACCCTCCCCAATGTCCATCACCCAGCCACCCTATCCCTGCCCTCCCCACTCCTGGAATTTAGATGCAATCCTGGGGGAGATAGGGCAGTCCATGTTACATTCTAATCATTGCCTCTCATTGGGTTTTCACCTTTTCTCAGATGGAATATTACATTGCCTCACTCTCTGTCACTGATCTGTCCATAAGCAGCACAGCAGTAATAAAATAAGCATATGCCATTCTTATGGGAAAACCCATATTTTCTTTCTTTTGTTTATTTTTAATTATACAGTGATAAATCCATCATAGTAAAAATTTAAACGTTCAGAACTATAAAGAATAAAAAATTATATTGTCCTCAAAATCAACCAACTCCCCTCTCCAAAGTTTACTATTGTTTATCATTTGGTGCGTATGCTTCCAGATGTGTGTGTATGCATATGTTTTAGAGAAAGAGAAAAATTATAAATTTCACAACACACACTCAAGTGTGTAGGAAATATAAGTTGATTTTTTCTATAATTGAATTTCATTTGTATTTTAAGTCCCTTTATGATAGGTGGTGGGGAAAGAAATCTCAAGTGAATTCAGAGTTGTTCTAGTCACACATATGCCCTTCCCCTACTGCCCTATCTCCCCCAGGATTGTATCTAAATTCCAGGAGTGGGGAGGGCAGGGATAGGGTGGCTGGGTGATGGACATTGGGGAGGGTATGTGCTATGGTGAGTGATGTGAACTGTGTAAGACTGATGACTCACAGACCTGTACCCCTGAAACAAATAATACATTATGTTAATAAAAATAAATTCCAGGAGCTTTAGGGTATCAAGTTTTTGGGGGTGAGGGAAAGGGGCTTAAGTGGTCATGGATCATCCCTTATCTACACAGGTGGTCCTTGACTATCCATTTAGGTTGATAAGTCATCCCTCCCCATCTAGTCTATACAGGTTGCTGTTGTGTCTTCCTTATGTTCAATTTTAAGGCTTCTTGGATCTGATTCTTCAAGCTCCTCTTGTGCATGCAGAAAACATATAATATTCCTCCTGCATCATGCAGAAAACAGCCAACTGTTTCAGGTGGTCTCAGGTTCTCTTACCCTAGCCTTAACCACAAACCTGTTTCTGTTACTATTCTGCACCAAGTTGCCTTGCATTACCAAGGTGTTTTTTTTTTTTTTTATCACTTCTTTAGGTTTTATTTCACAATGAAAGCACAAGTCCCCTTTGCTTTTGGATTTCCCAAAACAGTTTTAGGTTGCTATTATTCTTCCTTTGCAGAGACTAGTTCTCCAAGACCCACATCAGCATCAAACTCTTGCCTCTCTTCTGATTCTACCTCTATTTCAAGTCTGTGAATCATTTACATCATTTGAGAGTCAGTTGTCCAATGGTAATGGTTTTCCTGAAATGAAGAGGGCCCCAGAGATGTAGGAGTTTCATTGTTAAAACTGGGAAAGTTTGGGCCAAACAGGCACCTTATCTGGGAGTAGGAGTGGAGATGAGTGGTGAAGGAAAAAACTGGCTTTGATTGATCAAGAATTCTTCAAAATTTTTTCTTTTTGACATAAACTTTATACTCTAAATCTCTCAGGGACTGGATATTTTTTGAAATGCACGCAAAGAATAAACTATTTTCATAGTTTCTGTTTTTTTTTTTTTTTCTTCTATGCTTGCCCTTGCTCCTTTGGACTGACATCTTTAGACACATTGTCCTATTTCATATTTTAATTTCCTTTTTGGATAGTGCCCTTTGTGTCACTTACTTGGTCCTTATCCTCTGTAATTTATAGACAAATCCCTTCTTCCTTGGAGCACGGAAGTTTCCCAGGACTCACGCTGCAGCCTGAGCTGAGGACCATCAGTCTCTGCTTCTCTGAGAGAGCTGCCGTAGTGGCACCCAAGACCATCAGGGTGGGCCGGGGGTATGGGAAGACTGGAAGAATGTATTTGAACTTGTGCTAATACTTACATTTTGTTGTAATAAAAATTACTATTAATATCATTTTAAGAACTGATAGCAACACTCACACTTGATGTGATGTCAGATGGCCACAGAACATATATAATATGTGATGTGTCATGAGGGAATGATGACTGCTCCACAATGTAGAAGGGGATGATGGTGGCACTCTCATTCTTTGTTTATTTTCAGCTAATTACAGAGTACTGCAACTTATGTATGCCTGGATAAGTGGATTATGCTGATTATATTATCTACATTCAGTCAAAGGAAACGTTCCAAAATATTCAAATGACTTGAAATATCAAAGGTTAACATTCTTTTTTTTTTTTATTTTTCAATTTATTTTCAGAAAAACAGTATTCATTATTTTTTCACCACACCCAGTGCTCCATGCAAGCTGTGCCCTCTATAATACCCACCACCTGGTACCCCAACCTCCCACCCCCCCGCCACTGCAAACCCCTCAGATTGTTTTTCAGAGTCCATAGTCTCTCATGGTTCATCTCCCCTTCCAATTTACCCAAAAGCACATACCCTCCCCAATGTCCATAACCCTACCCCCCTTCTCCCAACCCCCCTCCCCCCAGCAACCCACAGTTTGTTTCGTGAGATTAATAGTCACTTATGGTTTGTCTCCCTCCCTATCCCATCTTGTTTCATGGATTCTTCTCCTACCCACTTAAGCCCCCATGTTGCATCACCACTTCCTCATATCAGGGAGATCATATGATAGTTGTCTTTCTCCGCTTGACTTATTTCGCTAAGCATGATACGCTCTAGTTCCATCCATGTTGTCGCAAATGGCAAGATTTCGTTTCTTTTGATGGCTGCATAGTATTCCATTGTGTATATATACCACCTCTTCTTGATCCATTCATCTGTTGATGGACATCTAGGTTCTTTCCATAGTTTAGCTATTGTGGACATTGCTGCTATAAACATTCGGGTGCACGTGCCCCTTTGGATCACTACGTTTGTATCTTTAGGGTAAATTCCCAGTAGTGCAATTGCTGGGTCGTAGGGCAGTTCTATTTTCAACATTTTGAGGAACCTCCATGCTGTTTTCCAGAGTGGTTGCACCAGCTTGCATTCCCACCAACAGTGTAGGAGGGTTCCCCTTTCTCCGCATCCTCGCCAGCATCTGTCATTTCCTGACTTGTTGATTTTAGCCATTCTGACTGGTGTGAGGTGATATCTCATTGTGGTTTTGATTTGTATTTCCCTGATGCCGAGTGATATGGAGCACTTTTTCATGTGTCTGTTGGCCATCTGGATGTCTTCTTTTACATACTTTTTTCTTTTCCATTTTTTGTTCTCCCCCACCAAACACTGCCTTTCTTCTTTCAAATGTAAAACATATCTTTCATGCTTATAAATATGTGTGAACGTCCATTTGTACGCATCCACGTTGGGGGAGAGGGAGGCAGTGATAACAGAGAGGAAAAGTTATATTAGCAACAGCCAACAAAAGATCACCCATTATATTAATATTGTTCATTTCTGAGTGAAATATGATCTTAAACGCTTCTTGAACTTATGTGTTCTGCCCTTCTCCACAAGATATACTCCTATAACCTATCCCTCTCATGATCCAACTCAAATATCGTCTCCTCTATGAAGCCTTTCTAGCTTTCCCAGGAAGAGAAAAACTAATTATTAACTTGAATGAGTGAAGTTGATAAAGTGAAAGCTTGTTGGAGAAATCACCTTATTATGCTGTCTTCTCAACATGTGTTGAGAAATAAAGAGAAATAAAATGCCATAAGAGTTTGGGTAAATTGGAAGGGGAGATGAACCATGAGAGACTATGGACTCTGAAAAACAATCTGAGGGGTTTGCAGTGGTGGGGGGGTGGGAGCTTGGGGTACCAGGTGGTGGGTATTATAGAGGGCACAGCTTGCATGGAGCACTGGGTGTGGTGAAAAAATAATGAATACTGTTTTTCTGAAAATAAATAAATTGGAAAAAAAAAAAGCAAAAAAAAAAAAATGCCATAAGAGGATCAAGCAGCTTTGAAACCACCAGAGAAACAGCCACTAATTGCAGAGAGCTAGTTTAAAATCCATTGGAAAGGATGCACCATTGACGAAAGCAGGAAATAGTTTGCTTTCCTATTACTATTATGATGAATGATGTTACTCCTCTGTCCAGGAGAGGTGGCATATTGTATCTGTGGGAAGAATCCCCAAAACTCTTGGTCAACTAGCTTCTATTTTATTTATTTATTTTTTTATTAACATATAATGTATTATTAGCCCCAGGGGTACAGGTCTGTGAATCACTAGGTTTACACACTTCACAACACTTACCATAGCACATACCTTCCCCAATGTCCATAACCCAACCACCCTCTCCCTACCCTCCTCTCCCAGCAACACTCAGTTTGTTTTGTGAGACTAAGATTCTCTTATGGTTTGTCTCCCTCCGATCCCATCTTGTTTCTTTTTTCCTTCCCTACCCCCTCTACCTCGCACTTTGCCTCTCAACTTCCTCATATCAGGGAGATCATATGATAATTGTCTTTCTCCAATAGACTTATTTCGCTCAGCATAATATCCTCTAGTTCCATCCACATCACACACACACAAATGGCAAGATTTCATTTCTTTTGATGGCTGCATAGTATTCCATTGTATGTATATGTGTGTGTGTAAGTATGTATGTATGTGTGTGTGTATATATATATGTGTGTGTGTGTGTATATATATATATATATATATATATATATATATCCCATCTTCTTTATCCATTCATCTGTTGATGGACATCTAGGTTCTTTCCATAGTTTGGCTATTATGGACATTGCTGCTATAAACATTTGGGTACATGTGCCCCTTCGGATCACTACGTTTGTATCTTTAGGGAAATACCTAGTAGTGCGATTGCTGAGTCATAGGGTAGCTCTATTTTCAACTTTTTGAGGAAACTCCATGCTTCAACTAGCCTCTAAATCTCTGCTGGGATAAGAGACCCCTTTTTTATTTCTGGAAGGTTTTTTTCTTCTTTTTCTTTAGTTTATTTTTTAATGTTATGGCCACTCATAGTAAATACTATGAATTAAGAGAACGTCCTCCAAAACCTATTTTGTTCATGATGTTTCTTTGAGACTTGAATGTCCTCCAATTACTGGCCTGTCTAAAAAAAAAAAGCTTTGATAATAATGATGAGTGGTATTTATTGAGTGCCTGTTATGCACTTGGTGGTGTTCTAAGTGATCAACATGTATTAAATCATTTAATACTACAGCAACTCCAAGAGGTGGGTGTTATTATTGTTATTATTTACAGATAAGGGACCTCAGATGTAGAGAGGTTAATTAACTTGCCCAAGGCCGCTCAGCTGTGAGAAGTGAGCTCAGTTGGTTTGTTTGCTCTTCACCAGGCCAGCATGGCCATCTACTGCCTCCCTTTTAAGAAATGAACTCTTAACACTGCTATCCAATTTTACGTTTCACATGATAAATACAGAAAAATGTATTTACTATGAAAACCATAAAAATGAATCTATAATACACACAATTTTTAACAGTGTATAATGATTAAGCTGGTTTTAGAGGACAAGCTAGCATCGGGAAACACAAACCCTTCCCCTTCTTACTGTGTTAATGGTTCCATACCTCCCCAAGCCTCTTAAACATGACATTATTTTGGTTTTACGCTACATTTATTGATTGCCTTCATCCCCCTGTAATGTAAGTCTCATGAGGTCTGGGATCCCATCTGTTTACTTCTGTCCCCGCAAAGGCTACAACATAGCCTGGAACAGAGTGGGCGCCAAGTAAAGCAGACCCAGCCTTCCTTTATTATTTATTATGTATTCATTATACTGTTAGATACACCCCACATTATATATTTACCTTTGGGAGCTATTATAAAGATAGAAATTATATATTAAATATATATTACATGTTTATATATTTAAATATTACAAATTCATACATATAGATAGAAATATAAAATTATCATAAATAAACAGATTAATAAAAATCCTGACGGCCCACCAATATTTGTTGAATTGAATGCTTATTTTTTTGGAATTGTTCTTCATTGTCTTTCGTTGGCAAACAATGTGATAGTTTTTATTTTGTGTGTAGCCTTGCATTAATGGAGTTCTTTAGAAAACGAAGACATAGTCAACAACTTAAGTAACATTCAGTAGACTATGACAATTGTGTCTTCATAAATACATCCAACGTGGCATTAATAAACACCCATCTTCACCTTGTGTTCCAGCCTCAGCAAACATCAGCAGTCTCAGACCATCCCTGGTCACATCTCCCTTTCGTCTTGCACATGCTGAATTTTTACTTTGTTTTCAGGACTTTGCTTGAATGTTAGTCCTCACGAAGGTTGCCCACGCATGCACACACATTCACCTCTCTACAAGAATACTTCTCTTTTCTCCCCTGGGATCTCAGAGCACTCTATAATTACTTATTTGTTTACATGTCTGCCTCTCTGACTAGACTTTTTGCTCCTAGGGGGAAGGATTAGGCCCTATGCATTTTTGTAGGCATTTTTGTATCCGTGGAACCTGGCCGAGGCTAGTTACTTAGTAAATGCTGCACGAATGAGTCATCTTAATAAAATCAAAGGGGAAGTCAGACAGACTACCCAAACAGTAAGTAGGATAGATGAAGATAACATTTTTATTTTGTTATCCTCTATTTGAAATACTGTGCATAGCATGACATTGCAAGTGGTGGGAGGCGGGACTTAAACCATCCTTAAAACATTTTTTTAAAAGCTTGCAGTCAGATGAGTTAGCCATTGTTTGCAAAGATCTCACATTAAAGTTCTGAAGTTCAACTGAAGTTCAATTGGAGCAAAAAAAAAATGAAAATGCTGTATGTGTTGGGCCAGGAGAAGCCCTTCTCAGTGTTGACAGCACGCGAATGAATTTATTCTGGGTGATTAGTAGGACACATCAGCAATGAATTATAAATTTTCCCTTGCAAAGGCAGCTCTTTCTCACCAATTTATATATAGGCAAAAGCCACATCTAGCACAGAAAACAAGATAAAAATAATTTCATGTATTTATAAGCAACTATAGTTACAAATCAGTACGTTCCCCTTTTAAGAAAATAGTGTAAAATTTGAGTGTGGGTGGTAGTTTGATTATGGAGATCTGTCATCTGCTTTCAGATTCATTTCAAGAAAAGCACTGGCTAATTAAATTTAATTCTCATCTTCTTCCTTCGAAGTAAAGCCTATGCAAATTATCTGGGGGGTAGATTGGATTCCTTAGGAAAAGCACCATCCTCTGAGGTGGCCCCAACTCACAGCTCTTTCTAGTAATTAGAGGTCCAGGTGAACTGGCGAGCAAAGTGTTCTGGCAGAATTTTCCACTGGAAGATGTAATCTTCAGTCTTCATTCCCTTATCAGAATTAGGAATATTCAAGACTTTCAAATGGAATAAAAGTCACATCTTTTTTAGCTGCAACAACCCTAGTCTTCATCTCTAAACATCGACTGCTAACGAGAAAGTCACCAGCTCTTTCTCGGTGTGTTTTCTTGGAGTTAAAAAGCCATGCACATCTGGTTTGGAAATTGAGAATTCTTCCTCTCCTAGGCTAATGGCAAGAGTGAAATAAGAAAGGTAAATCAGCCATCTGCTGAAGAGCTCACTAACCGGTCTACAGGGGGTGGGCAACATTTACCACTCAAGGAATCTGGATTTCAAAGTATTCACAGTAACCTGTTTGTCTTCTTGATGCCACCATATCCTCTAGAGCCTGGCTAATGATCTACTAAACATATGGCTGGGTCTGCTTGCCTTTTCCATTTCCATTACGATTTAAACTTCTGGAGGGCAGGGCTATGCACCCTTGTGTGTTTGTGTGTGTGTGTGCGTGCGTGTGTGTGTTTTGTTTTTGTGTCTACAGAACACCTGGAATAGTCTTATGCTCAATTTTTGGGCAGTATTTCAGATGATGGCTCTGGATACGTCTTGGACAATTTCATTGAATACTGTGAGCCACCCCCTGCACCAAAATTATTGTTTGATTGTATCTTTTTAGAAGTGCTACTGATAATACAAGCAATTGCTTTTTAAGGTTTACTACTAATACAAGAGATTCAGTATGAAAAATCTCTTAGGTGGTTTCCTAAGTTTTATGCATCAGGAAAAGACAAGCACATCATTGGTTACTAGGGAAGGGCACGTGCATTTTGAAATATGTAATTAAAATCCTAAAACTTTAAATACTTTCAGTACTAATCACAGAAGTGTGGACCTAACCTGCACATATTTGTTCACTTACAATGACCAGGGAAAACATGAAATTGCCCCGGTGTACCTTATGTTACTGTTTTTCACCTTGTATTTCCTAGTTGCCATTGAGATTTGAGTTTTGCTAAATAAATTTCATGTATTTGTAAGTATAATGGTCAATGCTATTGCTACTAAGAACTGTAATTTTTGCATCTGCCCTTTAGAAGAAGTTTATTAAGGAACCTGTCTCCCAAAAAGAGAGCCTGGACCAGCAGAAAGGCATTGAGTTATGGTAATGTTCCTTTCTAATTCCAGCTCCATGACTTCCTTTTGTCTGAGCTGAGACCTCCTTAACCCTTCCAAACTATAGCTTTCTTATCTACAAAATACAGTTAATAATTCCCACTTACGAGGTAACGGTGAAGGTTAGACCAGAAAATTTATGCAGAGTATCTGGCACTGAGTGAACACAACAAATGGTAACTATCAATGAAAAAAATAATAGAAGCATTAGAGATCTTTTTAGAGAAAAGCAACAGCCAAGGTTTACAGTATATATTTTGAAGAAGATAACTTTAAATCATTCCTCAACTTTGCCTTTATTCAGTTCTCTGTATATGCTTGAAGGCAACTTATAGTAATCAACTCTCCCTAGGCCTAAAAATATCCTTAATTGTAATTCTGTGTTTTCAGTATAACTTGCTCCAGATCACCAATTAGTTTCTTCCTTTCATCCATTCTTCTCATCTAGCCACTCAAGAATCAATTCTGAGGTTATTCTTTGCACTGGGCATGTTGAAATGTAACTGCTCCCCACAGGAGAAGGCAAGTCAGAGTCAGGTGTGGCTCAGAGGCCATCAAACCTGGGAGTGAGTGTTATCTTCTGAACTTGCCATCTTCGGGGCTCATGACACAGCCTTAAACTTTGTCCTATCGGGTTCTTCATCCATCAGATGAAAATACCTCCCTTCCGTCTAACAGGATGGTTAGGATGTCCAAATGAGATAATGTGTGTAAAGTAATTTTATAAATAATAAGTCATGATCAACTATTTAGCATTGTTAATAATAGTAACAGTGGGTTTTAGGCTTCAGGATTATTTTGAGAACTTCTTTCCTGAAAGCCCAGTATTTCTACATTTGCTGTTTATAAATTGAATCAGTTAATTGTGGTTCTCTCTCATCCAGTTGGCCTTTCTCCTTTCAGCTACATTGGCAAGTCTGTTTGCCTTGCACTTACAAAAGCATAGAAATTAGGCTGTAATTCTAATTAAGCCCATGTGGAGTTTAGGATTAATGTTCATATTCATTCTTGAATGCTGCCTGAAATCACATTTTTGGTATGTGGTGAAGTTGTGGCAGGTGCGTATGGGGTGGCGGAGTAGTTCTAAAGACTAAAGAGGTAACTGTGAGGGTTAGACCAGAAAATTTATGCACCCTCTTAAAGACTCTCTTAAGTTCTCCTTGTGTAAGAATTAAGAAACAAAAAAGTATCAATTGCCGATGACTTGCCCAAAGTGTGTTTAAGAATTTCTAGTGGTATACGAATAATCTGTAAATTCTAAATCTGCGTATTTCTAAAATATTTCTGGGGGGTTATCTCAAATATCCAAAGAATTTTCTAAACAGAGGCTGATAATTTGACCAATGCTTGACTCAGTTTCCTGGGAATGAAGTATGGAACTTTCTAGCAGAAAATTTGGCTTCCATTTTATAGCATATTGTATGGATGGGAGCAGAAGTAAAAGAACCTTCTCCATGAGGGCACACCTATGCTCATGAGGATCTTGTAGGCTATGTGCAGGGTTAGCTATAAGCAAAGCAGAATGAGTGACTGATAAGAGGATGTGACATTGGTAGCGTCAGGTACTTGCTCTCAAATATCACCCCATCTGGGTGTAAGAGATCTTGAAATGCCACCACTTGGAGAGAGAACACATGGTTCTTTGGGGGAAGATGTAGAGGCAGCTTCAGCTATAAAAATAGTCCTTCATCAGTTAAAAGGTCTACTACCTCTATCTCTAGCACACAGAGAAACACCGAGTACCTGGAATGAGCTTAAGGAATAGAAAGTTAAAAAGTTTATGATGAACAGTAAATCAGACCAAACACCTTCCTCCTTCTGATGTAGTCCACATAATTCTGGGGACACTGATTCCTCGTCCAGCTCCAGGGGTCAGTCCTAAATCAACCATGGGAATTCCCGTCTCCTTGGCCCTAAGTGGGCCGGAACGCAGTTGATCCCATGATGTTCTGCTGCCAACTGTCGCTACTTGGTCTAAGTTGGCTCTGATAGAATGAAAAGATGGACTTTTACACCAGAGTTGGGAATAGTTTTTTTCCCCCTCTTTCTTTCTTGCTAGCTATAACCAAGAAAGCATGTTGCCCGTTGCTACCAGCTGCCCTAGCAGCTGCCAGAAGATAAGGACAACACACTGAAGAGGGCAGAGCCACATGAATACCACAGAAACAGAGCCAGAGCCCTGTGCCTAGAGTTTGGACCTCCTAGTACAGAAATAATAATTTTCTTTATCGTCTAAAAAGTCGGTTGTCTGTGTCTTTTGGCCCAAAGCATTCTAACGAATCCAGTCCCCAGTACAAATTTGTTAAATGATTTGTCAAGTAAATGGGGTAAGGGTAAAGTGAAGGGGAAGGCAGCCAGGGAGGCCGGGGTGGGCTAGGGTGTTGGCCAGTGAAGAGCTCTGACACCTGTGCCCGGAATGGATTCCTGGCAGCTCTGCCTGGGGTCTGAGAGGAGCCCTAAGAGGACCTCTGTGAGGGGCTGCCCCGGAGCTGTGCTGGCCCAGGGCCTGTCAGGGGTCCACAGGAGGGAAGCTGAGTGCTCTCTGCGCTCCTCTGCGCTCCAGGCTTGCTCCAGGGTTGGGTGCAGGAGCCTGAAGTTCACTTCCACTTGTTTACTTATTTACTGGAATTGCAAATTCTGTGAGGCCAAGTGTTTTGTCTACTTTGCTTGCTGCTGAGTCCCCTCACCACCTAGAAGAGGAGCTGCCTCAGGTAGGACCTCAGTACATGTTTTATATTAAAAAAAATAGCTTTATGAAGATATAATTCACATACCATAAAATTGACCCCTTCAATGTGTACAGTCCAGTGGTTTTTAGTCTAGTCACAGAGTTGTGCAACTGTCACCTAATTTCAGAATGTTTTTTATCAAAACCAAAAAGAAACTCATTAACAGGCCCTCCCCAATGCCCCTACCACCAGCTCCTAGAAAGTACTAACCCACTTTTTTTTTTTTTTTCGACAAAAGGAGAATTTTTCAATAGGACACTAAGAAGAATCCTCAAAGTTCTCACTCAGTTTGCCCCAGTTTACTACCATCACCTCATTCTCCTTGCCCTGTCACATTCCCCCGTGACTGTCCACTCTCCATCAAACCTGGCATAAAAGCACACAGGTCTAAATGCTTCTTTAGGTCTTTATTTCCTTAGGAAGAGTCCTGTGTCAGGTACACTAAATAAATTCACGTAAATTTCTTCTGTTTATCTATCTTTGTCAGTTTGATTTTCAGACTCAGCCAGGGACCCTCGGTGGATAGAGGAAAACTTCCTCCCCTACAGTATCAAGACTGAATTTTTAAGAATTTGCAGTGTAATTTGCATACCAAACAATTCACCCTTTCAGTGGTTTTCAGTACATTAACAAAGTTGTGCAGTCATCCCATTGTCTAATTCTGGAATATTTTCATCACCTCAGAGGGAAATGCCACACACCTGAGCAGTCTCTTCCCATTCTCTTCTCCTCTCAGCCCCTGGCACCACTAATCTCTTTTCTGTCTCTGTGGATATGCCTGTTTTCTCAACATTCCATATAAATGGAGTCATATGATAAGTGGAGATTGTGACTGGCTTCTTTCACGTAGCATGATGTTTTCAAGGTTCATTCATGTTGTAGCATGTATCAGCACTTCATTCCTTTTTGTGGCTGAATAATGTTCCACTGTATGGATATACTACACTTTGTTAATCTATTCTTCAACTGACTTTTGGCTTATTTCCAGTTAAGGCTATTAAGAATATGCTCTTATGAACATTTACCTACAGCTTTTTATGTGGACATGCTTTTAATTCTCTTCGGTATTATATCTAGGAGTGGAATTGCTGGGTTATATGGTATGTCAATGTTTAACTTTTTGAGGAATTGCCAGAATGTTCTCCAGAGTAGCTGCGACATACTACGTTCCCTAATTTCTGTACCTTCTAGCCAACTCTCGTTGCCTTTTTTTTTTTTTTAAAGATTTTATTTATTTATTTGACAGAGAGAAACCACAAGTAGATGGAGAGGCAGGCAGAGAGAGAGAGAGGGAAGCAGGCTCCCTGCTGAGCAGAGAGCCCGATGCGGGACTTGATCCCAGGACCCTGAGATCATGACCTGAGCCGAAGGCAGCGGCTTAACCCACTGAGCCACCCAGGTGCCCTCTCGTTGCCTTTTTAATCAGAGCTATTCTAGTGGATGTGGAGTGATATTTAATTGTGGTTCTTTGGAAACATATTTTTAAAGAGCCAATAAATCTGGATCAAAACCTCATTTGACATGTGTCAGGAGGCTTTTTGCTCTCCCCTTCTGCTTACCTTGAGAGGATATCTTCTTGAGAACTCTCAGAACCCCTGGACGGTCAGAGGTAATCCTGGAAATCTAGCGAACTGGGGGGCACAAATTCTGTCCACATAAGTAGTAATTCATTTTATGTTAATGAGAAATTCCGATTGACCATTCAATATCCCTTTGATTAATAGAAATGGAAACCAAATAACATACTGCTTGGTAACTACAGTTCAGTAAAAAATGTTTTTAGTAACATGAGCTTTGGAAGAGTAATTGAGGTGAGAATAAGTGATAAAAAGAGGTCTTGGCTGAGGCAGTGTTTCCTGATGGGACGGGCACAGTATCCGCACACTGCTTAGGTTTGAATCCCAGCTCTCCCACTGCTTAACTGTACAACGTTAATCTTTACTTCTCATATATCTATATCCATCTGCAAAATAAGGAAACATTTTTCTGCCTGTTCGTGTGGTGAGGACTAAATTAGTCATTGAGGTAAAATGGTTGATACGGGGATGGACACAGGAAGTGCAACGTAGGTGCTGTTACGATTATCATTCATGGCCAAATTGTTGTAGCACAGGTCTTGTTTTATTTTTTTATCTTCATTTTTTAAAAGATTTTATTTATTTACTTGACAGAGCGAGAGAGCACAAGCAGGGAGAGCAGCAGAGGGAGAGGGAGAAGCAGGCTGCCCGCTAAGCAAGGAGCCTGATGTGGGGCTCGATCCCAGGACCCTGGAATCATGACCTGAGCCAAAGGCAGACACTCGACCATCTGAGCCACCCAGGCACGCCACAGGTCTTGTTTTAGAAACAAAGACATAAAGGCCCAGAGCGATTCGAAGACTTGTTCAGAATACACTCAAACTTCGCTTCAACCCAGAACATGTGTGTCTTGACTCTCACACCCACACTCTACTCCACTGCCTCCTTATTTGAGTAAGAAGCCAGTAAAACACAAAGAAATACAGAAATTTCTGGACCTATCTTCTTTCTCCTGTAACTGTTACTGCACTCAGCTCTGTCAGAAGGAGGAAGGACTGTGGCAAAGGAAGATTTAGTCTTCATTAAGATGTCAAGTACAATCATCCTATTCCATTCAGTACAACCAAATCGAAACTGGCAGTGCTCTGGACATGCCTCAAGGTTGGGGATGGGTCAGCAGCCTCTGCTTCACTGATTACAGAGGAAAGGAGCTCGGTCAAAGAATGTGTAGCAAAGTTTGTAGCGAAGTTTTCCCTGTTAACACTTTGCTCCTATAATTGAAATCATAATGATGGCTTATGATTAGGATGGATTTCTACTGGGTTTTAATCAATTACTTGGCTGGGTAAACTTACGTTGCGAAGAAACTAAGTTTGGAAGTAAGCCTGCCTTCCAATAATCTTGATGGAAAGAGAACTTGACAATGCACTTCAAATAATGAGCCAAAGTGAAGTTCGTTCTTTGGGAGAGGCTTGTTTTAAGACAGCAACAAATGTACAAATGTCTTTTTCTTTGAAACCACTGTCAGTTACACCCCATTGCAAGCCAGGGGCTAGATTGGATCAGGAACCTTCAACCTTTTATGTCTGTGACCCACAACAAGAAATACATTTCTATCATAGGTACACACACACAGACACACACACACACATACAGTGAATTTTAGAAAATAAATTTTACCGTTACTAATTAGAATGCATTCTGTTTTCTATTTTGTTCTATTTCATTTAAAAATACTGGTTGTAATCTACTAAATTGATTTTAGGATCCACTTATCAACTACAACCTGCAGTTTGCAGATGCCATATAAAATGGATCTTGGGGTATCCTCTTTAGTTCTGGCACTATAATAATCTTTATTAGTAAGAATATTAAGAATGCACCTTTAATAGTCTTTGCTCTCCATGCTTCACCTTAAAATGTTGAAGGCCTTGTGTTTAAGGGTATTTTTATAGGGAAAACATTTGCTTTTCACATATTCTTTACTCCCTTCTGGAGATTATTCCATCCCTCAACTTGGAAAGAAGTACTTGGATATCCTGAAGTGAATCTTGAAGTTATACTGTGTTTATTAATGACTCACACTAATAAACTTTAAGTAATATTACAAGAGAGCTTAGTTCTAGTGTCTACTATATTACATTTTTCACTGCATACAGATTCACCCTTTTAAATAATATATCAGGGCGCCTGGGTGGTTCAGTTCTTAAACGTCTGCTTTTGGCTCAGGTCATAATCCCAGGGTCCTGGGATCAAGCCCCACAACGGGCTTTCTTCTCAGCGGTAAGCCTGCTTCTCCCTCCCGCACTACCCCTGCTTGTGTTTCCTCTCTTGCTGTGTGTCTCTCTGTCAAAAAAAAAAAATCTTTAAAAAATATAATAAGAATTTAAAGTGAAAAACAAGTTGTACAACAGTCTTTATCTTATGTTACTGTTTGTGTTTTAGAGAACTTTAAGTATATACTTTTATTTACATACTTTTTGGAAAAGAAAAATTTTTTGGTACAATTTTGGGGGGAAATGCCATACTTTCTTCAAGAGAATGTTAGTGCGCATAGTTAATACTTCCACAAAACAAATGAATTGGAAGAGAATGCTCTCTAAGATTCTTTCCATTCTAAAAGTCTTGGATTCTAAACCCTTCCGGTTGCTCAGGTAGGCATTCTATATCCAAAGCAAGAAGAACAAAACCAGTCCCTGCTATTGAGGAATTTATATTCTCAAAAGGTTGGACATCGAGATATACATATATATATATATATATATATATATATATGTGTGTGTGTGTGTGTGTGTGTCAAGGGAGAACATGAAAAGTATACTGCCATTTATAGAGACGATTGGCTATCTTTTGCAAATCAAGTTGTTCCAGACAGTTATTTTAAAAATAACTTTGTTATTTTAAGAAGCAAAAATTTTAAAAATATGTTAGACGGAGGTCCGTCTGAAATGTGTTATACTCTTCACTTCACCAGGAAATGATATGAATACAATGAACACATCATTATGAACCGCACTTACTAACTGGAGAGTGACGTGGCTCAGTAGTACCATCAGAGTTAGCTGAGGGACACTGGGCAGCTTGTCCTGAATTTAGTGATTTCACTCTGCAGTAATTTTTAGTAGTTTCATTTTTCTGGATTCCTCTGTAGATGACATTGTTGATATCTCTCAGAATGTTAACCTGGAGGAAGAAACTCTTTGCTCCATTTCAAATTCACTGGCCTAATATATTACATTTAAAAAACAACGAATTGCATTTTTTAGAACAACATGTCAAGTGTTAATAGGCTCTGAGTTTGGGCCTCACCTCTGAATAGCATACATGCATTTTAATGGATAGACTTTGTAATAGCTACTTTTACTTAGAACTCTTATTTTTAGTGGTCTCCAGCTCTGGTCTGTGTTTCTAATAGGTGTGATTGTCTAGTAGCTTGGATTGTGGCCTAGAAATATCTGAAAGGATGTGCAAGAGAGGCCAGATGTGGAGGGAAGAACTCCATGGCTAATATTGGAAGTGAAAAATCCAAATATGGTGATGTTTAAACAAGCAGTCATAGAAAATTTACTTCTTAGGGATTCTGTCAAGAAATCTGCAAGTCATTTATTAAAGTATATACTAAAGAATAGTTATAATTTTATTCTTTTTTTAAAGACATCTATTTTATTTTATTTGTTTATTTGAGAGAGAGAGAATGAGTAAGAGAGCATGAGAGGGGGGAGGGTTAGAGGGAGAAGCAGACTCCCTGATGAGCAGGGACCGAGTGGACTTGATCCTGGAATTTCAGGATCAGGAGCTGGACAGAAGGCAGTCACTTAACAACTGAGCCACCCAGGTGCCCCTAATTTTATTCTTTTTCAAGAAAAGATTAAAGATAAGTAGAAACTGGAAAGAGAAAAATTCTTAGCCACATGACATAAACACATAAACTACTAAGAGGGAAAAAATTTAAAAAATTGGACAAACAGCTATATTTTTTCTCTTTAACAATATTAAATTCCTACTATTATTTATATCAATTATCTTATTTGTTCCTTATAATAAAATCAAGGTTATCAACATAATAGCTAAAGACTGAGTGTGCCATAGGATTGCCTGGCCCCAGGGGTACCAATCACAGAACGCTGGAGATGGGACACATGACTGTTGAGTGTCCATTCCTAAGCCTTCTTCCTCCAGGAAGTTGACCAGTTTCATGACAGTGTGGAGACAAAGCCAGTGAGCTTGACATCTTAAAACAAACCCTGTGTATAGAATTGGTAGAGAGAAGCATTAAGAATAACCACAGGGGGGGCGCCTGGGTGGCTCAGTAGATTAAGCCGCTGCCTTCGGCTCAGGTCATGATCTCAAGGTCCTGGGATCGAGTCCCGCATAGGGCTCTCTGCTCAGCAGGGAGCCTGCTTCCCTCTCTCTCTCTCTCTCTCTGCCTGCCTCTCCGTCTACTTGTGATTTCTCTCTGTCAAATAAATAAATCAAATCTTTAAAAAAAAAAAGAATAACCACAGGGGTTGGGGGGGTACCCAGGTGGCCCAGTCAGTTGTGTCTGCCCTCAGGTCATGACCCCAGAGTCCTGGGATAAAGCCCCACATCAGGCTCCCTATTCAGAGAGGAGTGTGCGTCTCCCTCTCTCTCTCTCTCAACCTCTCTCTGCCCCTCTCCCCAACTCATATGCTCTCTCTCACTCACCCCTTCTGAAATGAATAAATAAAAATCTTAAAAAGAAAAAAGAAAAAAAAAAAAAAAAGAATAACCGCAAGGTAAAACCCTGCCCCAGCAATTGTGCAGGGAGCTTTCTGATCTGTCAATTGAAAGAGATGCTCCATGTCTGTGAGCTATTTCTGGAATACTTGTGAGCACCCCAGATGTGCATTTGACACAAGCAAAATGCGTCACATCAAGTTCTAATCTCGTCTGAGGGAGGGATGCTTAAAAACCTAACCCAAACAAAGTCCAAATTAAACTAAATGAAACTGTAAAATAAAACCAACCCACGCACCCAAACCCCCCACGAAGCAAGATCGGATTTTACAGAGGTTTATTTATGGAGGGGCGATGGGCCAGCAATGGAAGCATTGTTGGACATTTGCATTATATTTAGACTTGAGCAAAACACTGGATTGGCCATGCTGTATGATTTTCCCAAATATGTTAGTTCCTGGCCGCCTTGCTAATACCAGAGCCATGCAGCTGGAGGGGCTGAAAGACCACCTTGGAAAAGGTAACAGGAGCAACATTATGCAAAGTCCTGAGGCTTGTCTCTTTGTGGGTCCCCATAGTTTGTATTTTTATGCAATCCATTATCTGGAAGAGGGAATGAACAGCATGCTAACAACAGTCCCTGAGATGACTAAATTGGGAGGTGTTATAAGCTTTGATAAATGGCCCGGATATGAATAGCAGTATGGTTCACAAAAACCAAAACGGGTCAGAAATATGGATGAAAAAACATGAAATTGCTCTCAGAAAGATGCAAACAAATATCTGGCACAAATCACATCAGAAGCATTCATGGGAGAAGAGAAGAGAATCTTGAGAAGCGGGATTACTAGAAGCAAGCTATGATGGAGAGTCACAGACGAGCTCAGAGCAAATATGGAAAGAAAGACCAAGCAGGATTCTCCGAGGCAGTGCTGAAGCACTCCGGAAGGAAGTTTGTAGTCTCCCACACGAGTATGGCTGAAAGTACTTTAAGCCAACTGTACTCAGTTTTGAGCACCTAAATAAACAATGTTGACAGTCTTGGCTGAAACCCAGAGATAAATAAGGAACATGATTAATGGAAGGGACACATTGATTTATGAAGAAAGATTTATGGAGTATATCGTGTGGCTAAGCGGTGGCCTGAAACAGCATGGTAGACCGTCTAGAAATGATACCTTCATATTTAGGCATTGAAATGTAAAAGGAAAAAAGAGAACATAAGGATAAAATAGGATAGGATTAATTAACAAGAGGGGAACATAAGACTGAATTTTAAGCGCTGATTGAACTAACACTGAGATCGTTTCCTATTTTGATGGTGAAATGTTCAAACACGAATGGACTTTTAAAGGAGAATGCTGAATCCACTGTCAGTTATGACAGCTCCAACCAGAAAGGTCACTGAAAGGAACAATTCCATCCTGGCTGTAATATGGATGAAACAAATGGGTCTCTTTTACTTCTGATTTCTCTGTTTCTCTTCTTTGACCTGTAAGCAAATAAGCTTGCTTTTAACAGAATTCTGAAAGAGCTGCCTTTGTCAGTTTAATAAGGGGAAATGGCAAGGGGGAAAAAGCCCTTATTCTTACCTTAACAAAAACTGTAGTATCATTTTCTATACTTGTGTTTTACTGAAGGACCTGCCCCTGCATCCAGAAATTATGTGTAAATGGAAAAGAAAGAACTCAAAGTCTTTATATAGTTTTAAAAGATGTCTGCCTTCATTTTAGTGGGCAAGATTTCTTTTAAAACCCCTATTGGGATTTTCTCTGGCATTGATTGAAGAGTTTTTATAAACTATGCGAACGGTCATTCCAACATGATCTTTTAAAACTGAGAATACAAGATAACCCAATTTTGTTCCCATTTTCTCATTACCACATTGGAGGCAGGTATTATTTGTTGAAGGAAAACAAGACATTCGGTATAGATTTAAATACAGAAAAAAATAAGTAACCTGCCCAAGGGTCTCCAGTCTGATATGAAATGCTTAAAGAAATGAGGCCCGTTTGGGGATAATTGTAAATGGCACTTAGCATATGAGTGCAAGGTTGAAGAATTAAGCCAGGATCTTAAGAAGATCTGGTTATGCTATTAAATGTATACTAAAGTAAACCCTTGAATCATGAGAAGAACGAAGCTACTTAGTGAATGGCAAGATATATTTAAATGGCAAAATAAAAAATCATCTACAGTTTAGTTTGAGCTTAAACTTGATCTTCAGCTCTCTTTGTTGGCATATCTGTAAGGAAACCATGACAAATTATAGTGATCCTGTGTTTCATGATATCAGGCTACTGCAGTAGCTAGTGATTGCCTGATATATAACTGGCACTCAATAGATGTTTGTTGAATGAATGAGTGAATGAATGGGGGAAAGGATTGGCCCAACTATATTTAGTAGTTGACCCTAAAAGTCTCCACGTGTCAAGTCTACCTGTAACCAGCTCTTGTTTCTGCAGGAGACATCAAAGCGACTATATTTCATCCTTCCCCTTCCATGTTTTTCTCTCATTCTTCCGAGTCATGTTATTGTTTTCCCTATCAGTCTAACTGGGCATTTCAGAGCGCTTACTTAGTGCTGAGTACTGGGCTAGATGCTGGGGTCACAAGATGAGTAAGACAATTTCTCTTCCCAAGGGGGTTATAGTTGAGATAGCCAGCTAAATCTTATACATTTTTATATTAATAGGAATAGTTTACATTATATATATAAGCAAGAATATATAATAAGCAAATCATTACAGTTCACTTGATCAGTGTCACAGTAGGATTTTGTGTCAGGAGCCAGGGAAGCACGGAGAAGAGAGTGTCTAAGTCCTCAGGATCGCAGAAATGTGGCCTAGGTGCTAGGAATTCTTTCCCCTTCCAAGGATTCTCTCTACCTCCACTTTAACCCAAATCTATGTCTGTGTATGCATTTGGAAGACAGGATGATTAACTCCAGACCTCATACTTTTCTGTCCTCTACATTCTGTAACACACAAGGACGTCCCTTTTTGTTGGGAAGTTTGGCCTCTAATGTTCTTTAAATTACTTGCCTGTGAAGGCAAAAAGGTCTGCTTAAAATTCATTTGTGATTTCTCTATGCAATGTTAACTTGTTTGTGTCAGTCTCTTTCCATTGCAACCTCAAGAAATTATTTAAAATGAAATCAATTTGCAGGAATGCCTGATTTCATGTGTCAAATATAAAGACCCACTAAAAATTGTTTATTCTCAGCAGGATTGTAGCATGTTAAATTGCTGGTTTGCAAAATTCATTTTACTCTATTATTTTTATAAGCATATTTTGCTGTCAGTACGTAGTAAAAGATGCAGTGGATAAAAGTACAATACAGGCTGTGGTCTGTAATATCTAAAAAAAAAGTCAACTTAGCAACATATTAGGTATGCTTTATTCAGTCCACATAACACTAAGGTTTTTAATTTAATTTATGTTTCTGTTGACTGGATGTAAATAAATAAAAAGGAGGAAGTTCTTTGCATACCACTCTCTCAGGGGAAGGCAGTATAGAGATAACCTGCACTTTGATCATTTTATTTTACAATCAGTATCTTAGATGGCAGATTTAAGACAGGTTCTGTAGATTGCTGTTCGGCTTTTATTACGAAGGCCTGATGTGAACAGGATATATACCACAATATAATATTACTATCCATCTTGTACTTCAACCACATTTCAGTGCACAACAGTAAATCATCTGTAGCTAGATACTAGATAATATGTTGTGTAAATCCCCCTTCCTTGGTCTGTGTATAAGTTTAAATATAAGCATATTATCATGTTGAAGTACAGTTAGACGATCACAGTTCCATTATCTACCACCATTTTCAAAGTAGGAGCAGTAATACAGGAACAGAGGCATCCTTCTTCCTTTTGAAATCTGTCAATCATGTTCCACGAATGCCGACAGAGTTGAAGCCTACTGCCTGCCAAACTGCCCCAACACAGAAAGAGATCAGTTAAATAATACTTTATGCAGTGTATATTCAGAGAAACGCACTACCATGCCTAACGGAGAGGAAAGAGCGTTGGATTTTAACACAGGAGGCACCCATCCTGGGAGATCCGGACTCATCATTCAGCTGCCCAGCTCTCACCCAAGGTCTGGTCTAGCTGGGGCAACTTAGGGCTTTTGAAGCATTTTACGTACTAGGTACCGTATCTCGCAATTCACTTTGTTAATGGCGTCAGACAGAAATTTAGACATTAGACATCTGGTTAGAAATTAGACACTTCTTTAGGTAGGTTAATGCATGTAAAGTGCATAAACAGCTCCCAGAACTTAGTAACTAATTAGTGATTGTTTTGGGTGTTGATGAGGATGATGGAAGAAACGGGGGTGTTTTTATCAGGGCTGCAACCAGGCGGAGGCAAGTGACATGCGGGGGCCAGAGAGTGGGGGCCTCCTCAGCTTCTGCACCCTTGGCCCCTTGTGTGTTTCACACTCCTGTGGCCTTGATGTTTAATCAGACAAAAGCAATCCTATTTAAAAAATATCTCATAACACTGAGACACCGGCTGACTCAGCTGGGAGAGCCGGCAACTCTTGATCTCTAGGTCGTAGGTCTGAGCCCCACATTCTGTGCAGAGATTACTTAAATAAACAAACTTAAAAAAAAGTGTCATAACAGGATAATTGTAAATTATGCAGCTTGTACCTATATGCTCTTCTGATAACCATTACATATTAGTTATGGACAGCTGTTAGATCTTATATTTGGGACATTAACAATAGAAAAAAATAGTGAATATAGGAGTATGTACATTTAATAGACATTTAAAATGTGCATATTATGTGGCATATGTTTACACAAAATTAGGCACATCCATAAAATATGTATACATCATAGTATTTACATTCTCTGACATAATTTAGGATATGTTCCTATAAACATAATCAACTTATCAACTTATGTCCATCCTACGTATGTATACAAACTCACAAAGATACCTGTGTGGGACCCACATGCAAGCCCCTCTGCCTTCTGAGGACTCCGCAAATTCAAAGTTACCTATTTAAAGGGATTGACAGTGTTTTACATCATCCTTTCTGCCTCATCGATGCCTCCAAGTTCATCTGATTTGCCAGGACCACAAAGCAAGCCCAAGGAAAAACTCTGTTTAGGACTTCGATCTTCAGCGTCTCACATATTGGAAGTAAAACTCTCCACCTAGGGCTTTTTTTAAATTGCTTCCCGCAGGCTGATATTGTTGAGACTCCAACTGATGATAGACTGGCAGGTGCCGGCTCCGGAGCGGGAGCGGGAGCGGGGCGGGGCGCATAAGGAAGAGCGGCGGCAGCGCGCGCCAGGGGCGCAGTCCCCAGACCCAATCTCCCGGGAGACCGTGTGTTTGTGCGCGCACTTTCCTAAACAGGTAAATTTAGAACTTCGTGTAGGTGTGCTTATATAAATATACCTCTGCCTTATTTCTCAAGGCCCTGAAGAAGACCGCAACAAGACTGAGATCTTCTGTGCGGTTAGGCTTTCTTTTTTCTTTACTTTTCTGTTTTGTTTTGTTTTAATGGATAACTGAATCCCTGTTGAAGTCAGAAATGCCAGGAACTCAGTCGCCAAGTGGACATGCAGGAATTCTGGCAGGGGCCTTGTGACTACTTATTTTACTTTAAAAACGATGATCTAGATAGTATATGAATTCCTTCTCCATGTAAACATTTGAACATCACAAGTAAAGCTAATGTTCCTTTAAACCAGTCTCCACTTCCCCATCCTGGTTTCCTTCCCGGTTTGATGTCTGCTACTCTAGAACTTCCTCTGCGCATTTACATGTATATATAAATATACATATATACATATACACACACATATACATAGACATATATAATATTTATATATGATAATTAACAGATACATGTAATTATATATAATGTATACACGTAATTAACATATATAATACATATAATGTATATCTATATATGTCTATATATCCATATATATGCATTTTACATGTGTCTGTATGTACTTTTATAGGAATGGTATTGTTCTGGAGTTTCTTTCTCCCATTTCTCCTCATCTTTGGAGGTGTTTCCACTATCATATGTATAAATATACCTGGTTCTCTTTAGCCCTGGCATCATATGCCACAGTGTATTTATACAGGAGTTTATTTAATTAAGCCCCCACTGAGCACAAGGCATGAAACTTACTATGTGCTTAGTAGAAATTTGTTGAACATGAATAAATAAATTTTCTTTGCTGGGCAACAGAAGGGAAAACATCTTTAGAAATGGATGCCTATATGTGATTAAGGGATGACCATATCCTGTACTTAGTCATAGACTAATTTCCTCCTAGACACTAGTAATAAACATTCACTTGTCACAGACTATGTGTCAGACATCATAGATGCTCTTCACATGCATTTCTCCATCTCTGATGCACATATTCTTATTATCCTCATTTTACTAATGGGAAAATTAAGGCTCAAAGAGGTTCTGTCATTTGCCCAAGGCTCATTGCTAGCTAGGGGTGGAGACCGTTTTCACACCCAAAGACCAAAGCCTCAGCGATTACCCCCTCTGGCATAGAGGATTACCCCCTCTGGCATTACCTCCTTCTACAATTTGAGAGAGAAGAAGAGGGAGAGCGAGAGAAGGCAGGAGGGAGGGCATGTTTTGTATTCTCTGCTGTTTTTATCTCTCGCCTTCTACATTAAAAAAAATAGTAACTCGAAGATGAAGAGTAAGCTTGGGATGGGACGCAGTAGGAATAGGACAAGGACAAGAAAGAAAGGTTACATATGCAAGAGGAAGTAGTAAAGATAGTGGGTAGAAAAAAAGGACATAGAAATTCCTCAGATTCCAGGCTGGAGCACCCAAAGAATATAAAATGAACCTGATAATGTGTGAACGAATAAGAGCAACATGTTTAGGTCATTGGAAATTTAAAGGAAGTTAGTGGGGGAGGGCAATAACTTTCGGCGGGGGCGGGTGGTGAGGGTCCGGAGAGATGTTCTGGAAGTCACATGGGCTGGAATGAGAAGGCGACATAAAACAGCCTTGGAGGTCTGATGGTCCAGAGAGAGATTTCCAGAAGGGTGAACCACGGAAGGATAATACGTCAAGGTTTCCTCTTTAGGTAAGTACCCTGGGTGATTCGTTGATAAACACTGTAGCTTAGGGGCAGTGGGGCACAGACAAAAGAAGGGAGCTGACTCGTTGTGGCAGGGGGTTATGGAGAGGGACTTGGAGACCAGAGCCTGAAGAACAGACCAAGCCTGGAGAAGCTGGCTCAGTGGTCAGTGGCCGAGGCTCAACCTTTGCCTGAATGGGGTAGTTCTTTCTGCGCGATCCCTGCCACTCACTCTGCCTCTCCACCAATTTCACTGGTGACAAAGAGCTGTTGATTGAAGCCTGGGTATTTTCGGGAAATTCATGATTTCACTTAGCCAAAATCACCTTTCCTACTTACACCCACCTTGCGCCCATTTTCTTCCGTGGGAACAGCTCTAGAGGACCTAGGGCCTTGGTCCTCCCAGCCTATCTCCACCTTCCTCAACCCTGGGCTAAATATGTCTTCTTCTAGTCATCATGATCTCTTATCATCCTGAATTATATTCTCTGGGTACACCTGACTTGTCAACCTTCTCCTTAAAATATAAGTCCTAGAACTGATGATAAAGACCAGACACTGTGTGCCCAGTGATGGTTACAGTGGGGCTTTTACCGTCCTTGGCATGGACAGCCTCATTAATGCAACTGAAGATTATTGCTTACTTGTGTAGCCGTGGAGGTTAATTGAAAGTCCTGTCTGGGATTTCCTAGCTGTTGCCCTCCCCTATGCCAGCAAGATCTCTTCATAAGATTTCCTTGAATGGCTTTTTCAAAGGTTAATGAACCAGCGTTTTGAGTGGTGGGTTTGGAAGTGCTTTTGTCACATTATTAAAAGTAACTAATCAAAAAATAAATAAATAACATTTAAACCAATAAAAAATAACACTAACTAAATATATGAGTTCACTGGTTCCATCAGGCCATGCATGTGTTTGACCTGATTCTATGCACCTGAAAGAAAGATTGAAAGGTAGTAAAGGTCTGCTGGATGTGGGGGAAGAGGGTCGGATGTGTGTTTATGTCATATATTTCCTCCATCTTCCAGAACTCTTGGTCTCCTCCTCAAATAGTGTTGGGCCTGAAATGAACTTGAAAATTCCCTCCTATTTAGCCAGAGGCCAGGTTTCCCATGAATTATTTGCTATTTTTATAGAATGCGTGCTCAGAGGCTTCTCTTCCTCCATCTTTCTCTAGTTGCTATGGAAGAAGATCCCTCTAAGTAGGAGTTGGGGATTTTCTTCAATAGCAGCCTTTTCCTCTCATTTCTGTTTACATTTGACTGGGGAGTCAGGGTCACCAGTCCTATCTTCAGTTATGTAGCTCATCACACCCTCCTTTGGCTTCTGTGATACTGACCTCTCCTGGTTTTCCTCTTATCCAACTATATCTTCTGTTTGATCTCCACGTCTCTTCCCCCTTGCGGTGTATGCTCCTTGATCACCTCACTCATTCCCATGCTGGTGACTTTCATGTGTGTGTCTCTTCCTTCTGGTTCTCTTCCTCGAGGCCCCAGATGTACATATCCAACAGCCTCCTTGACATTGCACTTTAAGTGGTGGTAAGTGTCACAAACTTAACTTGCTCCCAACTAAACTCTTGTTCTTCAAGTACCCCCTAACTGGGCATCTTGTGGTTTTTGTCATACAGTCAATAGGATTGTCATCTGCCTTGTTCTCTGTCCCTGATCTTGAGACTTAGATTTTTTTTTAATTTTTTTTTTTAATTTTTATTTATTTATTTGACAGAGAGAGATCACAAGTAGGCAGAGAGGCAGGCAGAGAGAGAGAGAGAGGGAAGCAGGCTCCCTGCTGAGCAGAGAGCCCGATGCGGGGCTCAATCCCAGGACCCTGAGATCATGACCTGAGCCAAAGGCAGCGGCTTAACCCACTGAGCCACCCAGGTGCCCCTTGAGACTTAGATATTGAAGCAGCGTAGCACCGTGACCAAGGGCTAGGCAGCCTGCATCGCATATCAGCTCTACCACTTACTTACTAGCTGTGACTCAGGATCCCTTGCTGAACCTCAGTTTGCCCATCTGTCAAATGGAGAAGACAAAAATATCTCTTAGGATTGTTGTGAGAGTTAAAGAATGTTTAATGTGTGCGAACCAGTGTCTGACAACAGTAAGTGCTCCGTAAACATTAGCTCTTGGTGGGACCTCCGCTCTCCTCTCCTAGAGCCAGAGGCAGATTTGCTATGAGGCAAATAAAATTCGGTTTTGTCCAGGACCCTTCCAACATCTTGTACCTGCTGTTATATTTGTATTTTTTTGTATTTGTAATTTTTAAAAAATGGCATTCGCAAATTGTATAAATTCCAGGGCCACAAAATTTGAATCTTCCTCCTCCCTGTCATCCTGCATAAAGACACCTCCAAACGCCATAGAAAGTATATCTCCTGTTTTCCATCTCAGCTAACACGAGCCTACCTAAGCCACTCCTGGCTCTTGTCTGGACCATTAGAATAACTTCCTAACTGGTCTCTTTGTTTCTGATTTTTCTCTGTTTAAGGCCTTCTTGAGCCAGAGTGATCTCTCTAGAAAGCAAATTCTCACTTAAACCCTTTCAATGGAATACTGCATAGAAATTTTAGGGAACAATTCTACACTTATGTAGAATTCTCTCTGTGTCTGTTAACAAATTCTACTTTAAAAGCACACTTCACTTTATGTTCCTGGACATAAAATTTCACACTCCTTAATATGGGCTGTAAGGTAATGAGTGACTGACCCTGTTCGTTGCCTGACATAATTTATCCACATACCCTGCTCCGACCTTTGATCTTGCTGGAAGATTCTTGCCTGACCCTCATTCTAAATTCTATATCCTCTCTCCTCCTCCCGCATCCCTGGCCACTTTCTGATTTTCTATTATTCCTTCACAGACCTCATCATAACTTGCGCTTCATAAATGTTTTCTGGGCTTATTTATTTAATTTCTCTTTTTCTCATTAGACTGAAAGTGCCATGAGGGCAGGGTCCACGCCACTGTTGTATTCCCAGCATTAGCACGATGTCCGGCATTAATACGCAGGAAGTATTTGTTGAACGAATGACAGCCTCACTTTGGCCTGCTTCTTTCCCGGCGCTCAGAAGAAGGTGAGATATATTTCCGTAGGAGAACTTATCTTTAAGTTAAGCCCTGTTAAGCCTAAAGTCACCCAAACAGTCTCCCAGCTGACTACGTTTATTGGTGCTTTGGCTTAAGGCAATCACCATAAATCGCATAAATAATGGGGGCAGTGAAGAATTGCGTGGCTGCGATGGGATCGTTTAACTGAGTGGGAGAATAACTTCGTGTAGTGTGGGTAGGTAGACAATATAATATTATGTAGGAAACCTGCTGACTTTTAGATATGGAGCACATCCATGCACATCACTAAAATTTGTGAATTCTTGTTTTCCCAGGGCATTCTCATATCATCTAATATTATAAGCTACAAAGTGAGAACATTATTTGCTCTTCCGATTGTTAGATCTCATTTCTGTTTCGTATCTTATTGCATTGTCCAGAATTTACAGAGTAATTTTAAATAATGATAGCTTTATCAAGTATCTTTGTTTTCTTCCTGGTTTTAATGGGAATTTCTCCCCTGGCTGTTGATGTTCCCTCTGTGTACGAGATATATATATATACATATATATATATATATATATATATATATATATATAAATTTTATTTATTTATTTGTTAGAGAGAGAGAGAGGGAGAGAGGGCAAGCACAGGCAGACAGAATGGCAGGCAGAGGCAGAGGGAGAAGCAGGCTCCCTGCTGAGCAAGGAGCCCGATGTGGGATTTGATCCCAGGATACTGGGATCATGACCTGAGCCAAAGGCAGCCGCTTAACCAACTGAGCCACCCAGGCATCCCTGTATGATATTTTTTTAAAAAAATCACATTAAGGAGGGTTTTTCCCCCCCCCCCGAGAGATGTTTAAATAAGGAACAAGTGGACACATGTGAAAAAGTATAACTTTTTTTTTTTTACATTCTATGAGATTCTGGTTTATTTTCATACATAAAATTGCACTGATGATAGAATTTGACTTTTTTTCTTGTCTCATTTTTCTAGGTAAATCTATTGATGAACACCCCATCTTCCAGGTAAATGGTAGAGCTGAGGTTGCAGAGATCATAAAATGGACTTGCTAAGTGACCCACGCAAGTATCGAGCATTATGGCTGAAGAAGTGACTGTTGTCTACTCTTACTTTCATTGCCCTTTCCTAACACGAACTCTGTATTTAATATATACTCCAGGATATACTACCTATAGTTACTATTTAATGAGTGCTTATCATGTGCCAACCTATGCAAAGCACTTTGTATGATTGGTTTCATTTAATTCTCACAAAATTCTACGAGGTAGGTGCTATTACTGTTATTCTGTTTTACAGTGACAAATTAAGGAGGGTCGGTTTATTTGCCTCCACACAGCTGCTAAGTGGTAAAGCAGGGATTTGAAACCTTGCAGTCTATCTTCATGTCCTGTGCTGTTACTACCTCCTACGTTACCAATAAACCACTGTTAATTTTGAAATCTATTTAAAATTAGTTACTATAATTTCAAAGATCTGAAGTAAGAAATCAGTCGATTGGAACCAAATTTGAAATGAAATGACAGAAATATGCAAAGGTTTTCATCAAAATTTCTCCATTATTTTAACATTTGTAATAGATATTTGCCCTAAAAATCCCTGTGTTGCTAAGAAGCTAATTATCAGAACTTTCTTGGTAATGAGCTTGTATAGTGTTTCAAGTCTACATCTACACCAAAAAGATTATCTAGAATTTCTAACATAATATTGTTTTCCTGAGTTACAGTAATGACTCCACATTTGTTTATTATCATTTATACTCACTGCTAGCACATTATCAAAATGAAGTCAGGGTGGTGTTTACATTTCCATTAGAATGCTAAGGGTTTTTGCTGTTTTAAACAATTTTTTAAAGACAGTGACAACCTACAAACAACTGGAAACTGAAAACACCATAGTCATTACCCAGATTTAGATTCTAAAGGGACAAAATGATCTCATAAAGAGTGCTACTTAAAACAATGATAAAATTCCAGTCAAAATAATAAGTGAAATCTTCAGAAATGCAATAATGTCATAAAACATTTTACCCTTCAGAACCAAAAAAAACCCACATTTGAATTAATATCTGGGATTATGGCCTTAATAAATTGATTGCAAGGCATTTTTCTTAGTGCTTACTAAACCTCATGGTCTCATATGATATTCTTGTGGCACACACCTCACATTTAACTGAGATCATCTGTGCCTGCTCAGGTCAACTCTTTGCTGTTACAGACACATGGAACCACATCACTGTTTATAATCCTGGCAAGAGTTGTGATCAGGACTGTGAGGCTTCCAAAACCATCTGAATAGAAGAAGTGTTTGTGCCTTTATTGCAGGCATAACTTACTCTGATCAAATGAATTTTATGAAAATCAATATATTATAGGAGATTAGTGAAATGGACTTAATATTCTGTAGAAGAAGGATTCTCCCTGCATCTTCAATAAATTTCCCTTGAAAATTTAGCTCTCTTCATACCTTTAAAGCATGATATGATTTACAAAAAATTTTGGAGATGAATCTTGTGTGAAATACCATGTTTATCATGGAAAACAAATAGTAATTGAAGTGCATCCTCCGTGGTTGTGAATTCAATGCTATACAACTTCCCTTAGTTATTCCTTACAACAACCACATGAGATAGCTATAATTCCTAATTTATAAATAAACATAGTAAGGCTTACACAAACTGAGTAGCTGCCAGAGACTGACTCTCATGTACCTTGTGGTCTGCATGCTCATGGAGGGCTTGAGGCATGGTGAGAGAAACTGTGAAACCAAGGCAGGAAACACATGATGGAAATGAATTTAAATCCAACTTTTCTTACTCCAAATCCAGTGTTCTTTCCACTACACCAAACTGCCTTTAATAGTATTTTCCATGGCAGTAGTAAATGAGGAGGCTTTATCAAGTAAAGCCAACTGAGGTGAAATTTAGGGACTCCTATCTGAGATAAAATGGGCCATGGTTAGGCATAAAGTAATTACACTGAAATTTGTGAACTTTCATAATATTGTTCCGTCACAAGGGAAATGTTCATCAATTCAAAGATGAGCCTGATCACTCATGTTTGGCTACAGAAGTGACTAACATGATCCACTGATAAACAAATGTCCTAGGGACTTCTGATGGCAAGACTAGGGAATTCCAATCAACTTTCTGCAAAGGACAACCAGAGGTGCTGGACAAAATATTTTTAAAAACCTGTTTGAAAACATCAGCTATCTAACAAGATAGTCAAGAATTATAGCCTAGGATGTGGAAGAAATAGAGGGACATGGACATAAGCCCAGCATCCTGGGCCATTTTTCCTTTTGGAATATTTGCCAATTCCGGAGGAGCTATTGAGAGCCTAAGACACTGAGAAGAAGTTTTTAAAATGTTTATTTATCTTTTCCATTTTTATTGAGACATAATTCACATGTAACATGGTGTAAGTTCAAGGTGTATAGTAAAATGCCCTGACTTACATATATTGTAAAATGCTTACCATTATGATTACCAAAATGATTAATAATAAAGTTACTTAATACCCATCATCTCATCAATATATTAAAGATTTTATTTATTTATTTGACAGACGGAGATCACAAGCAGGCAGAGAGGCAGGTGGTGGGGGTGGGGAGCAGGCTCCCTGCTGAGCAGAGAGCCCAATGCGGGGCTTGATCCCAGGACCCCGAGATCATGACCTGAGCCGAAGGCAGAAGCCCAACCCACTGAATCACCCAGGCGTCCCTGTTTGAAAATTTCTTAATAAATTAAGAATTTCTCATTAAGTACTAAAAAGGGGTATCCTGTTTGAAAATTTCTTTTTTTTTTTAAAGGATTTTAAAAAATTTATTTACATATTTGACAGAGAGAGAGATCACAAGTAGGCAGAGAGGCAGGCAGAGAGAAAGGGGGAAGCAGGCCCCCTGCTGAGCAGAGAGCCCGATGCAGGGCTTGATCCCAGGACCCCGAGACCATCACCTGAGCTGAAGGGAGAGGCGCAACCCACTGAGCCACCCCGGCACCCTTCATCAATATATTAAAATCGTTTTTCTTTAGGGGTGCCTGGTTGCTTCAGTTGGTTAAGTGTCTGACTCTTAATTTTGGCTCAGGTCATGATCTCAATGTTGTGAGATTGGGCTCCACACTGAATATGGAGGCTGCTTAAGAATCTCTCTCTCCCTCTGTCCCTCATCCCCTTTCTTTTTCCATCCCCCCCACCTGTATAAAAAAAAAATTTTTTTTTTCTTGGCAATGAGAATGTAAGCAAAGGTTTTGATAGCTTCATGGGGCTAGGGTAGAGATTAGAGTACAGGATTTTCCAAGTTATTGAGGGTTCTAGTGGAACTGCCTCAATTAGGCTGTATTTTGAAAGTTCATACTCAAAATATAAGGGTAAACCCAAAGCAGACAGAAATCTTAAAGAGCTCAGGTTAATCTTAAATCATCTCAATCTTTGAAATTAGATTTAAGTTCTCAAATTGTTCATGCCTCCAGCTACCTGATATGAATATGCATAAAACTTCTTTGGAAAAAGAAACCATCATTATTGACTACAGATGAGTTCTACAAGTAGTTCTATAAATACAGCATGCAGCACAAAATAGAAAATAACCCAACATATGAAGTGATAAACTTTACGAACAAAATACAACAGAAACAGACAATAGAAAAAGGCCTACCAGGGATTGCCAACACTGTAGTCATCAGATGCACAGACTAAAATAAAAATGTTTACTGTGTTCAAAGAGATAAGACCATGTTGCACATTTAAGACTAAAACTGGAAATTATAAAATACAATAAAAATACAAAAAAAGACTTTTTCTTAATTTTAATAAAAAGACATAGTGGTGAAAAAATAATGAATAATGTTTTTCTGAAAATAAATAAATTGGAAAAAAAAGACATAGATAAAGAGAGAATTAGAAAATTAGAAGAAAGGTCAGAAAAAATATTAAGAATGAACATGGAGAAAAATAAGCATGGCTAAAAAATATAGAGGATATAGTGAGAAGAGGTAATGGTATATATATATATTATGGTAGTCCAAGAAGGATTGAGGAGAGGAGACAGAATGGGTCAGAAATAATATTAGAAAAGATAATGACTGAGAACTTTGTAAAACTAATGAAAGAAACCAAACAACAGATTTAAGAAGGTCTAAGAACCACAAGCAGTGTAATTGTAAAAAATTTTAATTTACATACAACAAAGAAAAAGCAATGAAAACCAAAGAGAATATATTCTTAAGCATAAATCCTTTATGCATTTATACCTATGTAAATCATTGTTATATTTTCAACCATTGCCTTTATTTGTAAAACTTGTCTTCTTTTGTGATTTTGATCTATCTTTACATAGTCTTTGATTGTTTATAGGTAAATTTCTTTGTTTTTATTTATTTATTTATTTGTTTATTATTTTTAAAGATTTTATTTATTTATTTGACATAGAGAGAGAGAGTGAGAGTACAAGAAGGAGACTCCTCCTGACCATGTTGACCAGGAGTCCAACATGGGGGGTTGGTCCCAGGACCCTGACCTGAGCTGAAAGCAGACACTTAACCGACTGAGCCACACTGGCACCCCAAGAAAAAAGGCTCTTTGTTTTTATTAAGGGATTGTAAATTTTTCTTCTCGTAGGAATGGCAGAGCAGATTCATGGGGTGACCCAATCAACTGCTTGTGGATTAAGTAGCAATCCCAGCATCTCTAACTCTGTAGGGATTGAAAGTCTGTCTGAAGTTATGCCAAGGAAGGAGCTGACAATAAGGATATTGTTTTACTAGCTACATTGGGTTCCCTGAGGAAAAGAGCCAACCCACATGTATTATTTAAGATTTATTTATGGTCTAGTTTAAAAAAAAAGATTGAAACACATGTAAAGTAAGACATTTAAAAGTAAAACACAACAAGAAAGAACATAAGTAGTAGATAATTTCTGGGGCAGATCTGAGGGATGAGATAATAAATTTGGATTCCACTATTCTGGCATAAAAACAAAGAGGGATAAACCCAAGTTTACTTAACTTTGACTTTTAATTTTTTCAGAAACACAAACCATACAGATTCAGTTAAAAAGGCAACATTTTGCTCCGCCCCTCTCTGCCTTCTCTGCCCTGGGAGCAGCTCTCCTACCACAGCCGCTCATCCCCTGAAAACGTACACCTCTGCAAAGTTCGTCTCCACCCCGTTCTTGGTCAGGAGCACCTCTCAGCTGTTGAGCTGATCACTGTCTGCAGTGGTGCTAAAACCACCCGAGACACTGACAGATGAGGCACCTTATAAGGGCCTCAGCATCTTGGCAGCCCCACGTCCCCTGACCTCACTTATTCCTAGCCGCAGCTTCCAAACCAGCGCCATTTCAAGGAACGCCCATACAGCAGCCAAGTTCATTGAGGCTGGGACTGCCACGACAGGGGTGGCTGGCTCTGGGGCTGGAACTGGAGCTGTGTTTGGGACCCTTATCATTGGTTATGCCAGGAATCCCTCCCTGAAGCAACAGCTCTTCTCTTACACCATTCTGGGCTTTGCACCCTCGGAGGCCATGGGGCTCTTTTGCCTGTTGGTGGCCTTTCTCACCCTCTTTGCCATATGAAGGAGCCGTCTCCACCTCCCATAGGTCTTTCTCTCATGTCTCATCTATGCTGTATGTTCCTTTTCCTATACCTCCCTAGGCAAGCTGAGGAAAGTAGTTGGCTCAGGGTTTGACAGAGGGAAGACAAATAAATGCTGTATTAATAAGAAAAAAAAAAAGGGCAACATTTTCCCTGGCTATTTAGGAAAGGAAACACCCAAAGTGGTTTAAAAAAGCATTGGATTTGGTGGTAAGACAATTGGGTTAAATTCCAACTTTGCTACTCAATAACTGCTCAATTAATCTCACTGAGTCTCAGTGACTTCAAAAGAAAAGAAAATAAAAATAACTGACCCACCTACCTATCAGGGTCATTATGAAAAATACATTCAAGTTGGAAAGAATAAAATAATATCAAAAAAGACTTGAGCACCTAAAGACACAAGAGAATGGAAAAAGGTATCTGCCTGCTTTAAATGAATTCAGGGAACCAGATAAAGTTGGATTTCATTTCAGCGGATTGACTGGAGGAAAGAATCCAACCCCAACGTCAGTAATCTTAGAAAAAAAAGAGGTATTAAGAATGAAAGTAAGCCAATATTGTCTTAATATTTACCAAGTGCATATGAGTGGGGGCAGGGAAGAACATTGAATTTTAGGAACAAACACCTAAACTATACTGATTTTTGGCAAGAGTCTATAATGAGTTTTGAGATAGAGTATTCATTAGGTTAAGAAAGAAAATTGCAATTACCAACAATCAGTATGGGTCCGCTAAGAACAACTTATAATACCTGGTCTTTTTGTTCATGGTAGGTTGGAGAAATGCATCATGATTCCAGCAAAACATCTGACAAAGTTGCCGGGTGTCACTGAGGACAAGGTGAAGACAGGGATATAGAAGACAAAAATAATTAGGCAGATTCAAAACTGACTGAAGGCCTGTAGGATCTCCTGCTAATGAACTGATTATCAACTAGGTGGAAAATTTTAGCTGACATGCCACATAGGGCCATTCAACTTGTGAAATTATCAGCTCGGATGAAAACAGAATACATGCTGTCTTCATTTTCAGATGCTGTAAAGGAAGTTAGTACATTGAGTGATAAAATAAGATCCAAGAAGATCTTGATAGCCTGGAAAGAACAGTAAAATAAAGAGAATAAATTTAATAAGAACAGATGCATACAAAGTAAACATTTCTTTTGCATTAAAAATCAACTGCACAGGATGGTGGAGATTTGGCAGAAAAGTGGTTTATGCAAAAAAAAGTTCTCAGGGTTTTAGTTGCCAACAAGGTCAACATGAACAAGTCATGTGATTTGCAAAACAACAACAAAAACAAAAACCCCACAATCAACCAACCAAACAAACAAATAAAACCCCCAATCTTCTTAGGCCAGATCAAGAGAAATAGCCCTTCCAGACATGGAAATAATAGTATTCTGTATTTGGAATTGCTTAATTCACATCTGGAAGATTGTGACTAGATAAGGGTGCCACGGTTTAAGGGGAGGGTGTTGATAAAATGGAGCTGACCAGAGGACGGTAATCAAAATGTTGGAAGGTCTGGAAACAGTCATATGAGAAACAGCTGTAAGATCTTGGTTTGTTTCGCCTGGAAAAAGGGATGGTGTGCGTCTGTGTTTACAGAGGGAGATAACATCATAATGTCTATAAAGAATTTAGCACAAGGCTCTTTACATAGTAAACATCCAATAAATGCCAACTATAATTATAACTCCAACAGGAGAGGACTCGAGTATTCTATGTAACCTCAAAGGGCAACACTAGGAACAATGTGTGGAAATTATGGGAACATTATTTTTCTCTCAGAACTAAACAAAGATTTAACAGATTGTTTTGTAACCTGGTCATCACCTGAGATGTTGTAGAAATTTCTGTGTTTTTATAATCGACATAGCAATCTAAAGAGGCAAAACGAGCTGGAATTATAGATCATCTTATGGGTGAGAAGCAGACCATCTTCTGTCAATTGGCCATTTTGGAATGACGAGTCTGTAGACTGAAATAAGACACCTCATTAGTAATGATTATGTTTGTTGTCTGAGTGGGAGATGTTTTTGCCGAAGGTATGACATTCGTTTCTTTTCTTTTTTAAGGAGGAAAATATTTTACAGGAGAGTGTTAGGATCATTAGCACATAAGAGCACCCAATAAGTATTTGTTTAATGAATTAATTATCCTGACAGAAAATAATTCCAGTTGTAACTGCTGGAAATTCCCATATGGAAATTGATAATGAGAAAATACTCCTTTCCCTCCTAGCCTTAGAGAAGAGTTTTTCCCCATTTTGGGGTACTTTTTGCACGTGTGTGCACACATGCAGACACATTTATGAACTTAATCTGCCCAGAGAATGGTTTCTGCCTGAACTGAAGAGAACTATCACTGGTCTTGCTCTGAGATGAGGCGTACTTTGGTGCATAAGGCACTCCTCAGTAACTTAACATCACTTGTTCCTTCAAGACTGATGGTGCATTTAGAAGTAGAAGCAAAATGGAAATCTCTCTTCCTCTCTTCCCTTCTCCTCTTGATATGTGTTTTGGAAGGCGGGGGGTAGACAAGCACACCTGCCCTATTGCTGACTGAGGAACTTGAGAGCAAGGCTCCTACTGCTGGTTGTATAGACCTGGCCAAGGGACACATGAATAGTCATCATTAATAATGGAACAAACATCTTTCCACTGAGCTTCCATACTGCGATGAAGGCTACTGGTAAACTCACCTCCATGCCCTGCCCCTAAGTAGCCACCTTGCTTTCTAGAGACCTAATCCATTAAGCTGTCTAACATTTAAGGGCAGATGCAAGATTGTTTTGAAGGCTAGGATGTACATACCAACTCTACTTAAATCTATTCATACAAAGTGATATCACAAACACCTATTTCTCTGGAAAAAAGAACTTTAGAGATCATGGAGTTTTATATCATTCTATTAAAGTGAAGTTGAAAGACAGCCTAATACTCTGTTGTAGAGGTTCACCATCAACCTTAGCATCTATGCTTTAGACGTTTTATAAGGAATAGAAGAAGAGAAGAAATAGAAGAAATGTGGAAATAATTCTGGCTTTTAAAACTTGCCTCCCCACCTGGGTGGCTCAGTGGGTTAAGCCGCTGCCTTCGGCTCAGGTCATGATCTCGGGGTCCTGGGATCGAGTCCCGCATCGGGCTCTCTGCTCAGCAGGGAGCCTGCTTCCTTCTCTCTCTCTGCCTGCCTCTCCATCTACTTGTGATTTCTCTCTGTCAAATAAATAAATAAAATCTTTAAAAAAAAAAAAAATAAAACTTGCCTCCCATTCTGCAAGAGGTGGTTTGGGCATGAACTTATGAGGTTCAAGGGAAGAAGACAGGTCTAAGTAGAGTCATGGGGAGATACTCAGACCCTAATGAGATTTATTTTTAGCACTTGTCAATGGAGTTGTGATGGAGGTGCTTTAAATGATAGGCTCTTTTTAAAAAGTGAACAGTCGGGACGCCTGGGTGGCGCAGTTGGTTGGACGATTGCCTTCGGCTCAGGGCGTGATCCTGGAGTCCCAGGATCGAGTCCCACATCGGGCTCCCAGCTCCATGGGGAGTCTGCTTCGCTCTCTGACCTTCTCCTCGCTCATGCTCTCTCTCACTGTCTCTCTCTCTCAAATAAATAAATAAAATCTTAAAAAAAAAAAAAAGTGAACAGTCATGAACAGCATTAAGTTTCGGACTTTAAAATTATGTTTTATTTAGAAATTAGGACAGTGATAAGATGTTGTTTGTATTGCCTGTACTGATGACAACCCCCTTTCCTTTTCCTCTCAGATGCATTGCCTTCAATCTGGTAAATTGACCAGAAAGGAAGTAATTGTAAAGACTCAGAAAGCACCAAGTTATAAGGGCAAGAATCTAATTTATACTTCGTGCTTGAGACTAATGTTGAAGGTAATCGTATAATATACCCTCTAATGTGATTCTTTAACACATGCAGGAATTTACAATATCCTCCTCTCATTCATATGGCTTTATCTCCTGTGGAGCCACTTATCTTGTTTTTGTTTGTTTTCTTTTGCAATTATTTATTCCTTCCAGGATTAGAGAGTTTTGATTATTTTTAAAGCTGACCTATGACCTTAAATCCAAATTGTTATCATTCTTTAAGGTGAATTTTTAGGATATCCAGGAACTATTTGGGCACATTCTTCATTTATACTCAGAGTCTCACAAGATGGCTTATGTTTCGGGTGAAAACTCTGCTGAGATTATTTTCGTCTCTGCTGCAAGCAGAGTGGCCTTACTATTTGTGTTAACACTGGGGGTAGGAGTCTCTAGGCAAGTGAGTTGTCTCTGATTTGATTTGAACGTTAAAATCTGGAAACACGAAAACCCGTCAGAGAGCCCCCATTTTGAGATTATATTATCCGAATGTCAAGATATTTGTGGTTATCTTGTTTCTTTGCACCTAGTTCCACCACCTTCCGACTTGAACACAACTGACTTCATCATTAAGATAAGTAACTGGGAAAGAACAGTGATGGTTTCTAATGGAGCTGGCACAGTTGTGAGAAGGGAGAGCTTTTTAAGTGGTACGAAGTGGATTTGGGTATCTTTGAAGTTTCTTGTCTGTGATCGGAACGAACCCCTATGAGTTATAACTGGAGGGTGTTCTCATGATGCCACATCCTATCCCTGGCATATGAAAGAAATCATTTTCTGGGATGTATGAAATGCAGCGAGAACTTTTGTAATACCAGCATTGAGAGCCTGGATGAAGCCTAGCATTGCGCTTTAGGTGGGAAGCCTGGCCCGTGGGCTGTTCTTCCCTCAGGATGGTGGCAGGGTGTGGAAGTACGGGACCGCACCGGGTGGGGACACAGAAATGGCTTGAAGTTGTGGTACTTCTTATCTTTGTGAAAGCCTACTTTTATTAAGACATTATGCTGGGTGTATTGGATGTGGAGGAGAGAAAGGAATGTTTTGGGGGCGAAAAGAGTATAGAAAGAGTACTTCTGAGGAGAATCAGAAGGGAGAAGGAGTGTTCTCCAGAGTAGAACAGAGAAAGAACATGGTGGCTCAAACGGGAAGGGAGGGGCTGAACCAGGGGGATTAGTGAATGTCGGCAGGAAAAGAAATTAGATCGAAGTTCCCTTATACCTAGGATGGCTGGCCCGCTGCCTCTTCCCTGCTCTGGCAGGTGACTGGAGGTTCAAGAAGTTGAACTAGAGCAAGCAGGAGGGAAATGCTGGAAGGAATACGAGAAGATGCCGTTGGAGGGGGAAGGCAGCTGGCCGGAGCAAAGTGTCTGGATCTGCCAGAAGATTCACCAGCCGATGCCTGGAGCTGACAACTGAGCTGATGGGAGGAGCCGCAGTCAGAAACCTGCAGAGCAGCTCAGAACTGGTAAAGAAAGCCTGTTGTGGGCTTCAGAGTGCAGAGGTTCTGGAAGAACCTGATAAGGGCTGGGAACCTTCAAGCTGAGTAAGAATAGAGAAAGAATTTCTAAGAGACTGTTGCAAAAAGTGACTGTTCTTGGCATTTAACCTCTATGAGCATTACTGGGTTTGGAAAGAATGATTGTCCCCACGCAGGCAGTTCACAAAAAGGGAAGTACACACGCTGGGTACACATATGCAAGGGCGTTCAGACTCACATGTGATCGAAGGAGATGCATATACAAAGAGTGGTCACCTTTAACTAAAAATTAGCAAAGAATGTGGACCAGGGGTGTTGAAATAGGCACTGGCATACTCCTGGAGGGAATATAATGAACCATTATTTGAAGACAGTGATTTGACAGTGTGTTGATAGAGTTGATACAGTTTTGAATTTATTTGTTCCCTTTGGCCCATAAGTTCTGGGACTCTCACCTAAGAAAAATAACTGGAAATGCAAATAAATGTGAATGATAAAAGATGTTTAACACTCATTAATTTTGATAATTAAAATTTAAAATGAACTAAATGTTCAACAATAGCATCCAAGTAAATTACGGTGCCTTGCTGCAATGAAATATTATGCAGCCATTAAAATTTATATTTGCCAAGAGTCTGTAAATTTGAAATATGGGTGCAATCACTTTAAATAGTAGAAGCATTTGTTTATATTTATGTTCTCAACAATGTGAAAAAAACACTTGAAGGAAACATGCCAAAATACAACTGTTGCTAGGAGTGTTTGGATTATAGATGTTTTCCTTATCTTTAAAACTTCTTTATTGAAAAAAAAAAAAACTTCTTTATTGAATTTTTAGGTATTCTAAATAAGTTCTTTTTTTAATTAAAAAGCATAGGAATGAGTGCCTTTGGAGAAGATCTGGAAGAATGGCTATATTTTTTATTGATTAACTTCAAACTCATCAGGGACCACAGATATAATGAATTTGTAGAGATGCAATATTTTAAAATCTGAAATTATGTTGGGAAATGAGTAAACAAAGTGTGGCAGGCAGAATAATGCCCTCTTCCCACCCAGAAGATGTCCACATTCTAATCACCAGAACCTGTGAATATGTTGGGTTCTGTGGCAGAAAAGAATTAAAGATACAGATGGAATCAAATTTCCTAATTGGCTGACCTTCCGATGGGGAGATTATCCTGGCGATTTTCCTGGTAGGTGCAACGAAATCACAAGGGTCCTTGTAAGTGGCAGAGGGAGACAAAGAGAAAATGAAAGAAATGGAAAGGTGAGAAGAACTTGAACTGACATGACTGGTTTCAAGATAGAGAAATGGAATCATGAGCCAAAGAATGTGGGTGACCTGTAACGTCTGAAAAAGGCAAGGAAAGAGAATCTTCCCTAGAGCCTCCAGAAGGAGCTAGCCTACCGACAGCTTGATTTTAGCTTTTTGAGAACCATATCAGACTTTCGATCTCCAGAATTATAAGGTAAATTTGTATTGTTCTAAACCACTGAGTTTGTAGTAATTTGTTACTATAGCAACAGTAAACCCATACACCAACCGTGATGCCATCACTGTGACAGAAGCCAAAGTCACTACTAAGAGGACAAGTATGTAGGCCAATGTTTGTATAATAATTTCACATATACAAAATGCTTTCAGCATGCATTAGATCATTTGAAATGCACAGCCATCTTGTGAAGGAGAAAATACGTTCTCCTTCTGATTTTTACAAGTAGGAAAACTAAGACTTGGAGCAACAAAACAAGTGGTTAGAGGTTGCCCAGTGGCAGAGTTGGGATTCAGAGCCTGGTCTCTGGCACTCAGTGCCATGCCGTGGTCTCTCTCACCATGTACACAAGGGTAAGCAAAAAGTAGCAGAACCCTTTGTCAACTGTGGGCCTCTACCTTGGCCAAGAACAGCAGAGGAAAAGAATGCTGTGAAGAGCTGGTGTTAAGTTTATAGGAATTTTTCTGAAGATTTTATTATTTTTTTAAGTAATCTCTACACCCAGCAAGGGGCTTGAACTCCTGATCCTGAGATCGAGAGTCACATGCTCTCCTGACTGAGCAGCCAGGCTCAGTTTATGGGATTTGTTTTCAAATCAGATTTATGGGATTTGTTTTCTATAAAATTTTTGAAAAAAAAAATTAAAACCCTAAAGTAATACATAAAATGTAATCATCTCAAGCCTGTGGTCCAATTATTTTCTTTTTCTCCTCCAAAGAAGGGAATCTATATTTCCGCATGGACACAGTATATAGCAGTAGGGTGGCTATAAGTTGAGGACAGGGAATGAACGTGCCCTAAGCAGCTATGCTGGCCGAGAGTTTTCTGTCTTCCAATTTGTAATTTTCCCAGTGCCCACATGAGGCAACAGATATTATTATTTTCCTTTACAGAGGATGAAAGTGAATCTCAGAGAGGTGGAGGGAGCTGGGTGCTGTGGCGTGGGGATCCATGTCTGCTTTATTCTCTGTCCTGTGTTAGGTGTCGTTCTGCGGTAGATGTTTAAAAAAACAGCACATGTCACAGACGTTTGAGGCACTCTGTATCTACTAGTTGTTTATAACCTTCTTCCTTTGAAGTCTGTGTTTGTGGAAAGTCAGGCTCCTACTTTCCTGGTCACAGGAGGTGATATATTGAAGTTCTTTTTCTGACGTGTGATAGAAATGTGTTTTTCCTGATGCTTCGAGATGGGAAAAAAACCTCTGACCGGCCCTCTGGAAAGTTGTATTTCTAGATGCACTGGAAGTTTTTCAGTAGTGAAAAAAAAAAAAAAAAGCTAACATTTCAGTTTAAACAGTGGAGGCATTTTTGTCTTGGCGTTACGACAAGGTATGAGAAATGAAATCAACGTACTATCTATACTCTCTTAACAGGGGGAAGGGAGCACCTCGTGTAGAGTTTAGATAGTCTTATCTGGTGAAATACCCAGCAAATAATCTTAAATCATAAAGGTGGCTTTGTTGTTTTCTCGCTGTGCCCTGCTGCCCCCTATCGGGTCTGGGGATGATGTGTGGAGGCTGTTCTCATAGGGGCGAGCCTAGGGGCTCGCTGCCAGTGGTGGCAGGTGTAACCCGTGCCCAGGCCTCCCTATGCTGGCTCTATGTCATCTAAGGCTGTCCGCTCTGTACTGATGAACCTTCAGTGAAGGCAGATGTGTGGGCTTTCTCAAGGGCTTTCCAAAGAGGGAAAAACAAAGGCTTCTGTTGATATGGTAAAGTCAAAATTTTTTTCACCTGGAGACAGTGGTTTCTATTGTAACGAAGATGATCCTGGTTAGGAAGATGTAACTGGGTTACAGTGGTTTTTTTAAACCTTTCTTGGATTCCATATTCCTTCGAAAAGCTAATGAAAGTGGCAAGAGCTCTTACCCCAGGGAACAAAATGTACATGTACATCCAAACAAAATTTTGTGTGCTTTCAAGGGTTCACAAAGCCCCGGGGGTATGACCTAAACTACCTCCTCCCTTGAGGTTATTTATTCTAGTTTTCTTTTATTTATGAGAACCTATTGCCTTCCTGAGCTTGTGGTCAAACATAGCAATCACTATTCTTATTTTGGCATTCATAAAAATGAAATCTACCTAGGAAATTTCTTAGCAGTTTAGCACAAAAGTTCACTAATTAAGAATAATCATTGCCTATCTTAATCAGCAGCTGAGGCTTAGTTCTTTAGGTTCTCCCCAAATGCATTTTACGATTTGCATTAATAGCTTCTTTCTACTCTTAGCTGTGGGGACTTGGTGGGAGAAGGGAAAGGAGGAGTGTGTATTAGAGTCACCTGGAGGGCTTTTTAAATAGTGTGATCTCTTGCTTCTCCTCCTCCAGAGACAGGACTTAGAGTTGCAGACCTACGGGCTGTCTTCACGATGCCTCGTGGAAATGTGAGGGCTCTCAAGCAGAAGGTACGAATTCTACTACAGTCTGTGCTGTTTATTACAATTTTGTGTCCAAAGAGAGGGTGGGTGGTTTAGAGAAGTCACAGAATCAGACAATGTTCGAGTTGGGAGAAATGATGTAAATATTTGATGGTGGTCGGTACTAAGAAACACAATGTCCACTTACATTCTTCCCTTTTTTTTTTTTTTTTTTTTGTTGTTGTTGTTTAAGGTGCTGCCATTTTACTCACTGGTCTCATTACAAAAATAACCAGAATGTGTATTGAGGCAGAATTAGGAAAGATCCTCTCTATCCCCACCCCTACCCCACCCCCAAGCCCCACCCCAGGTTTCCATGTGAGTGGCGGCCACAGGTGGGGGGGGCAGCCTCTTCCACACAGTGCCCTTGTGGCTCTATAGAGGGGCCCTGGCTGAAGAGTGGGGGTCTGGGCTTGGCCAGCACTGTCTACATGGAGCCCCTACCCCGTCCCTTTTAAATAGGACTCGCGACATCAAATGTCTTCCCTGCCCTGCTGTTGAGGCCTTCAACAGGACAAGTTGTCCTAGAAATTTCCTTCCACCCAGCCAGCCAGGAAGGTAGTGAATACCTATATACATACCATGGAGATGTGCAAAACGTTACCATGGATGGCATTCGAATTTTTCTGTCCTACTCTATTCTAGTGCCATCCTGGTTCCAAGACACTAAATTAATGGGCTATAGCCATAATTTGAAAAAGTCATGCAGACGAATAGCCTTCAAACTAAATTCTTGGAATTGTCTGATGAGACTCAGGACTGCCTGTGGTGAGGGTGAGGAGGGGAAGGAAAAGGGTAATGGGGGGAGAGATAGTAGGCTTAACTCCTAGTATCCTTCTCCCCCAGTCAGAGGAGCTCCATCAGGATTTTTTTTTTTTTTACAGCATATTGGGATTCTGTGTAATACTTTATTTTAAAAACATCGAAAACCACTGACCTAACCTATTTTACAGATGAGAAATTTTTTTTTTTAAATAAAATGTTAACATATATAGATGGGGGGTAATTGGAGACAAAGATGTAAGTCACTGTTTTATTTTTTTTCTCCCAATTTATTTATTTTCAGAAAAACAGTATTCATTATTTTTTCACCACACCCAGTGCTCCATGCAAGCTGTGCCCTCTATAATACCCACCACCTGGTACCCCAACCTCCCACCACCCCCCCGCCACTTCAAACCCCTCAGACTGTTTTTCAGAGTCCATAGTCTCTCATGGTTCACCTCCCCTTCCAATTTACCCAAATTCCCTACTACTCTCTAACGCCCCTTGTCCTCCATGCTATTGGTTATGCTCCACAAATGAGTGAAACCATATGATAATTGACTCTCTCTGCTTGACTGATTTCACTCAGCATAATCTCTTCCAGTCCCGTCCATGTTGCTACAAAAGTTGGATATTCATCCTTTCTGATGGAGGCATAATACTCCATAGTGTATATGGACCACATCTTCCTTATCCATTCATCCGTTGAAGGGCATCTTGGTTCTTTCCATAGTTTGGCGACTGTGGCCATTGCTGCTATAAACATTGGGGTACAGATGGCCCTTCTTTTCACGACATACAGGTGAGAAATTTAAATTCAATACTACGTGATTTATTCAAGACAGACCAGTAGGTTAGTAACAGAGAACTACTCTGATTTTTTTTTCCATCCTTCTTTTGTTTTCAGTGTTAATTAATGTTTATTTGGTAAAATGTCAAATGATTTAGCAAAAGTTATGAAGAACATCAAGCATCTCTCACCCATCTTTTATCCCACTCCTTTGTCTGCTTCTGATTTTAGACTTCGCTAACTATCCCATAACTCAGAATATCCTGTTTGCCTCTCTGCTCCTTAATTTATCACTTAGACAACCCTGTTGACTCCCCACTATGCAGGATAGAGGCTTAGCTCACTTTTTCTATCACCTCCTCTCTCCCTCTTCCCCGGTGTTTTCTAGTTATGTTATTTTTAGCTGTATAATTGATTACATGTGTTATTTTAAGTTAAAATGTAGTCCTCTATTTCTGATTATATCCTCGTCTTCTCACCCCATTCTATTGCCTTTTCTATTGCACCATTTCCAGCACCTCCAAAAACAACACCAATGCTGAGAAATTTTAGTTGACAGTAAGATGAATTAAAGTGATATGGCTCCTTCCAGAAGCTAGAGAAACTTTACACTGTATTATTAGAGATATAAAGTCAATAAGCATAAGGTTTGAAATAGGTGGATCACAAGAGAATTTCTATAACACACACACACACACACACACAGTCTGGTCCCTGGGAAAAGAGACCAAATATTCTTTGTATTTCTACCTTCCATTGCACCTAGGTCTGTGTATTCTGTTCGGCAACAGAGGGTAAAACTCAAACTGGCAAATGAAAAAATTTTGACATGTCAGATACAGGCTCAAAATAGAGAGATTTCTAATAAACCACCCTCCAATATGGAGGTAGTAAGTTAGTAAGTTCCTTGGGACTGAGAGTCCAAGCACAGGTTAGGAAAACCCATGTTAAGGTTTTTGCAGAAGGGTGAGTGGCCCCTGTGTTATTTTCAATGCTGAGATTTTGTGATTTTACAGAAACGATGGCATGTCTCATAAGGTGAGTGTTGTTAGGTCATGCATTCTCTCTCTCTTTAAAAAAAATATTTTATTTATTTGGCAGAGAGAGAGGGAGCATAAGCCAGGGGAGCAGCAGGCAGAGGGAGAGGGAGAAGCAGACTTCCCATGGAGCAGAGATCCCAACTCGGGACCCTAGGATCATGACTTGAGCTGAAGGCAGATACTCAACTGATTGAGCCCCCCAGGCTGCCCTAGATCATGCATTCTCGACAGGGGCGCTCTCATCCTCAACAGAACAAGAATCAGTTTGGGGGAATGTGTGGGGGGAAAAAAAAACTGAATGATTTGTGGCCCTCCAAAAAGCCACATTACATAAACAGTTGTACAATACATCTGTGACATTAAAAGTTTATGGCAGGCAGGACTTAGGAAGAAAAACACTACAAAGTTTTGGGGATGGGATGGGGCAGACCATGGTTCAGAGCTGAAAAATACTGAAAAACAGGTTAAGAAACATTGTGCTAGACTTCACGTTACATTGGTAAGTTCCTGTATTGGTTATATCCCCTCCCTTGGGAAGTCTTTTGTGACTCCCTTGTTCTTTATCCCTGGGTGGAAGGATTAGCTCTCCGGGTCCCACAGCCTATTCATTCTCTGAGTTTTCCCAGAGGCAGTTTGGGGAGGAGTGTTTAGTAGACTGGATTTGTAGTTTGTGACATTGACCGGATGTCTGACTGCTGATAACTGATGTCATCTCCCCAAGCCTGAGTTTCCTCCTCGTAAATGGAGCTGATGACTGTCCGTTCATTCCACATCAGGTTGCTGGGATGTTTAAAATCTAAGCCCTCAAAGTGTGAATCTAGAACCACTAGCATACGCCCATGGGGCAAGCTTGTTAGATAGGCAGCATCTCAGGCCTCTTCCCATTCTGACTATATCAGAACCCGTATTTTCACAGGATTCCCAGATGATTTGCAGGTACATGAAAAAAATCTGAGGATTACCTTAAATGAAATAATGCTTGTAAAAGAGCTTATCACAGGACCTGATGTTGGGGATTATTACTATTCATCCCTTTCTCCCACACTACATTGTCAATTCCATGTCAGGACTTTGTCCTATTCATCCTTATGTCCCCAGCCCCCAGAGCAGTGCCTGGCAGATGGTAGCCACTCAAATTTATATATCGATTAAAAGTCTGCTAGATGAGAAGCCGAGAGGGGCGAGAAGACAATGCTTGCTTTCTGAATATAGCTAGAGATGACTTTTCTGCTCAGTCCTATTATCTGACTCCCAGCTCCTTCCCCCTCCATCTGGAAATGAAGACCTTCTCCACTGGGAACTTGTCTTTTTTTGTTTTGTTTTGTTTTGAGGGCAGGCACATTTAATTAAGAAACTTTTATTGAGTGCCTTCTTTGTGTGCATCTTGTGTGGAAGAAAACAAATACGAGTAAGACACAGCCCACCCTGTGCCACTGTGTGTGTGTGTGTGTGTGTGTGTACTCTATCACAAATCTCTTGCAATACACTCATTTCAACCTTATCTTGGCTTAAAAGATAAGGAGCGAACCGAAACATATGGGGTTTGTTGGCACACTGGGGCTGAGTTATGAATACTGTCACAGACACAGGAACCAAAAGATTCAGGCAAGAAAAACAAGCTTTAATAAAAAGGGTTCCAGAATTTAGACACCTTTTTCTCCCTCCACCCCCCCACCTGCCCTCAGTGAACCCCCTCCTCCTTCCAAATACACTTTCCTGCTGCAAATAGCCTTCAAGTTTACCTCAAAATTACCTTTTTTTTTCTTTTGTCAGTAAGAATGATCCAACACATTTGCTCCTTTTATTTTTGATTTTGCAGATAATTCTTTCTTAGAATAGGTAGGTCATCTGGTGACAAGCTATCCTTAGTCCTCTGTGTAAACTCTTCACCTCCTTAGCCCTGGTGCCCTTTGGAGTGAGAGAAAACGGGCTTTCTTGCCCTCCCTCCACTCCTTGTTTGAAGTCGTGCATTACTGGAAATCATCCAATTTTTTTTTTTTTTTGGTACAAAGAAATTTTGTTCTTGACTAAACTATTTGAAGTGATTTTTTTTCTCCTGAGGTATATATTACAGCAAATTTTTGCTCTTTATTAATTATACTTGATTCCCTTTCTGAGGGCATTTGGATCGCACTGGGAGGTTAGGGACGGGCTGGGTCAACTCTTGGGAAGGAACATGGGGGCAGATATTCAGATGCCTTCGGTAAGAGCCATGATAATTCAGGACACTGGTGATTCAGGGCACCAGCCTTCCCTCTGAGTCAGCAAGATTAACTGTAGTTTGCAATGCTTTTCATCTGGGAAGCTATGGACTTTCCACAGATGAGGTCAGTTAATGCTGTGAGGCAAATATTATGAATGTTTCCATGATTCTTTGTGGTTGAAGAGTGCACAGAAGATGGTGTTACCGCCCAGGTGGGCATCACGTAGCTTAGAGCACCAGGGAGATCTTGTAACCTTGCCTCTTAGTCTGGCTTTTGCATGGTGGGGAGATGTGGATTTTGGAAAATGGTCCAGCTTATGATTAGAATCTTCATCTGGATGTTCCATAAGCCCCCAGATTCAACAAGTGACCTGTGTACTCCTCTTTGTCCTCTGGATTCATTCTCTTGGTTGCTGACATTGCCATATGCCCATCTGGTGATGTCCTCTGGATCTTCAGCATCTAGCATAGTACCTGACATATGGAAGATGCTACTCAATGTTATAGAATATGCAAACAACTTCTCCTCTTCTCTATGACCCCTTGCCCCCACAATCAAGCAACAACGCATCAGTTTGCCCAGCAGATCTTTACTGAGTACTTATGTGTGAGGTACTGTACTAAACTCTGGGGGATCTAGCCATTAGCAAAAGCAGACCAAAATCCCTGTCCTTGTGTTTACATTCTAGCAAGAGGAGCCAGATAATAAACCAAATAAATGATGTACTTTAATGGTGATAAGTTCTACCAGGAAAAATTAAGTAGATAAAGGAAGAAAGTTGTGTTGGGAGGCAGTATTCAATTTTAAATACGGAGGTCAGGAAAGGCTTCACCAAGAAAATAACAGTTGACTAAACATTTGACCTAGGGGAGGTCAGGAAGTTAGCCCCCCAGATATGAGGTTGGTGCAGGCAGCGGGCTATGAACATGCTTGGCAGTGGGAAGAGCAAATGCAAAAGACTCTGAGCTGGGAGCATGTGTGTCAGGTTCAAGGAATAGAAAGGGGATCTGTGTGGCGGGAGTGGCGTCAGCAAGGGGAGGAGAAGGAGAGGAGGTCAGAGAAGTAAGTGGTTGGGCAGACTGTGTTGGGACACGAAGGCAATTTTGTGTGAGTGGAAATAGAAAATCATTGGAAGATTTTGAATGGAGCGGCCTGATCTATGTGTAAAACAGGATCACTCTGTAGTTTTGAGAATAAAGTGGAGGAGGGGTGTGGGGGGAGGAGGAGGGGTGTGTGTGGGGGAGAGGAGGGGATGGGTAGGAGACGAGATACCAGTTGGGAAGCTTTTGAAAGAAATGCTGGTTTAAAAAAAAAGAAGAAGAAAGAAAGAAATGCTGGTTGCTCAAGTGAAATGGTAGCAGTTGAGATAGTGAGAAGTGGAGGTATTCTGGACTTATTTTGAAGGCACAAATTTCCACAGCCTCAGCCCCTGATAATTCCTATTCTTCACCCTGTTCCCAAATCAAATCCTTTCCTCCTAGTGTCAAGAGTTCCTTCAAGCTTCTAGGCTATCCTACATGCTGTTTCTCTGGCAAAAAAAATCCCAACCTCAGCTGCCTTCAGTACAGTGAACTCCTGGCCATCCTTCAAGATATAGTCAAGTGTCATTTCCTTGGGTGAGTCTGCCCTGTCTCGCCTGGTTGGCAGAGCAAGTTCCTATCTTCCCCCACCACATCCCCACCACTTTATGTGTGAGTATACTTTTGCACATATCACACACCATCACGCTGCAACTTGTCCACAATGTGGTCACTAAAATTCTAACAGACTGATAGCTAGTATTTATTGAATGCTTATCATATGTGTTGTGGATAATGCTTTGTCATCTTTGAATAGCTCTATGAGGTAATTACAACGATTATCCCTTATCTCATGCATGAAACATTGAGTCAGAGAGCAATAAAGCAACCTGACCATGGCCATTTAAATTCAAGACACAAACCTAGGTCTGGATCATTTTAAAGACCATGCTAGAATTAACTTTTTAATTAAGATTTTTAAATTAACTATTTTTTGTTTACTTTTCAAGAATTTTAGTTGAAAAGATATTAATGATACTGAAGGAATTAATGTTCCTAAATCTGTCAAAGATTTTCATTTTTTTAAAGTAAAGTTTGGGGCCTATTCACAATATCTTCCCTCTTCTTCCAGTTGTACCTTCATACAAAAATTTCTGGATTATTTTTTAATTTATTTTTTTCTCACCGTAGCACCTACCCTCCCCAATGTCCATTACCCAGTCACCCCATCCCTCCCCTCATCCTCCCCAGCAATGCTCAATTTGTTTCCTGAGATTAAGATTCTCTTATGGTTTGTCTCCCTCTCTGGTTTCATCTTGTTTCATTTTTCTCTCCCTTCCCTTATGATCCTCTGTTTTGTTTCTCAGATTCCTCGTATCTGTGAGATCATACAATAATTGTCTTTCTCTGATTGACTTATTTTGTTTAGCATAATACCCTCTAGTTCCATCCACATCGTTGCAAATGACAAGATTTTGGGTTTTTTGATGGCTGCATAGTATTCCATTGTATATATACACCACATCTTCTTTATCCATTCATCTGTTGCTGGACATCTAGGCTCTTTCAATAGTTTGGCTATTGTGGATATTGTTGCTATAAACATTGGGGTGTATGTGCCCCTTTGGATCACTGCCTTTTTATCTTTAGGATAAATACCCAGAAGTGCAATTCCTGGGTCATAGGGTAGCTCTATTTTCAACTTTTCGAGGAACCTTCATACTATTTTCCAGGGTGGCTGCACCAGCTTGCATTCCCACCAACAGTGTGGGAGGGTTCCCCTTTCTCCACATCCTCGCCAACACCTGTCGTTTTCTGACTGGTTAATTTTAGCCATTCTGACTAGTGTGAGGTGGTATCTCACTGTGGGCTAGATGCTCATCCTTAATAAAATTCCATAAACATAGTAACTTAGATAACCCTACTTCATTGATAAGTGTGCATTTAAGCCTTGCCAACATAATAACAACCACAAACCAACAACATAATTTTGAAATTTATACAGATAGGGACAAAATATGAAACTTCAAAATTTCCTTTTATAGAATAAAACCACTATCTAAATGAAATAGTAAAATGCTGCCCTTGAGACAGTTACTAAAATTTCTGCAGCCTTTGTGTACTGTTGCTCAAAACTAAAGTATTTATGAGATTATGTCCGCATTCTAGACTGGCATTGCCCAGTAACTCATGTTGGGGTGATGACGATGTCCTATAAATCCACATTGCCCAATATGGCAGCCACAGACCATAGGTGACTATCGAGTGCTTGAAATCTGGCTAGTATCACTAAGGAACTGGTTTTTATTTTAATCAATTTACATGTAAAAAACTACACATGGATGATGGCTACAATACTTGGCAGTACATTACTAGAAACCCAGGCAACTCCAGATACTTTAGGTAAATATTATCAATGTTGAGAAAGTTATGAGAGGGTTTTTATTCTCTTCTTTTACCTATACCATGACTTATACCATGGTTACACAATAACCATGACTAAAAATTCATATTTTGAAGAATGTAAGATGCCACCGATTTTCAGATGCATTATTTTGTGTATGTCTAAGAAGAAGATTGCTGACATTTATGATTGTAAGGCATCATTGATTGTTAGACACATTCCAATTTCAGAGACTAAAATGTTGGGGAAAACTAATCCTAGAATCAATGAAAAACTTTGATATTTTGATCATTTCCAGGAAATTCCCTGGATGATTTCCAAATGTCACATTTTTTTTTCTTCCTATTAACCTCTAGTATGATTAGTTAAGACTGGGTAGTATCATTTCCAGTTTAACTTAATTTTTTAGGTGATGTTTGTGGCAGTAAGAACTGAAATAACAACCAAAAATATTAACAGGTTGTTCCTCAGAGGATCAGGAAATGATACATGCATATTCATGTTATGGGCGGGGCTTGGTGTCTTGACATCTATTATTGTTTCCTTTCTTCCTCCCCAGCGCTGTTCCATTTACTTTTGCTGTTTCTTTCATTCAGGCCATCCCACTGCTTGTCTAAGTGCCAGAGTTCGTGGTTGCTTAATACTGAATGAAGCTAGCTCAGAACTAAGTGATTATGAATTCTTTGCCCTGTGATGCTGTACAGTTTCCTAAGCCTTCACCTTTTCACTGAGGGCGGTTCCAGTGTAATTCTTACACTCGTCTAACCTCGTTTTCTGATTGTTAAGTGCGGCCCTCTGGTTCCACCTTCAATTTTTGAGATCTCTTAAAAAACAAGGCACAAATCCAGCTCCTATAACTAGAACCATCTCCAACTTTGAAGTGATTTAAACCCAAATGGCATGTCTTTTAATATTTAAAGCATTAAGTCCTAATCCATCCTCTTTAATGCTTTCACTGTATTTCTTAAGATGCAAAGAAAAGGCCCGATCCTTTACCCAGCTGCAACAAATTAATAAGTAATTTCAATGAAATAAAATCATTTTGGTCCTGAGATTCACTCCACGTTCTCCCGTGCCTCAGACTTTAATAAAATTGGTAAAATGTGTGTGAGGTTACACATCTGAGCTTTGGAATTCAAGATGACCCATGACCTGTTTGGTAGCTTTTTAAAAATTCCTGGTCAACAAAATGATCCTTTCATCTAATAAAAGATGAAGTTTTAAAACAACATATTGTTAGGGAGAGAGGACTTAAATCTAAGAATAGTGTGTCTTGACAGAAAGGTGCCACCAATCAGGCAAAATTAGAAACAATCTGAATATGAGTCATAGCGCTTTTAAAAACCTAATTTGAAGAAGGGAAAACAAGACAAAACAAAACAACAGAGAGTGCTTGGAATCCTTTATTACAAAGGCAAGGAGCCAGTGTTCAGGCACTCCTGCAGAAGGAGTGGGTGAAATGGAAACCAAGCCCAGAAGTCTCTGATACCTCTCCACACACCCCCACATTTATTTATAAAAAAGGAAAAAAAAAATCAAGTCAAGTGCTGTTAATAGTATCAGTTGTCATCGTACCCTGCACCTGACTAGAAGTCTTGAAATCCTCAGTGGCTCTGGTTCCTGTAAATGATGTTAGCAATCCACAGGCAGCCTCTTTCCCTCCCTCAGAGAGTGCCTGTATACCTCACATCTGCTATGTAACCCCCTGTTTTATTCCATAATTAACAGAACCACGGTAAATATCCTTTCTGAGAACCTTAGCAAAAGAAGATGATTTTGAAGCCATTGCCTCCCCTCCACCCCGCCCCTCCCACCTCCCAGAAAACCTTACGGTTTTCTTTCAGGAAAGCAGTACAGCATTATATCTTGCCTTTTCTTTCTAACATGGTAAGTGCTAATTACACCCCTTGGGTACACCTTGGCTGCTGTGTTAAACACATCTAGAGTTGTTTTTCTTATTACCATGAAAAAAATATTTGACATGAAAGACTACCTGTGGAGGCTCGGAGGGACATCAGAATAAACCTCCATAATTTACAGGTGAAGCAATGCAAGGATGTTGAAAGATGGGGTTGCGCTGAGAGAGAGAGAGGGGCAGGGAGGTCCCTATTGTGTGAGTTTGTTTAAATGAGGAGATGAAATCAATATGATGTAAAGAAGAGTGCCCCTGGAAGAGAGAGAGAGAGAGAGAGAATGTGTATGAGGGGAGATGGGGCCCCGTGCTTTCCCCCAAATCCGCACTTCCGCTCATTGACCACTTACCATAGATTCCGCTGTCTTACTACTTCTGAAGTGGGTAGGGTAGATTTTCAGTTTACTCACTTAAGTCCATAGAAACAAGCTGTTCTTTGTTATTCTGTAACCCAACTAAAGTTTAATCTTGGAAATTCAGCCCCTTTTCTTGAGGGGCTCTTAGGTGGCCCCTGAGGGTTACTTCCTGTCAGCTCTGTTGGTCATCCTCTTGGGCATCAAGGCTGACATCCTTGTTCCCACTGAGCCTCTTAGTAGTGGGTCCGTGCAGGTCCCAATTAACAGCTCCCCGATTGATGTCTGCATCTGCCCTGCTCTGGAGGACTGGAGAACGTTCTGGCTTAATCTCCTGGGCAGACCTTTCTTCTGTTGCCCTATCAAGCTGGCAAGGGGAATTCTGGACTCTGCCTGGGAAAGGGGTCCATGGAGTCTCAGAGCCGATCTGGAGCTGGTGTCGTTACTATGTGCTTCAATACCCTCACTCCAAATATCTGGGCTCAGGCGAGTCACAGAAGGCAGTGTGGCTGGGCCCGAGGTTCAGGACCTTCTAGGAATAGCGCTGGTGACTTCCCTGCAAAGCCCCCTTCTCTGTTGGTGCCTCCAAACCCCACCTCACCCCCAGACTTACTTTGAGATCATTATGCATTCTCTAAAATCTTTTGTCTTATGCCTGGAGTTTACTTAGAGCTCGGGTTTATACCATTCAAAAAACAAAGCATCTGAAACCCAAAGCCTTGGTTTTTAGCTGAACCTTCTCATCCCTGAGGAAATAAATATTGTTCACCAAATGTGAGAAAAACAGTGAGGAAACGAAATGGGCTGGTAATAGGAGGAGCCAGAGCAAACATCCAGAAATATCATCACATCCTCTTTTTCTTTCAAAAATCCTTTTCTCCCCAATACAGAGTTGAACTCATTGAAGGAAAAACCCAGTGCACTGAGGCCCTGACATATGTTTATTTCAGGAGAGGAAACATTCTCTTTGACTTAGTAGTTCTCGGAAGGCTAAAGTGTTTGCCTTTCTGCTCACAAACAGTAACTTCCCTTTTCTCAGTATAATCTCCAACTGCTCTGTCCAGTCTCTGCTTGCATTGTATTCTCCACAGAATCTTTCTGGACTAAATTCACCGACCCCCTGGAAGCACTGGCTCCCTCCAACCACTTGCCCTCTCCTCCTGGGAACAGGTTAGTGCTGTGTGTCCCTTTGTACTCAGGTGAGGAGCCATTTCTCTTTGGGAAATGGGGAGTGCGTTCCACTTTACGGTGTGTAATAGGCTCTCATAACTGAATAGTGCTCTCACAGGATAAGTGTTCCCCCATGAAGTGAGTATCACTATTTTAGATGCGATGCAATGGGGGCTTTGAGGGCCTCACTGGGTCTTGGCACCCAAGTTGTCAGGCCTTTTGTCGGTACCCACACACCAGGCCTTCTCATACACAGTTCTGTAATTTCCCTCCTCCTTCACCTTCCATCCACCAAGGCTGATATGAACTTAAATGAGCTCATCCATTCAACTGACATCTACTGAATGTTTTGTGTTGGGCTTGTATGAAGCATGGGATGATAAATGGGGATGAGAATAATTCTGGACTTTGTCCTCTACTTTGCCCATGGAGCTGATGGTCAGAAAGGAAAAGAGACACCTAAAAAAATAATAACCACACATACATATATTTTAAAAATGTATACAGGCCTAGAAGAAAAATCCTAGGGTGCTCTGGGAGCCTGTATAACAAATGGATCTGGTCCAGTCCTGGGTGGGGTGCCTGGGGGGAACACGGCATTGTAGGAATGCTGGGGAGTGGGTGGGAAGGATTTCCTGAGGAAGTGGTGTTTGCAATCACCAGGCATTAAATAGAAGGGAGATGGGGTTGGGACTTCATCTTTTGTAAAGACCCTGATTGGGGGGAACCTGCCCTTGGAGGCTGGGAGTGGAGCAGGCAGGACAAGAGGGGATGGTCTGTGGATAGGCAGGAGAGGAAGATGGTTCAGATCCAAGCAGCCTATAAGGTATTGTGATTTTATGCAGTCACACATGAAGTCAATTAAAAGTTTTATTTTTATTTTTTTAAAAGATTTTATGTATTTGATGGAGAGAAATCACACATAGAGTGGCAAGCAGAGGGAGAGGGAGAAGCAGTCTCCCTGCTGAGCCAGGAGCCCAATGTGGGGCTCAATCCCTGGACCTGGGGTCATGACCTGAGCCGAAGGCAGCCACTTAACTGACTTGAGCCACTCAGGTGCCCCAGTGAAAAGGTTTTAAAGCAAGGAGTGTCTTGATTCTGTTAGCATTTTAGAAAGACCTCTGGGTGCTATGCAGAGAGCGGGGAAGCTGAGCAGGGCCCTGGCAGGTGGGAATGGGCATTCTGGGGCCACTGCAGGAATCCAGGTATGTTTGGATTCAAAAGGTTTAAAAAAAAAAAAAAAAAAAGAAGGCGTAGGAATCTACAAAGAGCTACTTCTAGCATTATATATGTATTTATCTGTCAAGGTCCTGGGCAGGGAAGAGGTTGTACAATAAAATGGGATAATGTGAAAAGTGTTTAATAAAAGGACTACTTCTAAAGGTGCATCAGAGGCTAGGGAAACACATAGGGCACAGGACCACTGAGTGCAGTTTTCTCCACTGGGGCTGAAGGGGTCTCACATAGAAACAGTCATTGCAATTCAGAGACACCACCGGACAGAAGTGTGGCCTTCAGTGAAGGGATATGGCCAACCCACATAACAACTGGGGTATGGGGGTGTGGTAAGAGGAATAAATATCCCAACCTTGCTGGTTGCTTGCCCTCCAGCATCGGGTAGTGTTCTCCATTGGTGAACCCAACCAGCGGCCCCGGGCCCAGGAGGGGCCAGTTGATGTCACCAGACAGAGCAGGCTCCCAGGGGGCAGGGAGCCGGGCAGAGAGTGGATCTCAGTGGCACATGAGTTTTGCAACACTACGTGGATTATGCATGTTTTCTTGTAACCTCACACTCCATCCCTTGCCACTACCAATGAATGATAAAAGTCTTTGTAGGTGGAGATATTTTTTCTTTCTTTCTTAAACACATTACTATGTCTGTTGGAATGTGATACTGCTTACCATTTGGAACAATAAGAAGTCTTTCCTTTGATTTTTTTTCCTTTGCAAGTGTATTAATATTTGGGTTTTAAAAAAAAGATTTAGTTTATTTTTTAAAAAATATTTAAAAGATTATTTATTTATTTGAGAGAGAATGAGAAAGAGAGAGAGCACTCACAAAGGGAGAGGAAGAAGCAGACTCCCCACTGAGCAGAGAGCCCGATGTGGGGCTTGATCCCAGGACCCTGAGACCATGACCTGAGCTAAAGTCAGATGCTTAACCAACTGAGCCACCCAGGTACACCGAGTATATTAATATTTGGTTTAAGAAAATTCTGTGAAAATATCTTTTTTTACAAAAACCACTGAACCACTGGCGGGGGTGTAAAGATGTTCCCCTGAGTTGGGAATTCATTTCCTTCACTTCTCAGATTTCTACTGGAGACTGTTCCATTAGAGCAACTCCCCCGGGGCTCTTGCTTGTCGCTCCTTGTGTGGAATGGGCGAACTGCCTGATTGTTGGACAACAGCCTTAGGTCTCTGGTCCCCGAGTGGGTAGAACTTATCTATTAAAAGGCTGTGAGCATTAAAGATTTGGTTTCTTCCTCCTGTTTGCCCTGGAGCAGTGCAGGGTTGCAACTCTGAATCAGTACTTCTGCCCTCAGTTCCACACCTTCCCTTGAGCTCGAGTCCCAGTTAGGACAGAGAGCTGCAAAGTGAGCCTATTTGATTACACATTTCAGCCTTGTCCTCTAATGCAGAGGTATTTTATGGCTAATAAAATCTTGACTGATTCCCAAGTCTGTCTGCTAAATTGGTTCTAAGCCTGAGTTTGGGAAAGGAGGATTTTATTTATTGGAACTTCTTAGAACTCTGTGCTTGGCATTACTTGCCAGGAAGATAACGCCACGCCATGACAGATCCAGATCTCTTGCGGATAACACGGAGAGAACCCTGGCATCTCTGAGACTTCAGGCACCTAGAAACTGGAGGCATTACCAGAAGACAGGTAATGTCTGCACTGTAACACGTCAGTGCCTAGAGTTTGGAAAAGTATTGGGAACTCAGGAGTCAGACTAGTGTTGGAGTTTGGGCTCTGATACATTCTATCTATAGGTCTTCTGCAAATTATTTAAGCTCTTTAGAACCTTAATTGTATCACCTGTAAAGTGGAAATTATATTAGGTCTTAATATTTATTATTGTCACAATTTAGGTAATATTCCCTAAAATAGTCAAAAGTACCCTTTAAAAAGGCCAAGAGGCCCAGACTTTTTTCTCTCACTCTGCCTAAAGTGCAGGGTAAGAGGAATTACTCTGCCACAGGGAAAGAATGTTCTGGAATACATTCCTAAGACTTCTAGTACTTTCACCTCTGGTAATGAGATCTCTGACCACAAGGTCAAATCATTGAACTACATCTCCTTTGTTAATAGAAAAGTTACTGAAGTTGATAGAGTCTCTATTGGGCTCTTCAACTTCTGATATGTTATGCAAATAATAGCTTCTGTAATTTCCACATGTATGTGTCTCACTTGGAACTTTGAACAGATCTTTTAAGCTCTGCCTAATTTATCTGTGCCTACATCTGAGTAACCATGTGTTGACTACACTGTACAGTTTGATTTATGTATTTGGAAACCTAACTTTCTGGAAAGTTTTACAAAAATTACTTTGACTAACCTTTGATAAGAAGCTATTAACCCATTGTGATACCATTAGAAACTAGCTCTCAAGGACCAACAGAATAAAAGAGAGGGCAAAAATAACTTAGTTGTTTAAGTTATAAGCAAGATTTCTTCTAGTCAATAGACGATTGTAATTTATAATCAATATGCTGATGGAGACAAGTAATTTTTTTTTTTACATTTTTAAAATTAGTATAATTGACACAATTGACACATAGTGTTACATTAGTTTCAGGTGTATAACAGTGATTTGACAAGTCTATATATTATGCCAAGCTCACCACAAGTGCAACTACCATCTGTCACCATACAACATTGATGTATTCCCATTGATTCTATTCCTATGCTGTACCTTTTATCCCTGGACTTATTCCATAATGGGAAGCTATAGCTCCTGCTCCCCTTCAGCCATTTTGCCCATCCCTCTTCCCCTCCCCTCTTGCAACCATCAGTTTACTATATTTATATGTCTGATTCTACCTTTTTGTTTTAGATTCCATATATGAGTGAAATCATATGGTGTTTGTCTTTACCTGTTCGACTTATTTCTCTTAGCATTATACCCTCCCCTCTAGGTCGATCCAGATTGTTGCAAATGGCAAGGTCTCAACATTTTTTATGGCTAATATTCTATTCCATATATACCACATCTTATTCATCTATTCCATTGTGTGTATATCTATATACACACACACCACACTTTATCCATTCATCTATTGATAGACACTTGGGTTGCATCCATATCTTGGCTATTGCAAATAATACTGTAATAAACATAGGAGTGCATATATCTTTTTGAATTAGGGTTTTTGTTTTCTTTGGGTAAATACTCAGTAGTGGAATTATTAGATCATATAGTATTTCTATTTTTAAAATTATGACAAACATTCATACTGTTTTCCACAGGGGCTGTATCAATTTACATTCCCACCAACAGTGCACAAGGGTTCCTTTTTCTCCATATTTTCACCAACACTTACTATTTGTTGTCTTTTTGATTCTAGCCATTCTGACAGGTGTGAGGTAATCTCTCATTGTGGTTTCGATTTGCATTTCCCTGATGATTAGTGATGTTGAGTAGGTTTTCATGTATCTGTTGGCTATCTGTATGTCATCTTTGGTAAAATATTCTGGTCCTCTGCCCATTTTTAGTAGGATTATTTATATTTTGTTGATGTTGAGTGGTATAAGTTCTTTATGTATTTTGGATATTAAAGGTTAATGGAAATTTTCATGAAGACAAAATGGCAGACAACAGTAATGAATGCCTGAGGAGTTAATGCTCCCCGAATTGTACTTACTGAGCTTCTGAACTTTTAAAACTGGAGGTTAGGTAAAAATTGTGTAAGATAATTATGTCAGACGAAGACTGTTTACTATTTGACTCAAGTCCAGTGGGTTTTTCTTAATAAGAAAGCCTTAGAGAACACAAAAGCAGGGACAAGATATATAGGAGAATAAATGAATGAGTTCTTTTAGGTGGGAAACATAATTGGGGAATGAATCATCCTTTTTATTGGTCCTATAAAGTTTCTTCTCTTTTATGAAGCTCCATCCTCACCAAGACTAGCAAAGTGATTGCCATAGAGTAACCATCATGTAAATATTTGTTGATTTGATGGATCCAAAACACAATGTTGGGGAAGCTAAACTTCCACTACTTGTGAAATAGGAACTGTGTTTTAAGGTGGGTCAGACTTGACCTGCTCTTGTGCTTTTAGCAGTCATTTTAGTTTTATATCGTTAGTCAGTTAACACAGTGATTCAGTATATGCATTTGGATGTCTCACTTGCTCCCAAGTCTTTTGGAGACCCACAAGAGTCCAAAGAAGCCTCAGAGCAATGCTGGAGAATTTGCTACAATGGCTGATTTTAGGGTCAGTCACTTCCTAAAGAAGATGATTAGGAAGTCACTAAATGTGTTGCCTAAAATATGTGTGGTTCAATTTTCCTACTTTGGAAGCCTTTTGTTTTTACAAATTTGGTGGACTCCCAGTCAGTCTCCAAGATTTGGTGGAAATATCTGAAAGTCTCCCAAACTCCCCTCAAGCAAAATTAATGATTCCTCCACTACATCTCAATAACACTCTCCTGCTCCTGATATATATGGTGCCTCCTAATTATCTGCTTAGATATCATCATATTGTTCTGAAGTTATTTGTCCTCTGACTCAAGCTCCCAACATTCACCTTGATATTAGCAATTATTGGTCCTTGGTTCTGGCCTGGTAACCAATCAGGAACAATTAGGCCCTCACAGGTACTCTATAAGGATTAGACGAATACGTGAATAAGAATATAGATTTGAACTAATACTTCTTATAGATGTACTTATAAAATACTGTAGTATCTGAAAAATATCTTATTGGAGTAAATGGATGACTTTTGAGTCCAATTGGGAAAACCATATCTAAGTGACTTTTCCAGTTCTGCAGGCTCAGGTATGTTAACAAGCAATGATTTCCTTAAACTGTAGGTGGACCTGGACTGTAAGGGAGTTGGACTACAAGTGGAGTGGAGCCTAGTAAACTTCCCACCCATTCCTCCCCACTCCTCAGAATGAGCATTTGAATTTAGATAGTGAAACATCAGAACCTTACCATTTATAGACCTCTTGAGCTTGGAATGCCAGCTATCTCTTTTGGGTAGTTTAGGATTCTAATTAGAGCATGTAGTTGCTCACTTTTTGCTCTGTATACGCCCCTGAGTCTTGAGGCCCGACAAGACTGTGAAATGCCTGAGGATGAATCCCTGCCTTTATATTTCCATTTTCTGATACAGAATATGTAAGCAGCCTATAGTTAGCAAAGAGTTTTTGATGGAAATAAATAAAGGCGAATAGATGGAGAATAGCTCTCTTTCTTCGTCTACTCTCCTGATTTGTGTTTTCTGTCCTCACCCAGACTTTACAGTTTTGGATCTGAGTTTCTCCTCCAAAGTCAGGCTTTTAAATCCAAACATTCAAAGTCACAGAAAAAATCCACCTAGTCTTTTGATAAATATTTATTGAGTACTTAGTATGTGCCAGGTGCTTTGAATACAAATAAGAATGAAACATGGCCCTTGACCTCGATGAGCTCACAGTGTCACTAAATAGCAGATAACAGTAGTTATTAGTTAATGGTCATTCAAGCTAATGTTTTTACTTAGATTTCAGCTATTGCCAAGCTCTTGGGCCCTCTGAGAAATTACTAGGATGGAACATAGATTTGTTCTATAAACTGTGACTTAAAGGGAATAAAGTGCCATAACCTTTTCCCCCATAATGGAATTGTTTTTCAGAAAAAGTGCCAAGTCTCAGAATTATGAATATTGAAAATTTTACCAATACAAATATTTTAGTAGACAGAAAAAATTAGAGATATATAATTTTAGTACTACCCAGGCTTAAATAGGAACATTTTGTGGGGGGGGGGAGATCAAATGTTGGGTTCGCAATTCAGCAACAACAAATAGGGGCTTTTCAAGTACTTTTTTTTTTTTTTAAATAACAACACATATGGGGAAAATCTTGTATTTGGTAATAACTTTTCAAACAAGAGGATGTTCTGGATTAGGGCTGGCCACCAGAAGAATTTGCGCCTGATTTGGAAGACAGAAGGGAGGCGGCAGCCATGGGCATGTAAGGGTGATCTAAGGCACTGGTTTCTGTAGCAGCTTGTTCATGTTGTCACTTACATACAGCCTTACTTTGTGGGTTGTGGGGCTGCAGATGGCCCCGTGGCTCCTTCAGCCTCTGCAGATCTCCTACTCCAGCTCCTACACATCGTGGACCAAGTGCATGGGCAGCTCCGTGGTGAAAGGCACCTGCTCCTCTACAGGTCACCAGCCATATCAAGTCAGAGGTGGTGAAAGACAGGTGTGGGTGTCTTTTCACTCTTTGGGCTCTAGTTTGCCCTTGTGGGTTCCAATTTGTCCATGTCTGTCCCTTCTGCATACTAATCTTGCAGACCCACAGCAATTTCAGGCCCACGACTAGCTGCCAAGGTAACACCTTTCCATAAATTTTCTAACAATGTCCATAGTTGTGGAAGGTCCAATCCTTACACTCCTTAATACATGGCATTCCTTGTGGTTCTTCTTATCTGTCTGAACCATAGACGAGGCAGAGACTAACCTACATCTTTTAATGAATCCACTGATAGGATTTCTTCGTTTCCTACCATCCCATCTGTGACCCCCATCCCACTGGGCACCTGAGGAAATAGTTTAAGAACCATATTGTGCAAAAAGGGGCGCTTGGGTGGCTCAGTGGGTTAAGCCTCTGCCTTTGGCTCAGGTTATGATCTCAGGGTCCTGGGATCGAGCCCCTCATCAGGCTCTCTGCTCAGCAGGGAGCCTGTTCCCCCTGTCCCCCTACCTGCTGATCTGCCTACTTGGGTTCTCTGTCTGTCAAATAAATAAATAAAATCTTTTAAAAAATTGCATATCTTTAAACCCTCGATTCATGTTCAGTGCTGTAAGGTGCACACATAATGAAAGACCCTTGAAAGCTAAGGGAACACCAGATTCACATCACCCCTCTCAATCTTACTGTGGAACATGGTTCATTGAGTGGGAATCACTCACAGAATGAGTCTTCCATTTTAAGTTATGGCTTCTCTTTCTTTTTCTGTATCTGTGTGGTTCCCTTGATCACATGTGGTTGACCTTTAGGAAATTAAATGCATATAGAATGCAATGCCACCGTAAGAACACTGTCTTCTTCATCAGGCATTTTCTTCATTTCCTTTCTAGTTTTAGTACCCATGACTCTTTGCCCTCAAGTTATTTCATTCCTGGCACCCTTGCTCTGGAGAAACCCACTCCTTCCCCTCAGCTTCCTTAGCCCGATTCAGCTTTAATCTTCCTTCCCAAACCACTACAATGTGAGACTTGAATGGTTGCTACTTCAAAGTTGTAAACTGAGCAAATTTATGCTGTGGATTTTGTTACTGGAGTGAAATGAGCATGCCTAGGTCATTTGAAAACATCCTGGGAAATACTCCCAATCCTAAAAGGATTATGGGAGGATCATAATTTATCCTATTGTTCAGTAAGGAGAGCAGTTTCTTGGTAAGCAGATGCTTAGAAGCAGATGCTATTTCAGTATTGTCACTTCAGAATTGTGTAAATCTTATACTTAGCTGTGAGTTTTAATTAATGAACTGCTTACATTAAGGTTGGGTTTCTTGATTTATTGAGATTTTGTTTCACCTACATTCCACTTAACTAAATCCACAAGCTTCAAGCTTGATTTACACATCTCATTTCCACTGAAAACACATTTCCCTTACAATATTTACAACTTTCTTAATAGGAAGTCATTGAGAAAGAAACCTTTGCTCATTGTAATGATACTAGAATATTATAAGAATTCAAAATCTTCTTTTCATTTCTCCTGTCCCTGTCTGAAAACCCACAGAGCCCGCCCATTGCCTATAAGAGAATGTCTTAACCTTTTTTCACTCAACATATGTCTCAATGATTTCTACTTTGCAGACAAACTCCCACAAACATCATAGTCCCAAGAAAGCATACACTCTGGATTATTGTTTGTGACCCATATTCCTGTGGCCTTACCAGTGCAAATGAGGTCACAGACAAACTCCCACAAACATCATAGTCCCAAGAAAGCATACACTCTGGATTATTGTTTGTGACCCATATTCCTGTGGCCTTACCAGTGCAAATGAGGTCACAATAATATCTCCCGATTGATAGCCTCCCCCTGTGTGAGAGCCCATGCCCTTCTCAGGTTCCTTCTAATTTCTTTCAGGGAGTCTCCAGGGGTGTTTCAGGTGGGCTCCCAGCTCTCTGTATGTGCTTGGGTATTCATAAGTTCCAGCCTGTTGACACTGTACAGGCCAAGAAGTGATGCTGCCCCTCGCATGTTGACGTCAAGGTGAGTTACTCCTTTATTACTGGACTAAGCGCAGCACTTACTCTTTCCTTAATTCTTCCTAGCCCCATGGAGACCAGGCTTTGATGTTAACCAAAACTACTGAAAGCTTGGGAGAATAGAGGAAATTACAGCAAAGAAACTTACAACTGGTCATTAAATGTGGAGACTCTTGGAGCTGTGCATTGTAGCCTATCACCATATGGGGGTGTCTTACTTACTGATTCCCTGGATATAGGGCTTCCTCTCCAACTAGCTGCCAATCTCCTCTCCACCTGAGGACACCAGCTCCCCTTATTGCCACCTAAGCAGCCTGGATATTTTTTGAGTTCTAAGCCTACAAGAGTAAAGCCTAAAGGAGTTCGGTCTTCATCTCTGGTTTAGTGTCTGCCTTCCCAGTTGTCACTCTCAGTCCTAGGATCTGCCTCTGTGCAGGGTGACTGTGAGTGGGAAAGTCCCCTGACATTAGGAGAAATATCATTTATGTTCACATCTGGGAACTTGTCTTCAAAGAAACCATCGAGATCCCAACCATCCAGACTCATACAATGGATAAACAAAAACAGGAATGTTACTTCCTTGTATTTCTCTCCTCCAATTGCAAAAGAAAGGACAGCTCCTTTCTTCTTAATTTTTCAAAGTTTGAGTTGGGAGTTTTAAATAACATCAAGTGAGTTGAATTTGGCCAAATCCAGTTGTTTCTCTTTATGCTTTTTCCAACATGAATTGAAAATTGTGACTGTACGTTCTTCCTGTGGTTTCAGTGTCTAATGTCCCAGTAGCAACTACTCAGTCAGAAGTCCACAGAGCTCTATAAGACAAGGAGTTACTTCTTTAGATTAAAAGGTACAGTCTAGACACATGTTTTTTTTTTAAAGGAGGAAATATAATATTAAAATTTTTTAAAAACTTTTATTTATTTATTTGACAGAGATCACAAGTAGGCAGAGAGGCAGGCAGAGAGAGAGGAGTAAGCAGGCTCCCTGTCAAGCAGAGAGCCAGATGCGGGGCTCAATCCCAGGACCCTGAGATCATGACCTGAGCCGAAGGCAGAGGCTTAACCCACTGAGACACCCAGGTGCTCCTAGACCCATGTTTAAAAGGAAATAATTTACAAAATACAAGTCTGTTTAAACATATATAGGCTTTTACTTTAGACCTACAGCACCTCAAGCTTTCTATGTAATTTCCGTAATTAAATAGCTCACTGATGCTTCAGTCAGTACAGACTAGGTTATGCTGTAGTAACAAACAACCTTAACTTTTTGTTGTTGTTGTTAAGATTTTATTTATTTGAGAGAGTATGAAAGTGATCATAGAGGGAGAGGGATCACAGAGGCAGAGGGAGAAGCAGACTTGTCACTGAGCAGACAGCCTGATGTGGGGCTCGATCCCAGGACCCTGAGATTATGATCTGAGCTGAAGGCAGACACTTAACCAGCTGAGCCACATAGGATCCCACAATCCTCAACTTTGAAGTGGCTTAAAATTTATTTCTCACTTATGCTATATTTCTGCTGAAGGTCAACAAGAAGGCTCTGCTTGTTGTGATTATTCAAGGACTCAGGATGGAATAGGGCTCTTCTCAAACATTGCTAGTCTCTCTGCCACAGGTCTAGAGAGCTCCAGAGGTTCTTGCACGGCCCATTAAGTGCTTCTGACTCAGTGTTACGTGTCTCTCGCTCAAACACATGGGAGTAGGAAGTTCAATCTTATCATGACCCTCTCATTTTTTTGAAATTTGAAACAATATCTTTAGTTGTATATGGAATATATCTCAGTCACATCATAATAGGTCAAATCTTTTGATGATTACCAAACCTAGCTGTTGTACTAATGTATACCTTTATGTGTATAACTTATTTTCATTTTAATAATCTTATGAGGTAGACACTATTATTATCCCATTTTATAGATGCAGAAACTGAGATACAGAGAAGGGATAAATAACTTTTTGTGGTCATACGCTACTACTTGGTAGGGTTGGGATTTGAATCTTGGCAGTCTGTCTTCATACGCCACACTCTTAGCCACTGCACTGAACACATCCTATTCAACTTTCTGAAGCTGAGTTTTTCATCTGCCTACCACTTCCCCAGTGCTACCCCTGCTCTTTCTTCTTTTTCCTAAGTTGGGCAAATGGCCCAACTTAGGAAGCAGGTACCACCAGCTACCTGATTACATCCTATCTGTTTACATACCTATCAGACATCCAGGACTTGTCCTTGTTTCCTTTCTCTTTCAGCTCCCACATCCAATCCAAGCCAGTTCTCAAGACTGACCTCTGTCACCCTTTCTGTCTCCTTGGTACTGCAGTCCCTTCTTCAATGATGTCTGGAATTGTGTCCCACTATAATCAGTTCTCCACAATGCAGTCAGAATGAACTTCTAGAAATATGTAACTAAAGAATTTTATGTGCTACTTCCTCAGTAGGAACCCTACAGTCACTTCCCATTTCCTATGAAATAAGGTCTGAAATTTTATTATTCCTTCTTCTGCTGGAACAGCCCCAACAAACACATACACACAATTTAGCTAACGACTGCAAATTTCCGCTTAACTGCCACTTCTTCACAGAGACCTCCAGACTGGGTTAGGTCCCCTTTCAAATTCTTCTAAATACCTGTCATCACACTTACATTGATTTGTCCAATGTTTGTTTTCATCTTTAGAAAATGAGTTTTATGATGATTGAGTGTTTATTTTGTTTCCTGCTGTATCTGTGGCACTTTAACTGTGTGTGGTATGGGGCAAGGCATTTAGTACATATTTATTGAATGGATAAGTGCATATTTACTAACAACTTGCAATCCACTTCACGTGGGTTACAACACTACAGTGGAGAATCTCTGGTTGGGAATTGCTGAACTTCTTAACTGGTGAGGTAGTGAAGTAGTGGGAGGAGTCGGGGCTCTGATCTTTGCGCTGAGTTCAGATGCCCCATAGCTATTGACCAGGCTTGACTATGGGCCAGTAACCTAAATGCTCTAATGTTAATCTTCTCATCAGGGAACTGGGAGGAAAGAGGGCCTCACAGAATTGGTCTGGAAACTAAGCCACCCTATGCTAGTTCCCTTCTTAGGCTATTGCCCAGGAGTCTTGTAGCAATCTCACCTCCTGGACCTTTCCAACGTCATCTTTTGCTAAAGACCTCAAAATAAATAGCCTCTCTTCCAGAAATATCATCCCTATTTCTGATGCATGTCTGTTTCCTGAAAATCCAGCTCAAATCTCACCTTTTAAAATATAATTTCCAATATGCTTCGTTCCGTTCCTTTAGCATTTCAATAGAAAGTTCACTCTATATCAGTTTGTGCTTGATCGTACCTGGCTTTATGGATATTTTCCAGCTGGTTACCTGGAAAGGTGACAAATCTGTAGAAGTGGTTCTTTTGCTTTGTATGCTGCAGAGTGCTTTGTACAAAGTAGACTGTCTTAATCAATTGTCATTAATTAATTGATTTGGTCATCCTATCTAGGAAGCAGAAGTTGTTCTAATCATATCTGTTTCACACCACAGTTGTTAGTTTTAGCCAGGAGTATTTTAAACAGAAAAGAAGGTGCGCACATTGACAGGTTATGCAGATGCGTTTAGTCTCACTTTGTCTTACTTGACACATAGACTAATCCTGATTAGTGTTTTTTGTGTGTGTTTTTTTTAAGCTTGATTTTCTCAAAGAAATTATTCCAGTGAGATAGAAGAATCAAATTTCCTTAGTCCATTAACAAAAAAATAATGAAAACCCTTTAAAAAACCTCAAACTAATAGCTAAAAAATTAAAAAGAGAAAAACACAAACTAAAGAAACCTCAGTAGAAAAAAAAAATGGCACAGTCCTATTTCCACTAAATAAATTAGATCCGTAGTTAACCTCTCTTCATCCCAAAGTCCCCCTTTAGGTCTAAATGGTATCACTGGTGAATGCTACTTAACATTTCAGTTAAAAAAACAATGCTAGTTTCACTCAAAAGTATTCCAGAAAATCAAAGGGAAGGGAATAGTCCCCAGCTCATTTGTGAGACCAGTTTTATCTTGAGAGCTATCCACTATTCTTCATGAACTCAGATGCAAAAGGCCTTAACAAAGTATTAACAAACTGAATCTAGCAATACATCAAACTAATAAAGGGCACCTGGGTGGCTCCGTGGGTTAAGCCTCTGCCTTCGGCTCGGGTCATGATCTCAGTGTCCTGCGATCGAGTCCTGCATCAGACTCTCTGTTTGGCAGGGAGCCTGTTTTCCTCCTCTCTCTCGGCCTACCTCTCTGCCTACTTGTGATCTCTCTGTCAAATAAATAAATAAAATCTTAAAAACAAAAAAAGCTAATAAAGCATGACCAAATGAGGTTTATTTCAGGCATAATAGGTTGGCTCAACATTTGAAAATCAATGTAATTCACTATGTGGACAGTCTAAAAAAGAAAAACTGTATGATCATTTCAATAGATGCAAAAAAGACTGACAAAATTGAAGGTCCATTCCTCAAAAAACTCTTAGAAAACTAAGAATTGAAGGGAATGCTAACCCAATCTGATAGACTGCCTCTATCAAAAGAAATCTACAAAGACAACTTAATAGTAGCTGACTTTTGGATGTTCTTATGAAGATCAGGAACAAGGAAGGCTTTCCATTGCACCAGAGGTCTTAGCAAGTCCAATAAGGCCAGAAAAGCAAATAAAAGGCATACATTTTGGAAAGAAAAAATTAAAACTGTTTGTATTCTCAGATGACATGATGGTCTACATAGAATATCATGTAGAAGATACCAAAAATCTTCTAAATCTTATAAGTGAGTTTAGGATACAAGAGCAATACACAAAATAATCATATTTCCATATATTATAAAGTCACAATTAGACACCAAATCTTTTAAAGTACCATTTAAAATAGCATTCAAAACATAGACTACTTGGAGATAAACCTAATAAAATATGTGCAAAATTTCTATGCCAAAGATTAAAAAGCACTGATGACAGAAATAATAAAAGACCTAAATAAATGGAGTATATTATGTCTTGATAGATCAGAAGACTCAATACTGTCAAGACCTCAATTTCCCTCAAAGTGATGCATAACTTAAATGTAACTTCAACCAAAATCCCAAGAGGCTTTTTGTAGAAATTGATAAGCTGATTCTAAACGTTATATGGAAAAGCAAATGCAAAAATACTTCTGAAAAAGAACAAAGAGGACTAAGCCCAGCTGGTCAAGACTCACTGTAAAGTTACAGTAATCAAGACAGCCTGGTATTGGCAAAAAGACAGACACATAGATCAATTGATCAACAGAGAAGAGAACGAGAAATAGACCTCACAAATGTTAACTGAGTTTCAGCAAAAGTATCAAGGCAACACAATACTGAAAGGCTAGTCTTTTCAATGAATTGTACTAGAGTACCTGGAAGTCCATTTGTAAAAAGTGACATCCATACAGATAGCATGTCACCTTGTATTCAAAAGTGAACTAAAAATGGATCAAAGACCTAAATTCAAATTTAAAACTCTTAAAGTCTCTAGAATAAAACACAGGCAAAGAATCTTTGTGACCTTGGGTTAGGCAAAGATTTCTCAGAAAGGACATGAAAAGTATGATCCATAGAAGAAAAAAAGTTGATAAATTAGATTTCATCAAAACTTCTCGTTAAGTGTGGTTGCGAGGAGGATGTAAGGAGGACAGTCCACAGACAGAGATTAAATACTTGTAGAACATCCATCTGATAGAGGATTGGTAACTAGAGACTATGGAATTCTCAACATTCAGTAATAAGAAAGCCAACTATTATGTGGGCAAAAGATGTGAACATTTTTCTTCATCCAAGAAGAGATACACATGGCCAATAAGTATTATGAAAAGATGCTGAGTAATATTAGTCTATAGAGAAATGTAAATTGAGCCCACTATGATGCTGCTACACCCCAGTTATAATGGCTCAAATAACAGCAAACTGACAATATGAAATGCAGGTGAGACTCTTGAGTAACTGAGTAACTGGACTTTTCAGACATTTCCTGGTAGATATGTAAAGTGATATAGCCACTCTGGAGTGTGACGGTTTGTTAGAAGTCCCACAATAACCCACGTATGAATGTTTATGGTACCTTTATTCATAATTATCCCAAACTCAAGACAACTAAACAAATACTGAATGGATAAATTGTGGGACATCCCTGTAATCATAATAGAATATTATTCAACAATAAAAAGGAATGAACTCATCATACACAGCAGTGCGGAATTCAGAAGCGTTTGCAAAGTAAAAGAAGTCCGATTCAAAAGGCTGTATACTGTTTGATTCCATTTATATAGCATTCTGGGAAAGGCAGAAATAGAAAGCAGATCCGTGGTTGCCAGGTGCTATGGGCTGGGATTGGGGTAGGGGATTGACTACAAAAAGATGCAAGGATATTTTTAAGATGATGAAAATATTCTCTACCTTGACTCTGGGGGTGGTGGTATGGTTTACATGACAGGAGAAACCTCTCAAAATACATAGAACTGTACATTTTATCTTATTTTTTTTTAGAGCTGTATACTTCCAAAGACAAATTTTACTGCTTGTCAATTATAGTTCAATTTAAAAAAGAACATTTTACAAGCCTCCTATAGAAAGTGGATGTGCATGGAATTAGGAGAGAATGAAAACCAGCTCAGTGTCACTGTTGCAATGTCTCTTCTGCTCCAGCTGCTGCTCCAAACGCTGTCCCACCTGGAGCTGGGCTTATGGGCAGGAGCAGGTGGATTCAGGAGGGAAGGAGGAAACTCGACTTTCTGAGCATTAGCTCAGTACTGTTTGGCTGAGAATACCTTGTTTCATCCAGGGAAGATAGCACCAAAAACCAACCAAACAAAAAACTCCTCTGCTTGAAAAAAGTAATGAAGAGAAGAAATTGTCTATCAAATTTATAGGGACCTGTCCAACCTTAATACTTTTTGATTAACCCAGTTGCTAATGAGTTAATGCCATAGTCAGAAGGGATGTTTGTCTTCTCCAATTTTCACATTTCATTAAACCCATTAATTCTACATTCTCCGTCTCAGATACTTTCTTCCCCACATCTCCATGTGTTCATTTCAAAAGAAATGGTCTTATCCTTAAGGTAAGAGGAAAATTTCTAGCATTTTTTTTTTTGCCAAAACCAAGCCAAAACAAACAAACGAAAAACTCCCCAAAGCATTTATTTTGGTAGAGAATGATTACACAACAATGAAACATTGTGAGGTAGCATGAAGAAATTCCTGCAGCTCTCCAAGCTAGCCTAATAGCTGTGAAGAGCTCTAAGGAAAAGAGTGCAGGGTCAAATATTATCCTGAATATGACATTTGGGAAGATTGGCTTTTTACCCTCTAATGGTCTCAGTAGGAGGTCTCATCAAACAGATTGCATATCCATTTTTGCCAAACACTTCTGAAAATTCAAAGAACAGCACCAAAGTGTTTTATTTCAAATGTTGGGCTATACCACTTCCCATGACACTTGATTATTTTCCCTTCTGTGCTTGAGGCTTGACCTTTTCCAAAGGGAAGAGTGCATTTGGGGTGAGTTTCCCATGCTTGATGATCTGGCATATAGATACATGACAACCAAACTTCTGGTATTTTCTTGGACTTCCACAATTAAAAACTTTTCTTCCCCAGCTGTCAAGCCTCATGTCCTACACTTCGATAAAGTTTAGAAGGCTAGAGAGGATGGGCTTAATCAGATCGAATCCCAGAAGTTCTGTTCCAGAGCTCATCAAATTACACCTTACCCACAATAGGCTCATTATTTTGTTACTTTCGTGAGATCAATATGCAGTATTTAATGCCATGAATGTGGTTGTGTGAAAAAGAAGTTTTGAAAACATGTAAATAATAATCGTGGGATGGGTTTAGCTGCTCAACTAAAGAACAGGTTGTCTTCTCAAACCATTAGAAAACTTTTATTTTCTTCTATTTGCCTCTTTCTTTAACTTTTATAATTTTTTATTAAAATGGACTGAAATGAATTATATTTGGGAGAACTTTCTGTACAGAAGAATCAATATGCCAGAGTAGGGGATTTTTTAAATTTAAATTCAATTAGCAAACATATAGTACATCATTATTTTCTGATGTGCATTTCAGTAATTCATCGGTTGCATGTAATACCCAGTGCTCATCATATCATGTGCCCTCCTTAACGTCCATCACCCAATTACCCCATTTCCCCACCCACAGAGTGTAATTATTCTTACCAAGTGGAACTGATTACGACATGGAACACACTTCCATATTCTAACAAGAGAAGGGCAAAGAAATTGATACTCTCTCAGTGTCTCTAGGATATTTAAACTCAAGAATGCCTAGACAGAACATATGACCTTTACTCTCAAAAACAACATGTCCATCTTTTTAGGTGCTTATGTTTAAAAGTCATTGTTCATCTGCCTCTCCTTCTGCTCCTGAATGTAGCCCATCAGCAAATCTCAAATACATCTTAAATCACACTACTTTTCTACATCTCTAGGGAGCTAGTCTAAGCCACCGTTCTTCTCTCGTCTACAGCAGGGCTTGGCAAACTTGCTTTGTAAAGGGCAGATAGGAAATACGTTTGCCTCTGTGGGCCGTGTAGTCTCTACGGCAACTGCTGAAGCTTGCCATTGCAGCATGGGAGCAACTGTAAACGGTACGTGAACAAATGGGTTAGCTAAGTTCCATTATAATTTTATTTATGAAAGCAGACCCTTGAAAGTGGTTTGCTGACCCCTGAATTAGACTACTTCAAGAAGCTTCTTGCCCCCTGCATCCAGTCTTGCTCCTCTCCCATTCTTCATCCTGTAATGGCAGTTCTCTCTTTACGCCTGAAATCGGGTCACTTCACATGGACCAGTGACTTTCTATTGCTCTAAGGTCTAAATTTCTTATCATGGCCCTGTGTATTCTAATCTGACTACCACTCCAGCTTCATGAAGTATTAGTTCCCTCAGTCTCTGTATTTTACTCACAGAGACAATTCTTCCCTCCTGGAAATGCTCTTCCCAACTGTCATTGCTTAGTTAATTCTTATTTGAGTCTCAGTTTACATGTCACTTACTTTGAAAGGTCTTTTCTTTTTAAAGATTTTACTTATGTATTTACAGAGAGAGAGAGAGAGAGAGAGAGAGAGCCCACAAGCAGGGGGGAATGGCAGGCAGAAGGAGAGGGAGAAGCAGGCTCCCTGCTGAGTGGAGAGCCTGGTGTGGGACTCGATCCCAGGACTCTGGAATTATGACCTGAGCCAAAGGCAGTGGCTGAACCACCTGAGCCACCCAGGCACCTCTGAAAGTTCTTTTCTGATGATCACCTTCACCCAGACTAGTTTAGATACCCCTCTCCCCCAGCAGCGATCCCCAAGATCCAGAGGCCTCTTCAGCAAAGGCCCACCCCGCACTTGGCTCCAGTCGCCAGTCTGAGAGAGAAAGGTGCTGGCCGCAGGATCTGGCCAGAGGAAGAGACAACCTACAAGCAGCTGGGCTCTGGGTGCGGCGCTGTCGGCAGCAGGTTGGCCAGCCTGGCCTCCCCTTCCTCTGCTGGACTGTGGGTAGGCTGGGGGGCGGGAGCAGAAGCTCCTCCTCAGCTGTGCTTGCCAAGATGTTGAGGGGCTCCTTCCTGGGACTGCCTTGGACCCCCCAAACCCTTCCTGGGAGAAAACTGGAACCAATCCTGCCCTACCTCCCTGCACTAACCAGCTTTAAGGATGGCACTGAAGAGCCTTGGGAGGGAGCGCACCTCCCTGTGACTCTCATATCAACCATTAAAGTTATTTAATGGCAAAACAACAACAACAACAAAACAATTCTTTTTATGCAGAATTATTTTACTTCAAATAAGTTTTGAGATTTTCATTTAGCTATTCAAAAAATATTTATTGAACCTGCTTGGTAGGACAGACACCAGTACTATTCAATAGTCATTCTCCTTTTACTCTTTACTAATATAATCCCGTCTTTTTCAAGATATCATTGTGTAACTTTTCAGACACACTTGCAGCTAGGAGTTGCCATGTGACATTGTTTAGATACCCTTCATAGCAGTTGTAATTAGTTAATTTTATAATTATTTGTAGAATATTTCTCTCATTAAATAACAAGCTCCCTGAGCCTAAGGACTGCATCTTGTTCACTGCTATCCCTCTTAGGTCTAACATAGTGTTAGATAACCTAGTGCATAGGTCAGTCAGTAATACATCAGGCTGCAATAACAGAACTTGATTTCAATAGCTGAACCAAAAGTGGATTTATTTTTATCACATAATAAAAAAGTTGAAGATAGGCAGTCCAGGGCTGGTATAGTATCTCTATAGAATCATCAAACTTGTTGGTCTATTTCTTTTTCTGTTCTCCTCATGGTTGCAAAATGGCTGCCACACTGCCGCAGTTCCAGGAATTGCATCTGCATTTCAGACAGAAAAGTCAAAGACACTACCAAATGAGTTTCTTGCCTTAAACACACACACACACACACACACCTCTTTCATATACGTCTTTTTTTGGTTTTTTAAGACAGGAAGAGAAAGAAGGGAGGGGAATTGGGGAGGTGTGGAGGGAGAGGAAGAGAGAGAACTTTAAGCCAGCTCTATGCTCAGCACAGAGCCTGATATGGGGCTCATTTCACAACCCTGAGATCATGCATGACCTGAGCTGAAATCAAGAGTCAGATGCTTAATCAACTAAGCTTCCCCCCGCCCTGTGCACCCCAACTGATACATCTTTTTGTCTACACCTGGTCACATGGCAACTCCTAGCTGCAAGTGTGTCTGAGAAGTTACACAATGATATCTTAGTAATTATATTAGTAAAGAGTAAAAGGAGAATGACTATTGAATAGTACTGGTGTCTGTCCTACCAAGCAGGTTCAATAAATATTTTTTGAATAGCTAAATGAAAATCTCAAAACTTATTTGAAGTAAAATAATTCGGCATAAAAAGAATGTGAGTAACAATGGCACTTGAATCTATATTAATTTTCTTGTGTTTTTTTTTTAAACAAATTTCACTCTTATGTTTAATGTTATAGGTCATCATTTGCTGTAACAATTTTGAAGGGTCAGAAAAAAATGCGTTTAGGTGGGCAAATCCAAACTTATAAAAAATTGTTTGGTGTTTTTGGTTTTTGCTTCTGCAGATATTTTTCAAACAACACTCTGCTGGAAGGGCTTTAATAACATGAGCATTTTAGGCCAACATTGTTTTCTTCAGAAATACCTTATTACAAAATTATAATATATAAATATTTTAGCAGTAATAATATGGGTAATGGTTGTTAATGGCCTGATTTGCCTATGGGCTTCTAATTCAGTATAAGGTATTTTTTTTTCAGACAATACTGTAAAAATATGATTTATGTTGCCCTGCTGTGAACATCTTCAAGTCAAATAGTAGAAACAATGCTCTTCTCTTATTTAATGTTTTAATAGCTCCCTAACCTATATTCAGAAGAAGCTATATATAAAATGTAACCAGAAGACAGTCTTAATAGCAAAACCATCTAATCTTCTGCTGTCCATTTTTTTAGTGTAAACTTTTTTTTTAACAGTTCTGAAAAGTGAAAATTGGATTTTTCCAAAGTATTAAAAAATTGGAGCAAAGATGTATTTTTAAGATCAAGGTACAATATTAAGAATTTTTCAATGCTTAATAGCACTTGAGAACTTGTCAACTGGAAAACTTAAGCCTTTTCACAAATATCAGCCCCTTGGCCAATGCCCTGGACCTGTTGTGTTGCTTAGCACGCTGGTCTTTCTTCTTGGTAAGCACTCCCTGACTTCCTTTTGAGGAGTCATCTTTCCCATTGTGTGCAGACTTGGTGGGATTGCTAGGACTCAGGGTAGCACTTGGACTCTTCTCCTGAGTCTTGGTACCACTTCTTCTGTGGTTGAGTTCATCTGTCGGACCACTGCTACCAGATGAGACCACTCAGAGGCTGCCCCAGTTCTTGTCCTTCTATGACCTGACCCTTCAATTTCTCTTTGATTCTGTGAACTGGTTTACATCCTTCCAGCAAATTCCTGTTCTGGCTCCAGTTGCTGCAACCATAGAGCCCTAGGGATATAATCTGCTAGCCAAGAATATGAGCTCCATGATACAGAGGCTATGGCAGAGACTGCTGGAGAACTACACAGTGCCTTTACTTTCTTACAGATTGCAGGTTTTATTTAGGGTGGAAATATGTCCAGCTAAAAATGCTTACTCTCACATTCTGATTTGCAGCTAGGGGTAGCTGTGTACTGTAGCTCTGGTCAGTAACATGTGAGCAGAAGTCTACAATCCTATCTGCATTCCAAATAAGCAGAATGGGAAAGGGAAGAAGGAAGGAGCAATGCCTGTGTTAGGAAAATAAAACTTCCCAGAAGTCCCTGGCAGACTTCTGGAATAGGTGTCTTGTGATCATGAAATTACAAGTATGAGCATAAACCCTAGCCCTTTAAGGAGGCTGAGCAGAAATAGAGAGAGAAACTGGGTCCCTGATGCATCTCAGCACATCCTACCAACCCTGGCTGCCTCCCTCATGATTTCCGTCAAGTGAAAATCATGATACCCTCTTCAGTAAAGCCACTGGAGTGGGAATTTCCTTTAATTTGAGCCATGTTGGTTCCTAACTGATACAGGTGCTTGGTCTATTTTATTGCTTTAACCACATGCCTGGCATGTAGTAGACATTAAATATATTTGTTGAATGAATGGATAGTAATCACTAGCAAGAGAATCCTCATTGATGCACACAATTCCTCAATCATTGCCATCTCACAGATGGGGAAAATGATACACGCGTGTAAGGTATTTGTGGTTAGTAGCTGTGTCACTTGATTTATCTGCTCTGAAGTACGGGCTTTACCCAGGTAAGTTGCAGAAGAGAAAACGAATCTCTGAAAAGAACATATGTGGAGAAGATAACAAATTGTTATTTAATAATAAATTCTGACCTAGGAACTATGGCAAATAGATATTTCAGAATGTTGCCAAAGAGTCACCAAGACCTATGAGATTTTTTAAAACCTAAAGCTGTTATCTCAGCATCCTCCTAGCTGGTGGCAAGGCTTTCAGTTCTACTTTTGCCCCATGAAAACCCTGATCATCCTTTTGAGACCAACCCTACTCCCATTCCCCTTCAGAGAGCCTTCCCTAACCACACTAGCTGGCACTCTTCTCTCTCTTTTGTAAATTCATATGTCACAAGGTCAATTTACTTAATCCAGTACAACACCATTCTTTTTTTTTTTTTAATTTAAATTTAAATTTTTTTATAAACATATAATGTATTTTTATCCCCAGGGGTACAGGTCTGTGAATCGCCAGGTTTACACACTTCACAGCACTCACCATAGCACATACCCTCCCCAATGTCCATAACCCAACCCCCCTCTCCCAAACCCCCTCCCCCCAGCAACAACTCTTAATCTCACAATACAACACCATTCTTGATCGTTGATGATAAGAGTCCTTACAGAAGAGAGCAAGGACTAATCATTTTCATTTCCTGTTCGAGGTGGTACTTGGTCCTATCCAACTAAGCGGCAGAAAGTAGGGGAAAGAGTGATGAAGGGAAAATGAGAAGATCTGAATTCATGTTTGAGGTCTAATCTCTGGTAGGTCATTCAGTTCATGAACATTCTGGAAGCACCCTCCTGCTGTGACCACTTTCTTGAGTCTCATTTGCATTGTCTGTGAAGTGGAGAAAATAAGTAACACCCAGATTACAGGTTCCACTTGGCTCCAATGAGACAGTAGATGTGAAACTGTTCTCTGTTAATTGCTGTGTCATAGTAAGTGGTCTAAATGTACCTGTTGAATTAAATTTTATATGGTCAATACTCTTAAGGCAATTTTACATGAAAAGGCTTGAGTGTTTTCTCTTGGTCACTTGATCTCTTTCAGGTTTTATGACATTCTAACTTGGTTGTGTCACTCATAACAATCATTAAGGGCCTTAAGTATTCCAACAAATACTGGCTATTACCCCCACATCATTGGACATGCAGCCAAATGCCCATGATGTGGTCGCTACAAATTATCCATTAGCCTCTGGAACTTTGCCAGGACCTCATTCAGCCAAAGAGCTCAGGCTTGAATTAATCAGACATCCAAGTAGTTACACAGTAAATGTTCTTAAGGCCTTCCATCAGGAAGAACTGAACAAGGGCCAATGATCACCTGACTCATCCATGCAAAGCATGGGAATTTTTTTTTTTTTAAGATTTTATTTATTTATTTCACAGAGAGATCACAAGTAGGTGGAGAGGCAGGCGGAGAGAGAGAGAGAGAGAGAGAGAGAGAGAAAGAGAAGCAGGCTCCCTGCTAAGCAGAGAGCCCGATGTGGGGCTGGATCCCAAAACCCTGAGATCATGACCTAGGCCAAAGGCAGAGGCTTAACCCACTGAGCCACCCAGGGGCCACAGAGAGCATGGGAATATTGATCAAAGTTACTGAAAACATTTGTTTTTCTCTTCTTTTGGTCACCTCTAATTCTTTACACAATTATGTTCCACAACTCCTTTATGGTTTCAAACAGTAAAACATTATGAACTTTGTTTTACAAAAGGTCCTATCTAATAAGCCTCTCTCTTCTATTTAAAATATTTTTATTCCAAAAATCTGATGTAGCATTTGTTGGGGAACAAACTGCTTCTACTTTATATTTCTGGAAATCACCTAGACTTCAGGAATGAAATGCTTTAATTTGGGTTCTCTTAAAAGCAGAGCCTGAGACAAGGATTTGGGTGCAGGTGATTCATTTGAGAGGTGGTCCTGGGAAGAAGGAGTGAGGGAGTCAGTCGAGTAGGACAAAGGAGGAATAATCAACTGGGAGCACTATGGAGAAGACACTTCAGCTGAGATCACCTGATTAGTTCACAAAACACTTCCTGGAATTGTCCTGAAAGACAGTGGCTCCTGCCTCCCACCAATTGAAAGTTTCTTCACAAGCTTTTCCTCCCCTGTATTTCCAGGCTTGCTTCTTATGCCCAGATGAGTAAACTCCAAGGTGTGGTGAAGAATGCTGAATGCAATATCCCATTTGAGTTAAGATACTGGTAGTGTGAGGTGGGAGGGCTTGAATTTAACTGTCCATTGTAGCCATAGCTAACATTAGAGATGGGTGGAGAGCATGTGACAAGGATACCAGAGGCACCTGCTACATGGAGTTCTGCTTTTATGGGTATACATTATCCTGATTTTGAGGTGTTTACATGTAATTGTAGTAGATAGATGTCTTCGACAATAACAACAACCACCATAATATCACCTAATCTTTACTGAGTGTTTATATGTCAGGCTCTGTTGTAAGCATTTGAAAAAAAAGGTTCCCTCCAAGTGATGGCCATTATTGTGTTTATTATTATGAAAATAACTACAGTTGCATGCAGTTAATTCCCAACTAATAATTTTGACCATCTTTATTATCATTACTAGTAACAATAAGTGCATATTATGAACACAGTCAAAACAGCTTCAGCTTCTTAAAGAGACCCAGAATCCTGGGTCAGATTTTATTCTAAAATATCCAAATATTATCCCAATTATGGTGTTTTTTTCATAGTGGTAGGGAAGACAGGAGAAGTTATATCCAGCAGACCATATTCTGTGCAGAAACTCATAACCCGCTGTGACTGTTACAGATGGGACATGTGTTGTGTTGGAGAAAAGTCAAGAATTTTTCCTTTAGGCTAAACCAACTTTTCTCCTTTATAACTTTTTTTTTAACCTTAAAAAAAAGTAAAGCCAAAAATGTCCTTTTTAATGTCATTTATTTTTAATTTGCTATTCAGAAGGTGTTAGATCTGATTGTGTTGAACATTTTCCACTTGGCTGTTAACTACAAATTCCCTCAGAAGAATAGTGTTGAAGGGTCTTCTACCCTGGGGACACACATTGAAGAAAGAGACAATCAGAGCAGGCCACTCCTCTTCAGTGTTGGCACCAGGAAAATGGCAAGCTATAGTGCTGTCCTAGGAAAGTAGGGCTGTGGGGTGAGCTCCTCTCCTGACTTCACCTGGTATCTCCTTTTCAGAGATTTTCCCATGTGAACACTGAAGGCATAGGACAGCCAGGGGACTGATCACTGTTTGAGCAGTACTCAAATGATTGTGGTTATATGTCTATACATAGATTTCATCTTGCTGCCTCCCTGACTTGATGTGTAAGTCATGACCACCAGGCACATGAACAAGTGGGAGCGTGTTCTTCATTTGTAATGTTTTTGTGGCAGGCACCCTGTGCTAAGAGGCAGGAGATCTGCATTTCCTGGCTCAAGCTGGTCACCGGCTGACCTTTAGCAAGTCACTTCTCTTTCTCTGGCTCAGTTTTCCCAGTGGTACATACTGGAGTCCGACTGGCTGAGTGGTTAATTCTGTTCTAACTTTGCAATCTGTGGCTTATTGTATACAGTTTGATTATACATTCCTTTACATTTTCTTGTTTGGGATGGGGTATGGAAGACAGCAATGGTAGAAAAATCCCCAAATCATAAATAATATTCTATGCTCATCCTTAGACTTTCTACTACTCATTTCTTTGTCTTAAGATTCTAGAAAATCCTGAAATGGAATGATTTTTGATTTATGTCTGTCTCTTTCCAAAAGAGTTTGAAGGCAAGGCTTCTTGGTGTGTAGGTGGTGGTGGTATTAATAGAACTGGCATTGTTACCCTATTGATCCTTCACCTGGCTGCTTGGTGCTTCAGGATTTTCTGATCCTTCCATCTGGTGGTTTTACCTGTGCTCTCTTGACTGCTTATTTTTTAACTTCTGAACTCTTCAATTCTGAACTCTTTCTAGCTGATGCTCTTTAGAAACAATTTCTAAACCCATCAACCGCAGTTCTTTTTTAAAGGTAGCTTCAAGTCTTCTATTCAGTTCAGGGGTATCTCAACACAGCCACCCAGGAAAAGCCAATGGATCTTCTTTTCCTCTCCTTATCTTATTTTTAAGCAAGTAATTTTAGATGCTGTTATGATGGAACAAACGTACTCGAAAACGAGTGAGCTCCTTGACAGAGTACAAAATGTAATCTAACAAATGAGAGGCAGCATCATGGCATCTCATCTTCATAGCAAGAAATTGAGGATAATATAAATGTCTGAAAACAGGGATTTGATTAAACAATTGATAGTACATTTATACATTGGATTATTGGGTTACTGGATTATTCCTGTGTTACTAAAAATATGTTGTGGAGAATTATTTCATGATGTGAAATATTCTAATTGTATTGTTAAAAAACCAAAGCAGGTTACATAACAGAATTTACCATATAATCTTTAAAAAATACTTTTTGGGTTATGTGCAATGCATAGAAAGAAAGACTGAGGGGCACCTGGGTGGCTCAGTGATGCTCAGGTCATGATCTCAAGGTCCTGGGATCAAGCCCCGCATCGGGCTCTCTGCTCGGCAGGGAGCCTGCTTCCTCCTCTCTCTCTCTCTCTACCTGCCTCTCTGCCTACTTGTGATCTCTCTCTCTGTCAAATAAATAAATAAAATCTTAAAAAAAAAAAGACTGAAAGGATATAGAAACATTCACAGGGCTACATATTGGCAGGTGGGAGATTAAGAGTAATTTAGGATTTTTTCCCTTGTTTACTACCTGAAGTTTCCTAAAATGTCTACAAGAAACATGTATTATTTTGTGATTAAAAAAAGAAACAAAAATACAAAAACAAATTTCAGGTGAATAAAACAGTACATGTAAAAATAAAATATTAAAAATATTAGAAAAATATTTAGGAGACTCTGTTTAAAATGAGGCAACAGGGAGATCAAACAAAAACAAAGAGAAGTGACCCAGAAACTATAAAGCAAAAGTATATTTATTTGACTTTATAAAACCTAAAATATTTTATCTGATAAAAGAGACCATCAAAATGGCCCCAAAATGGCCCCGAAAATTGTTTACACAAATATCGAATAACTATGGTGTATACCTGAAACCAATATAATATTGCATGTAAACCACACTTCAATAAGAAAATATGACCAAAAAATGTATAATCTGAAAAATATTTGCAATACATACAGCAGATAAGGGTTTAATAGCTATCCTATACCCACAACTTCTACAAACACATTAACACAAGAAACCCAAACAACCAGACAGTAAAATGGACCAAGCACAACCATAAGACAGATGACATATGCAAAGACGTCCCATCTTTTGAGCAGTCAGGCAAATGAAGATGTAATAAAAATGAAGTATCTGGCACCCATTAGAATGGCAGAATTTGAAAACATAGATAGCGCTTCATGTTGTGTGAAAGTAGAAGACGATCTTCTCACCATTCTTGGTGGATGTGTGAAATATTTTAGTTTTATTTGAAAGCATAGGTTGTATAAATGACCAGAAAATGGATGTCATTTGTTCTAATAGTCTGATAGGAGGCACATTGTCTCCCTCTTTGGCCATTTTTTTCCACGTGGAGAGAGTTCCATCTGGGGAGCAATCCTGGCTTCTGTCCATCTTTCAAAGTCTCTTCAACAGCTGAGGAGCAAGGAATCGTCTGATGGGGGAATCTGAGGGTCAGGACTCCGGCATGGGTAGCTCCGCCCCTCTCTGGCTCTTGGATCCGCCCGCTGGAGAGAACAGAGGCTCTGAGATTTTCCTGGCCATGTGGGAAGCCCAGGGGGTAAGACCCTGCTCCAGTAAGGGACCTGTGGTTCATTAGCGCTGCCAGGACTGGGTGGTGGTAGGGGAGTGTGTTTTCTACACAGATGAGCTCTCTAGATCTCCCTTCAAGATAACTTGCTGTGAGAAGTTTACGTGATCTACCACAGTGCTCATGCTGAGGCCACATTCTCTGTGGGTGGGACAGCTTTCATGGTGGGGCCCTCCAATGACCTGGATGGGACTTCTCCAAGCCACAGGGCAACTTGAGGTTTTTTCCTTCCAATCTTCACTTCCTCCTTTCCTTGCACCAGTGCCAGACCTGCATTATCATCTGTAACCTGCATCACGAACAGGTTGTTCGTGGGTGTTCCCTCCCGAAAATTGTTTACAAGTCTAATTCTGTCTTGACAGCTGCTTCTCCAAGGATTTAGACACTTCGTTGGTACTAGGAGTGGTCTGAGGAAGCAGTAAGCTGTGGTTGGGCTGGGTCATTTGCTGCTGGCAAGGATGGCCTCAGCCTATATGCAACTGTTTTCTATTGTTCCTGTAAAAAAAAAAAAAAAAAAAGACTGCAAGTTTAGTTGCTTAAAACAACACAGATTTATTCTCTCAAAGTTATGGAAGCTAGAAGTCCAAAATGGGTTTCACTGGGCTAAAAGCAAGGTGCAGGCAGGTCTGTGTTCCTTCTGAAGGCTTTACGGGAGAGTCTGTTTCCTTGCCTTTGCCATCCTCCAGGGGCTGCCAGTATTCTCTGGCTTATAGTCCCTTCCTTCATTTTCAAAACTGGTGACCTAACATTTTCCAATCCCTCTTTGACTCTGATGCTCTCTCCCTCTTAAAAAGAAAAAAAGGAAAAAAAATATATATATATATTTTTAGAGAGAATATGAGTCAGGGGTGGGACAGATAGAGGGAACCAAGCAGACACCTCACTGAGTGGGGAACCTGACAGGGGTCTCAATCCCAGGACCCTGAGATCATGTCCTGAGCCAAAACCAAGAGTCTGTCTCTCAACCAACTGAGCCAGCCAGGTGTCCCTCCCTCTTTCATTTATAAGGACTTTTGTCATTTCACGGGACCCACCAATATGCAATTCAAGATAATCTCACCATCCTAAGATCCTTAGTTTAATCACATCTACAAAGTTCCTTTTATCATGTAAGAAAACATATTTACAGGTTCTGATTTTTTTTGTTTGTTTGGGTTCTTTTGGTCAGGGTGGGGAGCGTTATTCTTTTCTGCCTAACATCGTGTAATACTCAGGGCACTGATGGCATACGGTAGCAGCCCAATTGCTAAAAATTTCACTGTTGGTGACCTGGGTGGGTGGGAATAGCCTTGATGATTCAGATATTTGAAATGCAGAGGAACAAATGCATATAAGCGCCATGGTTTGGGTTGGTGTTTAGAGGTTGTATTAATGCCCTGCAGAGAGATAATGAAAAACTGAGAGCTATTAATACAGCACTAAAGCCTAAATGGGAGAGCCGGCAGGACTCTCTGTGGGAGTTTCCAAAGACACCCTACCTCCTCAGTGGAAGCTTGGATGTAGTTGAGGAGCAAGTGTGGGACTCAGTTTAAAGCTCTAGCTACCCCTAAATTCTCAAGCCAGGTCTAGAGTGCTAAGGTCAGGGTCCTGGTTGGGAAGACTTGGGACCTTGATATAGGAGATGTGAGCATCTACCTTGATGCCCACAGGCATCGTGACTCTATAAACTCCTCTGAACCCGAGGGCTTTCAGCCCATCCCTCTGTATGAAGATCGAGCCTTCTTCTCATGTAGGAAGGCCCTGCAGAGGCTCGCCTCCCCGAGGCAGCAGGTGTCCCTCTAAGGAGTTATCCCTGCTGCCTCTCTTGAATGCCAGGACCATAACTGGGTTAACTCCGAGAAGAATCCAGCTGGGATGTGCTAGGCTTGATAAGAGAAGAAAGAGAATCCTCTCCACAAAGACAAACTAGCATGCGCTGGCAAAAGCAAGGACAGTAGGCCTGGGAATAAACTTTGATAAGGTCTTAATCCAGGAGGCAGAACATAACACTAGATGAGCAAGAATTCACAGACTTTAGGAAACTATCTCAGGACGTGAGATTAAACACTGCCTAAGACCACAGGGGATGGGGCAAGTTTACTGCTTAGGGAGGCTCTTAGGAACCTGGGCTGTGACTGGTGGCCCAGCTGGTGGGTCAGGAACCTGGAAGGAAAAGAATGGGTACTATTCCTCAAGGAAACTACCATTGCCTTGGTGGCAATTCAACTACGTTGAGTCCCTTCCATCATAGAAGGGCCAGTATTTTGTCCTCATAGGGACAGGTAACTGATTCTCTGTATGGGTTTGCCTTTCCTATCTGCAAAGCTGCAGCCAAGCTCCTTTAGGGGCTTACAGAATGTCCGACCCGCAGGTGCAGAAGCCTGTACAGACAGCATAACACCTGACCCCATTTTGTAGGAGACAAGTCCAAAACAGTTGACTTGAATATATTTCTGCAATGTATTAAGTGCAAAAAGCATATAGACAGTGTGATCCCATTTTTGAAAAACCGACAATAACAACACTACTTTATATAGGTATTTGTTTGTGATTCTAGCAGCATGGAACTGTTATGAAATTATACATACCAGGTCATTAATGCTGGTTACATGAGACTTGGGATGGAGCAGAGGGATGTCTGCTGGGGGAGGGGGGATGGGAAACAGGGAGTAGGAGGAAGTTTAAGAAAAAAACAAACCTGCATTTTTAGAAAGTATTCATGATGAAAAAGAATATTATGGTATTATCCCATTCGTACAAGTTGCATGAAAGATGGCCACTAAAACAGGAATAGCGGTTATCTTAAAGTGATAGGATTCCAGAACATGGCAGCTTCTATCATCATCTGTTGCTTTTTGGCAATCCCTCACTCTTATATACTGAAACCTCTGTCCCTTAACCACTCTGGTTTTCAGTGTTTTCATCTGTGAGATGAGAACTTTGTGATGTGCAAAGGCAGTAATAGAGTTTCAATATTTCAATTTAATTTAAACAGTTTAATTCAGTACAAAGTAAAAAAAAAAAAAGATTGAATGTGTACTATGTGCCAGGTAAGTTACAGAGTGCAGGGATATGAAGATGACTAAGACATGGTTTTAGAGCATAGAGGGTATTCTTAGTGCACTCATGCTGTTTTAACAAAAACACCATCAGTGGGGCGGCCTCTAAACAACATACATTTCTTCTCACAGTTACGGAGGCTGTGAAGTCCAAGATCAAGATGCTGGCAGATACGGTGTCTGTTGCAGACCCACTTCCTGTTCATAGATGGCCGTCTTTTCTCTAACGTCACGTGGTGGAAATGACGGGATCCCTCTGGGGTCTCCATCATAAGGGTGCTAATCCCATTTATGAGGGCTCTTCCCTCATGACCTAATTGCCTCCTAAAGGCCCCACCTCCAAATACCATCAGACCCAGTAGAGAATCACATATGAAAACAGATGAATTTAGCATACGGGAAGTGCTATAATATAGGTATTACAGGGTGGTATGGGATCTCAGGCTGTAGTAAAGGGGCAGAGTTTGGAAAGGGTATGTGGTACTGAACACCCCCACCTTAAGAAATGTGCATTTTATGATCTTGACTATTTTAAGAAAAACAGTCCCTAAAATAAAAAGTTGTATGTCAAAATCTTGACAGTTATTCCCCTCCTGTACTCTCTACTGTTTTCTCCTATTTCTTTTCGGTGAGGGTTTAATAAAGTTTTATCTTATTTTAGTTGGATTTTATCAGCTCAGAATGGTAATACTCCTGTCTTACATGTGTGAAATGCCCTCTAATGAATCTAAATGAAAAAAAGTATCAATTTTTACTTACATGGTCATCATGGTAACTCGAGTATATAAAGGAGAGAGCTCATGATAGACAAATAGTAAAAGGTATCCTTAGCAGCAAACATTTGGAAGCTACCAGGCAAGAACCCAAAGATACTTTCTGGCTCTGGGATGCCATGGAGAAAGCCCCTTATGTTCCTCTATGTGCACCCCTTTGACATGCCCTCTCCTAAGAAAAGGTGTGTGGTTGATCTGACAGTAACCCATTGATCTCACTGCCAGGTTTTCACGCCCCCGTAGATGCTTCACAAATCATGGAAGCCCACACAGCTATTTTAATTCCTTTCCCAGAGCAACTGTAAAGGACTGGCATTTTATGTGTATAGAAATGGAAACCCAGGAGTCAAATGATTTGTCCAGAGAATTTCAGAATTAGGATTAGATCTGGAAACTCTTAGTCTTCTTCATCTATAAGCTGTGAAAAGAGCTTTAGAGCTGTTGATGGGAACCTCTCTTTGCTGCTGCTAATGTTTCAAGGGCACCTGGATTCCTCTTCAGGCTCTTGTGCTATCCATCACCTACCTGGCCCTAGCTTCTCTTTCTAGTGTGTTGTAGGACTCCTGCTTCCTCTGCCATAGTACTCACATGTTCATGAGAATCACATAATGTTTATCTTTCCCAGTAAAGGATAAGATTTTTAAAAAAGATTTTAAAATTTATTTATTTGAGAGAGAGAGGACATGAGCTGGGAGGAGGAGCAGAGAGGGAAAGGGAGGAGCAGACTCCCTGCTGAGCAGGGAGCCTTACTCGGGGCTCGATCGCAGCACCCTGAGATCATGACATGAGCCAAAGACAGATGTTTAATGGATTGAGCCACCCAGGCACCCCAAACTATAAGATCTTTCTCATTACTTTCCCTCAACGCCCAAGTTGGTACCCGACACAGTGACTATTAAGTAATGTATAAATTAATAAAAAGGTCTCTGACTTTGGGTCACGTAATGGCTAACACATATTAAGGGCTTATGAAGTGTTAAGCACTATTCTAAATGTTTTACCTGTATTAACTCATTTAATTCTCCCAGTGAACCAAGTTTGGGGGGGTATTATGATTACTCAGTATTACAGCAAGGAAAGTGAGGTTCATTAGCTTGTGAGGTCACGCAGGCAGTGAGTAGTAAAGGTGATACTTGAACCCAGTCATCTGATTCTGCAGTCTGTGCTCTTAACCACTGTTCCATGTTGATTTTCAACTCATTTAACCTCCCTACATCTCAATTTTTCTGACAGAAAAGTGGCTTGAAGTATCTACTCACTGGACTGTTTAAGGCATTAAAAAACAGAAGTATACGTGAAGATTTGTACACACTAAGGTGTTATGTTTTATTGTTATCATTAATGTTAATATGCAATTGCTAATCTCCTTAGCCATCAAATATCACTTTTATGCCAAGAAAAATCAAATATTGTGATTACAAAAACATACTGCTGGGTAATTGATAATAGTAGAAGGTTATAAGCTATGGTTTCTTAATCTTAACTATTTTTAGACTTCCTGAATGACTTTAGGAAAATAATTTCTTGTTACCTTGTTGGGTTTCATTTCCCCATTACATAAGGGGTCTTTGCTGCCTGCCCAGATCTGTTCATCAATTACTTGATGCAAAGCATGAAGTGTTCTTAGAGTACTGGGGAGGTGACTGAGCAAGGGGACTTAAAATTCTTAGCTGAGAAAGGAGAGAGTCTCCCCCTAGTGTTCATCTTTGTGCAGAAGAATCTGAACCCTACCTCAGGCTCTTGGTTTAGTCTCATTCTCAAAATCAGAGTGTGATTTTTGGATCTAGAAGTTCAGAGTTCCAATCCTACACAGCAGCATAAATGGGAATTTATGTAGCATATTAAGTGTTTTATGTAAAGTAGGGATGAATGTAAACATGCACGGCCAAGTAGCTGTATATTCACAGATGGGTCCCCATTTGTCTTTGAATCATTTTAAGATATTGACCCTTTGCTAGTTCAAGATGATTATTCCATGACCCAGTCCAGGGTTGACGAGCACCCTGGGAATAAATAAAGAAACTAGTTTTCATTGGGTACATACTAAGTGACAAGTTCCTTAACAACCACCATCTTTTCAATTCACAGTAACTTTTGGTTACAGTATGTGGTTACAGAATGTGGTTACCCCTCTACTATTTTTTTTTTAAAGATTTTTTTATTTGACAGACAGATCACAAGTAGGCAGAGAGGCAGGCAGAGAGAGAGAGGAGGAAACAGGATCCCTGCTGAGCAGAGAGCCCGATGTGGGGTTCGATCCCAGGACCCTGGGATCATGACCTGAGCCGAAGGCAGAGGCTTTAACCCACTGAGCCACCCAGGTGCCCCCACAGTAACTTTTAAGGCAGGTATTAGTCTACCCAGAGATAGGAAGACCAAGGCTCAGAGATCTTTAGGAGCTTGCTCAAGTATTACACATTGTATGCGTAGTAAGTGTACTATTCAAACCCAAGTCCAAGACCCATGGCTCTGTCCTTTACACTTTGCGGCTCAACCTATGGACCCTGGCTTCTCAGGGGAACCCTGAGGGTGTCTCAACATTTCCAGCCCCCACTGAGTAGAGGTCAACACTTCCTGTTTCTCTGGATTCTTTCCTTGGTTACCTCACCAGTACTTGTATCCATAGCTTGATGGTTAACCAGATAAATTGTTAATGTTACTATTCATGGATAACATTTTGGTTCATGGATAATAATTATAGGGAGTATCTTGACCTAAGAGAGTGGTACTATAAGTAGAATTATAGGAAACTAGACCTGGGCGTGGCATTATTTAAAAACATCCTTGTTTTAAATAACCTTATTATTTGGAGATCAAATCTTTCAAAACCTCAGTTTATGGTGGCAGAATAATAAAAGTGATGTTTCTTGGTTAAAAAAAAAAGGACTCTTGTTACCTCTTAAATCATGGCTTTTTCATTCGACATGCAAAGCCCGCCAGGCCAGTAATTTATGATGGGCCTATGCATTATCTTACATTCTCTTCACAATTTCATATTTAACTGGAAGTGGGGGAGTGAGGGGAAGGGAGAGGAGGGGAGATGCTCTTTGGCAAATGGCCAGTTCTGTGAGCAAGTTTTGGTTTTTGTGGTTCTGTAGTTATGTCGGTGAATGAAGTATCCCATTCATATAGTCCCGACTAGTTATAAGCTGGTATTGAGTGATGGCCAATTACAAGTTATTCACATTTGGATCGATATCCCAGACGTGAGCTCATTAACCCCAAATCCTATTATCTCACACATGTGAAGCAGATTGTTTTTAACGTGATGACATTTTCACTGTCTACAAACCTGAGTTCTGATGTAGTAAAAAAGCCTCAGCAGATAGAAGCAGAAATGAGCAGCTGCGTTGATATCCACACAACCCGTGAAATGACATGTGTGAATTAATCCATGTCTGCTTGTGCTATTTAGGGGTTCAGCCTCAGAGTCGATGACCTTGGTGAATTTCCTAGACTTTTTCCTCTTATTCCCCATCTCCTTGGGATTCCAGCTCTTCCTCACATCTAGAAACCTCTCCTCTTTAAATATCTATAGATGATGAGTCCCTGTCTTCAGGCAGTTTCTTTATTTTCCAAGACATTGGTTTTTAGGCCTGTTGTTGCTATGGCTTTTATCTATTTAATCCTCTCCGAGTCTCTCCATAACAATTTTAATTAATGGGCAGATTTTGTTTATGGAGGGAATGCTCATACCTCTTAAAGATATATCATTGCAGTAATTAGAATAATTTATTCATATGCCATCCCATTTTCCACCTTTGCAAGAGCAGTCAAATTTTTCTTCAAACCCTTATCTCCACAGCCAATGAATTGAACCCCAAATTAACTCTGAATTATGTGGCTGCATCTTACATTTTTCTTTTGTTTAGGGGTCCGCTTTGAGGCTGGCTGCCTGAACATCCCCTCTGTGGTCTTCAAGTAAGGGGGGGAAAAGCTTTGACTTTTTATTAAATATACTAAAACAAAAAACCAAACAAGAAACATTGACTATTTTCTTCTGGTCTGACTCATGATGTCATCTTAGTGGTATAAAATTTAAATTTCGATCTCACAACATTTGATATTATAGGATCACATTTTCCCCATCTGTAAAGTGGAGACTACCTTTCCAGCGTACTCACACAACAGCTGTAAATATTAGGTGCATTTGCAAAGTGTATCATGCTATATAAAAAATGGGTACATATGTACTTATCAGTGGCTCTCTTTTGCCCCCAGGCAACCTTAGCAATGTCTGGAGACATTTTGGGGTGTCAGACCTGGTGGGGGGAGATGCTTCTGGCATCCGGTGTGTAGAGGTCTGTGATCTGCTAAGTATAATGCGAGGAATAGACCCTACACTGAAGAATTATCTGCCCCCAAATGTCCATAATGCCAAGGTTGAGGAGCCCTGAATAAAAAGACTGTGATAAAAAAAAAGCAGAACTTGAGCCTTATTCAAAAAGCATCCTCTCGGGGCGCCTGGGTGGCTCAGCGGGTTAAAGCCTCTGCCTTCAGCTCAGGTCATGATCCCAGGGTCCTGGGATGGAGCCCCACATCAGGCTCTCTGCTCCACAGGGAGCCTGCATCCTCCTCTCTCTCTGCCTGCCTCTCTGCCTACTTGTGATCTCTGTCAGATAAATAAATAAAATCTTTTTTAAAAAAAAAAAAAAAAGCATCCTCTCTCCTGCTTCTCTCCCATGTCCATTTTCCTACCTAACCCTTCTCTGTGGTGGGCAAGCTGAATGAGGTAATGAAATGCTAATCGGAAGTGCCACTCCTTCTACAGATCATTAGGCAGAGGAAGCCAATTTGATAGACACTATTTTTAACCTTTCTTATTAATTAAAAAACATCATGTAGATAATCTTTAGTGGCTGGAAGGGTCAGGGTGAGTAATTATTCTATGCTTTTATTTCTGTTCTCTAGTTTATCTTTCAGTACAATACCTAGTCCTTAAAGAATAAAATTCTAGAACCTGAGACAGTTGCCAGAGACATGACTTAGGTCCATGACTAAGTCACTGAAGACAGACAGTGTCTAAATTCTTCCCCTGTTAATTGCTGTCCTAGTAACAATGATAGGCAGCAAGTATTGAGCATTTATATGGGTTCAGGCCCTTTGTATGCATTACCTTATTTTGTCTTCACAACAATCCCGAAAAATAGTTATGTCATGCTAGTCAAAACATTTTTTAGAGTTTTTTTTAAAAAAAAGTTTAGAGGGATGCCTGGGTGGCTCAGTCAGTTAATCGTCGGCCTTTGGCTCAGGTCATGATCCCGGGGTCCTGGGATTGAGCTCTGCATCGGGCTCCCTGCTCAGTGAGGAACCTGCTTCTCCCTCTGCCTGCGGCTCCCCCTGCTTGTGCTCTCTTTCTCTGACAAATAAATACGTAAAGTCTAAAAAAAAGTTTAGAAATAGAACTTTCCACAGTTAAAGCTTGTGTCTGCTGCTTGTTCAGTTCTCCTAAAATGGTCAGTCAAGCAGTCAGTATACATAGAATTTCCTATCTGCACAGCTCTTTGGGAACTCAGTGACATTTCTTTCAAAAAACACAAGCTTTAGCTTGAACAGTATAGCCCAAATCTTTGTGAACACTATAGTGTTCACCAGTAAATGGTCTAATGTCTGCTAATACAATAATGGTTATGTAAATCTTGGAATAAATCTTAGTATATTTACACAGATTATCTCAATACATTGAGTTTTATGAGTAGGCTCTCAGTGGAACAGTGTGTATATTATAATAAAGTTATGTTGAAAATATATCTACACATTCTTCAATGCAGGAATTGCTATGTGGAAGGATTTTTGCCAAATTGTGAATTATGGTTATCTTTGGGGATAAGATTATAGAGAAACATTTTCTTTCTCTCTATGATGTAAATCTTTTATAACCATGTATCATTCTGAAGAGCAATAAAAATATTTCTATTTAAATATACAATAATAAAAGCTAGTATCTCAAGATAGGCATACAAAATATAATTTATAGCAAAGTGGGAATAATAAACCACATAATAGCTAATATTAATTGCAGGCTTAGCCTGTATCTGGTATAGTTCTAAGCATTTTACATACATGAACTCATTCAGTCATCACAACAGCTCCATGAGATTCATCCAGTTTTTATTCTCATTTTATAAATGAGGAAATGGAGGTGCAGAAAAGGTAAGTAAGTCACCCAACGTCAAGGAGCTAGTACTTGATTAAGTCAGGACCAGAACTTGGGCAGGTCAGTTCCAGAGCCCATAAGTTGAATCTTTATCCAAAAGTGCCAGATGAATGACACCAGTGAGGATTCTAGAAAACTTTGGAGGGGAAAGGACTTGAGGTCATTCTGGGTTCTCTGAAGGTGATCACTAGCTTCCTACCAGATGAGAAGCAGGGCAGACGCAGTGGCTAGAGTACCTTTATTTTGCCCTCAATACCTGAAATAGTGTCTCCCCCCTTACAGACAGCAGGTATTTGACACGTACTTACTGTATTTAAAGTTTGTAGATATCCTAAGATTAATCTGTTTTCCGGGTGTGATTAGAACCATTTCCATGCCATTTCACAGACCAAGTCTTCATGTGGAAAGAGGGTTTGACTGTTCTGTGCCTGGTCAGAGGTGAGAGGGCATGAGGTTTGAGAAGGTGTGCATTTTGTCCATCATGCATCGTGCATTCCTCAGCACCTGCCACGCTCAGGCAGTGTTCCAGAGACACAAGACACACAACATCTTGCCTTTCACAGTGTTTACATCTCAGTGGTGAAAGCTGTCAGAAACAAATACACAGGAAGACACCAGGAACACAGCGACCAACCCTTGGGGACATCACAGCGCCGGGGGTTTTGAAAGTTACATGAAATGTACATTTTGTAATAAATTAAAGTGTTACTCTAATAGATAACCAGAAGGGAAAAGTTCTTATATCAGGCAAGTTACTGGTGTTGTATTATTAAAACAAGGAAATTAAACTTAATGGCACCAGAGGGAAAATGATAAAAATGATTTTCTGGTCACGTGTTATTAACCATAATAAAATAAATAGAGGAATGGTAAGTGGGGAAAGGGCTGGGTTGTTTGTCCCCTCAAGGCAAGGCACAGTTAGAAAAGAAGGCTGCTTCTCCTTTCCATCTTAACTCTTTCCTGGGCTTTCTTTAACACCCAAAACTGTGTTTGCGGCTTTGTATTCCAAGGGGCCCCGGAGTCCACCTTAACTGATTCTCCCGCAAGCTTCAGAGTTACTTTATGTTGTCCTTGGAGATAGAAAATAAGCTTTTACCTCTCGTCTGGATTCATTTTCAAAAATGATTCTTGGAAATGAGTTTTCCTTAGACACATTTATATATAATGACAGGCTAATATCTTACACACCATTACTGTATGTAATAACAGTGTGACAAAACTGACAAGAACTAGACTATAGATGTAAGGCAATTAGCTGTGGAGGGAGAGTTATCCAGCAGAAAAGATGAGCATCATCACACAGTGTGGTGACTTAATGGTTACTAAGTGATAAATGTGGCCATCTCCTGAGGCAAAACTTCAAATAAATGAAATTTGTCCTCACAGCCCCACTTTTCTTCTTTGGCAAATGCTTTCCTGTTGCCAAGTCCTTCCTACCATGGAGGAAAGTCCTGGCCCCGAGCCTAACTCCTAGTCGGTGATCAATAACTCTTATTGAATAGACGGATGGACTCACTCGCCGAAAGGTGGAAGGAGCTTTTCACATCACCCATTTAAGTCTCCGAAAGTGTTTGTGACAGGAATGAAGTGTTAATGATGGGATTTTAGGGATTAGTGAGGAGATGGTTTTAGATAGAAAAGACTTCTCTCTGGTGCTCTTCAGCTCCTTGTGCAGCCCAGGGTGTGGGGGCGGGGCAAGGAGCAGATTCTGGAGCTGGACTATCTCAGAATGTATCCCCGTCTGCCACTTTCCAGCTGTGGGGTCTTGAGCATTTTCCTCACCCTTGAAATGGGGCTAGTCACCCTATTGACCTCACAGGGCTGTGTAGAGGATCATAAGAGATAACTCAGATAGCTAGAGTATCACAGACTCGAGCTCCCCTTCAGTGATGTCACACGTCAAGAGAATTCATAGGTGACTAAGGTTCCAAAGAGAGTGAGTAGCCAGGTGTGGATGGAGCATTTCCCGTCTGTGACCAGGTACAGGGCTTACACTGCTCCTTTTTTTTCTCCTCACTCTCCCCTTCTTGTGAGAGCCATTTCTCCCTGTTGGATAGCAGAAGAATAACCTCCTCTCACTTGTCCTACTGCTCATTCTGCTTGGTCACACTGCCTCCTTGCTTTTCCTCAGACATCCCAGTGTGCTCCCCTGGTCAGGCCTCTGTACCAGCTCTTTCCTCTGCCAGGAGTGCATGTCCCCAGATGTCTCCAGGGATGATTCTTGGACCTCCCTTGATTTTTGCACAGATGTCACCTTCTAATTGAGATTCACTATGACCATCCTGTAGGAGTTGCACCCCACTTTCCCACACTCAGGATTTCTGCTACCACTAACCCTGCTTTTCCAGTAGCTCTCACCACTTTTTAATATGCTCTATACTTACTATGTTTATCATTTATGTATTTGTCCCTTAACTGGGAGGTAAGGTCCTAGAGGGCAGGAATTTTTGTGTGTTGGGTTCATTGATACAACTCAAGTGCTACAATCATAGGCACCGAACAATATAATGGGCACTGAACAAATGTTTGGTCAGTAAATGGATGGTTGAAACAAATCAATGTATTGCAAAACAATTGTAAGTAGAAATGTAAAGAAAAACCACAATCCTTGCAATTGCTTAAGCTAGGAAATCAAGGATTCATCTTTGGGTCCTTTCTCTTCTTCCCTCTCCTTATCCAACGGGTCATGGCCCTGAGGCTTCTCTTTCTGAAATATTCTTCATCTACTCCCTTTTCTCCATTTCTATAACTTTATTAGTTCTTACTGAATTCTCTAAGCCAATATTTTTCTTCTCCTCCAGTTCCTTGCTACATTCTGAGCCAATTGTTTATGTAAAGTACAGACCTACTGAGGCCACTCCAGTATTGAAAAGCCGGTTAATGCCTCACTATCAACCCAGGATGAAATCCAAATTGACCCTAATCTAACAGCTCTGCCATTAACAAACCCTGTGAGGTAAGCAGAATAAGTACGCCTGCCACCTGTGCCCACAAGAGATGTCCGTGTTATCATCCCAAGAAACTTTGAATATGTCAGCTTACATGGCAAACGGAAATAGGGTTACAGATGGAATTAGGCTGATAATTGAGCTTAAAATAAGGAGACTATCCTAGGTATCTGGGTGGACCTAATATAATCACAAACGTTCTTAAAAAGTAGAAGATAGAGTCAGAGTCAGAAGGAAGCATGACTACAGAAGGAGGCCAGAATGGTAATATGTGAGAAGGAGTTGAACAGCTGGTTTTAAAGATAGAGGAAGGAGGCCATAGGCCAACAGTATGGACAGCTTCTATAAGCTGAAAGACAAGGAAATGGATTCACCGCCAGATCCTCCAGCAGGGAACATTGCCCTGCTGACACCTTGATTTTAGCTGGGCAAGATCTGTGTCAGACTCCTGACTTCTAGAACTCTAAGATAATTTGTTTTGTTTTAAGCTAATTTGGGGCAATTTGTTTTAGCAGCAACAGAAAACTAATACACTGTGTAACTTTTTTTTGCCTCTTTGGGCTGAGCTCTTTGAGCTGTATAATGGGGAGAAATGATACTAACCTTTTGAGGCTACTGTGAGGATTAGAGACAATATTTACAAAATGCCCAGTTATGCCGCACACCTAGAAGGTACTCTGAACAAATAACAGTTGTTAGCTCTTGTCCTCATGTCCTTCTAAGCCACAGGTCATTTCCGAGGACAACGAATCACTCCCTGTTTACTATGCCTACAGGGAAGAACCAAAATCCTACCTAGTAGATTTCTTCCTCCTTTGTAGGCCCTCCCTAGACAAGTTTCTCAAATGCCACTCTCATGCCAGGCAAATGTAATTACCCTTTCCCTGTTTCCTCAACTCTATGATTCATACAATAACTACGTGAATAGGTATTATTATTCCCAGAGGCTGGGATGAGGGTGAGACAAACAAGATGCCTTGGGTACAAAACTTAAGGAGGCGCTCATTCTTAGGTTTATGCAAGTGTTTTAATGTACCTTATCCTAGTTCTGGTCCTGATTTGTCCCATTTTATTGAAAAGAATCCAGGTTCAGGGAGATAAATTATCTTGCAGGTAGGTGGCAGGGGGAACAAAGTCTATATTCTTATTTTGCTATCTACAGGTTCCTAGAGCAAAGCCTGGTACACAAGCTTTTGTCAAATGAATGAACTGAGTTGGTAGGATGGGTCGCACGTTGGCCTGATATTTGAGGTAATAGTGGTGGTGGTGGTGGTGGTGGTGGTCCTGCTGCTGCTGCTGATCATGATGATGGTGGTGGTGGTGGTAAATGTCCAACCTTTGCCCTCTGTACACTGTGTGCTAGACACTGTGTTAAGTGCTTTGCATATAATTCTCCTTACGGCAATTCCATGAGTTAGGCACCATTATTATCATTTTCATTCTAATATGAAGACCTGAAACTCAGAGAAATTACCCACACAGTCTGAGGTCATACAGCTAGTAAGTTTGCATTAAATCTGGTGTGAACCTGAGCAGCCTGGTTCAGGAGCCCTTAAACTTGATTTTTGTCAATCTCATTTCAAAGCATTGATCAAATATTTTGTCTATCTCAGAATAATCAAAGGCTGGTTACCCATCTAAGGGTTAGCTCTGAACCTTCGAGGGTCTAAAGGTGTTTCAAAACCTTTCTAAGGAAGATAGCTCTGTCCTATGTCAGCAGGGCTGATACGGGAATGAGATATTTAAGGAGGCATTGAAGCTGAAGGAGACAAACTCAGGATAGCAGACATGCCAACTCTGTTCTTGTGAAGTGTGTTTACTCATCTGTTATGAGCTCACTCTAATGTAACTTTACTTTTGGTGTAATAAATTGTATTAACTTTATGCTTGAATGAGTTATCTCTCAAAATAGAAAAATGTGTATTTCCAGGAGTCTTCTTTCATTTACACATGGAAGTCTATGGGAGTTTAAAAAATGGATTTTAAGAGCCTCAGTGATGGCTAAGAAATTGCTATTTCAGTCTTGAAAATTGCCTTTTCTACCAGAAACACTGAGCAAGGAAATCAGGCTATCTGATCTTACTGGATTGGAAAAAATTACTCAGGTGTTGAGATGGCCTCTAAAATTTAATCCCTTTCCCCTGGCCCCTGATGTTATGAAAGAAATTAAACCTCAGGTTCCCTCATCAGAATTCCTAATAAATAGGATAATACAAGAAGCTAAATTATTTCTTTTAATGAAAGATGTCTCCCAAATGTTCTAAGCCTTTTTTCTCTGTTGTGGTGAGATCCCAATAACTCTATTGAATAGTCTATTAAAAATTGGGAGCCTAAATAAACTCTTGAGTTTAGTGTTAACTTTCTGTATACAAAGAGCATGATCTCCCATCTTTGGACCACAATTACTTTGCTTATGTTCAATGACAAGCAACTGTAATGATTTGGTTTTAGCCCTGTAATTCAAGTAGTCCAGGTCCAATAGCAACATTCAGTCATTCTTTCTTTTAACAGCCACCTAAAATTAGTTGAACTCTACTTTACACACAACTGTGAAAAGTCCAAGATCTTCTCCAAATTCTCTCCAATGTGAGAAAGTGTTTGGATTCTCATGGTGCCTGCATTTCACCCTTGATTGCAAATGTCTGCAGTCAACACAATTTTTGATCTCTTCTTAGTCATCTGTCAGCTATTGTCCTCTCTTTCTAGTGTTCCATTCCTAGAATGTTCCTTTTTTCCTCCTTTACAAAAGGCCCTCTAACAATATTATAGAATGTAATGGACGTTTACTCAAAGTTAGAGACTCAGTGGGAGATTTTAGCATAGAACAAACAGTAAGCAATCCAAAAGTAAATCTTAGAATTTCCAAATAAGATGAAGAAAGCTGGGAAGAGTGTTAGTCTCACCCTACCAGTAAGAAACAAATAGTTGACAAAGTCATAAATTTTCTTAAGTCTATCAGAAAATTCTGATTGATAGATTGAGTTCATCGGACAAACAAACAACTGGCCTAAAGTCCAAGGAAAGTAGAGGGCCCCCAGGGAGGGGCATTTGATAAGAAGAGTTTAGTTAAATATTTTAACAAAGTGCTAAAGGCTAGGGGTGGACTGTGTGAGAATATAAAACACTCGTGTGTCACCTAAACAAGGAAAATCCATATCTACCCATAGGCCCTTTACCAATACTCACAGAGAGATTAGGGGCAGCCTACCTCAGTGATACAGGCTTAGAGAAAGGAAGCAGCTGCTTTTGTGGAAAAGCCAGGAAGTCTGCTTGGATCCTCTTCTCTTAGAAGAATGAAAGCCTTAAGACAATGTGGGGACAGCAGCAAGCCCTGAAACCCCTAAGGTATGTGAGGACCCAGGCAGCTTAAGAGTGGGTTAAAGGGGAAACAAAAACCCCTCCATTTGAAGAGAAGGGGCAAGAAACCATCAGACACTCAGGACAGGACATTAGAGGTCCTTCTGCTGCTATACCTGGTGAGAGGAATGATCATTAAGATCATCTGAGATCCTAAGACTGGGACTTAGGACTGAGATAATAAACAGCCCCCCTCTCTACCTCTACCACTTCCATAGATGGAAAAGCACCGAGTAATGAGCAGCAGCAGCCTTCTGGGGGAAGGCAAGTCCTTTAGGATGGAGCAGGAATGTTGAGAAAATCATCCCATAAAGTCACCCTCTCCATAAATACAAGGTAATGCCAGAGGAGTCTGAAGCAAGTGGTGTATTGAAGATAACCAGAGCAACATCGGAACCCAAACCCAGTTCAGCTCCTAACCTCACTGACCACCCTCCCCAGCTGTCTATCACTCCTCTGCCCACCACACACATACACAGACTAGCAGAAGAAAAGGTGTATCTATTTGCACTTTCCAAACACAAATGCTATTTACCTCAGACTCTGGTGAGCTCCAGATGCTATCTGGCATTCAGTGAAAAATTACAAACATGCAAGAGAGAAAAGTTACTCTCAAGAGACAAAATAATAAACACAGTCAGACTCTGAGGTGACTCAGAACTATTGGATGGGGAACTTAAAGCAACTATGATTAATATGTTAAAGTTTCTTTTGGAAAAAGGGTATAATATGCATGATCAGAAGGTGGTTATCAGGAAAGACATGGGAACTATAAGAAATCGTCAAATGAAAATACTGGGGGAAAAAATATAGTTTCTGAGATAAAGAATGCCTTTGACAGGCTCATCAGTTGACTTAGTACATCTGAGAAAAGAAATGGTGAGCTTGAAGATAAGTCAACAGAAAGTCCCTAAACTAAAATACAAAGAGAAAGGGGGTGGAGAGAAACAATAAGAACTGAGCATCTAAGAGTGGTAGGACAGTATCAAACAACTTAACATGTGATTTGTGGAATCTCAAAAGGTGAAGAGTGAGGATGAGACCAAAGAAATATTTGAAGAGATAATGGTTGAGAATTTTCAAAAAAATAATGAAAGACATGAAACCAAGAAGCTCACAAAATGCCAAGAAGGGTGAAACTACATCTAGACCATAATATTCAAACTACAAAAAAAATCAATTATGAAGAGAAAAATCTCAAAGGTAGCCAGGTAAATAAAACATACCTGGGACACCTGGATGGCTCAGTGGGTTAAAGCCTCTGCCTTCAGCTCAGGTCATGATCCCAGGGTCCTGGGATCGAGCCCCGCATCGGACTCTATGCTCAGCAGGGAACCTGCTTCCTCTTCTCTCTCTGCCTGCTTCTCTACCTACTTGTGATCTCTGTCTGTCAAATAAATAGGTAAAAAAATCTTTAAAAACAAACAAAACATACCTACATACAGAAAAATAAAACTAAGAATTCATAGATGTTTTTGTTTCCTAGAGCTGCCATATTGAAATAGCACAGACAGGTGGATCAGAAACCAGGAATTTATTTTCCCACAGTTCTAGAAGCTGGAACTCCGAGATTAAGGTGCTAGCAGAGTTTGTTTCCTCTGCAGTCCATCTATTTGGCTTGCAGATGATTGCTTCTTGTTGTGTTCTCATATGGTCTTTCTTTTGTGTGTGTGTGTGTGCATGCATGTGTGTGTCCCTGGTGTGTCTGTGTTTCCACATTTCCTGTTCTTAAACGAAACCAGTCAGATTGAATTCAGACCTAAACTAATGGCTCATTTTAACTTCATCATCATTTTAAAGGATCTTTCTTCAAATATGGTCACATTCTGAGGTACTATGGATTACAGTTTTTTTTTTTTAAGATTTTATTTATTTATTTATTTGACAGAGAGAGAGATCACAAGTAGGCATAGAGGCAGGCAGAGAGAGAGAGGAGGAAGCAGGCTCCCTGCTGAGCAGAGAGCCCGATGCGGGACTCGATCCCAGGACCCTGAGATCATGACCTGAGCTGAAGGCAGCAGCTTAACCCACTGAGCCACCCAGGTGCCCCTGGATTACAGTTTTAACATAAGAATTTTGGAGGGATGCAATACATCCCCGTAACACTAGACCAGTTATCAGAAACTATGCAGTCTAGAAGACAATGTAGTCTTTAAATTTCTAAGAGACAAAAAAGTCAACCCAGAATTCAATGAAAATAGCTATCAAAAATGAAAACAAAATAAAGAATGAGAGAATTGATTACCAGAAACCTGGTAATCAATGTGGTAAAGAAATGTGAAAGGAAGTTCTTCAGGTTGAAGGAATATTGTACCAGATAGAAGCCCGAGTTTGCACAGACAAAGCAAGATCTCTGGAAATGTTAAAATAAAAGTAAATGTGAAAGCCTTTTTTTTCTTTTTTTAATATTGCTTTAAAGGTAAAGGACTGTCTATAAAGAAGCAGCAATGTAGTTTGGCTTAAAAAAAACGGGTGGAAAAGTCAGATACATGAACATAGTAGAACAAAGATGGGAGGAACAAATTAGGAGTATGCTATTGTAAGGTTAGTTTCTTCTACAATACATGTAGCAGTATTATTTGAGCTTATATATAATAACCCTAGCGTAAGCACTAACATTATTTAGAAGGAGATTTAAAGAGGGTGCCTGGCTGGCTGAGCTGATAGAGCACGTGATTCTTGATCTCAGGGTCATGGGTTCAAGCCCCACAATGGGCATGGAGCCTACTTAAAAACTAAAAAAAATTTAAAAAAGAGATTTAAAAGAGCGAATTGTGGAGTTATAAAGCAAAAGGAAAAAAAAGCAGTAAAAAAAAAAGGAACAAAGAACAGATGGAACAAATAAAAAAAGCAAAGATTGCTGACTGTTACCCAATCATATAATTAATTAGATTAAATGTAAATGGTCTGAATATACCACTTTAAAAACAGAGATTGGTAGAATGTTTTTATTTATCTAAATTAATAAATTTAAATTGAAGTATAATTAACAGTGTTAGTTTCAGGTGTACATTATAATAATTCAATAATTATATATATTACTCAGTGCTCATCACCATAAGTACACTCTTCCACCCAATCCCCAACACAACTCCTCTCTGGCAACCACTAGTTTGTTCTCTGTATTTTAGAGTCTAGGTTTCTTTTTGTCTCTTTTTTCTTCATTGATTTGTTTTGTTTCTTATATTCCACAAGTGAGTGAAATCATGTAGCATTTGTCTTTCTCTGCTTGATGTATTTCACTTAGCATTACATCCTCTAGGTCCATCCATGTTGCAAATGGCAAGATCTCATTTTTTCTTATGAGTTTTATATATATATGTGTATTTATATTTATACACATGCACATATATATATACACAGATATACACATACATATGTACATAAATACACACACATATATGTATGTCACTTTTAAAAAAATATTTTATTTATTTATTTGACAGATCACAAGTAGGCAGAAAGGCAGGCAGAAAGAGAGAGGAGGAAGCAGGCTCCCCACTAAGCAGAGAGCCCAGGACCACATCCATGGTCCCAGGACCTTGGGATCATGGCCTGAGCCGAAGGCAGAGGCTTTAACCCACTGAGCCACCCAGGCGCCCCTGTATGTCACTTTTAAAAAATTTTATTTATTCATTTGTCAGAGAGAGAGAGAGAACACAAGTAGCAGGGGGGAGCTGCAGGCAGAGCAGGCAGAGGGAGAAGCAGGGTCCCTGATGCAGAACTTGTTCCCAGGAACCTGGGATCATGACATGAACTGAAGACAGATGCTTAACTGGCTGAGCCAACCAGATATCCCTATACCACTTCTTCTTTATCTGTTCATTTATTGATGGACACTTGAGCTGCTTCCAGATCTTGGCTATTGTACACAATGCTGCAATAAACATAGGAGTGCATATATCTTTTGAATTAGTGTTTTTATTTTCTTTGGGTAAATACCCAATAGTGGACTTATTGGATCATATGGTAATTCTATTTTTAATATTTTGAAGAATATCCATATTTTTTCAACAGTGACTGTAGCAATTTGTATTCTGACCAACAGTGAATGAATGTTTCTTTTTCTCCACATCCTTACCAACATTTATTATATCATGTATTTTTGTCTGTAACCATTCTGACAAGTGTAAGGTGATATCTCACCATGGTTTCAATTTGCACTTCCCTGATGATTAGGGATGTTGAGCATCTTTACGTGTGTCTGTTGGCCATTTATATTTCTTTGGAACAGTGTCTATTCAAGTCCTCTGCCCATTTTTATTAGGATAATTTGTGGGATTTTTGGTATTGAGTCATATAAGTTCTTTTTATATTTTGGACATTAACCTCTTATTGGTTATACCATTTGCAAATATCTTCTCCCACTCAGTAGGTTGCCTTGTTGATTTGTTGATGGTTCCTTTTGCTGTACAAAGGATTTTTAGTTTGGTATAGTCCCAATAGTTTATTTTTGCTTTTGTTTCCATTTCCTAAGGAGACATGTCTAGAAAAATATTTCTATGGCAGACATCAAAGAAACTCCTGCATATCTTTTCTTTTAGGAGTTTTATGGTTTCAGGTTACATTTATATCTTTAATTCATTTTGAATTTATTATTATCTATGGTGTAAGAAAATAGTCCAGTTTTATTCTTTTGCATGTAGTTGTTGAGTTTGCCCAGTACCATTTATTGAAGATACTGTCTTTCCCTGTGTGTAATTCTGCATCCTTTGTCACACATTAATTGACCAGATAGGCATGTGTTTACTTCTGGGTCTCTATTCTCTTCCATTGAGCTATGTGTCTATTTTTGTGCCAGTACCATACTGTTTTGATTACTACAGCTTGATTGTATACCTTGAAATCTGGGATTGTGATACTTCCAGTTTTGTTCATCCTTTTTGGGGTCTTTTGTGGTTTCATACAAATTTTAGGATTATTTTTCTAGTTCTGTGAAAAACGCTTTTGATGCTTTGACAGGCAATGCTTTAAATCCTTTGAGTAGTATGAATATTTTAATAATATTGGTTTTCCCAATCCATGAACAAGGGATATTTTTCCATTTATGTCTTTTATTTTCCTTCATCAATGTTTTATAGTTTTCAGAGTATAAGTCTTTCATCTCTTTTGTTAAGTTTAGTCCTAGGTATTTTATTCTTTTGGCATTAATTGTAAATGGGATTGTTTTCTTAATTTTTCTTTCTGCTACTTCATTATTAGTGTACAGAAATGCAACAGATTTCTGTATATTAATTTTGTGTCCTGCAACCTTACTGAATTCATTTATCATTTCTAGTGCTTTTTTTTTTTTTTTGGTGGAGTCATTAGGATTTTCTATATATAGTATCATGTCATCTGCAAATAGTAACAATTTTACTTCTTCCTTAACAATTGCGATGCCTTTTTTTTTTCTTACCTGATTTCTACAGCTAAGATTTCTAGTACTGTGCGGAATAAAAGTGGTGATAGTGGACATCCTTGTGTTAGTCTTGACCTTAGAGAAAATTGCCAACAGTTTTTCACTGTTGATTATGTTAGCTGCGGGTTTTTCATATGTGACTTTATTACATTGAGATAATAAAAAAATTCCCTCTACAGCTACTTTGTTGAAAGTTTTTATCATGAATGGATGTTGTAATTTGTCAAATGCCTAGTTTCATTGATCTTGTCTGTTGGGTTTTTGTTTTTTTTAAGACTCTATTTCATTTCCGTCTTTCTAATCTTTATTATTTACATCCTCCTACTCACTTTGGGCTTTGTTTGTTCTTCTTTTTCTAGCTCTTTAAATCACAAGGTTAGCTTTTGTGTTTGAGATTTTTCTTGTTTCCTGAGGCAGGCTTGTATTGCTATAAACTTCCCTCTTAGAACAGCTTTAGCAGCATCTCAAAGATTTAGGATTGTTGTGTTTTCATTTTAATTTCTATGCATGCATTTTTTTCATTTCCTTTTTGATTTATTGTTTGATCTATTGATTGTTTAGCAGCACATTATATAGTATTTATGATTTTTTTGGTGTATTTGTGTATTTGTGATCTTTCCAGGTCTTTTTCGTGATTGATTTATAGTTTTATGCTGTTGTAGTCCGAAAAGATGCATGATATGATTTTAGCTTTTTTGAATTCATTGAGAATTGTTTTATGGCCTAATATGTAATCTATTCTGGAGACCATTCCATGTATATACACATACAGAATGTGTATCCTGCTGTTTTGGCATGGAATGTTCTGTGTATAACTGTTAGGTCCATCTGATCCAATTTGTCTTTTAAAGACATTGTTTCCTTCTTTAAAAAATATATATTTTTGTTTATTTATTTGAGAAAGAATGAGCTCAATGGGAGAGTGAGAGGGAAAAGCAGACCCTTACTAAGCAGAGTCCAATGTGGGGCTATATTCCAGGATCCTGAGATCATGACCTGAGCTGAAGGCAGACACTTAACTGACTAAGCCACCCAGATGCCCCTAAAACCATTGTTTCCTAGTTGGTTTTTGGTCTGGATGATCTATCCATTGATGTAAGTGGGGTGTTGAAGTCCCCTACTATGATTGAATTACTGTCAATTTCTTCCTTTATGTCTGTTAATAGTTGCTTTATGTATTTAGGTGCTTCCATGTTTGGTACATAGATATTTCAATTGTTATATTCTCTTGTTGAAGTGTTCCCTTTTTGATTATGTAATGTCCTTCTTTGTCTCTTAGTACAGTCTTTGTTTTAAAAGATATTTTGGCCAATATAAGTGTTGTTACCCTGGCTTTCTTTTCACTTCCATTTGCATGGTAAATGATTTCCTACTCACTTTCAGTATGCATGTGTCTTTAAGTCTGACATGAGTTTCTTGTAGGCAGCAGATAGATTGGTCTTGTTTTTTAATCTACTCTATCATCTTATGTCTTTTGACTGGAGCATTTAGTCTAAAGTATTTATTGGTAGGTATGTATTATTGCCATTTTGTTACTTGTTTTATGGTTGATTTATATGCTATTTTCTCTGTTCTTTTTCTCTTGCTCTCTTTGCTTGTTGGTTTGATTTATTTATTTATTTTTAGAGTTATGCTTGGATTCCTTTCTCTTTATTTTTCATATGTCTGTTTTTTATTTTGGTTGCCATTAGGTTCATATATAACATATATATGTTATATATATATTTAGGTTCATATGTAACATCTTATGCATAAAGCAGTTGATATATAACATATTATGCTTATATAACTTCTAATGCATATAGCAGTATGTTGATGGTCACTTAAGTTTGAACCCATTCTAAAAACACTAAACTTTCAACCCCCTACCCTTTTTCTGTATATGATGTCAGACTTGACTGATTTAATTGATTTTACTGCTTTTGTGCTTTAGCCTCCATACTAGTTATAATAGTGATTAATCTACTACTTTTATTATATGTTTACATTTATCTGTGAAATTTTTTTCCTTTAATAATTTTTTTACTCCTATTATGGCCTTTTCTTTTCATACAAAAGATTCCTTTTAACGTTTCTTATAAGGTTGCTTTAGTGGTGATGAACTCCTTTAATTTTTGTGTGGTAAACTCTATATTTCCTTCTATTCTGAATGATAACCAAGTAGAGTTTTCATGATTGCAAGATTTTTCTTTCAATACTTTGAATATATCATGCCCATTTCTTCTAATCTGCAAAGTTTCTGCTGAAAAATCGGCTGATAGTCTTGTAGGGTTTCCTTGTATATAACTGTTTTTCTCTTCTCTTGCTGCTTTTAAAATTCTATTTATCACTATGTTTTGCCATTTTAATTATTATGTGCTTTGGTGCAGACCTCGTTGGATTGATTTTGTTGGGAGCTCTCTGATTCCTGTTTTGGATGTTTGTTTTCTTCCCCAGATTAAGGAAATATTCTGCTATTATTTCTTCTAATAAACTTTCTGTCTCCTTCTCTCTCTCTCTTCTCCTTCTGGGATCCCTATAATGCAAATGTTATTACACTTGATGGCGATGTTGATTTCCCTTAGCTTATACTTATTTTTTATTCTTTTTTCTTTTTGCTGTTCAGCTTGGAAGATTTCCATTACTCTGTCTTCCAGATTCGTGGTCTGTCTTCTTCTTCCTCTAATGTGCTATTGATTTCCGCTGTTTAAAAAAAAAAAATCTGTTATTGAGCTCTTCATCTCTGTGTTTTTTTGTTTTTGCTGTTTTAATTTTCTGTCTTTCTGTTGAAGGCCTCACTGAGGTCCTCCACTCTTTTCTCAAGTCCAGTGAGTATCTTTATGACCACTACTTAGAATTATTTAACAAGCATTTACTTATCTCTATTTCATTTAACTCTTTTGCTGTGGTTTTATCCTGTTCTTTCATTTGGGACATATTCCTCTGCCTCCTTATTTTGTCCAACACTCTGGGTTTATATCTATGTATTAGGAATGCCAGATATATCTCCTGATCTTGAAGGTAATGGCCTTTTGAAGAAGAGGTCCTATGGTGTCCTGTAGTGCAATACTCTTTATTTACCAGACCCACATACTCCAGGGGTATCTCCTATATGGGCTGCACGTGCCCTACTGTTGTGGCTGAGTCATATATGCCATCTGCAGTGGTCTGTTTTGCCTGTTGTGGGCACACCAGGCAGTGTTTGGTCCCTGTGCTATTATGGGAGTTGTCTGGGACTGCTATGGACTTGTAGTTGGGCAATGTCAGCAGTCAGATCAGATATTTTTCCTTAGTCCTTTTGCCAGGGTTGTGGTCATATCAAACTTCAGACTGTTCTCTCTGTGTTGTCCCCTGAGATGTTTTTGTTGGTGGGGGGCTGGAAATCAGACCAGATGCCTGCCCTCAGTCCATCTGCTGGGGAAGTAGTTGCACTGATCAGCAGGGTGGTCTCTCTGCACTGTTGGGGACCATGGGCATACTGTGTTTGCTTCTTTTCCTCTCTCCAGGACAGCAGTCACTTTGGAGTCATGCTGGTCCCTGGTGGGGTTGCTTGTAGGGTCTGTTGGGCAGGAGTAAGTACAGCAAGTTGGATGGGGTAGATTCAAAGGGCAATAGGGGGTTGGGGCACATGTTGCTAGGGTGTTTATACTAGTTTACACAAATATCTGGTTATCTAGACTGGAGTTATGGGGAGAAATGGTACCCCCCAACATTTTTGCTATGGAGAAGTTCTAAAGATCCCTTCTCCTCCAGCATATATTTTGATATTAGTGAATAAATCTTCAAATGTATCCTGGGCACTTTCAAACTGCTGCTTCTATGCTGTCTTGGCTGGGTTATTTGTTATCTTGGCTCTTCAAGGAAAGGGATTCAGTTTCCTATCTCCATCCAGCTACTTCTTATGAAATATCTGGAGTTAAGCCCCACTGGTTGTAAAAATTCACAAAGTTAAGCCCCACAGGTTTGCAAAGCCAAATTTGTGGAGTCTCTCTGGTATAGCTCCCTTATGCAAGGGGTGCCTGGTGTCTGCTCCTCTCACTTTTCTGTGGCCTCCTTTCCATTTGCACAGTTCCATGAGGGGTTTGGTTCACATCCATGTCTTGGTTCCTCCTACCCTTTTCAATGTGATCTCAGTTCTACAATTAACTGTGGAAAGTCTGTTCTGCCTGTCTACAGGTCATTTTCAGAGTAGTTGCATAGATGTAACTGTTATCTGGGTGTGTCAGCAGGATGAGGTGAGCTCAGGATCTCTCTACTCCACCATCTTCCTAGAAGTCTCTGGTAGAATGGATTTTAAAAATGACCCAACTGTCTATATGAAATGCATTTCAGTAATGATGACATAGGTTGAAAGCAAAGGAATAAAGATAAATCATGTAAACACTAATTAAAAGAAAGCTGGAATACTAATATTAACATCAGATTTAATACAATTCAGAAAAGGTTTAATACCAGTGATAGAGAAAGGTATTGCATAATGATAAGGTGTTAGTTCACCAAGAAGACATGACAATCCTAAATGTGGATGCATCTAACAATAGAGCCTCAACAACTGACAGAACTGGAAAGAGAATTAGAAAAATCCACAATCATACTTGGAGGCTTTAGCACTCCTCTTTAAATAATTGATAGGACAAGGTGGCAGAAAAATCAATAAGGATATAGGAGACTAAAGAACTCTATCAACTAACTTGACCTAATTGACATTTATAGTACACTAAACTCAACAAGAGCAGAATACACATTCTTTTCAATTACACATGGAACATTCACCAAGATAGACCATATTCTGGGCCATAAAACAAACTTCAACAAATTTAAGATAACTGAAATCATATGAAGTAAGTTAGTTCTCTGATCATAACAGAATTAAATGTGAAATCAACAATAAGAAACATCTGGAAAATTCTCCAAATATTTAGAAATGAACAAGGACACTTCTAAAGAATCCATGCTTGGGTCAAAGAGGAAGTCATGAGGAAAATTAGAAAATATTGTCAATTGAATGAAAAAGAAAATAAAGCATATAAAAATCTGTGGGATGCAACTAAAGCTGGAGGAAAAGGGAAATATATAGCATGTAATTATCAACAGACATATTTTCTTTATGTTTCTTTCATTATGATATTGGCCCTGACCTCCAATATTATATTCAACAGTATAAGTAATAGTGGTATCTTTATGTTGTTCCTAATCTTAGAAGATATGCATCTAAGTTCCTTTATTAAGTATAGTATCAGCGGTTTTGTTACATAAATTTTACCAAGAATATTTTTTATTATTTTTAGTTTTTTTCCTATTTTTTAAAATCGTAACAGACTAACCCTCATCAGATGGCTTTCTGTGTCAGTTCAGATAATGACATGATTTTTCTCCTGTAGTCTATTAATGTCACAAATTTTAATAATACATATATTTTTAGAAATACTTTTTTATTGAGATATAATTATATGTAACATTATACTAATATCAGGTATACAGCATAAGGATTTAATATTTGTATATATTGAAAAATGATTATCACAGTAAGTCTAGTTAATATCCATCACTACCCATAGTTACCAGTGTTTTTGCTTGGTGAGAAATTTTTAAAGTCTACTCCCTTGGCAACTTTCAAATATACAGTATGTTATTATTAACAATAGTTACTAAACTATACATTCCATGTTCAATAATGTATTTTCTGATACTGATTTTCTGATGTTGTTCCCTGCATTACTGATTAGGACATATTATTTTAAATTAATTTTATTGTTTATTTTATGTTTATCTAATATATTTAGCCATTTAAATAGCAATTCATTTTATGTATTAAATATATTAAATGTTTAGAATTTGTTTACTAATATTTTACTTCGGTATTTTGAATCTACATGTGGAGGTCAAGTAGGACTATAATTTCCTTTTTGTATTCTCCTTACTGTCTCCCTTTTTTGCTGTCACCATTTTTTTGCGCCCACTTTCCCTCAACAAAGATATTTCCCTATCTTCCTGCTTCCTCAAGTCTAGAAGTCTCCCTTTTTGAAACTTTGGGGCAAACAGAAAATTTTTGTTAGTTTTTATGTTGAGCAATTGCATTTCCTTGGCCTCAATAGTCTCATTCCAGGATAAACTCATTGTGTTGTCATTCATAGTCAAAATCCCATTAATGTGTTTCCCTGCATTTCTTTTTTAAGCCCTACAAAGGACCAGCAGAAGCTTCAAAATGACAGCTTTTCTTTAATAATTAAAAATTCTAGATTACATATTAGAAAGGGCTCAGGTCAGAGAACCTTTGCTTCTCATACCAACCTATAGTCTCTGTAAATGGAAGGGGGCACCAGAGTTTTTGTGCATTTCCAGAGCAAGTCCTTGGAGGTATGCCCCCGCCATTATATCACAAAGTAGTTAATCATTCAAGTGGAAAAGAAGTATAGATGAAAGCACTCAAAGGGCTGAGTTGAAGGTTTCATCTTTCCTTTTCTTTAAAAGAAAAAATGAAAATATTGGTTTTTCTATTCCATGAAACTGGGAGTGCATTAATCCATTCTTCCATTCAGGAAATATTTTAGGGCCTACTGTGTGTCATGCACTTCTCTAAGGGCCAAGGATATAAGGCTAAAAAGCAATGAACAAAATGATAAAGAAGCTGGCTTCATGGAGCTCATCTTGTAGTGAAAGAGACAGACCCAAACCCATAAACATATAATTTAATATCAGTAGTGGTAAGTGCTTGGAAAGAAAATAATTCAGGTAAAGAAATAAACAAAAAACTGGCATGGGATGCTATGATGAATTAATCTGGAAAGGACCCTCTGAGGTTTCTTTTTCTGTCCTTATTCTGCTCCTTATTCTACATCTTCCCTTCATCTCTGAAGGGTTGACATTTGAGCAGAGACTTGAATGCAGTGAGGTAGCCAGCCATGCAGACGTCTGATTGAAGAGTCTTCCAGGCAGAAGGAAGGACAAATTCCCTGGTGCAAGTATATGCTTGGTTTGTGTGAGGAACAGCAATGTGGCAGGTGTGGTGGAACAATGTGAGAGAGGAGAGAATGCAGGGCTGATTGGGTCTGAAACACAGGCTGGTGCCAGATGGTATAGGACCTTGTAGGCTGTGGTAAGAAGTTTCTGGAATGCCTATTTTCCCTGAAATGCCATAAGGGCATTATTCTTGGACACACACACACACACAAACAGACACATACACACATACACACAAACACACATAAACACAGTTAAATGTAGCTTCTAGTAGAATTTTTGGGTGGACATTGTTGTTGTGTTTTTTTATTGTGAAAAGGACTCCTTTGCACTGGCATAAGGGGAAATTACATGAGCTGAAAGGGTGTAGGAATCTATTGCAAACATCCACCTGCATATACCACAAGGAGCCTGATGAAGTCTGGGTCAATGGAAATCCTGCTTCAGGGGGATCTAGATGAATATTATATGCTTAGTTCTGAATGTAGTAGCAATAATGGGGTCACTCTGGCTTTAAAAAAAGACCAACAATTTTTTTCGACCCAGATTACCACTGGCATCCCTCTCCTAGCAAAAGAGACATCTGCTTCTATGTATAGCATAGGCTTCGGGCCCTGAATTATAGTGTGGTAATTCATGCTTAACGGTTTGAATGGCTGCATAGCCCTCAGCCCTGCATCTCCTAATGCACAAGATACTAATTATTAGACTATAATTCACACTGTGTGAGTTCTTATTGCTTATCTTTCTTGTAGGATACAGATAGCTAGGAACATATAGTGCCTGTGAATGACCGGTATGCTCACTCAAATAACATTAGGCAAGTGATTCTGCATAACACCGAAGAAGGTAAGAGTGGAAAGAGAAATAACAAAAAGGCCTTTGAGAGAAGGATTGTTTTTCACAAAGTGCATTAACTAATTGCCAGTGGTAGCAATGGCACGCAGTCTGCTCATCGGAAAACTATCAAACCTTTCATCTCTCTTGTAAGACAAAGGTTCTAGAAACTAAACATGCACCCTTTTAAAGAGATTGTAAAAAACACTGACATTTTTTCCCTGCGAATTCACCTATAGATCTGGTGAAAGCTTCATGATGGATTTGGGAAGCCTATTATTCTGTCATAGCTTAAGGAAAAAGCTGTGGTGTCATTTGATGGTTCAAGAACTAGAACTTGTGAGACCATGGGAAAAATATAAATTGGTACAAAACAATAACATTCTCACAGCTGGACCATCTGGTGGGTTATTCAGACATAACTGTGTATATCACTGAATGGCTGCCATAAAACACCAGATGAAGATAAGAGTTGGCATCTACTTCTAATTTCCCAAGACTTTAATTGCCTTTAGTTCCTTAAGTTCTGGAAATGAGGACTTCATTTACAATGGTCTCAGCATCCTCCAAAATGTGATCTTTTGAAACAAATTATGATGGTCAGTTCTGGGCTAGAAAAATATGTCCCAAATAATTGTCATGGACTCTACTATACACTGTCCGTTAGAAAGGACACCCTATGTTCTTATTTAACTTATTTTTTAAAAACTCTCCTTTCCTTAGCATAGCACAGTGTGTATAAGAACCCTTCGATGCCACATTGCTGGCATGGGAATCCTGGTTCCACGGACTGGGTATGTGTTGTGTTATGCATTTTTGGCTTCCTCTTCTTGAAACTGGGACAATAATAGCACTTAACTCATATGGTTGTTGAGAAGAACAAATGAGTTAAAAGCTTAGAACACTCACACAGGAAGCACTATACAAATCTTAGTCCTCATTGCAGTAGTAGTAATAATAATCGTTTTCATTGCTAAGCTGAATTGGATGTAGTTTTACCCTCTAGTTCTTTCTTAATGGCCTATAAAATGGTTTACACATAAAGAGGTCTCAATAATAATTAATGAATCCACATCATAGTATATAAATGTGAGGAACAACTTAACAAATACTTGACAAAGCAACTCATTTATTGTGCTACTATTATGTGGCAGGCACTGTTGTAGACGTTTTCCCTAGTCAAGAAGTGTTAAGTCTCTCCAGTGACTGAGATATTGGGGATGTAGCTATGAACCAAAGAGACATGGCTCTGATCCTATGAAAATATTAGTATTATTTTGTAGGTGGAAAAATGGAAGCTCTGTTGATTTAAATACTGCTACACTCTTAGTAAGTGGTAACTTCCTGAAGAGCCTTTTAGCTTGAAAGCCCATGTTCTGCCCACTACATTTTGCTTTCTCTGTTGGTGTAACTCCTAGAGTTTTTGAGATTCAATAACATAAGCCAAATTTGGGACTTTCTGAGTATCATAAAGCATAATATTTATAATGAATTGCAACATGTTGAATTAAAAAAAATAGAGAGTCATAAAGAGGTGTGGGATGGAAGAGAAAGAAAGCTCTTCTTTAAAGTACAATGCCAACTAATATGTAAATGAAATTAGGAAATCACCATTTTGCAACTCCTAATTTAATAATTAATTGAAGTAAGAGCCTATAGATAGATCTTAATAGATCCTAAAACCACTGGGTGAAATTTATTGGGGATCTGGTTATTCACACTCTCTCAAAGTATCACCTCACAGACTACCTATTAGGTTAAAAAGGGAAAAGATACCTTTACGATGGATCAAATTTAGTAACTCCAGTAATAAGACAAACTTATCTTATGCAATGCAATGAAAAATGGAGAGCATCAACAACAACAAAAAGGAATATAGAGCACTGTTGGTAATATTCTTGCAATATTCTGACTAATTGTGAGAAAACAACCAGAGAAATTCAGATTGTAGGATGGACAACTTACAAGACAACTTGCTTGGACTCTTAAAAAAACAATGTCCTAAAAAACAAAAATAAAAAAGCAAGTTATTCTATGTTAAAACAAATGAAAGAGATGTGACAGCCAAATATGATATTTTATTTGATTGGATTCTGGACCAGAAATTAAAAAACAGTTTTAAAAGACATTTTTATATCAAAGGGAAAAAATTAAATATGGACTATATATTAAATGATAATTAATTGAGTTTCTTGGTTATGATAATTTTACCATGGGGTTACAAAGAAGAATATTCTTAAGATAAACACGCTGATATATTTAGGGATAACGTGTCATGTGTTGTGAGATCAGCAATTTAACTTGAGATGTTTCAGTTCAAAATGTGTGTACGCATACATATAATATATAACATATACATATATTTACATATGTATGGAGAGAGAGAAAGATTAAGCAAATGAATGTAGTAAAACATTAATAATCTAGGGGAAGGGTATATAGGTGTTTATTTGTTTCAATTTTTGGTGTGTTTAAAAGTTTTCACAATTAAAAGTTTAGAGAAAAAATACAAACACTGAAGTTCTTTACAGTCTAAATGAAGCTCTTCCCATGATGCTTCTAGGAGAAAAGTGAAGCAAAGATGAAACACCTTCCTCTGGTCCTAGAAGGAAGGGGCCTACCCCATAGGTTCCAAGTTTATATGTCTTTGCTTCTATTGATAAACAGTTTCATTCATGTCTCTGAATTTAAATTTCTGAGAGAATCTAGTTTAACTTTGGTTCCAGTTCAGTCTAGTGTGGGGCCTGTCCCTGTGAGTGTAGGGGCAACTGAAGGTACCTGCTGGCCAGAGTCCTTGGATGGGACCCTTTATGACAGAGGGGGGCTCCCGAGCTACACTGACATGAAGGTTGAATACAAGTTTGTCAGGAAAAAAAAAGGTTGGGGAGTAGCATGCTCAGGGAGGACTAGACTCTGCTCAGGCATTATTCTCCAAGGTGGTAGTAGCCTGCACTGAAACAAACTCCCATATTTATGGATTAATAAATTTCACATTTATTCTATTTCACTTGTAGTTCACATTATAGAACTTAACATGTGTGAATAAATTAACATGTGTATAGAAATTAACATGTGTGAGATAAAATTAAATATAAATGAAAGTTTATATGTATTTTTCTCTCTTTCCAATGTTTTAGGCACTCCATTTTGCAATTTAATATTAGGTCTTGGTCCACTTGGGTAGCTCAGTCAGTTAAGCATCTGACTCTGGTTTTAGCTCAGGTTGTGATCTCAGATAGAACTTGCATGGGACTTGTCTCTCTCCCTCTGCTCCCTGCCCCTTATTTCTCTCACTCTTGAATAAATAAATAAAATCTTTAAAAAAATAATATTTGTACTCATTTATGGGCATCCATATATATATATTTATTTATCAATACCTCAAGGTACTTTTTTTTTTTTAAAGCAATTCCTTAGTTTGTTTTGTTTGTTTGTTTTTTAAGACTTTATTTATTTATTTGACAGAGAGAGATCACAAGTAGGCAGAGCAGCAGGCAGAGAGAGAGGGGGGAAGCAGGCTCCCTGCTGAGCAGAGAGCCCCATGTGGGGCTCGATCCCAGGACCCTGAGATCATGACCTGAGCCGAAGGTAGAGGCTTAACCCACTGAGCCACCCAGGCGCCCCCCTAAAGGTACTTTTAATTCAGTTTTATAAACAAAAAGAAAAAAACAATTGAAATCTTAAATTCATGTCCTTTAGAATAAATTACAGTGTATATATTTTATATAAATTATATACCATGTATATTATTATTATAAATAATGCTTATCTTCCTCTGTCAATATCTTAAGTTTATAAATGTTTTCATCTTTCTTCAAAATAAAATAGACACCATAGTTTATATTCCTTCCCATTGGTCTCCACTTCTCTCTCCCAACTCCCCTCCATTTTTGGTAAACACTATACTATTCATCATACACTTTTATGAATATGCTATGCAGTCATTATTTAGACTAGTGATCTATAAACTTTTTTGATCATGTGCCTGTATTAGGAAAAAAAAATGGAAGCATACCTATACTTAATTTTAAATTATACGACATACACTGTATTAATAGATTATGCACATTGTAAAAGTTCTACTGTAGTAGATTTTTTTTTAGAAAAGAAATTTAAAAATAAATATAAGTAGGTGTTTTAATACCTTTCTGTAGCACATCACCTATATTTGTCAAGGTTTTCTAGACTGACTGAGAGAGAGAGAGAGAAAAAGAGATTTTTACAAAATTAGGGTATACCATTGGGAGGCTGGCAGGTCCACAATCTGATAGGCTGGAGACTCAGGGAAGAGTTCATGTTGCGGTGCAAGTCCAAAGCCAGTATTCTGGCACCATTTCTTCTTCCTCAGGGGAAGTCAGTCCTTTTCTTAAGGCCTTCAACTGATTGGATGTGGTTCACCCCCTTTATGGAGGCTAATCTGCTTACCTCTGTCTCCTTATGTAGATTTTAATACCACCTAAAAAAATACCTTCACAGCAACATTCAGATACATTTGACTAAATACCTGGTCAAGTTGACACATAACCATCCTGCCGCCCCCACTGCTTAGGTTGGCCGGGCTTTCATTTGTCACACTTTGGAGTCTACTGGTGTAACAAGCAACAATGTTTAAGTGATCAATGCTATTTCTTGCCTGCTCTTGAGGCTTGGCTTTGTTTTCTGAATTTATTTGTTTTTCATTGGGTTATTTTTCCTGAGGGTGCTCTCCAAGGAGGTCTTCATATGGTAAACTTCTTGATTATACTTGAGAATATCATTATTGTGCCTCCCATTCAAAGAAAATTTAGCTGGATATAAAAATCCCAGCTTCAGTAAATGTTTTCCAACATTATTCCATTATCTTCTAAAGTTGAGTGTTGTTTTTGAGAAGTCTGATACTAACTAGTCTGATTCTGTTTGTATTCAAGTGATTTGCTCTTCTCACTGGGAAGCTTTTTCAAATGTTCTCTTTGTCTTTGATTTTCTCAAACCGAATGAATTCGGTTGTAAGTTTTTTCTTGAGTTTTCTGTGAGTCCTATTCTCTGTGAGTTCTTTATACTGGGGTCCTACATCTTTTGTCCATTCTTGGTCAATATTTCTTCCAGTATTTCCTGCCCTGCCCTCCTATTCCAATCTGCTTTTATCTTCTTTTAGAGCTCCTATTATATAGATCCTGACATTTTTACTACTTTCTTCCATATCTTTTCAATTCCTTTTTTATGCTTCCTCTCTTTAGTCCTGATACTTTTCAACCTGGTTTTCCAGCTCACCAATTTGTTCTTTGGATCTGTTTATTCCGCCATTTGGTTAATTGATTGAGTTGTTTCTTTTAACAGTATTTTTTATATCCAGTGTCTCCGGTTGGCTTTCCTTCCAATTGCTTTTTCTCCTTCATGTTTTCTAATGTTCTCCCTTATATCTCTAAGGAATTTTATTTTATATATTTTAAATTCTTGTTCAATTTGACCAATTAATTCTGCTTTCTCTTACATAGGTTGGTTAATTTGTTTCTTTCCTTTTACAGTGCTTGCACTCCTCAGGTGTCTTATCTTATCCTCCTGGGAGTTCATGTTCACTGTGGCCTACCAGATGGTTCAGCTGAGACTGTGCACATGAGGGGATAGACCCGCAGAAAGTACACGCCTTAGCTTGTGTCCACCTAAATGAATGAGGGAAGGGTATGAATTAGGATGTAAATCTCTGGTATTGTAATCATTCACTTTTATCTTCCCCTCCACACCTGGGGCCCTATCCCTCAGGGAACCTCCCAATAAAATCTTGTGTATGCTTTGTCCCAAGGCTACCTCCCTATGTGGTAATAGTCTGGTTCATAGTGGGGTGGGGAAAGAAGCTGCTCATGGGCCCCTTAGCCCACCTGCACCCATTAACATCTACTTCTCATCCCAAGTAAGGTTCTAATACTGTCCTGACCTTACTCCATCCTCTGGCTAGGCATTGTTGTTTGTCCCTCTCATAGTGGCCATAGGACAGACCAAGGAAAAGTGGACCATATAAAAAAAAGCACAAATAGAAAATGCTACTTCCAAACCATTGCTTTTCCTGCTACTTGGCTCTATGTGCCAGGAGGTCATTTCCTCACCAAATTGGGATCCCACTCTGTCTATCTCCCCAAATATTCCTCCCTGGAGATCTACGAACCAGTCTCTTCCTTTTGTGACATATCCAGAGTTAGGGGTTGAGAGAGGTGAACCACTACTTCTCTGCCATCTTGCTTCACTGGCAGTTAATCATAAACAATCTACATTTATAAGCATGGCATAGGCCAGAAATACTATGGGCATGTCAATCTCGATGCTACCCAGATTCTTTTCCTCCTACGTTGTACTGGCTCTGCTTCATTTTCTTCATCCTATGTTATGCTGGTTGTTTGGCATTCCATGCTGGTATACTCAAGGCGGATCACTTCCTTTCATAGTGAGCACTGTCAGTCTCTTTAGCCATTGTTGCTCGAAATCTAGTTCTTAACAGGGAGCATTCATCAATTGTAGTCACATTTGTCTGGTTTAAGGGTTTCTTTTTTAAGATTGATTTATTTATTTGACATGGATGAGGGAAGGGCAAGGGGAGAGGGAGAACCTCAAGCAGACTCCCTGCTGAGCATGGAGCCCACCATGGGGCTCTATCCCATGACCTCAAGATTAGGACCTGAATTAAAACTGAGAGTTCACTGCTCAACCAACTGATCCACCCAAGTGCCCCAGTTTAAGAGGTTTTATACTGCGTTCTGGTTAGGTTGTGAATCGCCTAAAGTTGTAGGTAAAATTTGTGACTATGTTGAGAGGATTTGTAGCTTTCATCAGATATTGAAGGGAACTTGTATTTTCTAAAAAGATAAGAGTTAATACTCCAATTATTTCCACTCTTATATTGTAACTCACAAATGTATTAGCTAAAACTCCTGGAGGCATATCTTTTCTCTATAAAATGTGGGGACAGACTAGCTCTGTAAGTAGGGAAGGGGGAGGAAATGAATAGTGGGGCAGATAATCTAGTGATGAAGAACACCAACTTGGGCACTAGCTTCTCTGGATTTTGAACCCTGACTTGGCTGTTTGTTAACTGTATGATCTTTGACAAGTTACTTAACCTCAGTTTTTGTAAAAGGGGAATTATAATGGTAATCCTTTATACCTCACAGGGTTGTCTTAAAAATTAAAGACAATTAAAATAAAAAGCATATAGAATGGTAGCTGGTATCAATTATATAATTACAGGTATTTTTATTATTATTAAATCTCCAAGGTTTCTAACATGGGGAGATGGGTGGTAATAATATTGCCATAGATATTTACCTGTGAACCCTGTTTAGGTCTAGCCAAGTGACTTGCATATCAGAGAAATTTTGTTAAGATTTGTTGAGTGTGATATAACTGGATCTCCATGTCGAAATTCAGAAAGTCTAGTCCTATCCTCTGATTCAACTTGCCTACCCCCTTCTGGTTCACTCTCTTTACTTTAGGGGACTTCATTGGATCTGGAAGAAAACAGAAATTTGGGGACAAAGCTGGTGCATTCTAGGAGAGGAGGAGAAAAGCTAGGGAAATCCATGTCTATGTATTAGCAAAACTGCTTTTTTAAAAACACCTATGGAGTAGGAGGGGAGTGGAAGTATTTATCAGCAACAGTTATATCATGAAAGTCTTAAGTAGTCTAAAAGAAAATATAATTATTCGTAATATTTACAAAATTTAAGTCTATATATAAATAAGCACTATGAATACTTCTTATGTTCAGAAATTGCTATGGGAACAAGGGATTTAAAAAAAGAATCTTAAAGAAATTCAGAATGTGGTAGAATGTGGTTTCTGCCATATGAGGCAGGGTTTTCCAGAAAAACAGAACCAATAGGATCTGTTTATAAGAGGACCAACATAGAGAGATTTATAAGGAATTCACTCATGTGATTATAGAGGCTGGCAAGTCCAAAACCTGTGGGGCGGAGAAGGGCCATTTCTGTGGTTCAAGTCAAAAGGTCATCAGGCTGAAAAGCCAGGAAAGGGTCAGTGTTACAGTTCAATTCCCCCTTACTCAGAGGAAGTCCATCTTTTATTCTATTTTGGCTTTCAACTGATGCAGCCCACATTATGGAGGACAGTTGGCTTTACTCAGAGTTCACTGATTTAAATATTGATCTCATCCAAAAACACAGAAACATCCAGAATGATATTTGAGCACTATCTGGGCACTACAGTCCAATGAAGTTACACATAAAATTAACTATCACACTATTGTAAAGTAATATGAAGAGGAAACCTGGGGTCACATACTAAGCAGGGAAGAAGAGTAAACAAGGGCAGGTTTTAGATTCAGAAGACTTGAGTTCAATTTGTACCTCTGCCCCTTGGTAACTGGGTGGCCCTTGAGGAAAATACCACATATATTCAAATTAGGCAAACCTGGAAATGAGGTGAGGTTTCACTTTTACAGTCAGAGGACCTCAAAAATATGTTTTTGGTCAACTTAAATATGTAAACAGAAGAAAAAAGATTCAGTTGTAAGATATAATTTGTAATGTATGCAGATATTTAAAATTATATAACACATGAAATAACTTATTAGTTTACAAGTATTCCTTTTTTTCAGTCTTCATGAAATATTTAGATTTCAAACTCTTCCCAAGCTCCTTTGACATCAGTGTCTGTTGTTTTTCAGCTGCTTTCTGAGCTCCTGCACACAATTTTTTGGGCTATACCTTCATATCCATCCAAATTACACAAGAATCTAAATTTTTGAATCTGTTTCTTGATATCACTGGAAATTTTTTCCCATTTTATAAGTATACATTGACATAACATTAGAAAAGTGGATTTTATAATTCATTAGGTGACTAATCATTATGTTTACAACATACTCTTAGAGTGATTTAAAAAGACTTGAATAGGGAGGTTTATTAGTTCCCTCTGGGAGTAACCAGTTTTACCACCTTACTCTCAAAACTAGAACAAATTGTGATTGGGTAAATCTTCTCCTCAATATGGCTTTCTCATACTATTCTGATGTTCAAAATTTAGTAACTAAAATAATGTCTTTTATATGAGAGGAATTTCTTTTTTTTTTTCCCCAATTTATTTATTTTCAGAAAAACAGTATTCATTATTTTTTCACCACACCCAGTGCTCCATGCAAGCTGTGCCCTCTATAATACCCACCACCTGGTTAATATGAGAGGAATTTCTATAGAATTGCACATGAAGCAACTTTTCTGATGGATAATTCTGGGAAAAATATGTAATGAACATATGTAGTATTTTTTTTTTTTTCTTTTGGAAGATAATGGCGGTAATTACCTCACTGGGTTGTAATGAAGATTAAATGGGATAATTTAAGTAAGTCCATGTGGTACAATGCCAGTAGATCGTAAGGGCTTTTAAAGGTTAATAGCAATCATACTATTATTATTGTTTTGTTATTAGTGCTATTATTATTATTAAGCAATGTGAAAGTATGTTGTAGATGCCCCCTTCTTATTCCATAGTAAGTGAGAAAGAAGAGAAAATGGGCTTGGAATTTCTTTTCTCCTTTCTCCAGTAGGGGGTTAGATGCCTGGCTTGTTTTCACTATGCGACCTTCAGCAGTCAGAAGATTTCACTGGGGTCCATAATGCATCATGGATGTGACCACCAGTTGCATCCTCCTGCTTCTATCCCATTAAGACTCTATAAAAACTGGTTATATCTATGTCCTTCCTTATCTTGGCATATTCGGGCAGCTATATTGCCTAAGTAACAGCTGCTGCTTGTAGACAATTTAGTCTTCTCACATAATCCAACATCAGGATCCTGTGTGTATGATTAGTTACTGTGCAATAATCTTGCCTCTTTCTGAAAGGGTGTAGACTCCTTTCTTTCATTCAGTTTAGCCCCGTAGGCAAAATTGAGCTAGATAACAACTTCAGAAGTCACTTTTGTTAAAACTTCTCAAGACACAGATAAAGAGAAAAAGACAACCCTCAAACCTCCTTGGTAATAACAATAGTAGCAGAGTCATTATTCTAGCGCCTCTGTGATTTGCATTTCAAGGGAGGGGGGGAATATTTGTGTCACCCTGTTGGTCTCCTTATTTTTATCCTGAGACTATGGAGAGAACTGCCAATTATAAGAATAACAGCAAACTTGGAATTTTTCCCTTTAACTGGTTATTTTCTTCATCCCATAAATTTAAAGATCAATTTGAGAACAAATAATGTTGCAGTGTGAATCAAGTAAATGCAATTATCAGGGTGAATCAGGAGAAGCTAACAATGTGATTTCTCGTCCCATTAGAAGTACTATCCTTATGGTTCATAGAATGAAGTGTACTTTAAGGCAATTTGGCTCAAGTTCAGAGAATATTTCACTATGAGAATGGATTTTAGTTTGACATGGACAGCAGGCAGACAGATGTGTATCAAATAGCATTTGCAGCATATGAAAATTAATTTTTCACAACCAGTAAGATATAAATATAGTAATGTTTTTCATTTTAAAGTGTCATTTACATCAACCAGAAATGTGATATATTAGGGAAAAAATTCACAGTCTATAAATAGTGCTGCCTTGGAGTCCTCATTTGTGGGTAGATGGACAAGGGTGGTAGGGATTCCTTTCCTTGGCTGTGAGCTTAAATCCCAACTGTCCATGCAACTTTTACATTTGGTTGTCTTGAAAGCATATTTTACTCTTCATTCTCCCTCTCAGACTTGGTCCTTTTCTTGGATTTCCTCTCCTTGTACATGATGCTATCATTCATTTAATTGAAAAAAGCATAAATGCAGAAATCATCCTAGATACCTCTTTCTTCCTCACCCCCTTATCCAATTCATTTTGTCTCTTCTGTAACTATCTGTTTTTCTTTCTCTGCACTGAGACCATCCTAGTTTAAACTACCATTAGAAGTCAGGTGTCTTATCACCATGGCCTTGTGTTTTAAAATGTGCCTAGGATTTGTTTTAATCAGGTATGGTAAGACCTGTAAACACAGAAATGACTATCATAAATGAAGAAGTTTATATACATAGATCTCTAAGAACAGGATGCCTGGCATGCCACTGAAGGGCCCTACATGGGGAAACCCTAGGATTGATCAGGAGACAGAAGGGAGCAAGGGGACAATGGAGGCAAGAGACTTTATTATGGTTTCTGTGCGAGAAAATGGGTGAAGTGGTATAAGCAGACTTAGGATTGACTAGTTGGAAAAATTTCTGTGGGCTCTGGGGGCATAGAGGCTGTCTTTATTATCTAGTACCTGGTTATGGGGTGATTAGGTCAGATGGGTAGGGACGGGAGTATAAGAGCTCAGTAAAGGAAGTGGTTGGGTGCTTGGCCTTTGGATTGGTTGGTTTCAATGTGACAGGAACATTTACAGGCAAGTCCTTTATTATCTCTAAAACTTGGCTACTTTTGGGAGGGGCAGCCTCTCCAGGGTCAGCAAGCTCCAAGTGTCAAAACATCAGAAACACATAATTAATACACTTGTAACCAGTCTCTTTGAATCTACTCCCCAATACCGAAGTAAAAGATCCTTTAAAAAGACAAATAGGAGATCTCCTCAGTCCAAATCCATCAATAGCTTCGTCTTGCTCCTTCTAGAAGGCTCTGGGTGATCTGGTCCTTACCTACCTATTGGGCCTGCCTTGTTTTGCACCCCCTTCCCTTTATGAACTTCAGCCACATTAATTTGCTTTCACATTTTTAAATTGTGTTCCCTCCCTAGACTTTTACATGTATGGTTCTCTCAGAGTGGAACCTTCTTCCTGACTTCTTCCCTGTGTTGGTACCTGATAGCACTGGAGCTATCAGCATAAGCATCACTTCCTCAGGAAAGGCTTCTCTTCTTTCTCCGAACAGGTCATGTTCCATTTAGACTCTCATAGCATTTCATGATTCTCTAGTGTACTTACCAGAATTTGTGATTATATGTTTATTTTTTTGATTAATTTCTGCTGCCTGGGATCCATAAAGGCAGGACTGTGTCTTTGTGACTCACACTATGTTTTTAACTCCTAGCAGAGTGTCTCAATAACTACGGAGGCCTTTTATAACCATGTGTTGAATAAGTGAATAAATGCCAGTCTTGGTTTAGGATATAGACAGTATTTTCAACTTAAAGACTGAGTTGGAAAAACAGAAATAGTTTTCCTGAGACAGCCTTTTAAAAAAATCACTTGGAGTTAATGCATAATTGCTCTGAGTGATGTGTTATCAGAAGTGATGGGAGCCATACCAAACTGTCTCTACTGGGCATTGTGTGTCTTGGCAATAAGATATCTGACATGATTTGAAACATGAAGGAAATAGATTGTGAAAAGTCATAAATATATGGAAGTTTTCCCCTTCTCATGAGGATCGTCTGAAAATTGCTCTTAGTGGTCAGTGGAAGTTTTATGACTGTCCTTTCAGAGAAGATGAGAAAAGGTGGTCTTTAGAAAGATCTTTCTAGATTGTATATAGAAAGGGAAACTGACTTGCTTTTCTTTAAATCACTCTTTTTTTTTTAAATTTTTTTTCCAATTTATTTATTTTCAGAAAAACAGTATTCATTATTTTTTCACCACACCCAGTGCTCCATGCAAGCTGTGCCCTCTATAATACCCACCACCTGGTACCCCAACCTCCCACCCCGCCCCGCCACTTCAAACCCCTCAGATTGTTTTTCAGAGTCCATAGTCTCTCATGGTTCATCTCCCCTTCCAATTTACCCAAAAGCACATACCTTCCCCAATGTCCATAACCCTACCCCCCTTCTCCCAACCCCCCTCCCCCCAGCAATTATAAAAACTTGACATAATCTTAAACATTCCCTATATGTTTAATATGGGAAAAGAATCCTGAAAAACCAAGCATCTTATTTGTTAAATTAGACTTGAGCTGTGGGTAATCTGGAAAGAGTGATCAATTTCAAATTTTTAAAAAGATAGAGGATGTCAAATGAGTAACCTAGCATAACAGAGCAGACAGTTCCCTGTCAAGAAGACTCTATAGTCTTAACAGGAGATGTCAAAGCTCTTGCTTTACATAATTTCTGAAGGTATAGTGGATTTTAAAAATCCTTTTTATAGTACAACACTCTACTTCCCCACTTCTCCATTTCTTCCTCTTGAGGGCTTAACTTCTCTATGCATAGAGGAAGCCATACAAAAATTTGATCAATTGAAGCAGAGAATTGATGTAATAAACTAGATCAGATGTTGCAACTGAATGGTCATGGTGACGGAGACATATATTTGATCAACATAATATTTTTGTTTGTCTTGAAAAGGGATTAGAGTTTTTTGAGTAGTTTGCAACACTTAAAATTAAAGTACTCTACATTAATAACCTTAATTTTAATTGAAACATGGGACAGTCTGGGAGTCCTGAACCTACATATCTCCACGGCCCTATTGCTCTTGCTGAGCAGAGCCCTTAAACAGGGCACAAGTTCTCCAGTGTACCAGCATCCCTACATGGTCCTTGTCACATTTTTATATTACCTGCCTGATTCCTGCAGACGTTTGACTTTGATTCTTAAAACATAAGACACAAGCAATTACATTGATTTCTCCATTTGCTCCAACTACAAAGAGGGTATTTTTACAGTCCAGTTGACATAAAGAGATCCTTTCTGAAATTCAGAAGTCTAGAACAATTTACAGTGAGCAGATTTCGACAACATATCTTGTGGATTACTTCCCTGTGAAGCTTTAAATACTTAATTCCCTTAGATCTTATTTTCTCAAGGATTTAAAGAACTTCCTACAAAATTATCAGGCATTTCTCTTCATTTTTGTGCCACAAGAAGAAAGGCTACTGGGCTATTTAATTCCCAAGACCTAAAAGATGGTATGTAATGGTTATTTATAAATGTCAATGTGCCATTACCCACCCCTTTTTTGAATACCCTATTACCCTAAATACCTTAGCTGAATACCCTAAGGTTGTCACAGGAAAAATCATAAATGGGCATGATGTTTACCTAGAATCTGGTTTGTTATTGTTTGCTTTACCTTTCACTTCAAGATACATACTCAAATACTGATATAAAATTAGAATAATTAGGCAATCTAAAACAATAAAGAAATGGAAACAAAACATGGATTAGGAAAAAATTAGATATATAAATAAATCAAGAAACACACCATATCTACAGCATTACTTCTTTGGGGGCAAAACTTTTCTAATGTTATTGTGTTCACTATTATTTTTATTTATTTATATGGTGATGAAAAGTTGAATTCACAGAATTGGAAATTAGACTGTTTTCCATTGTATCTTTAGCATGGAATATAGAAACTAGCACATAATATGTACTCAACAGAGTACAAAAATAAATTAAAAATGACTTTTTAGACACACAAATGTACACAAGTGAATTATAGTCATTTTTTTTCATAAAGGACAGATCAAGGTTATATATACTTTAACAATGAGGTAACTTAGAATACTTAAACACAGGTACCGGGGTGGCTCAGTCGGTTGACCATCTGCCTTTGGTCATGATCTCCGGGTCCTGGGATTGAATCCCACATTATGATCCTTGCTTAGTGAGGAGGCTGCATCTCCCTCTGCCTCTGTCCCTGCTTGTGCTCTATCTCTCTCTTTCTCTCAAATAAATAAATATATCTTTAAAAAAAGAAGAATATTTAAAAGCAAAACAAAACCTCTGAATTTAATGATCGTGTAAATTGGCTTGGTTTGTATCTCAAACTCTTAGGCTCCCAAAATGTGCATTACTCTGCCTATGTCCATGGACCCATGACTCTATGAAAAACCAAAATATTTTTACTCCTACCTTAGAGCATTGCTCTACATTCAATACTTTTATCTTAGTACTTACTGATGGCAAACTATTCCCAGCATTTACTTATAGTACTGTCACCAAAAACAAAACAAAACAAAGCTTGCATTGGAAGGGCTACTGACTTGATTCTGCACAATGCAGCCACAAATGACACAAGAGCATTTGACATCTAGCATCTGAGTGGCTATAGAGAACTTACCATCAAATCCATCCTAATTGACCAACTTGCTCTATTCCTATTGTTATTTTTCTTGCACATTGACTAGCCCGGTTGCCAGTCTTTTTTTTTAAACTTATTTGTTGAAATGTCTACCATGGACTTGAACATTCTTCTGTGTTTCTTGGTCAAAAACAGAAAAAAGACTTCTGATTTCTGGTTCACCATATAAGGAGTTTAGAAGTCACCACTTCTTTCTAATAACAAGTACAAAGCATAACAGATTGAAAAATCAACTCTTCTAGAGTCTATAAAAAAGAGAGGACTCAGGGGAAATTGATGCCTCCAAGTTTGGAGATATAGACAGGTGAATGTTGGGAAACATAGCTTACTGGCACAGAGACTCATAAGCAGAAACTGCCAGAGGAACCAGTGTTGGGGCAGGAAAACTTGAATGGCAATTGATAGATATTAATCTATCATCAGTAATCACTTTAACATCAGTGTTCTACATGCACCAATTAAAAGACAGTGAATGTCAACCCCAAACCATAAGATACCTAGGAATAAACCTAACCAAAGAGGCTAAGAATCTATACTCAGAAAACTATAAAGTACTCATGAAAGAAATTGAGGAAGACACAAAGAAATGGAAAAATGTTCCATGCTCCTGGATTGGAAGAATAAATATTGTAAAAATGTCTATGCTACCTAAAGAAATCTACACATTTAATGCAATTCCTATCAAAGTACTATCCATCTTTTTCAAAGAAGTGGAACAAATAATCCCAAAATTTCTATGGAACCAGAAAAGACCTCGAATAGCCAAAGGGATATTGAAAAAGAAAGCTAAAGTTGGTGGCATCACAATTCCAGACTTCAAGCTCTATGACAAAGCTGTCATCATCAAGACAGCATGGTACTGGCACAAAAACAGACACATAGATCAATGGAACAGAACAGAGAGCCCAGAAATAGACCCTCAACTCTATGGTCAACTAATCTTCAACAAAGCAGGAAAGAATGTCCAATGGAAAAAAGACAGCCTCTTCAATAAATGGTGCTGGGAAAATTGGACAGCCACATGCAGAAAAATGAAATTGGACCATTTCCTTACACCACACACAAAAATAGACTCAAAATGGGTGAAGGACCTCAATGTGAGAAAGGAATCCATCAAAATCCTTGAGGAGAACACAGGCAGCAACCTCTTCGACCTCAGCCGCAGCAACATCTTCCTAGGAACATCGCCAAAGGCAAGGGAAGCAAGGGCAAAAATGAACTATTGGGATTTCATTAAGATCAAAAGCTTTTGCACAGCAAAGAAAACAGTTAACAAAATCAAAAGACAGCTGACAGAATGGGAGAAGATATTTGCAAACGACATATCAGATAAAGGACTAGTGTCCAAAATCTATAAAGAACTGAGCAAACTCGACACCCAAAGAACAAATAATCCAATCAAGAAATGGGCAGAGGAAAGGGGTGCCTGGGTGGCTCAGTGGGTTAAAGCCACTGCCTTCGGCTCAGGTCATGATCCCAGGGTCCTGGGATCGAGACCCTCATCGGACTTTCTGCTCAGCAGGGAGCCTGCTTTCTCCTCTCTCTCTGCCTACTTGTGATCTCTGTCTGTCAAATAAATAAATAAAATCTTAAAAAAAAAAAAAAAAGAAAAGAAAGGGGCAGAGGACATGAACAGACATTTCTGCAAAGAAGACATCCAGATGGCCAACAGACACATGAAAATGTGCTCCATATCACTCGGCATCAGGGAAATACAAATCAAAACCACAATGAGATATCACCTCACACCAGTCAGAATGGCTAAAATCAACAAGTCAGGAAATGACAGATGCTGGCGAGGATGCGAAGAAAGGGGAACCCTCCTACACTGTTGGTGGGAATGCAAGCTGGTGCAACCACTCTGGAAAACAGCATGGAGGTTCCTCAAAATGTTGAAAATAGAACTGCGCTATGACCCAGCAATTGCACTACTGGGTATGTACCCTAAAGATACAAACGTAGTGATCCGAAGGGGCTCGTGCACCCGAATGTTTATAGCAGCAATGTCCACAATAGCCAAAGTATGGAAAGAACCTAGATGTCCATCAACAGATGAATGGATAAAGAAGAAGTGGTATATATACACAATGGAATACTATGCAGCCATCAAAAGAAATGAAATCTTGCCATTTGCGACAACATGGATGGAACTAGAGCGTATCATGCTTAGCGAAATAAGTCAAGCGGAGAAAGACAACTATCATATGATCTCCCTGATATGAGGAAGTGGTGATGCAACATGGGGGCTTAAATGGGTAGGAGAAGAATCAATGAAACAAGATGGGATTGGGAGGGAGACAAACCATAAGTGACTCTTAATCTCACAAAGCAGAGGGTTGCGGGGGGAAGGGGTGTTGGGAGAAGGGGGGTGGGGTTATGGACATTGGGGAGGGTATGTGCTTTGTGCTTTGGGAGTGCTGTGAAGTGTGTAAACCTGGTGATTCACAGACCTGTACCCCTGGGGATAAAAATATATGTTTATAAAAAATTAAGAAAAAAAAAGAAATTCACTACAAAAGCATTGCCTGGAAACTGAGTGAATATTAAACAAGAATTAAAATAATTTATATTCTAATCATAACCATTAAAAAGAGATGCGTAGGGTAAGGTGAAATAAATATATTTTAAAGGAAAAAAAAGAAATGGAAAACACAATACAATTTACATTAGCACTAAAAAATGAAATATTTAGTTATTAATCTAAGAAAACATGTATGAAATTTATATGAAACAAAGTATAAAAATCTGACGAATGAAATTAACTAGAGAAAGGAAGAGATACTCCATGTTCATGGATAGGAATACTCAATATTCTCAAGATATGTTCTTCCCAACCTGATCTAAGATTCAGCATAATCCCAATAAAAATTCCAGAAAGTTATTTTGTGGATATCAATAAACTGATTCCAAAGTTTATGCAGAGAGGCAAACACCCAGAATAACAACTCAACATAATATTGAAAAAGAAAAATGAAGCTGGAGGAATAACATTACCCAACTTCAAGAATTACTATAAAGCTACAGTCATCAAGACAATACGGTATTGACAAAGGAATAGATAAATTGATCAATGGAACACAATAAAGATTCCAGGAATAGGCCTACATACATATATTCAAGTGATCTTTAACAAAGGAACAGGGCAATACAAAGGGGGAAAGATAGTCTTTACAACAAATGGTAGTGGAAAACTGGACATCCACATGTTAAAAGAAAAAAAAATTGACACTGTTCCAGAGTTCCAGGGAAGATGGCAGAGTAGGAGGATCCCAGACTCATGTCATCCCATGGATGCACCTAGATAACACCCAGATCAGTGTAAGCAGAAAATGACCCCAAAAGACTGGTAGAACAGATCATTGACAACTAAATGTAGAGAAGAGCTCATATTGAAGAGGGTAAAAAGGAGGGAGATGCTGTCAGGAGGAGTACTGACCTATGGGACCATCTCTACGAGGAAGGGACAACATGGGCATGGAGAGGGGAGAGGATACCCCACACGAGGCACCCCAGGCACTGGGGGCCTGCACAGGGAAGATGAATTCCCAGAACATTTGCCTTAGAAAACCAGAGGGACTTAACACATGGGACTTTAAAAATCAGTGGGCTCAGTTCTGGGAAAGCCTAAGGGCATTAGGAACTGGAGTCCCTCCCCAAAGAGACTGCATGACAAATAGCTGTGCTGAGATACAGCAGAAACAACATTTTGAAAAATGCCTTGGGTATACAGGAGTGAGATTTATTTACTAATCTCAGAGTGTGTGCCGAAGAGGCAGTGATCTTTGGGGGACTTCCCCAAGAACAAAAGAGTTGGCAGGAGTCACTTCCCTCCCCTCACCTCAGGCTAAATACACAGACCCTGCAAGAATCAGCCCAGCAGGAACACTCTACACCTAGCTGGTAATAGCACACCCTTCTCCCACCCTCTTCTCTGGACCTGTTTCCAGCTTAGTAGGAGTTTTCCAAAGTGGCTTCAGGTCCTCCCTCACAGCAGATGGCGCAAACCTTGCTAACACCATGTGCCCTGCCCTTGCATTCTCCTACAGATACCTCTCCCCTCCAACCCAGCCTCAGCAGGAGTCCACTCAAAGCAGTGTCATAAGTGTGGTAGTGTGCAAGCAGCCCTGACAGGGGTCCTCACCACCCCAAAGTGACTCATGCCCTGGGACAGAAAAAGAAAAACCACACACACACTAGCTTGTGTCTCTAGCAGTGCGCTGTGGGCAGACATCTGGTCTGACCACAGGTCCTGCCCACTAATGAGAGGCTCTCAGGGGACAAAACAAGGAGACCTCCTTGCAGTTCAGTGTACTGCTGCTCTGGCAATGCCTGATCTGATTCAACTCAAACAAAAAGTGGCCGCAGACTGGTCCTCTAACAACACAGGGCCCAAACCCAGCTCATAACAGGCAAACAGATCTATTGCAGACAACTAGATTGAAGGCAAGTGAGGCTCAACCACAATAGGGGGCATATGCAGCACTTACAGGAGATGCTTTTGAAGTGCTAGGTTCTGGTGTACAGGGACATTGCACTGCAGGGCACTACAGGACCTCTTCTTCATAAGGCCACTATTTTCAAGTGCCGGAGAGCTGACTTTTCTAACACATAGAAACAGGCACAGGGAGTTAGACAAAATGAGGAGACAGAGAAATATGCCCCACATAGAAGACCAGAACAAAATTACAGCAAGAGAGCTAAACAAAATGGAGATAAATAATATGCTTGACAGAGAAGTTAAAGCAATGGTCATAAAGATATTTATTGGACTTGTGAAAAGAGTGGAGGACCTCAGTGAGATCCTCAACAAACAGATAGAAAAGATAAAAAAGAACCATTCAGAGATGAAGAACTCAAAAATACACCAGAGGGAATAAATAGGAGACAAGAAGATGCAGAAAAATGGATTAGCAACCTGAAGGACAGAATAAAGGAAAGCAGTTAAGCTGAATAGGAAGCTAAAGAGAAAGAGAGAGAGAAAGAGAGAGAGAGAGAGATAATAAATGAAATAGATTAAGGGAACTCAGCAACACCATCAAGTGCGTTCTATAATACGAATGTAGTACCATTCATAGAACATAAAGTGTGTTCTATAATATGAATGTAATAACATTCATATTATAGAGATCAAGAAGAAGAGATAAAAGGAGGCAGAAAAATTTCTGAATCTGGGGAAGGAAACAGAAATCCAGATCCAGGAGGCAAAGAGAGGCCCAACAAAACAACCCAAGGAGCTCTACATCAAGACACAGAAATTAAAATAGCAAAAAGTAGTGATAAAGAGAGAATTTTTAAAGCAGTTATACAACAGAAAACAGTTATAGTATATATTCTATATATAATATATATTTCTATATACGAGGGAAATCTTATAAGGACTTTTTCAGTAGAAACTTTGCAGGCCAGAAGGCCATAGCATGGTATATTAAAACTGCTAAAAACAAACAAACACAAAAAAATCCTGCAGCCAAGAATATGCTATTCAGCAAGGCTATCATACAGAACAAAAGGAGAGAGAAAGAGTTTCCAGACAAACAAAAGTTAGAGAAATTCATCACCACTAAACTTATAAGAAATGTTAAAGGGGACTAAAGTCCCCTTTAAGTGGAAGGGAAAGACTACAAGCAGAAATAAGGAAAGTAGGAACCACAAAAGCAATAAAATTCAGTATATCTATAGAAATCAGTCAAGGATTCATAAAATAAAAGGATGTAAATTATGACAGTATATACCTAAAATGTTGGGGGAGAGAAGAAAACTTTAGTGCTTTTAGAATAAGTTCAAACTTAAGTGACCATCAATTTAATATAGACTACTATATGTATAAGATCTTACATATAATCTAATGGTAAACACAAAAAGTAGTAACAGCTATGCAAAAAATAAACAGAGGAATCCAAGTATAACACTAAAGAAAGCTAGCAAACTAAGAGAGAAGAGAGCAAGATAGAAAAGGCATAGGGGGTGCCTGGGTGGCTCAGTGGGTTAAAACCTCTGCCTTAGTCTCAGGTCATGATCCTGGTGTCCTGGGATTGAGCCCTGCATCGGGCTCTCTGCTCTGCGGGGAGCCTGCTTCCTCCTCTCTCTGCCTGCCTCTCTGCCTACTTGTGATCTCTATCAAATAAATAAATAAAATATTTTAAAAGAAAGGCATAGAGAAGAATTACAAAAATAACCATAAAACAGATAACAAATGGCAGTAAGTGCTTACTTATCAATAATTTGAATGTAAATGGACCAAATGCTCCAATTAAAAGACAGGGTGATGGAATGGATACAAATTAAGACCTATATGCTGCCTACAAAAACTCATTTCAGACATAGAGACATGCTGATTGAAATTGAAGGGATGGAAAAGCATTTATCATACAAATGGAAGTATAAAGAAAGCTGAGGTAGCAATACTTGTAAGGGACAAAATAGACTTTAAAACAAAGACTGTAACAAGAGACAAAGACACTGCATATGATAAAGGGAACAATGCTAAAGGAAGATAGAACAATTACAAATATATACACCCAATATGGGAACACCCAAATACATACAACAGCTAATAACAAACATGAAGGAAGTTAATAGTAATACAATCACAGTAGGGGAATTTAACATCCCATTTACACAAATGGATAGTTCATTTAAACAGAAATTCAAGAGGGAAACATGACTTTGAATGATATATTAGACCAGATTGGCCTAACATATATTCAGGACATTCCATCTTAAAATAGTGGAATACACATTCTTTTCAAGTGCACATGGAACATTCTCCAGAATAGATCGCATGTCAGGCCACAAAGCAAGTCTCACCAAACTCAAAAGGATTAAAGTTGTACCAAACATCTTACCCAACCACAACACTATGAAACTAGAAATCAAGCACAAGAAAAACATCTGAAAAGGACATGGAGCTTCTATAACATGCTACTAAAGAATTAAAGGATCAACCAAGAAATCAAAGGGAAAGTTAAAAAAAAAATACATGGAGACAAATGAAAGTGATAACTACTGTGTTATTTATATCATTTTTATTTTTTATTTTTATATTACATTATACATTGCAATTACAACATGATACATTGTATCATTTATATCATTATATATATCATTTAGATCAAAATCTTTGAGATATAGAAAAGCTGTTCCAAGAGGGAAATTTATAGCAATACAGGCCTACCTTAAAAGACAAGAAAATTTTCAAACAACCTAACTTTACACCTAAGGATACAAGAAAAAGAACAAACAAAATCCAAAAACAAAAGAAGGAAGGGGCGCCTGGGAGGCTCAGTGGGTTAAAGCCTCTGCCTTCGGCTCAGGTCATGATCTCAGGGTCCTGGGATCGAGCCCCGCATCGGGCTCTCTGCTCAGCGGGGAGCCTGCTTCCTCCTCTCTCTCTCTGCCTGCCTCTCTGCCTACTTGTGATCTCTCTCTCTGTCAAATAAATAAATAAAATCTTAAAAAAAAAAGAAGGAAGAAAAAAATAAGTATTAGAGCAGAAATAAATGAAATACAAATGAAAAAAGGAATAAAACAGATCAGTGAAACTAGGAGCTAGTTTTTCGAAAAGAGCAACAAAATAGATAAGTTGTTAGCTAGACTTAACAAAAAAAAAAGAGAGAGAACTCAAATAAACAAGTTCAGAAATTAAAGGGAAGAAATAAAGAACATTACAGAAATATGAAACATTGTAACAAAATACTATAAAAAATTGTATGCCAAAAAATTGAACAACCTAGAAGAAATAAATAAATTCCTAGAAACCTATAACCTCCCAAAACTGAATCAGGAAAAAATAGAAAATTCGAACAGACCAATTACCAGCAATGAGATTGAAGCAATAATAAAAATCTCCTAAAAAACAAAAGTCCAGAACCGGATGGCTTCATAGGTGAATTCTACCAATCATTTAAAGAAGAGTTAAGATCTATTCTTCTCAAACCCTTCCAAAAAACAGAAGAGGATGGAAAGCTTCCAGATTCATTCTATGAGGCCAGCACTCTGACACCAAACCAATTAAAGGCACTACAAAAAAAGAGAACTACTGGTTAATATAGCTGATGAACATAGATACAAAAATCCCCAACAAAGTCTCAGTAATCTGAATCCAAAAATACATTAAAAAAAAAAAATTCACGGGGCGCCTGGGTGGCTCAGTGGGTTAAAGCCTCTGCCTTCAGCACAGGTCATGATCCCAGCGTCCTGGGATCGAGCCCCGCATCGGGCTCTCTGCTCCTCGGGGAGCCTGCTTCCTCCTCTCTCTCTCTGCTTGCCTCTCTGCCTGCTTGTGATCTCTGTCAAATAAATAAATAAAATCTTGAAAAAAAAAATTCACCATGATCAAATGAATTTTATTCCTGGGATACAAGGGTGGTTCAAATTAGCAAATCAATCAACACAATACATCACATCAATAAGAGAAAGCCAAAAAAAAAAAATACGATCATTTCAGTAGATGCAGAAAAAAGTTTGACAAAGTACTACATCAATTCATGACAAAAACCCTGAATTTCTCAGTCATATAGTGTCCAGGTGTGCCTAAGGACCAGTGCCTATGGCCTTCCTGGGGAATGCCAGGAGAAACATCCACATGTACCATGTCTACCTACCACAGAGTTCTGCAAGACTTCAGTTTTAGCAAAAATAGCATTAGGTCTCATTTAACAAGCAGACAAGTGTACACCTGGCTAAAACTTGCCACACTCTGGTTAAGGTCCAAATACTGCCCACTGCAGGCAAAAGAACCTCTGCAGATGACTGACTTGAGGGATAAAGCAGCTAAAACACAGCAGCAAAATGCATGCAGCACACAGCAGACACTCTCTGAGCAGTCATGACCTGGACACTGTATGACCTCTTCTTCATAAAGCCACTATTCTTAGAAGTGGGAAACATAATAGGCTTTTCCAACACAGAGAAGACATTTTGTGTTGGTCTAGAGACCTAGACAAAGTGCCAAAATTGAGGAATTCATACCAAAAGAAAGAAAAAGAAAATGTCATGCCCAGAGATATAATCAAAAGAGATATAAGTAATATCTCTGTTCCAGAATTTAAAGCAACAATCATAAGGATACTTGCTGGTCTTAAGAAAAACATGGAAGACATCAGGGAGACCTTTACTGCAGAGATAAAAGAACTAAAAAACAATCAGGAAGAAATGAAAAATTCAATAACTGAGATTAGAAACAGACTGGATATAATGGCCACAAGGACAGAAGAAACAGAGGAACAAAGAAGATAAAATAATGGAAAATAATGAAGCTGAACAAATGAGAGAAAGAACTATGGATCATGAGAATAGACTTGGGGAATGCAGTGACTCCATCAAATATAATAACATTCATACCACAGGAGTCCCAGAAGAAGAAGAAAGAGAAAAGGGGGCAGAAATTTTATTTGAGGAAATAATAGCCAAAAACTTCCCTAATCTGGAGAAGGAAAGAGACATCCAAATCCAGGAGGCACAAAGAACTCCCATCAAACTTTTTAAAAAGCAGGCCAACACTAAGACATATTGTAGTTAAACTTGCAAAGTATAGTGAGAAAGAAAAAATCATAAAAGCAGCAAGACAAAAGAAGTCCCTAACTTGCTAGGGAAGACATATAAGGCTAGCTGGAGATCTCTCTACAGAAACTTGGCAAAGCAGAATAAAGTAGCATGTCATATTCAATGTGATGAATGGGAAAAATCTGCAGCCAAGAACACCCAGCAAAGCTATCATCCAGAGTAGAAGGAGAGGTAAAGGGTTTCCCAGACAAACAAAAACTAAAGGAGTTTGTGATCACTGAACTATCCCTGCAAGAAATATTACAGGGTACTCTGAGTGGGAAAGAAAGTCTGAAAGTGCCAACGACTAGAAGGGAACAGGGAAGATCTCCAGAAACAATGACAAAACAGGAATAAAATGGCTTTAAATACATATCTATCAATAATTACTCTGACTGTAAGTGGACTTAATGCTCAAGTCAAAAGACATAGGTTGTCAGAATGTATAAAAAAAACCAAGACCCATCTATATACTGCCTACAAGAGACTCATTTTAGGCATAAAGACATCTGCAGACTGAAAGTGAGGGAATGGAGAAACAACATTTATTATGCAAATGGATGACAAAAGAAAACCAGAGTAGCAATATTTATATCAGATATAATAGACTAAAACAAAAAGTGTAACAGAGACAAAAAAAGAGCACTATATAATAATAGAGGGCACAAAGAAACAAGAGGATATAACAATTGTAAATATTTCTACACCCAACATGGGAGAACCCAAATACCTAAAACAGGTAATAACAAACATAAAAGAAATAATTCACAGTATTACAAAAATGGTAGGGAACTTCAATACCCCACTTACACCGATGGGGAGATCATCCAAATGGAAAATCAACAAGGAAACAGTGGCTTTGAATGACACACTGGCCAGATGGACTTAAAAGACATATTCAGAACATTACATCCTAAAACAGCAGAATGCACATTCATTTCAAACGCATATGGAACATTTTCCAGAATAGATCACATATTAGGCCACAAAACAAGTCTCAACAAGTTCAAAAAGATCAAAATCATACCATGCATCTTTTTTTTTAACCACAATATTATGAAACCAAAAATCAACCACAGGAAAAAATCTGGAAAAAAGACACACATGGAGGTTAAATATTATGCCATTAAACAGTGAATGGCTCAACTAAGATGTGAAGAAGAAATAAAATATTACGTGAAAATGAAAACACAATGGTCCGAGATCTTTGGGATGCAGCAAATTTGCTCTAGGGGGGAAGTTTATAATACAGGCCTAATTCAAGAAGCAAGAAAAGTCTCCAATAAACAACCTAACTTTATACCTAAAGGAGTAAGAAAAAGAAGGAAAAACAAACCCCAAACCACTAGAAGGAAGGAAATAATAAAGGTTAGAGTAGAAATAAGCAAAGTAGAAACTAAAAAACCAATAGAAAAGATCAGTGAAAAAAGGAGCTATTTCTTTGAAAAGAAAAAATTGATAAACATTTAGCCAAACTCATAACAACAACAAAAAGACAGAGGACTCTAATAAACAAAATCAGAAATGAAAAAGGAGAAATAACACCCAATGCCATAGAATTATGGCATACTATGCCATAAGATATATGCCATAAGATAATATTATGAAAAATTACATGCCAAAAATTAGACAACCTAGTAGAAATGGATAAATTCCTAGAAACATATAACCTCCCAAAACTGAATCAGGAAGAAACAAAAAATTTGAACAGACTGATTAACAGCAATGAAATTGAGTTAGTAATTAAAAAACTTCCACCAAACAAAAGTCCAGGACCAGATGGCTTTACAGATGAGTTTTTTATTTTTTTAAAAATATTATTTAGTTATTTATTGAAGACACTAGAGAATTCCTTTCTGGAGAAATAAAAGAATTAAAATCTAATCAAGTCAAAATCAAAAAGCTATTAATGAGATGCAATAAAAAATGGAGGCTCTAACTTCTAGGATAAATGAGGCAGAAGAGAGAATTAGTGATATAGAAGATAAAATGATGGAGAATAAAGAAGCTGAGAAAAAGATAAACAACTACTTGATCATGGGGGAGAATTTGAGACATACGTGATACCATAAAGTGAAACAATATTAGAATAATTGGGATACCAGAAGAAAAGGAAAGGAGGGGCAAAAGGTGTATTGGAGCAATTTATAGCAGAGAACTTCCTTAGTCTAGGGAAGGAAACAGATATCTAGGTCCAGAAGGCACAAAGAACGCTCTCAAAATCAATTAAAAAAGTCAACACCTTGATGTAAAATAGTGAAACTTCCTAATCTCAGAGATAAAGAGAAATTCCTGAAAGCAGCTCGGGACAAGAGGTCCATAATTTATAAGGGTAGAAATATTAGACTGGCAGAAGACCTATCCCTAGAGACCTGGCAGGTCAGAGAGGACTGGCATGTTATATTCAGAGTGCTAAATGAGAAAAATATGTAGCTAAGAATACTATATCCAGCAAGGCTGTCATTCACAATAGAAGGTGAGATAAAAAGTTTTCAAGGTGAACAGAAACTAAAATAATTTGTGAGCACTAAATTAGCCCTGCAAGAAATATTCAAGAGATCCTTTAAGCAAAGAGAGAGCCCATAAGTAATACAGACCAGAAAGGAACAGAGACAATATACAAAAACAGAGACTTTACAGGTAATACAGTGGCATTAAATTCATATCTTTAAATAGTTTCCCTGAATGTAAATAGGCTAAATGCCCCAATGAAAAGACACAGGATATCAGATTAGATAAAAAAAGAAAAAAGTAAGACCCATTGATGTGCTGCCTACAAGAGACTCATTTTAGGCCCAAGAATACCTTCCGATTGAAAGTGAGGGGATGGAAAACCATTTATCATGCTAATAGATATTAAAAGAAAGCTTGGGTGGAAATCCTTATATCCGACAAATTAGATTTTAAACCAAAGGCTCTATTAAAGGTGAGGAAGGATCCTATATCATAATTAAAGGGTCTACCCAGCAAGATGATCTAACAGTTATAAGTATTTATACCCCAACATTGGAGCAGCCAGTCATATAAATCAATTAATAACAAAAATAAAGAAACACATTTGTAGTAATATAATTATAGTAGGGGACTTCAACACCCCACTCACTGCAATGGACAGATGATCTAAGCAGAAAATTAACAAGGAAACAGTGGCTTTGAATGACACACTGTCCAGATGAACTTAACAGATACATTCAGAATATTTCATCCTAAAGCAGCAGAATACACATTCTTCTGGAGTGCACATGGGACATTCTCCAAAACAGATCATATACTAGGTCACAAATCAGGCCTTAACAAGTACAAAATGATTGAAATCATACCATGCATATCTTCTGACCACAATGATATGAAACTTGAAGTCAAACACACAAAAGAATTTGGAAAGACCACAAATACACAGAGGTTAAACAACATGCTACTAAAGAATAACTGGGTCAACCAAGAAATCAAAAAATCAATTTTTAAAAAAATACATGGAAACAAATGAAAATGAGAACAATGACTGTCCAAAACTTTTGGAATGAAGCAAATGGGATCCTAAAGAAGCATGTATCTATATAGGCCTACCTCAAGAAGCAAGAAAAGTCTCAAACAACCTAGCCTTATTCCTAAAGGAGCTAGAAAATGAAAACAAATGAAGCCTAAAGCCAGAAGAATAGGCGAACACAGAAGATTTTTAGGGTAAGCATAATACTCTCTATGTTATTATAATAGTTAATACATGTCATTACATGCTTATCAAAACCCACAGAATGTGCAACACTAAGAATGAACCCTAAAGTAAACTATGGACTTTGAGTGATTATGATGTTTCAATGTAGATTTATCAGTTGCAACAAATATACCACTTTGGTGTGGGACATTAATAATGGGGAGGCTATGCACGCGTTGGGGGCAGAAGGTATGTGGGAAATCTCTGTATCTTCTTTTCAATTTTGCTGTGAACCTAAAACTGCTCTAAAAAATAAAATATTTAAAACAACAATAAAACAGAACAAAGGGATCTAAGTGGCTCAGATTATTCTGTGAACCCGTCTTTCTTTAGGTCAAGGGTTCATTTCTTACTCAATGAATTGTGATGGGAAGTCATGGAGCCCACTGTCCATTCAGCAGGAGTTGTGTGTAAAACAGGACATAATGATGTCTCAGCCTGTTTGGTTTATAATAAAATACCATAAACTTGGTAGCTTATAAACAACAGAAAAGTATTTCTCACAGTTCTGGAGGCTAGAAGTTCAAGATCAACATGGTTTTTGGGTGAGAGCTCTCTTCCTGGTCACAGATTTGTGTTCCGCCCTCACATGGCAGAAGGTGGTAAGAAGCTCTGGGAGGTCTCTTTTATAGGAGCATTAGTCCCATTTATAAAGGTTCTGTCTCATGACTGAATCACCTGCCACACCCCCCATCACCTAATACCATCACCTTAGAGATTATGTTCTATATGAATTTTGGGGGGACACAAACATTTAGACCATAGCAAATGATACAGGTGGAAATTTGAGCAAGGCGATTATTCTGAGTCTAGCCACAGCTAAAGGATGTGTGTTCCTCCAGTGATACAGTTGATAGAGAGCTCCATGAATCTAGCCCTGCATGAGGCTTGTGGGACAATGGAAATTTAAGTATATAGCTATCAAAATTTGGATGAGGTTTCCATTCACTAGAGCAGATGGGGCTATAATATTCAAGTGGCGTGATGAATAATGGCAGAGTCATGGCAAATTAGACCATTACCACCCAGAAGAGGTAAGAATCATTATCGATAAAGGAAAGGCTCCTCTACTGTAGCAAAGTAAATGGTGACTGAGGGGATGGAAATTTGAAGCTCTGCAATTCAGATGCTGCTGTGACTTAAAGCAGGTTACTCAAAACACGATTTGTGAGCTTGATGAAAATGTACATTCTCAGACCTAAAGCTGGACTTAGTGAATCAGAATCTCTGGTATCAAGGTCCTAATTTTCCAGGTGATTTGGTGCACACCAAAGTTTGAGAAGCACTGGCTTGAGAGTCTTCTCTACCTGATTGAAGTCTGCATAAAGGAGTGGGGAAAGAACAGTTATGGGAGGGGTGTGTGAGTGGTTTAGTTCTGGATTTGAAGAGTTAGAGATCTTTGGGGGAAATGGCAATTTAACAGTGGCATCCCTGGATTAAAAAGGGGAGATCATTTACTCTCTCTTATTTTTTTTTTTTAAGATTTTATTTATCTGTTTGACAGACACAGATCACAAGTAGGCAGGCAGAGAGAGGGAGTGGGGGAGCAGGGAGCGGAGAGCCCGATGCGGGGCTCAATTCCAGGACCCTGGGATCATGACCTGAGCCGAAGGCAGAGGTTTTAACCCACTGAGCCATTCAGTCGCCCCAAGACCATTTACTTTTGAGAGGATGTTGGTGTAAATAAGGAGCTGAGCTTCTAGAAAATGAGAAACTTCTGGAAAAAGCACTTCCTGCCTTATGCATTTGGAAAAGTGAATTGACTCATAAGGCCCACCTATGTGTGGAATCAAGAACATGACTAAGGGTTCACAGACCTATAGGCACAGACCTCATGGATACCACATTTATTGGATAATATTCTAGAGGGTCCCCAAGCAGAATTTGCCAGATGTAGCAAATGCTTAAGAGTTTCCTTTCCAACACAATTCTTGTGAAAGTTGTAAAAAGTGAGGCTACATTTTCTTTTATAGTGGATAATTATCATGAAGACCTTTCTGATTACCTCTATCTGGGAATATGTGGATAAATAATTGTTTCATGACCAGAATACTTTTTTTTTTAATTTGCACTGATTTATCAAGTACAGTGTGATGATGGCTATGAACCAGGCTGGGCACCTTCCCATGAATCTAAGCTACTTGACAGTAAAAGCTGCTGGTAACTGCTATTCTCGATTTATATTTCCTAATCTACCTTACTTTTAAAATAGATACAAAGGACGATGGATAATGTCTGGTTACCCTTAATACCATGGAAATAGAAAAGATGACCCAAAGGCTTCCTATGGTGTATAATTACATGAAGATTAAACTGAATCAGAGTTTTGTCATTTATTTCTACCAGTTACAGTTTTATAAGTATCTTCATTAGTTCTTTAGTAACATTCTATCATGCCCTAGCTAATAAAATTGATGGACTTGACAAGTAATATTCACACATGCAAAAAACAAAACAAAACAAAACAAAAACCCTGTTACTATAGCCATAGTTGTGATAAATTATTTTTGAAGATCTATTTTGGGCAGTTGCTCTATTGGACTGCTCTGTAAGTCCAGGTCCAGATCTGCCTGCAGCATGACCTCAGAAAATACTGATTTTATTTATTTAAGATTTTTATTTATTTATTTGACAGAGAGAGTGACAGGGAGAAAGGGAACACAAACAGGAGGAGTGGTAGAGAGAGAAGCAGGCTGAGCAGGGAGCCCAATGCAGGGCTCAATCCCAGGACGCTGGGATCATAACCTGAGCCAAAGGCAGACACTAAATGACTGAGCTACCCAGGCACCACAGAAAATACTGATTTTTAAATTAAATATGACATTTCACCTTTTCTATCAAAACAGAAGACCAAATGAAAACAAAAAGGAAGATGGAGATTGGACTTTTGAAAAGAAATGTAAAAAGATGCAACAATAGCTCCTAGATAAAACAGGCAATATTTTTTTTTTAAACTTCCTGATTTTTTTTTTAATGTAGACAAAGTATTCAGATCAAAAATGCAAAACAACATACATTTGGTCCTTGAATTGCTGGTTTTGCAACCTCTGCATTAAAAGTAAACCCACAGGTGCTGCCTCCTCCGTCCCCTGCCATCTTTCCAACCTTTTAGCTTCGGCCTGACGTCTGCCCTTCTCCTTGCTAAGAGGAAGGGAACTTTTTTATTTTTTTTATTTTTTTAGTTAAGCTAATGGTCATGCTTACTCCTTATTGTCCCAGGACCCTCTTTGCTCTGCGACCTCCCTGCCCAGTATCAGCATTCATTCACAACTGCCCCTAGATGCCAGGCTCGGTAGGTTCATTTCCACATAGTTCCTCCGAGAGCTCCTGCACAGTGCGCCCCGCAGCAGCCTGGGAAGGCCCTCCCAGATAGGAGTCTGAGCTGTGTCAGCCTCATGCCCTCTGCCGTTTTCCATATTCACGCCTTCTGCAGAGCTGATCAGCTCATAAGGGGACCATTTTCTAGGAGTTAATACTCTTATCAGATTGAGCCTTTCCAGATAGTTTCTCTTGACAGTTTTAGGTTAATCTTCAAAGAGTTAGTCCTTTAAACCTACCTGGAAATCTGGCTCTCACCATCTTATCTCTGTTTGGTGTGTTTCTCTGCTTTCAGAGGTGTTGAATCTTTTTTTTTTTTTTTCCAATTTATTTATTTTCAGAAAAACAGTATTCATTATTTTTTCACCACACCCAGTGCTCCATGCAAGCTGTGCCCTCTATAATACCCACCACCTGGTACCCCAACCTCCCACCCCCCCGCCACTTCAAACCCCTCAGATTGTTTTTCAGAGTCCATAGTCTCTCATGGTTCATCTCCCCTTCCAATTTACCCAAAAGCACATACCCTCCCCAATGTCCATAACCCTACCCCCCTTCTCCCAACTCCCCTCCCCCCAGCAACCCACAGTTTGTTTCGTGAGATTAAGAGTCACTTATGGTTTATCTCCCTCCCTATCCCATCGTGTTTCATGGATTCTTCTCCTACCCACTTAAGCCCCCATGTTGCATCACCACTTCCTCATATCAGGGAGATCATATGATAGTTGTCTTTCTCCACTTGACTTATTTCGCTAAGCATGATACGCTCTAGTTCCATCCATGTTGTCGCAAATGGCAAGATTTCGTTTCTTTTGATGGCTGCATAGTATTCCATTGTGTATATATACCACCTCTTCTTGATCCATTCATCTGTTGATGGACATCTAGGTTCTTTCCATAGTTTGGCTATTGTGGACATTGCTGCTATAAACATTCGGGTGCACGTGCCCCTTTGGATCACTACGTTTGGATCACTACGTTTGTATCTTTAGGGTACATACCCAGTAGTGCAATTGCTGGGTCATAGGGCAGTTCTATTTTCAACATTTTGAGGAACCTCCATGCTGTTTTCCACAGTGGTTGCACCAGCTTGCATTCCCACCAACAGTGTAAGAGGGTTCCCCTTTCTCCGCATCCTCGCCAGCATCTGTCATTTCCTGACTTGTTGATTTTAGCCATTCTGACTGGTGTGAGGTGATATCTCATTGTGGTTTTGATTTGTATTTCCCTGATGCCGAGTGATATGGAGCACTTTTTCATGTGTCTGTTGGCCATCTGGATGTCTTCTTTGCAGAAATGTCTGTTCATGTCCTCTGCCCATTTCTTGATTGGATTATTTGTTCTTTGGGTGTTGAGTTTGTTAAGTTCTTTATAGATTTTGGACACTAGTCCTTTATCTGATATGTCGTTTGCAAATATCTTCTCCCATTCTGTCAGTTGTCTTTTGGTTTTTTTAACTGTTTCCTTTGCTGTGCAAAAGCTTTTGATTTTGATGAAATCCCAAAAGTTCATTTTTGCCCTTGCTTCCCTTGCCTTTGGCGATGTTCCTAGGAAGATGTTGCTGCGGCTGAGGTCGAAGAGGTTGCTGCCTGTGTTCTCCTCAAGGATTTTGATGGATTCCTTTCTCACATTGAGGTCCTTAATCCATTTTGAATCTATTTTTGTGTGTGGTGTAAGGAAATGGTCCAATTTCATTTTTCTGCATGTGGCTGTCCAATTTTCCCAACACCATTTATTGAAGAGGCTGTCTTTTTTCCATTGGACATTCTTTCCTGCTTTGTCGAAGATTAGTTGACCATAGAGTTGAGGGTCTATTTCTGGGCTCTCTATTCTGTTCCATTGGTCTATGTGTCAAAATAGGCAATATTTAAAAGGTAACTGATTCATAAGTTAGTGAATTTAGATGGCATATGTTTTAGAACATTAGCTTATAAATCTAACTTCTTAATTTTGTGAACAAAATTAGTTGATGAGGTAGGTTGTGGAGAAAAGCAAATTGCATTTATAATTTATCATTTGTATTTTATTGTTCTTAAATGATGTTGTATATGAAACATATACAATCCCACTATTTTCTCTCCAACACTATTTTCTCTTCTGTGGGATCTCCCGGAAGCCACAGACATGGGTGATGGCTGCCAGTTGGTCATAGTAATCTCATCAAATCTACTTGATAGAAACCAGAAACAATAAGTTATTTTAAACAAACAAAAATTTCAAGAATCATATTCAACATTTTTTTTAACCAAATAAAACTTTTTATTCTTTCAGTCAGATAGATCCACCCAACAACTTGCCTTTGGAAATAATGACCACTTTTTCAAGTCCTAACACTGAGCTAGAAGTGACCTTCATAGGGTGCCTGGGTATCTCAGTCAGTTCAGCACCTGCCTTTGGTGCAGGTCATGATCCCAGGGTTCTGAGCCCCGCATCAGTCTCCCTGCTCAGTGGGGAGCCTGCTTCTCCCTCTGCCTGCTGCATCCCCGGTTGTGCTCTCTCTGTGTATCAAATAAATAAATTAAAATCTTTAAAAAATCCTAGAAATGACCTTCATTAATAGTTTGATATTTTAATGAAGTCACCTGCAACATATTGGAGCTTGCATGACCCTGATGTATCATGTTTTAGGCTGGAATCTTTTGTACCAGACTGAGGGCAGCTGGAGCTGGCCATTTTTGCTTTCTAGATAAAGGGCACATGAATATGAGTCAGGGAACCATGGTACCAATCTCTAATGATCAATTCGTCAGCCCTTGCCAAAAAATCTACCTGTCTTATGGCTACCTTGGTTGGACTTAATTAAATTTGACTAAAAAAATTATTGCAAGGCAATAATTAAGTATAAGGTATTGTAGAGGAATCAGATGTGATAAAATATGTAATTCAATATGGTCTGATATATGATTTGATATCATATAGACGAGTTATAGTTAGGTCTTCATTGTTTCAGCACATTGATTATTTTATTTGATCTTCTCAACAACTCTTACCCCTTATGGCTGAGGAAACTGAGGCCAGAGGGATGGAATGATTTGCAGTGCTCACTGGTGACTGGTCTCTGGTGACAGAACACAGACAAGAACTAACTCCCACACCTGATAAGAGTTCTCACCATCACTCTTATCTCTCCCTAACTTGCAACACAGCCATTGATTTGTTACCATCACTCTTTATTGATGAACACCACGTGGTGGAAAAACATCATTGCACACAGCATTTCCTGGTTGCTGAGCCACTCTTCACCCTGGATGTGAAAGATGCTGCCTGCCAAGCGAACCTGACCGAGAAGGCGAGAGGTTCGCAGCTTTAACAGGTGCACATCAAGTCGTCATCAATCTTTGTAACGGTGCTGCTCTCATTCTTTTTAACCTTGCTCTGAAGTGGGATGCCTTTGTTAAGACTCAGGTTTGGAGGGAAGAAAAAGAATGTTTCTTTCCCGAAGAGCATGCTTACTTCATCAAATGCATTTTAGGACAAGACAAAATCTACCCTTTCCTTAACTTTATGTGAAATTCTCTACCTAGAGCAGACTGGAGGTTCTTACCCAGTTCCATCAAATGTCCACATTCAGCTACTCATAAACATTTAGCCCCAAACCTAGGAGAACTCCACGGTAGGCTCTATTCTTTCCCCCCCTTATCTAATCCTTCAATAAATAATTATGACTCTGTTTCCAAAATATATTCCCTCCGTGCAAACTTGTCTCTTGTTCTCCCCTGCTGCTCCCTGAATCCAAGCTACCATTGCCTCTGCCTGCCTTCTCTGGTAGGAGCCGAAGCCCTGGCAGGTCCATTTCCTTTCATTCTTGCCCCTATTACTGTTCAGCCTCTACAAGGTGCCCAGAGAAACACTTTTTTAAAAAAAATTTTTTAAAGATTTTTATTTATTTATTTAAGAGAGTGAGAGCAAGGGGAGCGGCATAGGGAAAGAGAGAGAATCCCAAGCCAACTCTGTGCTGAACACAGAGCCCGATGTGCGCTCAATCTTATGACCCTGATATCATGCCAGAGCCAAAATCAAGAGTCCAACGCCCAACAGACTGAGCCATCCAGGCACCCTGAGAAAAGCTTTGAAAAAAGCAAGTCTTATTACTCTCTGTTTAGAACACCTCACTGGTTACCCATTGACATTAAACTTAAAACTGAATCCCTTACTTGGGCCCACAGGCTCTGTCTATCTCTCAGTCTTCATGCCTCCACTCCCCACCTTGGTGTATGCTGCTTCAGCCACACACACCGGTTAGGACATGCCAGGCTCCTCCTACTTTGGTAGGCTGAACATTGTCCCCCTCTCCCACCAACCCACAAAATATATCCATGTCCCGATCCCCGGAACCTGTGGATGTTACCTTCTATGATGAAAAATAAAAGGGGGGTATGATGGGTCAATCGATTGATTGCAAATGTGATTACATGAAGCATCATGAGATGGGAAGATTAATTATCCTGGGAGATGGGACCTACAGGCTATCACAGGTGTCCTTACAGAGAAGAGTCAGAGGGATATTAGTCAGATACTCACACAGGAGAAGCTTTGAAGATGCTGGCCTCGAAGATTGGAACAATTCCAAGGAAAAAGAAGAAATTCTGGCAGCCACCAGAAGCTAGGAAGGGCAGGGAGCAGATTCTCTTCTAGCACCTCCAGAGGGAGCGTGGCCCTGCGAACACCTTGTTTTCAGACTTCTGGCCTCTAGAGCTGTGAGAAAATAGATTTCTGTTGTAAACCACCAAGTTTGTGGTAGTTTGTTACAGCATCCAGAGGAAATTAATATATCCTGGTTCCTATATTTATGGTTCCTTCTGCTTGTAACTTATTTTTATGAAACCTTCTTACGTCTGCCTCTTTCTTGTTCCTTATGACTCAATTGAAATAGTACCTCTTCGAGGAGACTTCTCTGACCGTCAGAGCTAAGATAGCCAGCTCCACTCAGACATTCTTTATCACATCACCTATTGTATTTTCCTCACCATTTAAAAATATGATTTATATTTATTTTTTCTTTGACTTGCCTATTTTCTTAGTCCAGCACAAAAACAGTATCTGACATGCAGTCAATGCTTACTAAAATATTTCTTGAGGAAAGGAAAGAAGGAAAGAGTATTATTCATTGCCTAACAATAAAATAAAAGATTTAATACACATATGGGCTTTTAAAAGATCTTTGGCTTCTACAGCGAATGTCTTCTACTATAGAGAGGGTTGTCTATTTATAATCCTATAAACAAAATACAGGGTACCCAGTTAAATATGAATTTCAGGTAAACACAAACAATATTTAGTGGAAGTGTGTCCCATAGAATAAGTATATGCCATCAAATATTGCATAGGACATACTTATACTGAGTATAGTATTTGTTGTTCAAATTCAAATTTAGCTGGGCATCTTGTTTTATTTTGTTTTTATGAAATCTGGCAACCCTAATTGTAGAACACTGCAGCTCTCTGTCATAAACAGATTATTGTTCTCTCAGGAGACGAAGGGGTAAACTAAAAAACAAAAAACCAAACCAAACAAAAAGCCTTCCTCTGAAAATATTTTCTCATGGAATTAGTCTTCAAAATTGTAAAACTATACACATATAAGTAAGTGTACCCTTCTCTCTGAGGGAAAACTAAAGAAGTGCTTGTTTACACATAACACCCAGGGAAAGGAAAGCACCCATTCTGCTAAAAGCAAGCCCAGAGGGTGTCACTTGTGATCTGGATAATGCTGGTACTGGACATATTCTACATAGTGGAACAATGTCTATGTATGAAGGCAATGTGAGTTTCTAGATACGTTTTGGTTCCTTGTTTAAAGTGCTTTTGGAGGGTTTGGGATGAGATTTTGTGCATGTGTCCTTTTACTCACCTCCCCTTGCCCCTTTCCCCCAGGATACTGGCTGGTAAACAGACAAAAGATGGATTGACAGAGAGAATGAATGAAATCCTTAAGACTTTCTGGTCAGGGCCAGCCTGGAGATTGGGGTGTCTCAGCACCCATCCCCGTGGAAGACAGCAGACCGTCAGAGCACACCCTCAGTCTTCATGCCAGGAGAGAATAGAGGGAGACCTGGTGACCTTGGCAGAGGCAGGCTCTGCTAGCTGTGCCCACAGACCAGATGAGCACTCTGAGGTCCTAAGAGTGAGAGCTCATGTGTCTCGTGCACACCGGCTGTGAGCAGGCCACCGAGTAGAGAGCATGGCCCGACAACTGTCCAGTCTGATCAGCTAGACCTCTTCCCATCGGGAAGAGAGTCGGGAGTAAGTGGAGGTGGATGGCGCCTCTCTAGCGCTTCCTTGTCACAGAGGAAGTGTTTGCAGATGTTCCCTTCTCTCCAGGTCAACTCAGGAATACGAAAAGAGGAACATCATTACTTCTTCCTAAAATGCTGCTTCAGGGGAAGGGCTATTTGCAGGATGAGGTGGTCAGGACTACGGAGAGATTTGACCACCTTCAAGCCTATTAACATGACAGGTTCACTGTGAGAACCAAAAGGTTTCCACTGGGCAGCAGAACTGTTTGAAGGTCCTGTAAAGCATACTTTGATAGTTGTGTTCACCTTGAAGCCCCTTGGAAATCTAAAAACACAAAGTTCTGTATTGAAAGGCTGCCTATATGTACGGACAGAGATGGCATCATGCATCCAAATGCAGAGGCCCAAACCCATGCCTCAGTTTACCCACAGTCATACAATGGGAGGCTCAGTTCTGCTCATTTCTTCTCAATGAGCTTGCCCACCACAATATAGGAAACTCTCTACAAGAAGAAATTCAAATAATGACTAAATATTTAAATCCATCTCCAGGGCAATATTGTTTGTTTGTTTGTTTGTTTGTTTAAATATACAGACACAATTCCCCTCAATCATCTCGGGAGAAAGAGCAATAAAAGAAGTGCCTTAATGAAGGACCCACCCTCACCTTTCAGAATTTCCCTGGAATTTTGTTTTAAGACCAGAGACTACCAGAAAAATAGTCTTTTTTCTCTTCAGTATTAATTTAAACTAAGTTTTGTGATTATTTTGTTTTCTAAAAATGCATTAATTTCACATTTTAAAGAAGACACTGAGCCCTAGTGGTTACCAATAGAATAAGTGTATTTTTCTAAGACTCAGCATTCAAGAACTGATCCCGGGGTAAATTGACCCTTCTAGATTATTATTTAATAATTTCCAGTATATAACTTGCCCTATATTATTCTGATGCCTTAAAAAAATAAATATAATGGATGAGTCCATGCAATTGGGTAATCTTAGTTGTTTTAAAAGTTGGAAGATCTGTATCAAGTTGTGTATAAGGTTCTCAAGTTTAGCTTCACAGTATTTTTTGCATGTTTCTCCTATATAGTTTTAGCAATATTTGAGTCTCCTCAAAATTTTTTTACATTTGAGAAATATCTATAATGTATAACCAACTAATTAAAAGAAGAATTAACTGTGAAAAAGCAATCTTATACACTTTAATTTTTCATTGTTTTTTCCTGATGAAAATGTGTGTTCACTGTAAGAATCTTAAAGTGTATAAAGTAAAAAACAGTAATTTCCCTTCCTTTCATTCCAATTCTCCACTCCATAGGTGAACAGGGTGAATAGTTTGATATATATCATTTAGATTTTGTTTTCCTGTGGACATAGAAATATATATGTAAATATATTTTAATTTAACCTTCATTATGAAAAATTGTAATTTGAAGAAATAGAGTATTATTTTGAACCAATATTTACCTATCACTCAAGTGTTTTAAATTTATAGTCAGTCTTATTTCACCCATATTCCCACCCACTTTCTTCATTACCTCACTGGATTATTTGTAAGCAAATCTTTCTAAGTCATAATATTTCATTAGTAAATACTTCAGTATTTATTTCTACAAGATAAGAACTTTTAAGCACTATAACCACGCTTAAAATTATTTTAAAGATTTTTAAAATTTATTTGTTAGAGAGAGAAAGAACACAAGCAGGGGGAGTGGCAGGCAGAGGGAGAGCAGAAACCTGATGGGGGCTCCATCCCAGGACCCTGGAATCATGACCTGAGCTGAAGGCAGATGCCCAACTGACTAAGCCACTCAGGCATCCCAACACTTAAAATTTTTTTAATAAATAACTCATAAATAACATCAAAGAAGCTAGTGTTCTAATTTTCCCAATTAAACATATGTAATTCTTTTTTTTATGAACATGGAACTATACTAGACATTGTGTTATATAACTTACAGAAAAGTTTAAAGGGAAATATCAAAGAATGTTGTTGGGATGCAAAGGAACTCTTGTGCTTATATTTTACACCACTCATCGAAGGCCAGGCTTAAGGCTCATTTCCTCTGTAATGATCAAGGGATGTCAAACATCTTTTCAGGTGATTATTTTCCATCCATGTATACATGGACAGTGAAGTATTTCTTTACATCTTTTGTCCATTTTGTAATTGGGGTGTGTGTGTGTGTGAATACTTTTGAGAATTCCTTCTACATAAAATGTAAGTCCTTTGTCACCTATGTGGTTTGCAAATATTTTCTCCCATATTCTAGCGTGTCTCTTTATCTTCTTAGCAGGCTCTTTCACATAGCAAAAGCTTTATATTTTGTTAAAGTTCGATTTATTGATTTTTTTTTCTTTATAGATCATGCTTTTGGTGTCATGTCTAAAAAAAATAACTAAGCTGTAGGTCCCAAAGTTTTCTCCTATGATATTTTCTAAAAGTTTTATAGTTTGTATATTAAATTTATGTCTATGATTAATTTTGAGTTATTTTTGCATAAGGTACGAGATGGGTTGAGCTCATTCTCTTCTGTGCAATTCCATTTGTTCCAGTATCATTGATTAAAAAGACTGTCCTCCACTATATTGCTTTTTTACCTTTGTCAAAAATTAGTTGGGTGTCCTTTTTTAAAAAAAAAAAATATTTTATTTGTTTATTTGACACCTAGAGAGAGAACACAAGTAAGCAGAGTGGCAGGGAGAGGGGCAGAGAGAGAAGCAGGCTCTCTGCTGAGAGCCTGATGCGGGGCTCGATTCCAGGACCCTGGAATCATGACCCGAGCTGAAGGCAGCCGCTTAACCAACTGAGCCACCTGGGCGCCCCAGTTGGGTGTCCTTGTATGGGTTATTTCTGTGTTCTCTATTGTTTCATTGATACATGCCTCTATGGGTTAATACAAATTTTGTGTAATGTTTCAAAATGTTTCCTACCATTCAAGGTAGTCACCTGTTGGCTATAGTTCATTACTGTGCTCAACCAGGACCTCTTACTCATTACGGTCCTGAAATAAGTTTTTTCGGTCTGTCAAGGAGCTATAGAGAATCTTGAATATTGTCTTCTAATGGTATTGTGTGAATTTCCTCATAGAAACATCTACTTTCTATATTAAAATTTTTTGAAATTATCAAGAATAAGAAACTTTCAAGTTTATCTTTATATCATTTATTACTTAATGTTTATGTAATCCAAATGTTTCACATTTCATTTCCCTTTAATGTGCAACTTTCAGCAACCTGAATCCCCCTTCCTATGGAAATTCCATTTCTTTCTTTCAGATGTCTCTCAGAATACTCTCTCATGCTTACATGTTGCCCCCATGTATCCTGGTTGGCTGTCACTTTAGCTGGCCATCTGGCCTTGACCTCCACTTAGCTCCTCTGTAGGCCCTTCTCACTGCCTTGAGATAGGTCTTCAATGTGCTGCTGCAGTTCTCTCTATGCTACTTTGCTTCAGGTATGGGCAGAGATGTGCAGACAGCCATCCCTAAATTCCCCATCATAGTAGGTTGGACCAGGTTGTCTGTTTAACGAGATTTCATTGAAGCCTTGAGTACAATTCAGAGGATTGAAACTACTTGAAGTAGTATATGAAAATGTTTTCAGTGACATGACATGAGGACATGGAGTTTTAGATCTTTGCACCTAACTGCCATTGTCAACATGGAGTAAATAGAAGTAGTAGCCACAGGGAAAGGGAGTCTCAACCACAAAGATGAACACACAACTAAAACTCACTAACCACTTAGGAAAGCAACACCATGAAAGAAAGATAATAAATAAATTCAAAAGTCAACACCTGAGCAAACAGAGTGAATAGGTAAAAAAAATCTTTACTGTATCCACCAAATGAGAAATCCTACTATAAGATAGAGCCAGTTGGGGATTCTAGAAATATAAACATAATTTTAAAAATCTAAATAGATACAGATTGTCAAATTTGTTGGTGTAGAGTTGCTCATAGTATGTTCTTATAATAGTTTGTATTTCTTTGGTGTTAGTTGTGATCTCTCCTCTTTCATTCATGATTTTATTTATTTGGGTCCTTTCTCTTTTCTTTTTGATAAGTCTGGCCAGGGGTTTATCAATTTTATTAATTCTTTCAAAGAACCAGCTCCTAGTTTAGTTGATTTGTTCTATTGTTTTTTTGGTTTCTATTTCATTGATTTCTGCTCTGATCTTTATGATTTCTCTTCTCCTGCTAAATTATCAGAAGAATGAGATAACTAAAGAACCAATTACAAAGTGGGAGTATTGAAAATTTTTAAGGAATTCTTCAAGATTATAAGGCAAAAAGGTAACATACGAGAGAAAAATAGAGAGACGTGGAAAATAATTTCAGAAACCCCAACACAACTATGGTAGATGTTGCTCATTAACAGGAGTTGCAGAAGAGGAGAGCACAAAGAATCGAGAAGGGGAAATAATCAAAAGAATAATGGAAGGAAATTTCCCAGACATAAATCTTTGAATTTATAGTACCCACCAAAAGCTAAATAAATGAAAAAAAGGCCTACACAGATGAATCATGATAAAATTTTGTATATCAGAGATAAAGAGAAAAGTCAGAAACATTTTCAGAGAACAGAGAAAGCAAAGCAAAACAAAATAACTGAGGCTATCTACAAAGGAAAAAGATCCGGGATTTCATGCTAAGGAAAACTATACCTCTTCCAGAGAACTAATTTTTCCCCCTTTCGGTAAAAGAGTTATGAAACTATCATATTTCCCTTTTTGCTCCAAATAACAGGAAGCTATGATGATTAAGCTCTGTAGCATGTTAACTAACATGATAGAATATCTGAATTTTTGTTCTTGGTTGTCACTTTTTTTATTAACTTTTTATATAATTTAAAATTTTTTAATTGTAGCAAAATACATATAAATAAAATTTACTATCATAACCATTTTTAAGTATACAATAATGTTAAGTACATTCACATTGTTCTGCAACCAATCTAAAGAACTCTTTTCATCTTAAAAAACCACAACTGTATACCCATGAAAAAAACAATTCCCCATTTCCTCTTCCCTCATTCCTTAGCTACCCCCATTCTACTTTCAGTCTCTATGATTTTGACTGTTCTGCATATGTATAAATGGATTCATATGTATTTGTACATTTGTGACTGGTTTGTTTTTCTTATAGCTTTAAGTTTCGTGCATGTTGTACCAGGTGTAAGAATTTCCTCCCTTTTCAAGGCTGAATACAGTTCTGTTGTATGTATATACCACATTTTGTTTATCCATTTAGCTATTAATTGAAACAGGTTGCTTCAACATTTGGTTATTATGAATAATGCTGCTGTGAACATAAGTGTATAGATGTCTTTCCAAGGCCCTGCTTTTAATTCGCTTCAGTATATAGTGAGAAGCTGGATCATATGGAAATCTCTTTAAATTTTTGAGGGATTGTTATGCTGTTTTCCAGAATACTAAACCATTTTATCCCACCAATAGTGTACAGGAGTTCCAAATATTTCTATATCCTTCCCAACACTATTTTTTTTTCATTGTTTGTCAGTAACCATCTAATGTGTATGAGGTGGTATCTTGTTGTGGTTTTGATTGACATTTCTCTAACAATAAATGATGTTGAGTGTGTTTTCATACTCTTACCCATTCGGAAATCATTGGAGAAATGTCTTTTGCCTGCTTGGTAAGTTTATTCCCAAGTATTTTATTCTTTTTAGTGCCATCATAAATGGAATTGTTTTCTTAATTTCTTTATAAATTATTCATTGAAATAGAAATGCAACTGATTTTTACATGTTGATCTTGCATATGGTGACTTTCCTAAATTAGTTTATTCTATCAGGTTTTGTGTGTATGTGTGTGTGTGTGTGTGTGCAATTTTTAGGGTTTTCTGCATATAAAATTATGTTGTCTTTGAACAGAGGTAATTTCACTTCTTCCTTTCCAATTTGGTTGTCTTTCATTTCTTTTTCTTGACTAATTGTTCTGGCTGAGATTTTCAGTACCATGTGGACTGGAAGGATGAAAATAAATCTCTTGTCTAGTTCCTGATCTTAGAGGGAAAGCTCTCAGTCTTTCATCAATGATGTTAGCTGTGGGCTCTTCACATATGGTCTTTATTTTGTTGAGGGAGTCACCTTTTATTCTTAGTTTGTTGAGTGTTTATATCATGAAGAGGTGTTAAATTTTGTCAAATGCTTTTGCTGCATCAATTAAGATGATCATAATTTTGGGGCCTTGGTTTTTTGTTTGTTTTTTGCCTCTTCATTCTGTTCATATGTTGTATAACATTGTTTGATATTTGAATGCTGAACCTTCACTGAATTCCAGGAATAAATCCCCCTTAATCATGATGTATAATCTTTTTATGTGTTGTTGAATTCTGTCTGCCAGTATTTTCTTGAGAATTTTAACAGCAAGATTCATCAGGGATACTGGTTTGCAGTTTTCTTGTATTGCAGTATATTTGTTGGGATTTGGTAGCAGTGTAATGCTGGCATCATAAGTATTCCCTCCTCTTTAATTTTTTGGAAGAGCTTGAGGAGAATTGGTGTTAATTCTTCCTGAAATATTTGGTAGACTTCACAAGTGAAGTTTTCTGGTTCCAGGCTTTTCTTTATTTGAAGTTTTTGATTATTGATTCAACTTCCTTACGTTTCATGTCTGTTCAGATTTTCTATCTCTTTATAATTTAGTCTTGGTACATTTCAGGTTCCTAGGAATTTGTCCATTCGTGTGGGATTTTCTTGGTGTACAATTGTTCATAGTACTCTACTATAACAACTTTTATTTCTGTAAAATATAATATCCCTTCTACAATTATAATTTTAGTTATTCGAGTCTTCTCTTTTTTTCATAATCAATCTAGCTAAAGTCTTGCCAAATTTGTTTATACTTTCAGTGAACGAACTGTTGGTTTCACTGATCTTTTTCTATTCTCTATTTTGTTTATCTATCCTTGAATCTTTATTATTTTCTTCCTTCTTCTATCGTTGTGTTTGATTTGTTCATCTTTTTCAGTTTCTTAAGGTGTAAAGTTATTGATTTGAGATCATTGAGATCTTTTTTCCTTTTTAAAATAAGCATTTGCAACTACAGATTTCCCACTTAACACTGCTTTTGCCAAATCCCTAAATTTGATATATTTTCATTTTCATTTGCCTCAATTTTCTAAATTCTTTTGTGACTTCTACTATGACTCAATGATTGTTTGAAAATGTGTTGCTTAGGGGCACCGGAGTGGCTCAGTCAGTTAAGTGTCCAATTCTTTTTTTTTTTTTTTAAAGATTTTATTTATTTACTTGACAGAGATCACAAGTAGGCAGAGAGGTAGGCAGAGAGAGAGGAGGAAGCAGGCTCCCCACTGAGCAGATAGCCCAATGCAGGGCTCGATCCCAGGACCCTGGGACAGTGACCTGAGTCGAAGGCAGGGGCTTTAACCCACTGAGCCACCCAGGCATCCCTGTGTCCAATTCTTGATTTCAGCTCAGATCATAATCTCAAGGTCATGAGATCAAGCCCTGTGTCGGGCTCTATGCTGAATATGGAGCCTACTTAAGATACTCCCTCTTCTATCCCTCTCCCATCCCCATTCATGCTCTCTCACACTCTCTCTCTAAAAAAAGTGTGTTTAATTTCAAAATATTCTTGCGTTTTCCAGTTTTCCTTCTGCTATTAATGTATATTTTCATTACATTTTAATTGGAAATATCATTTATATAATCAACTTTTAAAATTTATTAAGACATTTTTGTGGCCTAATATATAGCTTAATCTGGAGAACGTTTATGTGCACTTGAGAAAAATGTGTATCTTGCTGCTGGATAGAGTGTTCTATATATGCCTGTTAGATCCAATTGGTCTATAATGTTGTTCAAGTTCTCTATTTCCTTATGGATCTTCTTTGTGGTTGTTCTATCTATTACTGATAATGTGTTATAGGTCTCCTATTATTATTGTAGAACTTTCTATTTTATCCTTCAGTTTTGTCAATGTTTGTTTCATATATTTAGGAGCTCTGATGTTTGGTGCTATATTTGCACAACTTATTCCTTCTTGGTAAATAAACACTTTCATTATTATATAATGTCCACCTTTGTGTCTTCTAACACGTTTTGACTTAAAGTCTTTGAAATTAATACAGTCACTCTGCCCAATTTTTGTTACCATTTATGTGGAATATCCTTTTCTATCCTTTTGCTTTCAACCTATGCATGTCTTAAATCTAAAGTGAGTCTTATAAGGCAACCCCATGGAATGGGAGAAGATATTTGCAAATGACAGTACAGATAAAGGGCTGTTATCTAAGATCTTACAGATAAAGTGTTAGTATCCAAGATCTATAAAGAACTTCTCAAACTCAACAGCCAAAAACCAAATAGTCAAGTCAAATAATGGGCAGAAGACATGAACAGACACTTCTCCAAAGAAGACATACAAATTTCTAACAGACACATGAAAAAATGTTCTATATCATTAGCCATCAGGGAAATTCAAATCAAAACCACACTGACATACCACATCACACCAGTTAGAATAGCCAAAATGAACAAGACAAGAAACAACAAGTGTTGGAGAGGAAGTGGAGAAAGGGGAACCCTTTTACACAGTTGGTGGGAATGCAAGTTTGTACAGCCACTTTGAAAAAAGTGCAGAGGTTCCTCAAAAAGTTAAAAACAGAGCTACCCTCTGACCCAGCAATTGCACTACTGGATATTTATCCCAAAGACACAAATGTAGTGAAAAGAAGTGCCATATGCACCCTAATGTTTATAGTGGCAAAATCCACAATAGCCGAACTGTGGAAGAAGTCGAGATGCCCTTCAGCAGACAAATGGATAAAGAAGACATGGTCCATATATACAATGGAATATTACTCAGCCTCAGAAAGAATGAATACTCAGTATTTGCATCAACATGCTTGGAACTGGAGGACATTAAGTGAAATAAGTCAAACAGAGAAAGACAACTATCATATGGTTTCACTTATTTGTGAAACATAAGGAATAGTGTGGAGGACATTAGAAGGAAGGGAAAAATGAAGGCAGGGGGGCAGAAATCAGAATGGGAGATAAACCATGAGAAACTATGGACTCCAGAAATCAAACTGAGAGTTTTAGAGGGGAGCGGAGGGGGAGAATGGGTTAGGCCGGTCATGGGTGTTAAGGAGTGCATGTATTGCGTGGAGCACTGGGTGTTATACGCAAGCAATCAATCATGGAACGCTACATCAAAAACTGATGATGAAAAAAAAACAATGAATACTGTTACACTGAAAAAAAATTAAAAAAAAAGAATCAAACAAAAAAAATTTTTTTTAATTAAAAGAAAACACTATTATAAATCCAAAAGTAGATGCAAAAGGAATTTTAAAAAACTGAAAACTTTTAAAAGAAATGGAACAATTTACAAATGTTAAAACTTGACTACTATAAACTTCAAAATCCAAAAAACAACATATGTGTATTAATTAGGTAATTGATATGCCTCTAAAACTTTTTTCCTTTGTTTTTGGTAGTATACTTTTCATATGTCAATGACTTTGTACTGTTTTCTATAGTAAGAATACTATTGGTAGTGCTTACATGTGTGTGCCCTATAAACACAAAAATTCTAAAGAATTTTCCTCCACATGATTCCTACCAAAAAAGGGAGGGGAAATGTTTGACATATTTAAAATGGTATATGCTATGTAATCAAGTATATTTGTGACAGTAGAGAACTTCCATTTTGACTTGAGTATCATGAGTATCAATAAAAACCAAATCATTTGCTTACAAATCTTAAAAAAAAAAACAAAAAAAAAACCTGATGATGTACTATACGGTGATTAACATAACAAAATAAATAAATTAATTAATTAATAAATATAATAAGGACATTCTCTTCACCAAAATGAAAAAATGAAAAAATAAATAAATAAATAAAGTGAGTCTCTTGTAAATCGCATATGGTTGAATCTTATTTTTTTCATCCTTTTTCTTAATCTATGTCTTTTGATTTGGGGAGTTAAATCCATTTACATTTAGATTTATTACTGATCTGGAAAGATTATTGGCATTTTGTTATTTGTTTTCTGCATATGTCTTACAGCTGTATGCCCCTCATTTCTTCCTTAACTGCTTTCCTTTTTTTTTCTAAGTGATATTATTTTATTATCATGATTATTTTTCTTTTTTTAATTGTAGTATACTTGACATGCAATGTTACATTCATTTCAGGTGCAGAACATGGTGATTTGACAAGTCTATATATTATGCTATAGTTACCGCAAGTCTATACATTATGCCGTAGTTACCATCTGTCACAGTGCTATTAGAATACATAAGCTAATTCTCTGTGCTGTGCCTTTTATCCCTGTGACTTATTCATTCCACAACTGGAAGCCTGTACTTCCCACCCCCCTTCACCCATTTGCCTATCTCCTACACACCTCCTCTCTGACAATTATCTGTATTTATGGGTCTATTTTTGCTTTTTTTTGTTTGTTCACTTGTTTTTATTTTGTAGATTCCACATATAAGAGAAATAATACAGTATTTGCCTTTCTCTGTCTGATTTGTGTTCCCTTTTATTTGGTTGGTTTTTTGTAGTGACACATTTTTATTCTGTTCTCTTTGTGTGTGTGTTCTATAGACATTTTTTCCAGTTACCTAAATTATAATAATTTATTTTAAACTCTTACTAACTCAAGTTCAATTGAATGCAAAAACTCTACTCCTTCATATCTCTGCACTTGACTTGTTTTTGATTGATGTCACCAATTACATCTTTATATATTGTGTGCCTATTAATGTAGATTTATAATATATTTTATGCTTTTGCCTTTAAATCCTATAATAGAATAAAAGTAGAGTTGTGAATCAAAAATAGAGTATACATGATTTATATTTATCCATGTATTTAAATTTTTTTTTAAAATTTTATTTATTTGGCGGGGGCAGAGAGAGAACAGGAGAGGGTCAGAGGAAGAAGAGTGAAAGAATCTCAGTCAGACTCCCTGCTGAGCATGGAGGTCTCCATGGGGCTCAATCTCAGGACACTGAGATCATGACCTGAGCCAAATCAAGGGTCAGATGCTCAACCAACTGAGGCCCCCAGGTCCCCCATGTCCATGTATTTATTTTTATCAAAAAACTTTATATTTTTGTATGGCTCTGAATAACTGTCTAGTGTCCATTCATTTCAACCTGAAGGACTCTCTTTAGCATTTCTTGTAGAGCAGGTCTGGTGGTAATGAACTACTTCAGGTGTTTATCTGGCAATGTTTTAATTTCTCCCCCATTTTCAAAGGACAGTACTCTCAGTCAATGGTTTTTTTCCTTTAGCAGTTTTAATATATCACCCTATTGCCTTCTGGCCTGCGAGGTTTCTGCTGAGATATCCACTGATAATGTTATTGAGGGTCTTTGGACATGTTGAATTGCTTTTCTTTTGATACTTTCACAATTCTTTGACTTTCAACAGTTTGATTATAATGAGTCTTGGTTTTCCTATTTGGAGTTTGTTGAACTTTTTGTATTTGTGTGTCTATATTATTCCTCAAATTTGGGGACTTCCTAATCATTATTTCTTCAGATAAGCTTTTTCTCTTGTTCTTCTGACCATTCTCTTAGTGTAGGTCTATCTGACACTGTCCCTTAGCCCCTATACTCTCTTACTTTTCTCATTCTTTTTTCTTCTCAGACTTGATTATTTCAAATGACTTGTTTTCAAAGTTGCTTATTCTTTCTTTTGTCTTTTCAAGTCTTCTACTGAAACTTTCTATTGAAGTTTTCAATTGTTATGTTTTTCAGCTGTAGAATTTCTGTTTTGCTCTTTTCAGTAATATCTATCTCTTGTTGATATTCTCATTCTGTTCCTTTCTCATTTTCCTGATGTTGTTTGTCATGTTTTGCTTTAGCTCATGGGGCATTTTAAAGACATTTAAAGTTTTTGTGGAGTAAGGCTGAAGCCTCTGATAATTTTCAATTCCTGGAGTATTATTTTTCTCTTTTTTTTTTTTTCAAAGATTTTATTTATTTATTTGACAGAGAGAGATCACAAGTAGGCAGAGAGGCAGGCAGAGAGAGAGAGAGGAGGAAGCAGGCTCCCTGCCGAGTGGAGAGCCCGATGCGGCACCCGATCCCAGGACCCTGAGATCATGACCTGAGCCGAAGGCAGCGGCTTAACCCACTGAGCCACCCACGAGCCCCCTGGAGTATTATTTTTCTTTTGAGTAGACCATGTTTCCATGTTTCTTTGTATGCCTTGTGATCTTTTGTTAAAAATTGAAAATTGGGTATTTGAAAAGAACAGTCTCTAGGTTTTTGTGGACTGGGTCTGTGCAGAAATAAATCTTCATTAATTAGTTTAGTGTGGATTCTCAAGGTCCTCTCAAGCCTCTTCTGAGCATGTGTTGTCCCATCCTGTTTGTGTGCTTTTCCCCAAATTCCCCTGTATATATGTTTGCTTTTAGATGTCTTAATTTCCTGTGAGTCTTGCCCGTGCTCTTCTCAAGGACTCAGATTTCTGGTGTATTCCTCTGCCCATAATCTCTTGACCCAGGTGCCCACAGGTCTGCAGCCTTCCTGCAGCTCTCATGTCACAGTGCTCACCACTGCTTTTGGATATCCAAACTATGCCACCATCCCATCTGTGTCCTAGGAAGGTGAGACAGAAATTAGTACCCCGGGCATCCCCAAACAAGCCAGAATATCACAAGCAAGTTCCACATTTTTTTCTTTCTCTTTCAAGGGAGGTACCAACGAATGGGCATTTTCCAACCTCAGAGCACTGGGGAGGAAATGGGGCAAGGATTGGCAGAAACGCCTGAAATTTCCTACCCTTTTGGGTGTGACGTTCTTTGGTTAGTCATTCACTGGTTTGCTACAACTTTTTAACTGATTTCTAGAATTCTCACAAAACTACTTTTGTCTGTAAGTTGTATATTTGGTGTTTCTGTGGGAGAGTAGGTGTAGACTTTACTAGTCTGCCATCTGGCTGAAGTTACTCTTCTGTGTAAGTCTTCTGATGTAAGTAACCTTACATCATTTTGGAAATATGTCATGAAACAGTTGAATGAAATGAAACCATGCTGATTAAGAGAGAAGCAAATTATAGAATATTAATGTATTTGTGCTTTAGAGAATTGAGTAGAAGAAACTAAGTTTTTTTTAGACATTGGTGCTCAGAGTAAGTGCAAGGAAGTGCTAAAGGAGCTGTGAATGGCGGTAGTCTAAATTGTTATAGACCTGGGGAACGGAAGTTTAAAAAAGACCTCCAAATAACCTTTAATTGACCAGAAAGTAATAAGATAATATTTAGTGATTGAGTTCTAACATATGGAGATTAAAGTACTCAGTTGGGGCTTAAAAGTTTTTATTTTGCAAAATAGGTTTTTCATCTGTTTAGAGTATGTTCATTTGCGAGACAAAGAATATTGTCTCCCCATGGTTTAATATATTCAGTTACTTTTTCTCATAAGGAAAATCTAGAGGTAGAAAGAGTCAGGGGGTGGTTCAGCAGCTCAGTAATGCCAGAATGTGTGTGGGCATGCTTCTGGCCTTGCCTCGTGGTTGCAGATTGGTTCCTGCTGCCCCATATTCGGAGCAGAAAGAAGAGCAAAGTTGGTTCCAATTATCAGACTCTTTATCAGGAAAGCACTGAGAGACTTCAGCTTACAGCTCACTGGCCAGAATATGGTCACATGGCCTTTTTTTGCTACAGAGGAGTCTGAGAAATTGAGTCTACATTTCCTGCCTATGCTGATAGAAGGTGGCAAGAGAGAAGCAGGGTGGGAATGTCTGTTGGGTAAACTGATCCAGGGGTATTCAATGAGGAAAATTCTACTTGGTTCTCAGGTAAGTAAGCAAGAAATTCTGTGCCTTCGTTTCATCACAGACTTCCAGTCTCCACAGTCGTACTCTGATAGAGTGGTGCATGCACAAAGTGTATTTCTCAGTTTCTGTTTTAAGATAAAATTTGTATTTTGGAACAAACGCTTATGTTGCTTTTTCCCCCTGTTAACAATTTTTGACCTTTTTATTAACTCATTCTGACCACATTTATTAGGTGTCATCTATGTGATAGTAATTATAGTAGATACTGATACTTCAGAGATGAGTAAGATCCTTAGCTTCCAGCGGTTCATAGTCCAGAAGTTAAACGCTTTGAGGTAAACAATTACATATATGCAATTGTAATTTATTTTAAAAAGCATTGCTGTGCATATATGATGATATGTACATGCAGCTCTTGCGATGTGCATATTCTTAGTCTGCAGACAGTCTTTTGAGTTTGTGGGTTTTGCTTGGAGATTCAGGGAAAACAGTTTAGAGATGACTTACAGTTCGTTAAGCAAATGCCACTGTAATGATACCACCTTTCTTTAAGCTTTATATTGTCCCTGAAGTCATTGAAGTCTATAGATCTTTTATGTATTTATTTTTTTTAATATTTTATTTATTTATTTGACAGAGAGGGATCACAAGTAGGCAGAGAAGGGGAAGCAGGCTCCCTGCTAAGCAGAGAGCCCAATGCGGGGCTCAATCCCAGGACCCTGGGATCATGACCTAAGCCGAAGGCAGAGGTTTAACCCACTGAGCCACCTAGGCACCCCGAAATCTATAGGTCTTTTACATGAGGCCCGTTTACCCAACCTGATGATAATACAGTGGTTTGAATTTAGGTTCCAGTGTTATGCTTGAAAACTAAGAATGTCATTGACATTTAACTTTATGTCTAAAAAGAACTTGTGAGTGACTACATCTGGTTCTGTTGATGTACTCAGGTCCTGAGTAAGAATAAGAATATGAATCAACTGCACCTGGCAGCCTGAGGCATTCCATTTTCCAGCCCCTGAGATCTGCTGCTCCCAAGCAGACCACATGGAATGATTCCCCTTTCACTTCTGCTTCAGGAGCTCACAACTGCCTGGAATCATGAGAAACTTTCATTCCACTTCTTGGCTAGGAATCTTCTCCCATTTTCCTCATTGGATTACATGAGACCAGGCCATGGCATGAAAGCTTGCTTTCCTTTACCTCTACTTTATGATTCCATATCTCTGCAAAAGTCCCTTGTTTAGAAGTCCACAAAACTCCAGTCTTTGGGCCAAATACTGTAGCTGTAAAGTCTGGGAGCTAAGAAGGGATTTTATATCTTTAATTCATTGAAAAACCCAAAAAGAGGACTTTTTTGGTGACATGTGAAAATTACATGAAATTCAAAATTTAGTGTCCACAAACACACTTTTATTGAAACACAACAACGTTCATTTGTTTACCCACTTTCTGTAGCTCGTTTTGAACTACAATGACCAAGTTGGATAGTTGCCACAGAGACCATATTATCTACAAAGCCTAAAGTATATACCATCTGGCCCTTTACAGAAAAATTTTACCAACATCAGATTTAGAAGAAAAATGTCTGCCTCTGGCTATAGAAATGAAATCCATAATCACATTAATAAACTACTCTAACCAGACTGGGATTGCCAATCACCTGCCAGTATACCGAGTTGTAGAGGCATTGACACTATTGCATGGCAGTGGTGGATGGACATTTTTAGCAGCAGAACTGTTTTTTCAAATAATTTTTATTAGTTTACTTGTTCAATATGATATGTATATTTTATATAATTTTATTTTATATTTTTATGTTATATATTTTATAACATAATATATATTTTATATACAAAATTTGTATATTTAGATATACAAAAATAATATGAATACACACATTTCGGATTGGTCCCTGGATTCATCTCTAAAGTCCCTCTGGTGGTCTCTAAAGTTCTGTGGCTCTAGGTTTACCTGAAATCTCAGCATCTATACTCTTAGAAGGACTCTGTCATTGCTAGGAGGAGCTCTACATGACTGGGGTTTTCACTGTTCCCACCTTTAGTAAATGGTGCTGATAATCTCTACAAACCAAAAACCTGCATGTCAACTGTCACAACCTTTCCTCTCCTTTATCCCCACATTCAATTTACCACCGAGCTCCATCAGTTCTAGCTCCTAAATATCTTGCGTGAGTATCCTTGTTTTGCTTTCCACCATCACCTCTCTACCCAACATGCACTTGGACTCTGGGAAAAGTCATCCAGTGATGTCATTATTCACTCTTGCTCCCCTGAAATTACTCTCCATAAAGCAGGGGAGGCTTTTAAAAACAGATCTGGTGAGAGACTCCCTAGTTTTGACCCCTTCAGTGTCTTCCCCTTGACTGCCTCTCCAGGCCCACCTCTTATCTCAGTCATATTGGTCTCCTTTCAATTCCTTTACTGAGTAGTGGTCTGCTCAGCCTCAGGGCCTCCTCGCCTGCTATTCCTTCCTCTCTTGCTCCCTCTGTTCTTTAGTTCTTGGTTTTTGTTTACAAAGGGAAATGTTGAATATTTATCTTATTCCAGATACTGTATTAATTGCTCAGAATACAGATAATGAAATGACATAATCCTGTCCAATATAGACCTTACAATCTAAGAAGGGATACTTAGGTATATTAGGGGTATACCTAAGGGATATATTAAACAAATAATCTTCAAATAATTACAGTTGTGATCAATGATAAGCTGAAAGATAAGCAGGAAGATTTCAGGGAGCAAAATGGAAGTATTGATTTTATCTTGTAAACACAGGGAAAACATTGTGGGAAGAATATTTAAGCTGACTCTCATAGGAGGAACAATTATTCTTTAGGTAAGAGAGAGAAGAAAATTCTAAGCCAAGGAAAATAGCATGTACCAAGTCCTAGGCTAAAAAGAATTGAAAGGGATCTAGTTCCAGAACATGAAGAGGAAGGGAGACATTGACTTAAATAAAGGGATGGCCCAGATCAGGATAGAGTCTGGTAGGCTCTGTTAAGCATTCTGGCCATTGAGGAATTCAGATTTAGGTGTCTTTTCCTCCAAGAAGCCTTCCTTCATTCCCCAGCTGGATGAGGCAACCAGCCCCCACTCTTTGTTCTGACATCACACACATATGGTTCCACAGTCTCTCTTCTTTGCTGACCTTTATTGCCTTGTCTCTTTTCCCTGCTAGCCTGAGAGCTCCACGAGGATAAGAAATTTGTCTCCTTCATTGCTATTTGTCTGTGCTAGCACAGTGCTTGGAATACAGTTGAGAGTTCAATATAGGTGTGTTAAATAAATGAATGCCCCTCCTTTTCTCTCGCTGTCTAAACACGGGCTCTTCTGGTGCTTCCCAGAAGTGTGGAGGTCACCAGATATTCTTGCAATGGCCCTATTTATGGATCATTCTCCTTGATCATTAGAATAGCCTCTCCCCTGCCCTCCTGACTTCTGTTTTCTTGCTTCTCATTACCATCCTTCCCGCTGCTCCCTAGAATACTATCCCAAAGTAAAATTTGGATCATGTCTTTAAAAAAGTATTTTTCTACCCTCACAGACCCTTCATCACTTCTCCCTGCCCACAGAATAAACGCTAAGCTCCTTTGTTGCTGTCCTAAATCATCCATGAGTTGACCTTGACTTATGGATCTTATCTATCTTTGGTCTTATCTATCTATGGTCTTATCTATCTTTCAGTTCATGTATTCTGACCTCTGATCATAGCCCAGTTCCCCACCATGTCAGATGCTCAGATATGCCCTATTCCAGCTGTGGTACCAAGAAGGAATACCTTTCTCTTTCTTCTCTGTCGATGTTTGGCTCGTCCTTTGCCATCCAGAAGAATCCCAGCATTCTGTTCTTTTTACTGTTTCCATAGCCCAGGGGTTCCCAAAGTACAGTCCCTGACCAGCAGCAAACTTGTCTGATGGGAAAATTCTCAGGTCTTACCATAGACTTACTGAAAACCTGGAGTGCTGGGCGGGGAGGGTGCGTGGGGGGATGGAGGTATAAGCTGGTTGAACAAACCTTCTAGGTGATTGTCATGCACATTAATGTTTGCCCAGCTAATGGCTGTACTTCTATTTTAAGATTTTAGAGTGCATTAAGTTCTGGCTAATTATTTACTTGTCAGTATCCCTTATTAGAATATAAGTAGCCTGAAGGCAAGAACTAGATCACATCCATTTTATCTCTGCCACAGTGGAGGAAATGAAATGTCAATGAAGTACAGGATACTTATGGGTAGTGGGTGCTGCTCCTTTTATTCCTAACGCAATTTAAGGTTTCCCCCTCTGCAAGTAAATTTATTTGGAAAGGAAGATAAATTATGTTGCTATACATGATATTACATTACACTATATTTCATCACACACACATATATGTATCTATCTATATCTACCTATCTCCCTCTCTACCACTATAGTAATTAATTCACCTGCAACATTCTTAATGATAAATCCCAGACTTGAGTCTTAGGAACCTGCTAAAAAGAAAGTTCTCTAAGGGGAAGCTGATTTGTCTTGCCTAGTTAGGATTTAGGATTTTTAGCCCTGCTTCTCAGACTTTCACATAGATATGAATCACCTGGGATCTTTTTAAACTAAAGTTTCCTGATTCAGTTGGTCTGTGGAGAGGCCCATGAGTCTGCCTTTCTCACAGGCTCCCCGGTGGTGCTGCTAGTCTGAGTGGGCCTCAGAGGGAAATTTCACAAATGACCTACCTTCTTGCAAACTAGCTATGTCGTTTTTGTCTTGCACAAGGAGATTTGGCATGAGTACAACTTCTTTGTGGTATTTTTATTCATGTGTGGGTCAAAGGCCCTCGCCAGTGGTTCTCAACCCTGGTTACACTTTTGAATCATCTGGAGATGGTTTTAAAAAATACCAGTGCCCAGGATCTACTCTCTGAGAGCCAGATTTAATGAACCACAGCCCTAGGCAATGAAGTAAAAAAGGTGCAGAAATTACTGTTATGTTCCACACAGCAGATCTATGACAAGTCTGCCCTTGAGAAGTTTTTCATCTAAATGGTAAGATGGTACAATGCATATTAACAAGGACTTAACATAAAATTATTAAAAGGAAAAACAAAAAGCAATCTTTGTTCATGATATAAAATATGACAGACCACCTACAGGAATAGTTGAAAACCAAACCAAATTGTTATTTGGGAGAATAGGAATCTTGCCTACTTGCTTGGATGATGAGGTTAGACCATCATTATTATTGTATATGGCCCATTTGAAGATATTATAGCTGAAATACATTGAATTACGTTCCAATTCTTTATTTCATACCTTGTTACAGAATTGTGAGACATATATGCTCTTGTTGTGTTGACTTTGCAATGCCTCCCATAAGAGCAGGAACAGCATATTTTCTTTTCTCATTGATGTTGGGATGGACCAATGGAATGTCACAATACAAAGACTTTAAATATTTTTTTTAAGATTTTATTTATTTGACACACAGAGAGAGATCACAAGTAGGCAGAGAGGCAGGCAGAGAGAGAGAGAGAGGGAAGCATGCTCCCCACAGAGCAGAGAGCCCGATGTGGAACTCAGTCCCAGGACCCTGAGATCATGACCTGAGCCGAAGGCAGAGGCTTAACCCACTGAGCCACCCAGGCGCTCTCAAAGACTTTAAATGTTTTGCTTGGCTTCTTGTACTTCTGCTGTTCCACAAAAAAGACCCCACTGAGGGGGGTGCCTGGGTGGCTCAGTCAGTTAAGTGTCTGTCTTTGGCTCAGGTCAATGTCTCAGAATCCTGGGATCAAGTCCCATGTTGGGTTCCCTGCTCAGCAGGGAGCCAGCTGCTTCCTCTCCCTGTGCCCCTACAGTGAGGAGTCTCCTTCTCCCTCTGCTCTCACTGTTGCTCTCTCCTTCAAATGAATAAATAAAATGTTATTGTTTTTAAAGATCACACCTAGGATAGCAGAGGTTCTGACTCACCTCCAGGAGACTTGGGTGCAGCTCAGAGATTTTTAAATATTAAACACAGGTAATTCACTGACTTCGTTTAAGGTAGAAAGTTGAACAGACAATGTAGATGCATTTTGCCCAATACATTTAAGTTCTCTTAATCAGTGACACATCTGAAGTATACTTTATTGGATGATTTCTGTGATGGAATCATCACTGTTTAATTGTAAAATAAGGATACAGTGGTTAGGGTTTATAAAGTCAGAGTATTCAGTTTGGAAACTTCTTTATTTTGAGAATGTGCTATTATCTCTTTTTTGATTAAATTGTTTCTTTTTTGAAATGATATGATAGTTGGTTAGCTATGTTTTTTTCCCTTACTTAGTTGGAAATTGAATGTTAGAAATCTTGCCTATTTTCCTAATTTTGGTGGCGTGCAGGAGGAGTTGCAGAATTTTCATGGCATATGAATCCAAAAGCTAGGAGACCACATTTATAATCCATTAACTTCATCCAGTGTAGAGAAATCAAATTTAGAAGATGAATATTAGCTGAGGATTAAATGAACCTGTAGGCAGAGGTCCTTCCTAGTTGCTGATAGGACAAACAAAACATGCCCTACAAGAAACCCATACTAATTAGATGTTATACCACAGCACCGTGTTTTGCCATCAGTTTTTGTTTTGCTTGTTTGTTTTGTGAACTTGTCTTAAATTGGTGAGGCTTCTCTGCAGAAATCAAGGATGGATAAAATAGATTTTAGCTAAGCAAATGCAGTGTTTACAACAAACCACACCTAATCATATAAAAATGTCAAAATCGCTCTTCCTAATAGTGTTATGAGGTGTTCTAAAATGATAAGCTGTTAATTTCTCTTTCTGGGATTTCTAGCTGACTGTCAAAATAATGGTAATATCACCTGATATATTTTCAATATTAAAAAAAGATTGGCAATATCTTTATAAATATGCAGTACTGCAGAATTGAGACAAATGGTACCAGTTGGCTATGAATAAACTTCCCTGATTACTGTTTGGAGGGGCTTTAACTCCTTCAACTCCATGAGGCAGCTATGACAGGGCAGAAACACAGGGACAGGCAAGACCTGGCCACCTGTATGTGCTTGGACAAGTCATTTAACCTCTCTGAACCTCAGTTTATTTATCTACAAAAGGAAGCATTTAGATTAGGTGGCTTTTAAGGTACCAGACATGAAATTCTATAATATTATATATATTCATATAATTACATTTCCAAATGAAGAGGGAAAAAATGGGGTTAGTCTGGCCAAGTTATTCCTCAATACTTTCTTAGTAAGGTAGTATTTTAGCCAATAAGGAAACAGAGCCACAGAAGGGTTAATCAACTTGCTCCAGATCACACAAAAACTTTATACTTTTGTATATGGTCTTTTGGATCCAATTTTAAATATATGTAGATCTATTTTTCCAAAAGAGCAGCCTCAAAAAATTCCCATTATCCGCATTTCACTTTAGCAGACATTAAAATTATTTTTACCCTCTTTAAGTGGATTATTAAATTCAGGGACATTTTCTGGCTTACAATTATAAATGAACTATTTCTAAATACTAAGTGCCCTGACTTTAAAGAATCTTTACATTCTCCCTTTAAAAGATAAACAAAAACCAGGGGCCATCTGGGTGGCTCAATCAGTTAACCATCTGTCTTCAGCTCAGTTAATGATCTCGGGATCCTGGGATCAAGCCCCAAGTCATTGTGGGCTTCCTGCTCAGTGGAGAGCCTGTTTCTCCCTGTCCCTCTGCCTCTCCCCCTGCTTGTGCTCTCTCTCTCTCTCTCTCTCTCTGTCAAATAAATAAATAATTCTTTGAAAAAATGATAAACAAAAACCAATTGAGTAAGCTGAAAAACAACTTGCTTTTTCCAATTATTATACATGCGCGTGTGTCTGTGTCTATGCGCCTGTGTGTGTATGTAAATGTATGTCACAGGGAGGAAAATGCTATGTCATTTTGTTTTCTCCTAACGCTTTTTACTCCCATTCATCATAATATAGGCATTACCTAATTATCTATAAAATGTGGCCCAGGTGAAAACCACCAATCCTTAGTTTTCATAAGGCGCTCGAAGCACAGAGGGGTTCATGGACGTCATCAAGGTCACACAGAACTTTACAATCCTGGCTGGGATTAGAATCTAAATTTCCTGACCCAGGCGCTTTTCTCCCATGAGGCTGTTCTCTCACAGAGGGCTTAGACTACAGCCTCCTTCGCAGGCAGGATTTGGACACTCTCGTGAAATGCTTCATTAACGGTCACAACGCTCTTGGGCATGGCTACCAGTGACATCCCCAGGTAACAGATGATGGGTTTTGAACAGGAAATCAGGGAATTTAGAGCATAAATTCACTGGAAAATAAAGTAAGGTATGAGGACAGGCTGGACTTTTACTAATAGTCAAGCCACGGCTTTCATACTGGGATTCCATTTTTTCCTCTTGGCTCATTGCTCCACCTCCACAAGCATTTGGTTTAAATCGGATACTGTCCCTGGGACTAATATTCAACAGCCCAAGATCTTGTCTTTTCAGTTTGGATTTACTTTTTTTCCCTACTAAAGCAGATTTCAGTGTATTTATAAGAACTCTGTCGATGGTACTGTATAAATAGTATTCAAACAAGTTTCCTCAACCCTAATTAGAATATTGTTTTATTACGCTGCACATTTCCTAAATCGCACACTAATTAAACATATATTGTACTTCATTATTACCCATGAACAACTATCCGTACTCAGGATTTATGGCTGTGTACTGTGGTAGTTGATGACGATATCAGCATTTCAATTTCAAATACGTTTCAGAGGTTTAGAGCTTATCTGGAAAATTAATTGCAGCTGAAAACCTGGCGTGGCCTGTTTTTACACAGACCAGCCTGGGGCTCTCCTGCTCCCAGCTCCTTTTTCTGGAACAGCTGCCAGGGGAGTGGGGTGAGGAGTGGAAGAGGGGCGTAAAAGGAGAGTGGATGGGTGGCGGGGGGAAGCAGAGAGCCACTCTTTTCAGACCTTTCCACCAATCGCTGGAGTCTGTCTGGAGGGGAAACGAAAACTCTTTTCTGCTTAATGAATGCAGTAAGTGGACGGAGTTCCCAGCACTCCATTAGCAAGCCAGCCAGCCAGCCAGGTGTTGGCCACTATCAACGTTGGCAGATTTTGTCCTTTGTTTCTTTTTTAAGCAAGGACTTCGGAGTTTCGTGGGGTTTTCTGTTTGTTGGTTTGGTGTGGTTTGGTTTTAGTTGATCTCAGCTACGGGGTTTCAAAATATGGACATGTTTGTTGGCTTAGAAGCAGATAGATGAACCTTGAAGGCAATTGGATTTTTTCCTGCCAGCTCGTCCCTCAACTTTTCCAAAGGCAGTTCAGGGAACAATAAAAGACAGCTACTCTGGCTGGTGGCCTTGCAACCCACGTACTCAGTATTCTGCTTTGTGACTTTAATTGTACTCTGCTTAGCAACATAGAAGAGCAGTTTTCCAAAGGAAAAAACAGGAGCATTTGCTTTATTTATCCATTTTTACTAATTTAACAGGAAGGTCCTGGTAATAGACTAGGAACTTTCAGTTTACCATGAACACTGAAAAGCCAAAACTCCCTGTTGGATTCAAAGGACCATTTGGTTGCAAAAAGCAGCAACCAAGAAACCCCAGGTTAAGTTAATGGAATGCAAGAACCAGAAGTATAGCTGAATATTATGAGCAGTTGGAATTATAAGCTGGGAAGTCTTCAGGAACCAAGATTGCCATTCTTTGTCATCTCTTTCTTGCCCATGCTTAGCTTCTCTTTCTTTCAATGGTGTATTTCACTTCTACCTCTTTTGAGACATCTGCTTTACCCTCTGCTTTTACTGTGATCTGGTTCTCCACACAGTTCCCAAACTCCCAGCCTTGAGGGTCTACGTGACTCTCCATTTCCAGTGACTACAACTAATTACTACTGTTCTGCTATCTCCGTTTAAATTAAGAGACAGGCTCTGATTGATTCCACTTGGGTCAGCTGTCCAGCCCAGGTCTGATCAGTTTTGATGGGTGTGATGGCACGACCACCAGTAAATATGTTACTTACTTTTGGAGAGTCTATGAAAGGAGCATTGCCAAGAAAGAGGGTGTTGGCTGGACACTTAGTGTATTGTACACACACCCTGGAAATGGCTAAATGGCAAGGAAGTGGTACCATATGTGAAAAACAGCTCATAGAAAACAGAAAAGAGTTTAATTCACTGGCTTCTAAGCATTAGAGGGCATACATACTCTCGCACTGCTTATGAAAAATGCAGATGCCACAGCTCCCTCCAGAGATGATGGTGTAGGGGTAGTTAGCAAGAATCAGTACTTTTTAATAAGTCTTTCAGATGAGTCCAATGAAAATGGTCTGTATACCTCATTTTGAAAAGCCATGGTTTCTCAACTGATCCTTAACACATTCAGGTATAGCAAGTGATTAGTGGCAAAGAACATTTTTAATGATACTTGGTGTTGGTAATGTACAAGGACCCCTGATTTTCCCATAGTGACTGGAGCAAGTTAGTGAGTGGGAATGAACTATGTCCTACATCTGAGCTTTGACTGTGATCTAGTGATAGGTGTGTATAAACAGTTCAGGATCCTATTCAGAGAAACGCCAAGTGCTTTCGTTTTACGAGGTATAGTTCCTGTCTGAAAAATAAAAGATAAATTAATTATGAAATAACATGGTCATATTAACAATGCCAGAGCAGTCGGCACTAGAGTGAAACATACCAGAGTTGATTACATTAGCTTGCCTGGGAGGATTGATACTAAACTGTCAGGAGTGACATAAAAGAACTTATATTGCTGTTAGTCCTACCTCGCAGGAGCATCAGAGAGGATAATTTAATTTCTCTCATCCTTGTTTCCACGGTTTCATACCTTCCTGAAAATGCTCATTTTAAAGCACACAGATTTATAATTTTTTCACCACCCCCCTCCCGCCAAGTTAAAAATAAACCATACGGTTGCAAGCTTCCTGTTTTGTGTGTGTTGAAGAATGCTTTCAGGTTAGCTGGTGGGCCAAATATCTACCTTCCAACACGCAGGGCTCCGCCTGTTTTACTGGATGGAAACACCAAAGCCGTGGAGGAAGAACAAAATTAAAAAGAAATTAAGATATGAGCTTCGTACAGCCAAGTACATCATCATCTTTCCACATGAGGCACAGACGGTGGTTTTCCAGGCACGCACAGGAGCGTGGCACCTGTGTTCATTTAAATGATTACACATTCAACAAAATTTGAATGTGTGATGTGCAATCATTTGAATCACTCATTATACATTAAAACAAACTGACACAAATACAACCCGTTCTCTGCTGCTTTTGAGAAGCTAAGTAAATTAAAGAACGAAACCCAGGTGATGCTAGGCTGAAGATTTGACATACAATAGAGTCAGAAAATTTCGAATTCATGGTTTTTGACTGTGATCAGATAACTTTCAGCGCTGGCATGCGATTAAAAACGCAGTAAGAGGAAGAACAGTGTCTGTTCCTTATCCTGGATCTTCCCACCTGGGGCTCCCAGACCACTTCTCACGGGGCTTTGTACCCTAGCTTAGCAAGTGGCAAGAATGTAGTCCTCCAGCAAAGTACAGGTGTTTTGCCCAGCTTCCCCCATTATAATTGTTCGTGATCACCGTCTCTTCCTTTTTGTGGCTAATGATTCTTACATCTGACTTGAACGGGGCTTCTGACACCGTCAATCCTCTGAAACTGTTTTCAAGGTTTACCACTTTGACAAATCCAAATTTCCTCCTTTCCTACCTTTCTTGACCTGTCAGCATTTGAAACGGATGACCCCCTGTCTCCTACCTGAAACTTCTCCTTCCTTCCACAATAACACACAGTTGTAGTTTTCCTTTCTCATGATAGTTCTGCTGAGCCTCCTCCCCCTCCTCCTCCATATTAAAATCTGAAATTTAAATGTGATGAAAGCAGAACTCTTACTTTTTAAACATACCTCTCTTTAATAGTAGCATCTCCATCCCTAGTTGCTCAGGCAAAAAATGAGTTATTCTTCACTCCTGTCTTTCCCTCTCTCCATCACATGTTCAGTTCATTAGCAAGTCCATTCAAGACTGCACCCAAATGTTCCCCAATCCTTTGGGCTCCATTACCATTCACCCTGATGACTATTACAGCTATCAGGTTTCTCTCCTTCTAGTAGTAGTGTTCTTTCCCTCCAGTTTTATCCATCTTTACTGATAACACCCTTGTCAGTCATCCATCATATTTTGCCTGGCTACTGTAATTACCTTCTAATTGACCTCCTAACTCTACGACCAAGAGATCCTAAAAAATACAGAGAAATTTTGACATTTCCTGTAATAGCTTCCTATTATATTTAGAATAAAATTTGGGATTATCGTGGCATACAAAGCCCTAGGAGATCTATTTCTGAATTCCATGACCATATTTTCTATGATTATTCACTTCACAGAATGTTCTTTTAAAAACTTAAATCTGACTTTGTTTTTCCCCGGATTGAAAACCTTCAAAGTTTAGTAATCTTTACCACATTGTACAATGTTACGTCTGTTAAGAATATTTTTGGCTCTAAGTAATGGAAAAACTAATTAATGGTGTCTTAAAAAAGGGATGAATTTTTCTTAAAGAAAAAGAAATCCTAAGTAGACAGTTGGTGGTATTGGTGCAGCTGTTTAATGATTCCATGAAGTAATCAGATTCCTTCTTTTTTTCTCTTCCGTCCTTAGTATGTTGGTGTTTGATCTTATGCCTATCACTTCATGGTCCCAAGATGGTTTGTAAAGTTCCAGACATCACACCTATATCATCTGTGTTCAAGGTAAGAAAAAGGTAGAAGAGATAGGAGCTATCTCTCCTAAAAAGGTAGAAGAGGTACTGCTACTCCAGGGCCTTTGCACTTATTTCTCCAGCTGGAAAGAGTTTTCCCCAAATTTTCATATGGTTTGCTCCTTGTAACTATGGAGGTCACAATACAGATATCTCAAAGAGAAGAGTTACTAATCCAAAGTAGCACCTCTTAGTTTACTCTGTTTTTTTTTTTTTCTTATTGAAATCTATAGCATTTTGTAGGGTTGCTATAACTAAGTATCAAAGACCAGGTGGCTTAATGTCTTCCTTCAGGTTTCTGTAACAAAAATACCATAGACGGGGTAGCATACATTACCGAAATTTATTTCTCACAACTCTGGTGGATGGAAAATCAAGATGCCTGCTGGATTCAATTCCTGGTGAGAGCCCTCTTCCTGGTTTGCAGATAGACACCTTCTTGTTGTGTCCTCACATGGCAGGGAGAGAGCAAGGAAGCAAATTCTTTTGCATCTCTTCTTATAAGGGCACTAATACCACCATGGAAGCTTTACTCTTAGGACCTAATTATCTCCCAAAGACCCCATCTCCAAATGCCATCACAGTGGGCACTAGGGTTTCAACATATGGATTTGCATGTTCAGTCCACAAGACTCAAACAATGAAAATTTATTGTCTCATAGTTCTGAAAACTAGAAATCCAAGATCAAAGTGTTAAGTTGATTCCTTCTGAGGGCTGTAAGGTGAAGAGTTGCTCCAGACCCTTCTCCTTGGCTTGTAGATGGCCATTTTTCTCCCTGCATCTTCACATTGTCTTCCCTTTGTATCTCTCTGTATCTAAATTTCTTCTTCTCATAAGGATACTAGTCATATTGGATTAGGATCCAAGCTAATGACCTCATTTTAGTGTGATTACCATTGTAAAAAGCATCTATCTCCAAGGTCCTGTTCTGAGGGATGGGGGTTAATAATTCATATATATTCATAATATTATATATGATATATAGTATATATATATATATAATTCATATAATATGAATATAGATACTCATAACACATATGGATTGAATCATGTCCTCTTCCTCAATCCATAACAAACTCAATAAATATGTGCTAAACGAATGGATGGATTTGAATCATAACCGCCATTTACTGAATGTTTACAATGTGTCAAGTGCTACCTGGAGTGCTTTAACCCATATCCTTTAATACTCACAGTAATTCAGTGAAGAAGTTTCTACATGTATTCTCTTTTAGAAATGGGAAAACAATAGCTAGAGTTGTAGTGAGTAAAAGGGCAATATAGTGGAAGCCAGGAAGACAATGAAGGCTGGGATGTCTCTAACAAAATACTGAGGAAACTTCATTTGAGACATCTTCATTACCTTTGACCACATTAGATCATAATTAGACAAGAAGACTGAAATAGAGAGTTTAGACAGGGGTCAGCAAACTGGTTTCCATGAAATACATATTTTAGGCTTCTGGGTCACATGGTTTCTGTCATAACTTCCTTGTCATTGTAGTATGAAGAAGCCATAAAGAATACATAAACAAGTGACCATGGTTGTGTTCCAATAAAACTTTATTTATGAAAGCCAGTGACTAGTCTTGGTTAAAGAAATTTTTATTTTTTTTTGTCCTTTCATTTTCCTAAAAGCAAATTAATTTTATGAATTTAGAAATCTATGCTGACCTGCATCTCTGAGATGTCCCTTTTAAAAAGATTTATACTCTATCATTCAAAATCTGAGAGATACTCCGAAGGTCTACAGCTGTCGTCCCAAATGTTCTCTCCTCTGGAAAATTTATTGTCACGTCCTTTTACATGGTGGACTTATTTCTGAGATGACAGAAGAGAGCTCTGGGCACAGAAAAGAAGTCAAAGGGACAGAGATGCAAAAGCTAGCAATCCTGAGTTTCATTCCTGGCTGAGGGTTGGACAAAGCTAGCTTCAGTGCCTATTACTTCAATTCTCCACGAGTTGTTTCCTTGCCTGAAGAGATCAGAAAACAAACCTTTATCTAAGGATGTAGTCCTGGGGTGCCTGGGTAGCTCAGTCATTAAGTGTCTGCCTTTATACTGGCATAAAAACAGACACATAGACCAGTGGAACAGAGTAGAGAGCCCAGATATGGACTCTCAACTCTATGGTCAAATAATTTTTGACAAAACAGGAAAAATATACAGTGGAAAAAAGACAGTCTCTTCAATAAATGGTGCTGGGAAAATTGGACAGCTATATGTTGAAGAATGAAACTCAACCATTCTCTTACACTGTACACAAAGATAAACTCAAAATGGATAAAAGACCTCAACGTGAGACAGGAATCCATCAGAATCCTAGAGGAGAACCTAGGCAGTAACCTCTTCGATATTAGCCACAGCAACTTCTTTCAAGATATGTCTCCAAAGGCAAAGAAAACAAAAGCAAAAATGAACTTTTGGGATTTCATCAAGATCAAAAGCTTCTTCACAGCAAACAGTCAACAAAACAAAGAGTCAACCCACAGATTAGGAGAAGATATTTGCAAATGACAGTACAGACAAAAGGTTGATATCCAGGATCTATAAAGAACTCCTCAAACTCCACACACACAAATCAGATAATCATATCAAAAAATGGGCAGAAGATATGAACAGACACTTCTCCATTGAAGACCTACAAATGGCTATCAGACACATGAAAAAATGTTCATCATCGCTAGCCATCAGGGAGATTCAAATTAAAACCACATTGAGATACCACCTTACACCAGTTAGAATGGCCAAAATTAACAAAACAGGAAACAACATGTGTTGGAGAGGATGTGGAGAAAGGGGAACCCTCTTACACTGTTGGTGGGAATGCAAGTTGGTGCAGCCTCTTTGGAGAACAGTGTGGAGATTCCTCAAGAAATTAAAAATAGAGCTTCCCTACGACCCTGCAATTGCACTACTGAGTATACAGATGTAGTGAAAAGAAGGGCCATCTGTATATACCCCAGTGTTTACAGCAGCAATGGCCATGGTCGCCAAACTGTGGAAAGAACCAAGATGCCCTTCAATGGATGAAAGGATAAGAAAAATGTGGTCCATATACACTATGGAGTATTGTGCCTCCATCGGAAAGGATGAATACCCAACTTTTGTAGCAACATGGACGGGACTGGAAGAGATTTATGCTGAGTGAAATAAGTCAAGCAGAGAGAGCCAATTATCATATGGTTTCACTTATCTGTGGAGCATAACAAATAACATGGAGGACATAGGAAGATAGAGAGGAGAAGGGAGTTGAGGGAAATTGGAAGGGGAGGTGAACCACAAGAGACTACCGACTCTGAAAAACAGTCTGAGGGTTTTGAAGGGGTGAGGGGTGGGAGGTTAGGGGAGCCAGGTGGTGGGTGTTAAGGAGGAAGGCACGAATTCATGAAGCCCTGGGTGTGGTGCAAAAACAATGAATTCTGTTATGCTGAAAAGAAATTAAAAAAAAAAAAAGTGTCTGCCTTTTGGCAGGTTATGATCCCAGGATTCTGGGAACGGGCCCACATCTAGTTCCCTGCTTGTTGGGAAGCCTGCTTCCCCCTTTCCCACTCTCCCTGCTTGTGTTCCCTCTCTCACTGTGTGTGTCTCTGTCAAATAAATAAAATCTTAAGGACTACATCCTTTTTTCTTTTTTTATTAAACCTTGGAGGTGACCTGAATAAATATACTTGATAAATAGACAAGGTAAGGGTAACCTGATTAAGGGGCACTAAAGAATTCTCCCTTGTTGCCTGAATATTTGTGTATTTTCAACTTGTGAGTCCTTATGCCCCTTGTCAGCTTTTGATGAATTTCTTATATTTTCTCCTGATTATAAACCTCAAGGACTCGGCCTGTTTGTTTTTTTGTTTTTTGTTTTTTTCCCCCTCTTCTCACAACTGTCCTATTTCATTATAGTCCATGGAGGTCTTCTTTTTTCAAGTCTAGATAAGATGGAGTTTCCATTGCCCCACCATTCACCCCTTAGTAGCAGGGGTGGTCCTGCTTTGGGGGCCCATGTTTGTTGCATTTTAAGCAGCCCACTTCTAAAGCAACCTGAGAAACAGGACCCAACAGAAGTGAATATGGGAGTTTGTATGATAACCTAAAGATCTTACAGTAGTGGACCCTGATCTAAGACTTCTCCATGTCTTTATTTTCATTTAAGAAAAACGCCATTTTTTTATTACAGCAGTGACACGTGGCAATATGTTAGAAAAAATGTCCTGAAAATCTGTACAATACAAAATCCAAGGAATTCTATATTAAATATAACAAACATCCTTTAAACACATAGCTGAATTGATAAAAATATTAGAAAAATCTCTAAGGGCCAAAAACAAAGAGGGAGGTGGAAACCTGTGTGGTTCTTCCCGAAATTCTTCTTCTTCTTCTTTCTTCTTCTTCTAGATTTTATTTATTTATTTGTCAGAGCGAGATAAAGAGCACATGAGCACAAGCAGGGAGAGCAGCAGGCAGAGGGGCGAGCTCAGCTGGGAGCCTGATGTGGGACTCAATCCCAGGACCCTGGGATCATGACCTGAGCCGAAGGCAGCCACTTAACCAACTGAGCCACCCAGGCATCCCCTGAAATTCTTGAAGCACTGACTTCCCAGGGAGCCTCTGTCAGTTCTAATAATCAACAGACTTTCATTTTAATGGTTGGGCAGTAGATACAAGATGAGGTTTTAAAGCATTCAGGATGGGGAATTGGAACTTCAAGATCCCTCCAGAGCGAGGACCTCAGAAATACATTCTGAAGGAAGGAATGAACTAGGAAAAAAAAAACCCCAAAATCCACCTTCTGGCTATATGAAATGAAAATGACACTTACTTATCAGGACCTAAGCTCCAGACTGAAAAAAAATGTAATCAAGTCTTTCCCATGTGTGGGTTTGGGATTTGAATTTTAGATTACCTGAATATCTAGGAAACCCTAGCCTGAGGAATTCAAGAAGTTCTTATTTGAGAGGACCCCAGGACGCGTGACAAAAGCAAATGCACATTCCCCATGGAGGCCTGTCTTCTTACTCAGGCTCTGAAGGATTCTTAGAGATTAAACTCCAAATAAGACTTCATAGGTTAAAAAAAAAAAAAAAAAAGACTTCATAGGTTAAAATTTCACATAAGAAATGAACCATTATGTATGACAATGTTAACAGATACAATAAAAGCAAAATTAGACACCCAATACCTTTTGATATTGAATTATCACATATAGGTTATAAGTAGATTTTAATATGTCTCTTTGCCAGTACCAGACTTGTTACTGTACTTTAAAAATCAAAAAGTATGAAACCTCTGCCTTTGTTCTTCTTCAAGATTGTTTTGGCTATTGTGGTCCCTTGGGATTCCATATGAATTTTAGGATGGACTTTTCTAATTCTGTAAAAAAAAAAATTCACTGGAATTTTGATAGCGATCACATGAATTATTTTGAGGAGTATTCGCATCTTACCAATATTAAGTTCTTGAATCCGTGAGCACAGGAAGTCTTTCCATTCATTGGTGTTCTCTTTAATTTCTTTCAGTAGTGTCTGGTTTTCAGTGTACAAGTCTTTCACCCCTTAGATAAACTGATTCCCAAGTATGTTATTTGTTTTGATGTGATTGCAAATGGAATTTTCTTAATTACTATTTCAGATTTTTCATTGTTAATGCATAAAAAAGCAACTGATTTTTGTGTGTTGATTTTGTAGGCTTTAACATTGTTAAACATATATATTCTAATATTTTTGTGTGTGGAAACTTTAGGATCTTCTACAAAATCATTGTTTGTGAACAGAGATAATATTACTTCTTTCTTTCTAATTTGGATGTTCTTTATTTCTATTTTTTGCCTAATTGCTCTGCCTAGGATTCCTAGTACTATGTTGAATGAAAGTAATGAAAATAGACCCACTTGTCTAATTCCTGATCTTAAGGGGAAAGCTCTCAGTCTTTCACCATTAAATGTGTTAGTTCAGCTAAACTTTTCAGAATATGGTCCTTTATTATGTTGAGGTAGTTACCTAATAGTGCTAGTTTGTTGAGTGTTTATATCATGAAAAGGTGTTAAATTTCATCAAATGCTTTTTCTGCATCAATTGAGAAAATCATAGGTTCCTTTCTATTAATGTAGTGTATTACATTATCTACATTAATCAATGTAGATTAATATTTGTTTGTTGAACCATCCTTACATTCCAGGAATAAATCTCACTGCAGCATGGTATAAAGTCCTTTTAAAATGTTGTTAAATTCTGTCTCCTAGCATTTTTCTTGAGGTTTTTATCAGAAATATTCATCAGGGATATTGGTCTGCAATTTTCTTGTCGTAGCCTTTGTTGAGATTTGGTATCAGTGTAATGCATAGAATGAGTTTAGAAGTACTCCTTCCTCTTCAACTTTTTGGAAGAGTTTGAGGAGAATTGTTGTTTTGTGTGTTTCTAGGAATTTGTCCACTTTATCTGAGATACTGAATTTGATGTAAAATTGTTCATAGTATTCCCTCATAATCCCTTTTATTTCTGTAAAATCTACTGTAATACCCCCTTTGTCATTTCTGGTATTAGTTTTTGAGGTTTTCTATTAGTCATTGTAGCTAAAGTTTTGTCCGTTTTGTTGATCTTTTTGAACTGTCAATTCTTGGTTTCATCGATTTTTCTCCATTAGGTTTTTAACTCTCTATTTTGTTTATCTCTATTCTAATCTTCATTATTTCTTCCTTCAGCTAGCTATTGATTTTCTATCTTCTTCTCTTTTTATTCTTTCCAATATAATTAATATGTGCTATTATATTAGTTTTAGTTTTAGGTGTATAATATAGCTATTGAGCAATTCTAGACATTACTCAGTGCTCACCATGGTAAGTATATTCTTGACCACCTTCATCAGTTTTACCCATCCCCTCTGATAACCACCAGTTTGTTCTCTATATTTAAGAGTCTGGTTTTTTGTCTTCTTTTCTTTATTTTATTCAATAAATTCCACATATGAGTGAAATCATATGGTACCTGTTTTGCTTGTCTTTTTCTGACTCATTTCACTTGGCATTATACCCTCTAGATCCATCCATGTTGTTGCAAATAGCAAGATTTCATTCTTTATTATGACTGAGTAATATTTCATTGCGTGTATGTGTGTACACACATCATCTTTATCCATTCATCTTTCACTGGGTATCTGGGTTGATTCCATAATTTGGCTATTATAAATAATGCTGCAATAAACATAAAAGTGCACACATCTCTTCCAATTAATTAATGTTTTCATTTTCTGGGCGCCTGGGTGGCTCAGTGGGTTAAGCCGCTGCCTTCGGCTCAGGTCATGATCTCAGGGTCCTGGGATCGAGTCCCACATCGGGCTCTCTGCTCGGCAGGGGGCCTGCTTCCCTTCCTCTCTATCTGCCTGCTTGTCTGCCTACCTGTGATCTCTGTCTGTCAAATAAATAAATAAAATCTTTAAAAAAAAAAAATTAATGTTTTCATTTTCTTTCATTAAATACCAAGTAGTGGAATTAGTAGACCATATGGTAATTCTATTTTTAATTTTTTTGACAAACCTCCATACTGTTTGCCACAGTAGCTGCACCAGTTTGCATTCCCACTGACAGTACAAAAAGTTTCCTTTTCTCCACATCCTCACCAACACTTGCCTCTTGTATTTTTAATTTTAGCCATTCTGACAGGTATGAAGTGATAATCATTGGGGTTTTGATTTGTATTTCCCTGATGTTGTGCATCTTTTCATGAGTCTGTTAGCCATGTATATGTCTTCTTTGGAGAAATGTTTATTTATGTGTTCTACCCATTTTTTACTTTGATTATTCGTGGGTTTTTGAGTTCTAGAAGTTCTTCATATATTTTGGATAGTAACCCTTTATTGGATATGTCATTTGCATTTATCTTCTCCAATCTAGTAGGTTGTCTTCTTGTTTTGTTGATTGTTTCTTTTATTGTATGGGAGCTGTTTATTTTGTGATAGTCACATAATTTACTTTTGCTTTTATTTCCCTTGCCTGAGGAGACAGTGTTGCTGTGGCTGATGTCAGAGAAATTGCTACCTGTGATCTCTAGTAGGATTTTTATGGTTTCAGGTTTCACATTTAGATTTTTTATCTATTTTGAGTTTAGGTTTATGTGTGGTTTAAGGAAGTGATCCAGTTTCATTCTTATGCATGTTGTCCTGTTTACCCAACACTGTTGTTGAAGAGATCATCTTTTTCCCATTGGATATCCTTGCCTCCTTTGTCAAAGATTAATTGACCATATAACCATGGATTTATTTCTGGGCTCTGTATTCTGTTCCATTGATCTATGTGTCTATTTTTGTGCTAGTAATAACTAATTTCATTACAGTAGTTTTGTAGTGTGTCTTGAAATTTGTGACTGTGATACCTCCAGTTTTGTTCTTTATAAAGATTGCTTTGATTATTCAACAGCTTTTGTGACTTGATAACATTTTAGTATTATTTATTCTGGTTCTTTGAAAAATGCTATTGGTATTTTGATAGGGGTTGCAACAAATCTGTAGATAGCTTTGAGTAATATGAACATGCTAACAATATTTGTTGTCTCAGTCCCTCAGCATAAAATATCTTTCTATTTGTTTGTGATATCTTCAATTTCTTTCATCAGTATTTTATAGTTTTCAGAATACAGGTGTTTCACCTCATTGGTTAAGTTTATTCCTAGGTATTCTTGGTGCAATTGCAGATGGGATTGTTTTCTTAACTTCTCTCTCTGCTGCTTCATTATTAGTGTATAGAAATGCAGCAGATTTCTGTATATTGATTTTGTGTCCTGCAACTTTACTGAATTCATTGATACTATCAAATTGTGTGTGTGTGTGTGTGTGTGTGTGTACAGAGTCTTTAGGGTTTTCTATATGGAGTATCATGTCATCTGTAAATAATGGAAGTTTCAGTTCTTCTTTACTGATTTGGATGCCTTTTATTTATTTTTGTTGTCTGATTGCCATGGCTAGGATTATCAGTATTAGGTTGAATAAAAAAGTGTTGAGAGTGGACATCCTTGTCTTACTCCTGATCTTAGGGGGAAAAATAGTTTTTTGTTTTGTTTTGTTTTTATCATTTAGTATGATGATGGCTATAGGCTTTTCATACAAGGCCTTCGTTATGTTACGGTATGTTCCCTCTAGATCTACTTCGCATAGAGTTTTTATCATGAATTGATGTTGTACTTTGTCAAATGCTTTTTCTGTATCTATTGAAATTATCATGTGGTTTTTATCCTTTTATTGATGTGTCCTATCATGTTGCTTGATTTGTGAATATTGAACTACCCTTGCATCCCTGGAATAAATCCCACACGATTGTCGGATTTATTTGATTTGAGTTACTAATATTTTACTGAGGACTTTTTTCCTCTATATTCACAAGAGAGATTAGCCTGTGGTTCTCCTTTTTATTTTGTGATGTGGTTTTTTTTTTTGGTTTTGATATTGATGTGATACTGGCCTCATAGAATGAATTTTGAATCTTTCCTTCCTCTTCTGCTCTTTGGAATAATTTGAGAAGAATGGGTATTAACTTTTTTTTTAAATGTTTTATAGAATTTTCCTGTGAAGCCATCTGCTCCTGGACTTGTGTGTGTGTGTGTGTGTGTGTGTTTCCAGAGTTTTTTGATTAATGATTCAATTTCATTGCCGGAGATTGGTTTGCTCAAATTTCTATTTCTTCCTGGTTCAGTTTTGGTAGTTTATATGTTTCTAGGAATTTATCCATTTCTTCTAAGGTGTCCAGTTTGTTGGCCTACAGTTTTTCATAGTTTTCTCTTATAATTGTTTTTATTTCTGTGGTGTTGGTTGTTATTTCTCTTCTTTCGTTAATAATTTTGTTTATTTAGGTCCTCTCTCTCTCTTTAATGAGTTTTGTTAGAGGTTTATCAATTTTATTGATCTTTTTAAAAACCAGTTCCTAGTTTCATTGTTTGGTTTTTAGATTCTATATCATTTATTTCTGTTCTAATCTTTATATTCCTTCTTTTTGCTGGATTTGGGTTTTGTTTGTTATTTTTCTAACTCCCTTAGGTGTAGGTTTAAGTTGTTTGAGATTTATTTCTTGAGGTAGACTTGTATTACTATAAATTTCCCTTTTTAGAACCACTTTTGTTGTATCCCAAAGATCTTGGACCATTGTGTTTTCATTTTTATTTGTTTTCATGTACTTTTTATTTTTTCTTTGATATCTTAGTTGACCCATTAATTGTTAAATAGCATGTTGTTTAACCTCTTTGTGTTTCTCTTCTTTCCAGACTTTTTTCCTGTGGCTGATTTCTGGTTTCATAATGTTGTGGTCAAAAGATGCCTGGTATGATTTTGATCTTTTTGAATTTGTGGAGACTCGTTTTTTGGCCTAACATGTGATCTACTCTGGAAAATGTTCCATGTGCACTTGAAAAGAATGTGTATTCTGCTGTTTTAGGATAGAATGTTCTGAATATGTCTTTTAAATACATTTGGCCAGTGTGTCATTCAAAGCCACTGTTCCCTTGTTGAAGTTCCATTTGGATGATCTTTCCATTTCCATCAGTGTAAGTGGGTGTTGAAGTTCCCTACTATTGTTGTGATACTGTCAATTATTTCTGTTGTTTGTTATTACCTATTTTATGTATTTGGGTACTCCCATGTTGGGTGTATAGATATTTACAATTTTTATATCTTATTGTATTGTACCCTCTATTATTATATATTGCTCTTTTTTGTCTCCATTATAGTCTTTGTTTTAAAGTCTATTACGTCTCATGTAAATATTGCTTCTCTGGTTTTCTTTTGACATACATTTGCATGGTAAGTGTTTTCCATCCTTTCACTTTCAATCTCCAGGTATCTTTAGGTCTAAAATTAGTCCCTTATAGGCAGCATATAGATGAGTCATTTTTTTTTTAATCCACTCTATCTCTCTATGTCTTTTGATTGGAGCATTTAGTACATTTACTTTCAGAGTAATTACTCATGGCTATGTATTTGTAGCCATTTTGTTATTTGTTTTGTTGTTGTTTCTATAGATTTTTCTCTGCTCCTTTCTTCTCTTGTTGGCTTTCTTTAGTGATACACTTGGATTCCTTTTTCTTTACTCTTTGAATATTTATTGCTAGTTTTTGATTTGTGGTTACCATTAGGTTTGTATATACATCTTCTGCATATAGCAGTTTATATAAAGTTGATGGTCACTTAAGTTTAAATCCATCCTTTATTCCTGTTCCTCCTACATTTTAGGTATATAGTGTCAAGTTTTACATACTTTTATGTTATAAATCCCCTGACTGATTTTTACAGAAATATTTGTTTTTATTGCTTTTGTGTTTTTCACTTTTCATACTCTTACTTATTCTCTTTTCACTCAAAGAGTTCTCTTTAGTATTTCTGGTAGGACTGGTTTACTGCTCATGAATTCCTTTAGTTTTTGTTTATGTGATAAACTCTATCTCTCCTCTATTCTGAATGACAGCCTTTCTGGAAAGGGTATTCTAGGCTATAGATTTTTCTGTTTCAGCACTTTAACTATATCCTCCCACTCCCCTCTGGCCTACAAGGTTTCTCCTGAAAAATTTGCTTATAGTCTTAAGGGGTTTCCCTTATATGTAACTGTCTTCTTTTCTCTTGCTGCTTTAAACTTTTTTTTTTCTTCATCACTATTTTTTGCCATTTTAATTACTATGTGTATTGCTGTGGAACTCCTTGAGTTGAATTTCGGGGGGTGGGGGTGCTTTCTGTGCTTCCTGGATTTGGTTATCTGTTTTCTTCTCCAGATTACAGAAGTTTTCTGCTATTATTTCTTCAAATAAGTTTTCTGTACCCTTATCTCTCTTTTCTTCTCAGATATCTATAATGCAGATACTACACTTGATGGAGTCACTGAGTTCCCTAAGACTATTCTCAATTTGCATAATTTTCTTTCCTCTCCTTTGCTCAGCTTGGTTACTGAAGTCATTACTGTCTTCTAGTCATTACTGTCTTCTAGGTCATTAATTTGTCCCTCTGCTTCATCTAGCCTGCCATTTATTCTGTCAAGTGTATTTTTAATTTCATTTATTGTGTTCTTGATCTCTGATTGGTAGTTTTTTTAAAAAAAAACTCTTTGTTAAGGGTCTCACTAAGTTCCTCCACTCTTTTCTTAAATCCAGTGAGTATTTTTATCTAATGAGTATAATTATGTTACATTCTCTATTTTGCATATTACTTATATCGGTTTTGCTTTGGTCTCTTGCTGTGGTTTGGTCCTTTTATTTCATTTGGGACATATTCCTGTCTCCTCATTACTCCTCATACTTCAGGGCTCTTCTAGAGCCGAGTCCACTGATTTGTTAAATTTCAGACTTTAAATCTTACTGGTTTTGAGAATTCATGGAACTCAGCCTCTCTCACCTTCAAAGGCAAATATTATGGAGATTCATTTTCCTGTTCATGGTCTCCCTAGTAAAAAAAAGTTTGTTTTCTGCCCTTCTCTGTGCCACAGATTCCCTTCCCACCTCAGATGAAATATGGCTATGTCTTTGCCCTTCCTACCTTTTTCAGTGTGGCTTCCTTCCCTTCATTTAGTTGGGAAGTTTATTCCATCAGTCTTCAGGTCATTTTCTTGGTTATTTATGCTGGAATGGACATTATCCAGTTGTATTTAGGAGGATGTGAGCTTAGGCTCATCCTACTCTGCTGTCTTCCCAGCTGACCTCTAGAGACATCTTTTTTCCCGTTGTACTGAGATATAATTAACATACAACATTATGTAAGGTTAAGGTATATACAATGTGGTGATTCAATCTGCTAATATATTGCAAAATGATTACTATCACAGCATTTGCTAACACTTTCATCATGTTAACATAATTACCATTTCTCTTTTATGTTGAGAGCATTTAAGACCTATTTTCTTAACAACTCTCAAGTATCATGATACAGTATTATTAACTCTAATCACCATGCTGTATGTTAGATCTCTAGAATTTATTCATCTTATGACAGTAGCGTATATTCTTTAACCAGCATCTCCTCATCTCCCCTATCCCCAGCTCCTGATAACCACCATTTTACTCTGTTTCCAAGTTTGCTTTCCTTTTTTTTTTTTTAGGTTCCATAGATAAGTGATGTTTTATAGTATTTGTCTTTCTCTGAATTAATTTAACATAATGCCTTCAAATTTCATCTAAGTTGTCACAAATGATAAGATTTATTTTCTCATGGCTGAGTAATATTCCACTGTATTTCTACATCACATTCTCTTTATCCATTCATCTGTAGACAAAGGTTGTTTCCATATATTGGCTATTGTGAATAATGCTGCAATGAACATGGCAATGCAGATAGCTCTTTGAGATCCTGTTTTAATATTTTTTGGATGTATATCCAGAAATTGAGTTGCTGGACCATATTGTAGTTCTATTTTTAACTTTGGAGAAACTTCCATACTGTTTTCCATAGTGATTGCAAGAATTTACATTCATACCAGTAGTGCACAGGGGCTCTCTTTTCTCCAGATCCTGATCAAGTCTTGTTAGTTCTGGTATTTTGTTGATAGCTTTTTAACAGGTGTGAGGGGATCTCTCATTTGGTTTTAATTAGCACTTCTATGATGATTAGTGATGTTAAGCGCCTACTGACCATTTGTCTTTCTTCTTCGCAAAAATATTCAGATCCTCTATCCATTTTTAAATTGCACTGTTTGTTTTCTATTGAGTATTTTGGATATTAACCCCTTATCAGATGTATGATTTCAAATATTTCTTCCCATTACATAGGTTGCCTTTTTATTTTGATAATAGTGTCTTTTGTCTGCAGAAATTTTGTAAGTTTGATGTAGTCCCACTTACTAATTTTTGCTTTTGTTGCTTGCACTTTTGGTTTCATATTCAAAAAACTATGGTCAACACCAATATCCAGGAGCTTCTTCCCTATCATCTTCTAAAAGTTTTATTGTTTCAGTTGTTATGTTTATGTCTTAAATTCATTTAGAGTTAATTTTTGTGAGTGGTATAAACAGGGGTCTAGTTTCATTCTTCAGAGAATGATTTCCAGTTTTCCCAGCATCAGTCATGAAGAAACTATTCTTTCCCCATTGAGTGTCTTGACTCCCTTGTCAAAATATTAGTTGGCTATACATGCAAAGGCTTATTTCTGGATTCTCAATGCTCTTTCATTTGTCTATGTGTCTATTTTTATTCCAGGGCCAATATTGGATTAATGTAGCTTTGTAGTAGAGTTTGAAATTAGTAAGTGTGATGTCCCCAACTTTGTTCTTTTTCAAGATTATTTTGGCTATTTGAGGTCTTTTCTAATTCCATACAAATTCAAGGATAGTTTTTTCTACTTCTATGAAAAATGTCTTTGAAATTTTAAAAAATTTAATTTAAATTTTTTTCATTTTATTTATTTTCAGTGTTCCAGCATTCTTTGTTTATGCACCATACCCAGTGCTCCATGCAATATGTGCCCTCCATAATACCCACCACCAGGTGTCAAAATTTTGATAGGCATTGCCTTGAATTTATAGGTGGATTTGGGTAGTTTTCTTTGAGTAGTGTTTCTTTCTTCTTTCCTGCCTTTTTTTGTTTTTAATTTTATTACTGAAATATAGTTGATATGCAATGTTTTATTAGTTTCAGGTGTACAACATAGTGATCTAATAATTCTATACCTATGCAATATTCACCATGATATATGGAGTTACCATCTGTCATTATATAGCATTATTACAGTATTATTGACTATATTCCCAATACTGTGCTTTTAATACCTGTGACTGACTTATTTTATAACTGTAAGCTTTTACCTTTTAACTCCCTTCACCTATTTCACCCATTCCCCCTACTCCCCTCCCCTTTAACAATCACATTTCTTCTCTGTATTTGAGTTTGTTTCTGGTTTTGTCTGTTCTGTTTTATTAGATTTCACATATACATGAAATCATACAGTTTTTGTCTTTCTCTATCTGACTTCTTTCACTTAACAAAACACCCTCTGAGTTTATCTATGTTGAGGAAAATGAGAAGATCTCATTCTTTTTTATGGCTGAGCAATATTCAGTTGCGTACATATATAGCACATCTTGTTTTTTTTTTAAAGATTTTATTTATTTGAGAGAGAGAGAGATCACAAGTAGGCAGAGAGGTAGGCAGAGAGAGAGGGGAGGAAGAAGGCTCCCTGTGGAGTAGAGAGCCCGACACGGGGCTCGATCCCAGGACCCTGGGATTATGACCTGAGATGAAGGCAGAGGCTTTAACCCACTGAGCCACCCAGGCACCCCTATAGCACATCTTCTTTATCCATTAACCTATCAACACTTAGGTTGCTTCCATATCTTGGCTGTTGTAAATAATGCTGCAAAGAGCACAAGATTGTGTGTATCATTTTGCATTAGGGTTTGTGTTTTCTTTGGGTGAATACCTAGTAGTGGTATTACTGAATCATGGTAATTCTATTTTTAATTTTTTGAGGACCCTCCATATTGTTTTCCACAGTGGTTTCACCAATTTACATTCCCACCGAAAGTGTACTAGGGTTCTCTTTTGTCCACATCTTTACCAACACTTGCTATTTCTTGTCTTTTTGATCCTATCCATTCTAACCAATGCAAGATGATATCTCATTGTGGTTTTGATTTGCATTTCCCTAGTGATGTTATCTTTTCATGTGTCTATTGACCATCTGATGTCTTCCTTGGAAAAATGTCTATTCAGATCCTCTGCCCATTTCTTAATGGGATTATTTGTTTTATAGTGTTCAATTGTATACATTCTTTATATATTTTGGGTATTAACCCTTAATCGGACATATAATTTACAAATATCTTCTCCCATTCAGTAGGTTTCCACATTGTTTTATTGATGGTTCCCTTAGCTGTGCAAGAACTCTTTATTTTAGTGAAATTCCAATAGTTTATTTAGAAAAACGTATCTCAAAAATGTTGCCAAGGTTGATGCCTCAGATTACTGTGTGTATTTTTTTTTAGGAGTTTTATGGCTCCAGGTCTGTCTCACATTAAGTAGTAAATCCATTTTGAATTTATTTTTGTATGTGGAGTAAGAAAGTGGTCTAGTTTTATTCTTTTGCATGTTGCTATCCTGTTTTCCCAGCACCATTTGTCGAAGAGATTATATTTTTCCCATTGTATGTTCTTGCCTCCTTTGTCAAAGATTAATTGACCATAAAATCATGGGTTTATTTCTGGGCTCTGTATTCTGTTCCATTCATCTAGGTGCCTATTTTTGTGTCAGTAATTTGCTAATTTGATTACTGTAGCTTTGTAGTATATCTTGAAATCTGCGACTATGATTTTGTTTTTGCTTTATTCTTCTTTATAAAGATAGATTGCTTTTGTTATTCAGGATCTTTTGTGGTTTGGTAATATTTTAGTATTTTTTTTCTAGTTCTGTGAAAAATGCTATTGGTATTCTGATAGGGATTGCATCAAATCTGTAGATTGCTTTGAGTAATATGGACATGTTAACAATATTTGTTGTCTCAATCCTTCGGCATGAAATATCTATTTGTGATGTCTTCGATTTCTTTCATCAGTGTTTTATAGTTTTCAGAATACAGGTCTTTCACCTTGGTTAAGTTTATGCAAAGATATTTTATTATTTTTTGTGCAATTGCAAATGGGACTGTTTTTTAAAATTTCTCTTTCTGCTGCTTCATTATTAGTGTGTAGAAATGCAACATATTTCTGTATATTGATTTTGTGTCCTGTAATCTTACTGAATTCATTGTTACCATTAATTGCTTTTTTGGTGGAGTCCTTAGGGTTTTCCACGTATAGTAACATGTCACCTGCAAATACTGGAAATTTTACTTTTTCTTTACCAATTTGAATGCCTTTTCTTTCTTGTCTCATTGCTATGGCTAGGACTTGCAGCACTATTTTTTTTTTTAAGATTTTTAAAATTTATTTGACAGAGATCACAAGTAGGCAGAGAGGCAGGCAGAGAGAGAGAGAGGAAGGGAAGCAGGCACCCTGCCGAGCAGAGAGCCCAATGTGGGGCTTGATCCCAGAACCCTGGGATCAAGACCTGAGCTGAAGGCTTTAACCCACTGAGCCACCCAGGCACCCCTAGGACTTGCAGCACTATCTTGAATAAAGGGATGAGAATGTACACCCTTGTGCTGGTCCTGATCTCAAAGGGAAAGCTGTTTTTCACCACTGAATATGATATTAGCTGTGTTGTTGTTGTTGTTTTTTCATGTACAGCCTTTATTGTGTTGAGGTATATTTCCTCTAAACCCACTTTGTTGAGAGCTTTATTAACAATATATTGGATTTTGTCAAATGCTTTTCTGCATCTATTGAGATCATCACATGATTTTTGCTTTTCATTTTTTAGTGTGATATTCCACAATGATTGATTTACAGATATTGAACCATCCCTTCATCCCCAGAATAAATCCCACTTAATTGTGGTAGATGATCCCTTTAATGTATTATTGAATTTGGTTTGCTAACATTTTGTTGAGGATTTTTCATTTGTGTTTACCAATACTGGCTTGTAGTTTTCTTTCTTTTTTTCTTTTTTTTTTTTGGTAGTGTCTTTGGTTTTGGCTGGCTTCATAGAATGAATTTGGTAATTTTCCTTCTATTTTTGGGACTATTTTGAGAAGAATAAATATTAACTCTTTTTAAAATATTTGGTAGAACTCACCTATAAAGCCATCTGGTCCTGGACTTTTGTTCATTGAGCTGTTTTCCATAACCAATTTTTTTTTTTTTTTTTTTTACTAGTAATCTCTTTGTCCATATTTTCCATTTCTTCCTGATTCAGTTTTCAAAGATGGAATGTTTCTAGGAATTTTTCCATTTGTCTAGGTTGTTCAATTCCTTGTTATATTTTTTTTTGTAGTAATCTCTTATAATTCTTGACATTTGTGTGATTTTGGTTGTTACTTCTCTTTCATTTCTGATTTTATTTAGAGTCCTCTCTTTTTCTTGATGAGGCTGGTTAAAAGGTTATTTGTTTTGTTTATGTTTTCAAAGAACTAACTCTTGGTTTCATCAATTTTTCTTTTGTCTCCATTTATTTCTACTTTGATCTTTATAATTTTCATTTTCTACTAACATTGCATTTTAGTTCTTTTTCTGGCTCTTTTAAGTGTCAGATTTGATTGTTATTATTTGAGATTTTTCTTGTTTCTTGAAGTGGGCCGATAACACCATACATTCCCTTTTAAAACTCCCTTTGCTACATTCCAAAGAATTTGGACATCATATTCCATTTTCATTTGCTTCCAGGTATTTTTTAATTTCATCTTTGATTTCTCTGTTAATCCATTGGTTGTTTAGTAACATATTGTTTAGCCTGCAGTTGTGTTTTTATTTTCCGATTTTTTTTTCTTGCAATTGATTTCTAGTTTCATATTTTTGTGGTCAGAAAACATGCTTGATATGATTTCAGTCTTAAATTTATTGAAGCTTTTTTTGTGGCCTACTATGTGACCTTTCCTGGAGAACATTCTATGTGCACGTAAAAAGAATGTGTATTCTGCTGTTTTGGGATGGAATGCTCTATATTTATCTGTTAAATCCATCTGATCTACTGTGTCATTCAAAGTTACTATTTCCTTATTAATTTTATGCATTGGTGATATATCCATTGATGTAAAAGGAGGGTTCCAGTCTCTTACTGTTATTGTATTACTGCCAACTTCTCCCTTTGTCTATCATGCTTTATGTATTTAGGTGTAACTAAGTTGAGTGTGTAGATATTTATAATTATTACAGCCCCTGGTTGGATTAATCCCTTTATCATTATGATGCTTTTCTGTGTTTCTTGTTATGGTATTTATTTTAAAGTCTGTTTTGTCTGATAAAAGTATCGCCACCCCAGCTTTTTTGGGGGAGCTGCCTTCCTTTTGGAATTATGATTTTCTGTAGTTGTATGCTTTGATTCCTTTCCCTTTATCTTTTGAGAATATACTGTAGGTTTTTGTCTTGTGGATACTCTGTGTTTTACATATAACATCTCATAGATTTAACAGTTTACACTAAAAACTTCAGTTGCATATAAACCTCTACCCTTTTATTTCCCCTCCTTTTACATTTTGATGTCACAATTTTCCTTTTTTATATTGTGTATCTATCAAAAATTATTGTCACTACCATTATTATTATTATTATTTTTACTACCATTATTTTTAATGCTCTGTCCTTTAATGTTAATACTCAAGTGGTTAACACTCGATCATATTACAGTATTTGAGTATTCTGAATCTGACTATATACTTACCTCAACCAGTGTGCTGTATATTTATTCACATGTTTTCATTTTACTGATCAGTGTATTTTCATCTCAGCTTGAAGAATTCCTTTCAGCATTTCTTGTAAGGCAGGTCTAATGGTGATGAAGTCCCTCAGCTTTTGTTTGTCTTTGAAAGTTTTTATCATTCCTTCATTTCTGAAGAATAGTTCTGCTCTGTGAAGTATTCTTGGTTAGCGATTTTGTTTTTTTTTCCTTTTAGTACCTTAAATATATCATCCCACTCTCTCCTGATCTGTAAAATTTCTGCAAAACCAAAATTTCTGAGAAACCATCTGATAACCTATGGGGTTTCCTTTGTGAGTTATAAGTTATTTCTTCTCTTGCTGCTTTTAAGATTCTCCCTTTGTCTTTGATTTTTGACATTTTTATTATAAGTCTTGGAGTGGATCTCTTTAACTTGATCTTGTTTGGTTACCTATGACCTTCATGGGCTTGGATATCCAAATCTCTCTCCAGATTTAGGAAGTTCTCAGCCATTATTGCTTTAAATAAGCACTTACTACTTCTCTCTCTCTTTATTTCTCTTCTGGGGTTCTGTTAATTCTCAAATTGGTGTTTTGATGGTGTGCTATAGATCACATAGGCTTTCCTTACTTTTTTCCACTTTTTTTTTTTCTCCTCTGATTTGGATAATTTCAGTTGATCTGTCTTGGCCCTCACTTATTCTTCTGCTTGGTCAAGTCTATTGCTGAAATTCTCAAGTCTGTGGCTGAAGCCTTCTTAAGTTGTTATATTCTATAGTTCCAATTTCTGTTTGGTTCTTTTTTTGCCTTTTTCTTGTTGTTATTCCCTCCATTAAACTTCTCATTTTGTTTATTGTTTTCTTGATATTGATAATTATTTATCTGTATTCTCCTGTAATTCTGTGAGGATATTTAGGACAATCATCTAGTAGTCTTGTTGGGCAATTTCTGGATCCCCATTTATTTGGGGCCAGTTGCTGGAGGTTTACTGTATTCTTTTGGTTGTGTCATCTTTTTTTGTTCTGATTCTTTGTAATTCACATAGCTTTGCTTAGGTACCTGCACATTTGAAGCAGCAGCTACCTCTTCCAGACTTTATGGACAGATTTGGGTAAGGGAAGACTTCCTTTGCATGTGAGGGCACACTGAAGTGTTATGATCCCAGGTTTAGTGGTGCAGGGTGTGAAATGCAGGCATATATGGTAGCACTGGGTCTAGGGAGGTTTGGTGTGGTTTTTGGCTCAAGCCATTGGGGTCTATAGCTTTGACAACTGTGTCATCATTAGCAAGTACTGTTGTTGGTCCTCAGTGGTTGCAAGGACTATTGGAATTCTCAGTGAGGCATCTTCATGTCCATGGCTAAGACCAGGGCAGACATCAGCCATGGCTAAAGCCAGCAGTGTACACATACTCAGCTGTGGGGACCAGCTGTAGGTGTCTATGAAGTTTCAGGGATAGGTTGCAGATATACACATAGTGATGGGTGCCAGACCAGGCAACAAGGGTCAGAGCCAAGGAAAGGTTCACGGGCAGCTGTGCTATGTGTGCTGTCCTCTGATCTGAGTGTAATCTCTTCCTGGGCATATGCATTACAGTGGAGGCCAGTGATGTGCCTCAGGTCAGCAGTGTGCAAGAGTATAGCTGGAGGGGCTAGCCTCAGGGGTCCTCTTGGTGGTGGAGGTCAGCCAATGGGGTCTAGGCTGGTGTTCATCATTCCAGTAGCTGCAGAGGCCTGGACAGGGGAAAGGAGCAGAGAAGGAGTCAGTTGATTGGCATCATTGAATCCAAACACCTTTGGGGAGAAAACTGGTGAAATCTGCAGGAGGCTCATAGCAGAAATGCTGTCCATTGGTTCCTTCTTCTATGTTGAAAGCTTCTGTGAATTGCTTTCTGTTGAAAGTCACTGTGAATTGTGATCACTCCCTTGGTGTGACTGCTGCTGATTTTCTTCCTTGCTCCTAGCTGTCCCTTATAGCCCTTTCTATACACCATCTTTGTGGGGGTAAAACTAAAGTGGGACCTTCATGCTGTCCTTCAAAAGCACCTTCTGCCTTTCTTAGTGAGGAAAAGTATTTCTCGTTGTGAAATTCCTTCTTGGCATTGAGTAATGCTGGCTTGGGGGATGGAATGATATAAACAAAATGCTACTGTCTTCCTTCACTTTTTGTGCAGGTATTCTTAGGATTTTTGTTCCACTGGGTTGTTGAAATTACTTGAATGGATTCCAGAGCTCACCCAGTGCTGGTTTTGTCCATGGATAGCTATTTAATTATTGATATTTGCTGGGGGGAAGGAGCCTGAGGTGTCCTTCATCACCATTTTGGTGATGTCACTTTCCTGCTTTGGCATTTTTGTTGAAAACTGAGCATTTAAAAAAAAAACAGCTACTTCTTCCAGTCTTTGCCCGCTAGATTCAGGAAGGGGAAGATATCCCCTAATCAAGCCAGAGAAATTTATGGTCTTAAATACCAGTATTAAAAAATTAGTGAGCTGAGGATCACTACTCTCTCTCCAGTATTTAAAACAATGCCTGTCATACAATAGACACAATTTGTTGAGTGAATTGTGAAATGAATCTAAGTTAAGAAATTAGATAGAGGGGCACCTGGGTGACTCAGTGGGTTAAGCCTCTGCCTTTGGCTTAGGTCATGATCTCAGGGTCCTGGGATTGAGCCCCACATTGGGCTCTCTGCTCAACAGGGAGCCTGCTTCCCCCCAACCCGCCTCTCTCTGCCTACTTGTGATCTCTGTCTGTCAAATAAATAAAATCTAAAAAAATAAAGAAATTAGAGAAAAATAAAGACTAAATCCAAAGAAAATCACAATAAAAAAGATATATTGAATATAAAATAAAGACATAATAAAATGAGTCAGCAAAGTCAAAAGTTGGTCCTTTCAAAAGTCCAATGTCATGAACAAACCAAAGTCAAATATGATAGCAAAATCGTATCTTGCATACCCTGGTACTTACTGTTTCCAATTAGCCTGAACAGAAATGAGAGTCAGCATTTGCCTTTGAGAGTTTGTTTAAAAGCCCAAATTCAAATTTTCACATGCCCAGAAAACTCTCCTTTACCATTTTCCTCTGAATAGGGAATAACAAGGTGCTAATATCATGATAGCCTTGCTCAGGCTGCCTTCTGGTTGAATCTGTCTCCAGTTGGAGGGACCAAGTGGGGATCAGTCATGGGAACCACACGGCAGATGAGTTCAGGAGTTTGCCCAATGCAGCATTTGTATATGGAGATTGATAGCTTCCCAGATCCACTTCACTGGCCTTTCACATTGGCTTCTGTATGTCCTGTAAAAAAATCTTTGGTGTCACCTCACCTCAGAAGGCAGCCATAGTTCTGTATTGGACTATGCCTCATTTCAGTGGTAGGCTGGTGGATGGTGGCCAGCAGAGAGCTGGCAAGTGGCTGGGGAAGTAACAGTGTCTATAGTAAAAATATTTTCTCTCCATTACACTCAGGACTTCCACCCATTCAGCCATTGAAGCCAACATCTCTAGCTCTACCCATCTTGATTTAGTAACTTGCACAGTCAACTGTCATTTCTATTTTCACCCTTTTTTATTTTCCTGGGTATGCTTTCTAAGTCTCTTGGCCAGAAGAATCTGATTTCAGAGAAGGTTAATACATTCATTCACTCATTTATTCATTCAGTCAACAACTGTTTGTTGAACATCTACTCTCTGCCAGGCCTGCTACAGACACAGTAATAAATAAATATACTGTCCTCTTTATCTAAAGGAAATATCTTTCATGAGATTGCTTCCTGCATATGGTGTGCAGGTCCATTGTACACCATGTTTTTAGAGTGGGGCTCTAAACAGCATCAAGATTTATCGTTCTGACCATTTTCTGCATGCTAGTTCACTAATATTAATGGTCTTATTTCCTCCCTTGAGACTCCAGAATTTCTAAGTGAGACCCTGGAATCCAACGTATATACACAAATCTATGCTCAATGTAGCAGGATACATGGAAGAGGCTACAGAAGTCCTCATCAAACTGTGTAGCCTGGGGCAGACAGCTGGGAAATAAAGATCAAGAACTAGCAGACATCGCTAGTTGGGATGAGGGCTTTGTGTGAGAAGAAGCACCAGTGCAGGCCTTGTGTTGGTCCTGAGCTTCAGTGAAGGTCATTAACATCGACCAGAAGATGAATTTCACATGCACCGAGAGTGGAAAGTTTGCACTGGTCTTTCTGCTTAACCCCTCACACTTGGAGACATATTGTCCACGTTAAATGTGAATGCCATGGTTCGCTCTGGTTCAAATTTTTTACTGTTATAAAGCAGTGATTTTTATACTTTTTGCCCACCAAACCCCTTCATACTCTTCAAACAGTATTGAGAACCCTGAAAAACTTTTGTTTGTGTGAGTCCTATCTAGTAATATTTAGAGTATTAGAAAATAAAACTGAGAAATTAAAAAATGTCCTTAATTTTAAAACAATAAACCCACTGCATGTTTTAATGAAAAATAACTATATTTTTCAAAATAAAGTGAGAAGAGTACATCATTTTATATTTTTAATGTCTGACTTAATAGAAAGCAGCTGGATGCTCATAACGGCTTCTGTGTTCAAACTGGGGCCACATGGAATGTTGTGTAGCTTCTAGAAACCCCATTCCACACCGAGAAAATGAGAGAGAGAATGCATATAATGTCTTCACATTATTATGAAAATAGTTTTGCCTTTGCAGACCTCCTGAAAAGGTCTCAAACTCTCCCAAGGGAACCTAGACCACACTTTGAGAATCACTGTTCTAGAATTTCAAGGCTGACAAGGTGCTTTTAACATATGTCAACATTTCTCAGACTTTTCCACCCAAGTTCCAATGAAGAGAGAAAAGGAAAGTCATAATCTGGGGGGTCTAGATGAAGCTGTTCAACATAAGCAGGCAATTCCTTTGAATTTTGTTATTTTATATTAAGAATTCCTTTACATTTTACATTCAGTTCCAAAATAGATCTATGTTTGTTTTGATATGACCTTTTCTCCCCTAATCATTGAAACCCACACCTTAAAGTAGATGCCTTGGGTTCATCTGTGGTTTCTTTTATTGCCTAGCACACTGAATTTAGTCTGAGACATTAGGAACTCCAAAGTGACACTACCCAGGAGGAACAAATAGCCCCATTTAATGGATCAGGAAGCTAGAGGCTACAGAGGTTAAATAACTCAGTGAAAATAAAGATCAACCAAATGAAAGCAAGCAAAACTATTTATTCAGAGCTTGCTATAGTAAAGGAATCATCCACTGTCCAGTGCATTTTCGCTAAGACTCAATGGTAGAAATAGGAGTGAGGAAGCTTTCTAGTGGAAAAATGGGAAGAGTCCAGGTGTGATCTAGTTGGAGGCTGTTGACATGGGGAAGCTGGAGGTGAGCTACGTAGAAGGGGGCCATCCTCTGTGATTGGTCAGGGTGCATGTTTGGCTTTCTGTGATTGATCCTAAGTTGGATGGAGGGGTAAAAATTAGAGAAGCTGTCAGTTATTAACCAAGCCCCTGCCCTGTGGGGCTGACTGTTTTAGGGGTTATTGTTTGGCTTCCTGGACTGTCACTAGAGAGAAACGGCCTGACTTCCTACAAGTCTGGCTGGCCTTCTGGTCTGGCTAGTGCAGTTAAGGGGTTGGTCTCCTGGGCTGATTTCTACAGGTTGTGGGTCAGGGTTCTATTTCTATATACAGTCTCTCAATTTTCCACTCCATATTCAGTCTCTCAGTAACAAAGGGTAACAAGAGAGGACATGGCCTAAATGTCTTTGTGAAAGTTATCTTTGGAAGAGAAGAACATGGAAGAGTAGAATTTGCAACTCCCCAGCTTGTAGCCTCTTGACCACAGCTGGTCAGAAAACCGGAATACTTAAAGAGGAAATGGAATAAGCCAAATTTATAATTGCTCTTTCAGATATTTTAAAGCATTTCATTTAGTTTGCAAGAGGAGACAGACATTCAAAATTCCCTTAAAAGTGATAAAATTTGCTAAGTTTATGAAAAGAATAGAATTTGGGTTGAACTTAAAAGTAGAAGGAAAGAAGTAGCTTTTCTGATCTAGAACTTCAATACACTAAAAATAATTATTAACACCAAAGCAAATCTCTGAAGTCTTTTTTGGGCAAAAAGATGACCCCTATGACCTCAGCTCACATTTCCTGGCCCTCTGGAGTGGGCTGGGCTGGGCTGGGCTGGGTGAGAGCAGGACTTAGGTCTTTCTCACACAGCCTCCATGTACAGCTTCAGAAATTTCAACACGTTGTATTTCTTCTATAATCATATGTTTCCTTTAGAATTAAAAGCTACTTAAAATTCACCTGCAATAAAATAAAATGTTGACAGTGAGATAATATGTGAGTAAGCACCTGGCACCATACATGATATTTATCTAACCCTCACCAATACAGTTGACCGTTGAACAGTGAAGGAGTAGGGGTTCCCAGCCCCTGCACAGTTGAAAATCCACATAGAACTTTTGACCCACCAAAAAATTTACTACTACTACACTTTTGACCAGAAACCTTACCCAAAGCATACAAACAGTTAACACATTTTTGTTTTTTGTTTTGTTTTGTTTTTAATGAAGTGTAGTTGGCACACAATGTTCTGTTAGTTTCAGGTGCACTCCATAGTGATTTGAGAAGTCTGTATGTTATGCTATGCTCGCCACAAGTTTAGTTACCATCTCTCCGCATACAGTACTGCTACAGTATCATTGACTACATTGCCTATGCTCTACCTTTTCCCCTGTGACTTGGTCATTCTGTAACTGGAAGTTTGTCTCTCCTGCCTCCCTTACCTAATTTGCCCATCCCCCACCCCCTCCTTCTGGCAACCACCAGTTCTCTATTTCTGTGGGTCTGTTTCTGTTTTTTTGTTTGTTTTGCTTTATTTTTTATTCCACGTATACATGAAATCATATGGTATTTGTCTTTCTCTTATTTCACTTAGCATAATACCCTCTAGGTCCATCCCTGTTGCTGAAAATGCATGATTTCATTCCTTTTTATGACTAATATTCCATTGTGTATATAGAACATCTTTTTTATCCATTCATCTATTGATGGGCACTAAGGTTGCTTCTGTTATAAATGATTATTATAAATGATGTTGCAATAATAAACATAGGGGTATGTATAGCTTTTTGAATTAGTGTTTTTCTTTCTTTGGGTAAATGCCTAGCAGTGGAATTATTGGATCATATGGGATTTCTATTTTTCATTTTTGAGATACCTCCATACTGTTTTCTACAATGGTTATGCCAATTTACATTCCTACCAAGTGTTCCCTTTGTCTACATCTTCAATCTTATTTCCTGTTTTTTGTTTGTTTTTTTTTCCAATTTATTTATTTTCAGAAAAACAGTATTCATTATTTTTTCACCACACCCAGTGCTCCATGTAAGCCGTGCCCTCTATAATACCCACCACCTGGTACCCCAACCTCCCACCCCTCTGCCACTTCAAACCCCTCAGATTGGACTCTGAAAAACAATCTGTTTGTTTTGTTTTTAAGATTTAGTGATTTTAGAGAGAAAGAGAGCACACGTGCAAGAATGGGGGATGGGCAGAGGGAGAGAATCTTCAAAAAGACTCCCTGCTGAGCATGGAGTACCATGTGGGGCTCAATCTCACAAACCATGAGATCATGACCTGAGCTGAACCCAAGAGGTAGATGCTCAACTGATCAACTGACTGAGTCACTCAGGTGCCCCTATTTCTTGTCTTTTTATTCTAGCCACTCCCACGGGTACTATCTTATTGTGGCGTTGATTTGAACTTCCCTGATGATGAGCATCTTTTCATGTGTCTGTTGGCCATCTGTATATTTTCTTTGGAAAAACATCTGTTTAGATCCTCTGCCCATTTCTTAGTTGGATTATTTGTTTTTTGGTGTTCAGTTGTATACATTCTTTATATAGTTGGGATATTAGTGTCTTATCAGATACATTATCTGCAAATATCTTCTCTCATTTAGTAGGTTCCCATGTGATTTTGTTGGTGGTTTCCTAAGCTATGCAAGAGCTTTTTATTTAGGTGAAGTCCCAATAGTTTAGCTTTGCTTTTGTTTCCCTTGCCTTAGGAGACATATCTAGAAAAATGTTGCTGATGTTTATGTCCAAGATTATGGTGTATGTTTTCTTTTAGGAGTTTTATGGCTCTGGGTCTGTCTTGTATTAGGTTTTTAATTCATTTTGAATTTATTTTTGTATATGAAGTAAGAGTCTAGTTTCATTCTTTTGCATGTAGCTATCTAGTTTTCCCAAACCATTTGTTGAAGACACTCTTTTCTCCATTGCACATTCTTGCCTTCTTTATTGTAGATTAATTAACCATATAATCATAGTCTATTTCTGAGCTCTCTACAGTGTACCATTCATCTATGTGTCTATTTTTGTGCCAATACCATAATGTTTTTATTCCTATAACTTGGTAGTATGTCTTGAAATCTGGGATTGTAATACCTTCAGGTTTCATCCTTATTTCTCAAGATTGCCGTACCTATTCAGTCTTTGTGGTTCTGTACATATTTTCGTGCTATTTATTGTAGTTCTCTGAAAAATGATATTGGTGTTTTGATAGGAATTCTGTTAAATCTAATTGCTTTCATTAATATGGACATTTTAATGACATTAATTCTTCCAATTTGTAACATGGAATATCTGTCTGTCTGTGACATCTTCAATTTCTTCCATCAATTTTTCATTAAGTTTTTTATTGTAATTCTAGTACAGTTAACATCTAGTATTATGTTAGTTTCAGGTGTACGATACAGTGACTTAAGAATTCTGTGCATTGGGACGCCTGGGTGGCTCAGTTGGTTAAGCAGCTGCCTTCGGCTCAGGTCATGATCCCAGCATCCTGGGATCGAGTCCCACATCAGGCTCCTTGCTCGGCGGGGAGCCTGCTTCTCCCTCTGCCTCTGCCTGCCATTCTGTCTGCCTGTGCTCGCTCTCTCCCCCTCTCTCTCTCTGATAAATAAATAAAATCTTTAAAAAAAAAGAATTCTGAAATAAATAAATTGGAAAAAAAGGAAAAGAAAAAAAAAGAATTCTGTGTATTACTCAGTGCTCATAATAAGTGTCGTCTTAATCTCCATCACCTATTTCAAGCATCCATTTACCTACCTCCCCTTTGATAGCCATCAGTTTGTTTTCTATAGGTAAGAGTCTGTTTCTTGTTTTTTTTCTTTTCTTTTTCTTTTGTTCTTTATCTTTTTCCTTTGCTCATTGTTTTCTTTCTTAAAGTCCACATATGAGTTAAAACATGGTATCTGTTTTTCTCTGACTGACTTATTTCTTAGCAGTATAATCTTTAGCTCCATCCATGTTGTCACAAGTAACAAGATTTCATTCCTTTTTATGGCTGAATATTATTTCGTGGTTATATATACCACATCTTCTTTATCTATTCATCTATTGTTGAACACTTGGATTACTTTTTATATTTTGGCTACTGCATATAATGCAATAAACATGGGCATGTATTGCTTTGAATCGCTGTTTTTGTACTTTTGAGGTAAATACCCAGTAGTGCGATTCCTATCATAGAATAGTTTTTTTTTAACTTGTTAAGGAAACTCCAGACTGTTTTCCACAATGACTGTACCAGTTTGTATTCCCATCAACAGTACATGAGGTCTCACATTTGGTCTTCTTTTCCTCCACCTTCTTGTCAACACATGTTGTTTCTTATCTTGTTGATTTTAATCATTTTGACAGGTGTGAGATACCTCATTTTAGTTTTGATTTGTATTTCCCTAATGATGAGTGATGTTGAGCTTCTCTTCATGTGTCTGTTGGCCATCTATATGTCTTCTTTGGAAAAATGTCTATTCATGTCTTCTGCCCATTTTTGAATTGGGTTATTTATTTTGGGGGGTGTTGAGTTTTAGAAGTTCTTTATATGCTTTGGATACTAACTCTTTATCAGATGTGTCATTTACAAATATCTTCTCCTTCTGTAGGTTGCCTTTTAGTGTCATTGTTTGTTTCCTTCATGGTGCGGAAACATTTTATTTTGAGGTAAACCCAATAGTTTATTCTTACTTTTATTTCCTTTGCCTCAGGAGACTTATTTAGAAAAAAAGTTACTATGGCCAATGCCAGAGAAATTACTGTCTGTGCTCTCTTTAAGGACTTTTATAGTTTCAGGTCTCATATTTAGGTCTTTAATCTATTTTTTTAAAAGATTTTATTTATTTATTTGACAGACAGATCACAAGTAGACAGAGAGGCAGGCAGAGAGAGAGGAGGAAGCAGGCTCCCCACTGAGCAGAGAGCCCGATGCGGGGCTCGATCCAAGGACCCTGAGATCATGACCTGAGCTGAAGGCAGAGGCTTTAACTCACTGAGCCACCCAGGCACCCTTTAATCTATTTTGAGTATATTTTTGTGTGTGATGAAAGAAAGCGGTCCAGTTTCATTCTTTTGCATGTAGCTGTCCAGTTTTCCCAAAACCATTTATTGAAGAGACTTTTTCCTGTTTATATTTGTTTCTTCTTTGTGAAGATTAGTTGACCATATAATTGTGGTTTATTTCTGGGTTTTCTATCTGTTCCATTGACTTATGTGTCTGTTTTTATGTCAGTACCACACCATTTTGATTGCTGCAACTTTGTAATATAATTTAAAGTCTGGAATTATGATCCCTCTAGTTTTCTTTTTCAAGATTGCTTTGGCTATTTAAGCTTTTCTGTGGTTTCATACAAATTTCAGGATTGTTTGTTTTATCTTTCATCAATGTTTTATAGTTTTTGGAGTATAGGCCTTTCACCTCCTTGCTTATGTTTATTCTGGGATATTTTATTCTTTTTGGTGCAACTTTAATGGGACTGTTTTCTTAATTTCTCTTTCTGTTTCTCTATCATTAATGTGTAGAAATGCACCAGATTTCTGTATATTAATTTTGTATCCTGTAACTTTACTGAATTCACTGGTTTACTGCTAATTGTTTTTTGGTGGATTTTTGAGGGCTTTCTTATGGATATATGCCACCTGCAAATTGTGACCGTTCTACTTCTCCTTTACCAACTTGGATGACTTTTATTTATTTTCTTGTCTGGTTGCTGTGGTAAGGACTTCCAGTACTATTTTGAATAAAAGTCGTGAGAGTAAAAAAAAAAAAAAAAAAAAAAAGTCGTGAGAGTGCACATCCTTGTTTTGTTCTTAATCTAGAACAAAGGCTCTATGTTTTTCAGCATTGAATATGATGTTAGTTGTGGGTTTTTCATAGATAGCCTTAACTATGTTGAGGTATGTTTCCTCTAAACCCACTTTGTTGAGAGTTTTTATCATGAATGGATGTTGAACTTTGTGAAATGCTTTTTCTTTATCTATTGAGATGTTTATATGATTTTTATCCTTCATTTTGTTGATGTGGTGTATCACGTTGATTAATTTGTGAATCTTGAACCATTCTTGCATCTCCAGAACAAATGCCACTTCATTATGATAAATGGTACTTCTAATGTATTGCTGAGTTTAGTTTGCTAATATTTGTTGGGGATTTTTACATCTGTGTTCATCAGGGATATTGGCTTTTAGTTTTCTTTTTTTTGTAGTGTCATTTCTGGTTTTGATATCGGGGTAATGCGGGCCTTGTATTTAGAAATTTTCCTTCTGTTTCTATTTTTTTTGCAATAGTTTGAGAAGAATAAATATTAACTCTTCCTGAAAAGTCTGGAAGAATGCAATTCTGAATTCATCTGCTCCTGGGCTTTTGTTTTTTAGAAATTTTATACTGATTCAATTTTGTTACTAGTAAGCTGTTTGTTTAGATTATCTGTTTCTTCTTGATTCACTTTTGGGAGATGGTAGGTTTCTAGGAATTTATTCATTTCTTCTAGGTTGTCCAGTTTGTTGGCGTATGATTTCTTATAGTAGTTTCTTATAATCTTTTGTATTTCAGTGGTGTCAGTTGTTACTTCTCTTTCATTTCTGATTTTATTTATTTGGGTGGGTCCTCTGTCTTTTTTTGATGCTGAGTATGGTTAAAGCTTCATAAATTTTAATTATCTGTTAAAAGAAACTGCTCGAGGTTTTATTGATCTTTTCAGTTGAAAAGGTTTAATTGATCTTTTCATTTCTTTTTCTTTGTCTCTCCTTTTCTCTCTCTCTCTCCCTTCCTCCCTTCCTCTCTCTCCTTCTTTCTCCCTTCCTCCTTTTCCCTCCTTCCCTCTTTCTTTTTTTCTATCTTAGTTCATTTGTTTCTACTCTGATCATCATTATTTCCTTTCTTCTACTAACTTTGAGCTTTGTTTTTACTTTTTTCCTAGTTCCTTTAGTTGTAAGGTTAGATTATTTGAAAATTTTCTTATTTTTGTGTGTATGTGTGTTTTCTGTTTGTTTGGTTTGGTTTGGTTTGAGTTAGGCATATGTCACGACAACCTTCTCTTTTGGAACTGCTTTTGCTGTGTCCCAAAGATTTTAGACCCATTTTCATTTGTCTTCAAGTATGTTTTTATTTTCTCTTTGATTTCCTTAATGACCAATTGGACATTTAGTAGCATGTTGTTTAACCTTGATGTGGTTGTGTTTTTTCTTCTTTCTTTCTCTCTCTCTTTCTCTCTTTTTAATGGTAGGAAAAGATGCGTGATATGATTTCAGTCTTCTTAAATTTATTGAAACTTACCTTGTGACCTAACATGTGATCTGTCCTGGAGAATGTTCTATGTGTACTTGAAAAGAATGTTTATTCTGTTGTTTTGGGTGGAATGTTCTGTATATAAGTGTTAACTCCATCTAGTCTGAATGTGTGATTCAAAGACACTCTTTTCTTATTGATTTTTTTTTTTTTTTTGCCTGTGTGATCTAGTCGTTGATGTACAAGGAATATTACCACTATTACTGTCAATTTCTCTTTGTATCTGTCAGTAATTTCTTCATGTATTGAGGTACTCATATGTTGGGTGCATAGATATTTACAATTGTTACATGTTTTGGTTAGATTGATCCCTTTATCATTATGTACTTCCGTTCTTTGTCTCTTGTTACAGTTTATGTTTTAAAGTCTATTTTGTCTGATATAAGTATTGCTACCCTGTGTTTTTTCTTCTACAATTTGCATGGAATATCATATCCCATCCCTTCACTTTCAGTCTATATGTGTCTTTAGGTCTGAAGTTAGTCTCTTGAAGGCAGCATGAGATTAGTGTTTTCGTTGTTGTTTGATCCATTTTGTCACCCCCTGTCTTTGAATAGAGCATTCAGACCATTTACATTTAAAACATTATTTATAGGCATGTACTTACTGCAATGTTGTTAATTGTTTTCTGGTTGTTTTTGTAGTTCTCTCTTCCATTCTTATTCCTCTTTCCCTTGTGATTGATGACTTAATTTAGTGTTATTGTCACCTTTTTTCTCTTTTACTATTTTGTATCCATTACAGGTTTTTTGTTTTTAGTTATTGTGAAGTTCATATAAAATATCCATTTAATATCCTAAGTATATAGCAATCTCTAGTAAGTTGATGGTGTCACTGAATTTAAAATGCATTCTAAATGAATTTCATTTTTACTTTTCCCTCCATTTTCATGTATATGTTGCCTTATTTTACAATTCTTATTTTGTTAGTCCCCTTACCTATTTTTTTAAGGTATAATTGTATAACTTTTGTTTTTAACCTTTATACTAGCTTTATAAGAGTTAGCTTACTATCTTTACTGTGTGTTTGCTTTACTTATGAGATTCTTTTCTTTCATAACTTTTTTACTTATAATTATGGCTTTTTCTTTTCTACTTAAAGAAGTCCCTTAAACATTTCTCATAAGGCTAGTTTAGTGGTAATGAACTCCTTTAACTATTTTTAGGGTTTTTAAACAATTTATTTGTTTTTGTCTTAGAAATACTTTATCTCTTCTTTCACTCTTTTTTTTTAAATTGTGTTATGTTAGTCACCATACAATACCTCATTGGTTTTTGATGTAGTGTTCCAAGATTCATTGTTTACATATAATACCCAGTGCGCCATGCAATGTGTGCCCTCCTTAATACCCACTACCAGGCTCACCCATCTCTCCACTTCCCTCCCCTCTAAAACCCTCAGTTTGTTTCTCGGAGTCCAGTCTCTTGTGGTTCATCTCCACCTCCAATTCCCACTCCCTTTCACTTTTCCTTTCCTTCTCCTAATGTCCTCCATGTTATTCCTTATGTTCCACAAGTAAGTGAAATAATATGATATTGACTTTCTCTGCTTCCCTTATTGCACTCAGCATAATCTCCTCCAGTCCCATCCATGCTGATGCAAAAGTTGGGTATTCATCCTTTCCGATGGCTGAGTAATATTCCTTTGTATATATGGACTACATCTTCTTTATCCATTTGTCTATTGAAGGGTATCTTGGCTTTTTCCACAATTTGGCTATTGTGGACTTGTTGCTATGGCCCTTCTTTTCACTACTTCTGTATCTTTGGGGTAAATACCCAGTAGTACAATTGCAGGGACATAGGGTAGCTCTATTTTGAATTTTTTGAGGAATCTCCACACTGTTTTCCAAAGTGTCTGTACAAACTTGCATTCCCACCAACAGTGTAAGAGGGTTCCCTTTTCTCCACATCCTCTCCAACATTTGTTGATTCTTCCCTTGTTAATCTTTGCCATTTTAGCTGGTGTAAGGTATTAAGTATCTCAATGTGGTTTTAATTTGAATTCCCCTGGCAGCTAATGATGGTGAACATTTTTTCATATGTCTGCCAGCCATTTGAATGTCTTCAGTGGAGAAATGTCTTTCTTGTCTTCTGCCCATTTTTTGACTTAATTATCTCTTCTTTTGGGTGTTGAGTTTGAGAAGTTCTTTATAGATCTTGGATACAGCCCTCTGTCTATAGTGTCATTGTGAAATCTTCTCCCATTCTGTGGGTTTCCTCTTTGTTTTATTGACTATTTATTTTCCTGTGCAGCAGCTTTTTATCTTGATAAAGTCCCAAAAGTTCATTTTCACTTTTGTTTCTCTTGCCTTTGAAGACGTGTCTTGAAAGAAGTTGCTGTGGCTGATGTAAAAGAGGCTACTTGCCTATGCTCTTCTCTAGGACTTTGATGGATTCCTGTCTCACACTGAAGTCCTTCATCTACTTTGAGTTTATCTTTGTGTATGGTATAAGAGAATGGACCAGTTCCATTCTTCTGTACCTAGTTGTCCAATTTTCCCAGCACCGTTTAGTGAAGAGATTGTCTCTTCTCCACTGGATATTTTTTCCTGCTTTGTCAAAAATTATTTGACTACAGATTTGTGTTATCTGGGCTCTTTACTCTGTTCCATCGGTCTATGTGTCTGTTTTTGTGCCAGTACCATGCTGTCTTGGTGATCACAGGTTTGTAATAAATCTTGAAATCAGGCAACGTGATGCCCCCAGATTTGTTTTTCTTTTTCAACATTTCCTTGGTGATTCAGGTTTTTTTTCTGGTTCCATACAAATTTTAGGAGTGTTTGTTCCAGCACTTTGAAAAATGTTGATGGTATTTTGATCGGGATGGTGTTGAAAGTATAGATTGCTCTGGGGAGCATAGACATTTTAACAATGTTTATTCTTCCAATCCATGAGTATGGAATGTTTTTCTGTCTTTTGTGTCTTCTTCAATTTCTTTCACGAGTGTTTTGTAGATCCTCAAGTACAGATCCTTTACCTCTTTGGTTAGGTTTATTCCAAAGTATCTTATTGTTTTTGGTGCTATTGTAAATGGAACTGATTCCCTAATTTCCCTTTCTATATTTTTATTGTTAGTGTATAAGAAAGCAACTGATTTCTGTGCATTGATTTGGTATCCTGCCATATTACTGAATTGCTGTATGAGTTCTGGTAATTTACAGGAGGAGACTTTTGTTTTTTTCACATACTATATCATGTCATATGTGAAGAGAGAGAGTTTGACTTCTTCTTTGCCTTTTATTTCTTTTTGTTGTCCGATTGCTGTTGCTAAGACTTCTAGTACTATGTTGAACAATAGTGGGAGTGTGGGCATCCCTGTCGTGTTCCTGATCTCTCAGCTTTTCCCCACTGAGAATGATATTCTCTGTGGGTTTTTCATAGATGGATTTTATGAAGTTGAGGAATGTTCACTCTATCCCTATACTCTAAAGAGTTTTAAACAGGAAAGAATGTTATATTTTGTCAAGTGCTTTTTCTGCATCAATTGAGAGAACCACGAGGTTCTTCTCTCTTCTCTTATTGATTTGTTCTATAACATTGATTGACTTGTGAACCACCCTCACATCCCAGAGATAAATCCCACCTGGTCATGGTGGATAATCTTTTTAATGTACTGTTGGATTCTATTAGCTAGGATCTTGTTGAGAATGTTGGCATCCATATTCATCAGGGATGTTGGTCTGAAAGTCTCCTTTTTGATGGGGTTTGGCCTGGTTTGGGGATCAAGGTAATGCTGGCTTCATAGAAAGTCTGGAGGGGCTCCTAGTGGCTTAGTGGGTTAAAGCGACTGCCTTTGGCTCAGTCATGATCCCAGGGTTCTGGGATAGAGCCCCGCATCAGGCGCTCTGCTCAGCAGGGAGCCTGCTTCCTCTTCTCTCTCTGCCTGCCTCTCTGCCTATTTGTGATCTCTGTCTGTCAAATAAATAAAAATCTTAAAAAAAGAAAAATCTTTAAAAAAGAATAAAAGAAAAATCTTTTAAAAAGTCTGGAGATTTTACTACTGTTTCTATTTTTTTGGAAGCAGCTTCAGGAGAATAGGTATTATTTCTTCTTTGAATGTTTGGTAGAATTCCCCATGGAATCCATCAGGTCCTGCACTCTTGCTTTTTGGTAGGTTTTTGATCACTGCTTCAATCTCACTACTGGTTATTATACTACTCAGGTTGTCAATTTCTTCCTATTTCAGTCTTGGAAATTTATAGGTTTCCAGGAAAGCATCCATTTCTTCTAGGTTGCTTAACTTATTGGCATATAGCTGTTGACAGTAATTTCTGATGATTGTTTCTATTTCCTTGGTGTTAGTCATGCTCTCTTCCCTTCCATTCATTATTTTACTAATTTGGGTCCTTTCTCTTTTCTTTTAGATTAATCTGGCCAGTGGTTGACCAATTTTATTAATTCTTCCAAAGAACGAGCTTCTAGTTTCATTGATGTGTTCTATTGTATCTCTGGTTTCTAATTCATTGATCTCTGCTCTAATCTTAATTATTTCCCTTCCTGTGTGGGGGGTAGGTTTAATTTGTTCTTGATTCTCCAGTTTTTTAAGGTGTAAAGAGAATTTGTGTATTCAGGATTTTTCTGGATTTTGTTTTTGTTTTTGTTTTTGTTTTATTGAGGCTTGGATGGCTATGTATTTCCCCCTAGGGACCGCCTTTGCCATATCCTATAGGTTTTAGACTGATGTGTCTTCATTCTCATTGGTTTCCATGAATTAAGTTCTTCTTTAATTTCCTGGTTGATCCAAACATTCTTGAGCGGGATGGTCTTTAGCTTCCAAGTGTTTGAACTTCTCCCAAACTTTTTCTTGTGATTGAGTTCCAGTTTCAAAGCATTGCTGTCTGAGAATATACAGGGAATAATTTCAGTCTTTTGGTATTGGTTGATACCTGATCTGTGACCCAGTATGTGGTCTATTCTGGAGAAAGTTCAATGTGCACTCGAGAAGAATGAGTATTACATTGTTTTAGGGTGGAATGTTTTGTATATATCTCTGAGGTCCATCTGGTTCAATGTGTCATTCGACGCTCTTGTTTCTTTGTTGATTTTCTGCTTAGATGATCTGTTGCTGAGAATGGTATGTTAAGATCCCCTACAATTAATGTATTCTTATCAATATGTCTCCTATTTTGATTAACAGTTGGCTTATGTAGTTGGCTGCTCCCATGTTAGGGACATAAATACTTATAATTGTTAGATCTTCTTAGTGGATAAACATTTTAAGAATGATGTAGTGTCCTTCTATATCTCTGGCTACAGTCTTTGGCTTAAAATCAAATTTGTCTGGTATGAGAATTGCTACCCCAGCTTTCTTTTGAGGCCCGTTGGCATGAAAGATGGTTCTCCATCTCTTCACTTTCAGTCTGGATGTATCTTTAGGTTCAAAATATGTCTCTTATAGACAGAATATGGATGGGTCCTGTCTTTTCATCCTATCTGCAACTCAATGCTGTTTTATGAGAGCATTTAGGCCATTGACATTGAGAGTGATTATTGAAAGATATGTTTTTATTGTCATCATGTTGCCTGTGAGGCCCTTACAGAGATTGTCTCTGTAAATTTCTGTTCTGTATCACTCTTGGGGTCTTTCTTCTTTTATAGAATCCCCCTTTATATTTCTTGTAGTGCTAGCTTGGTGGTCACATAATCTTTTAGTCTTTGCCGGTCTTGGAAGCTCTTTATCTCTCCATCCATTTTGAATGTCAGCCTTGCCAGATGGAGTATTCTGGGCTGCATATTCTTCTCGTTTAGTGCCCTGAATATGTCTTGCCAGGCCTTTCTGACTTGCCAGGTTTCTGTGGATTGGTCTGACATTATTCTGATAATCCTCCTTCTGTACGTAAGGGATCTCTTCCCCTTAGCTGTCCTTAAGACAATTTCTCTGAATTTATGATTCGTGAATTTCACAATCACATGTCTGGAGGTCTTTCTTGTTGATCTTGTTGATCTTGGGGGATATCTTCTGCCTCTAGGACACAAATACTTGTTCCATTCCCCAGATTAGGGAAATTCTCATCTACAATTTGCTCAACTGTATCTTCTAGTCCTCTCTTTCTCTCCACCCCCTGAGGAATCCCAGTAATTCTGACATTGGAACATTTCAGGGAGTTATTTCTGTTTTCATGGTTTCTAAGCTGTGTGTTCCAGGCCTCCTGATCCTTCTTTTCTATCCGTTTGTCTTCTAGATCACTAAATCTATCTTCTATATCTTCTATATCTCTGACTACAGTCTTTGGCTTAAAATCAAATTTGTCTGGTATGAGAATTGCTCACTCACCCTAGCTGTTAAGAGTATTTAGATTAGATTTGATCTCATTGATAGCATTTTTAAGTTTTGCCAGATCAGCTCTCACTTCTGCCTTTAGGGATTTCATGTTGCCACTAATGGTTTTCTGCAATTTAGCCATAGTCTGGATAACTGTTACCCTGAAATCTATTTCCAACATATTCCTTATGTCTGTATCCAATAGTTCAGTGGCAGAGTCACAGTCTGTGAATTTTTCCTCTGTTGGAGGTTCCTCCTCCTAGTCATTCTGGTGAGAGGTGGTTGAGGGGATGTATAGTTGAAAATATCAGCCACAATCCAGGCAAGGTACAGTATCTCCACTGATGATCCTCTGCCCCTGTAGAGATTCAGAAGTGTGTAATCTTCCATCTTAGGTTGATTTCATGGTTGTTCAGAGTGCTCTGGTAGATATCTAGCTTAATTCAGGGAACCAGTTGAAATAGGGTCTTCTACTCCTCTGCCATCTTGACCCCTCCTTTCATTCTTTTTTAATGATAACCTTGACAGGTAAAGTATTCTTGGTTGTAATTTTTTTCCTTTCAGCACTTTGAATATATCATGCCACCCCCCACCCTCAGCCTGCAAAATTTCTGTTGAAAAATTAATGGATAGCTTTATGAGGTTTCTTCTGTACATAGCTTTATGAGGTTTCTCCTCCTTCTTTCTTGCCATTTAAAAAAATTCTATCTTTGTTTTTTTAATCCTTGAGATTTTAATTTTTATAGATTGTGTGGACTTTCTTGGGTTCATCTTGTTTGGAGTTTGCTGTATTTCCTAAATGAAGATGTCTGTTTTCTTCCCCAGTTTAAGGATGTTTTCAGCTGTTATTTCCTCAAATAAATTTTCTCCCTCTTTCTCTCTTTTCCTTCTGATCCCTATCATGCAAACGTTTGATCACTTCATGTTGTCCAAGAGATACCTTAGCCTATTTTTAAAACTTTTTTCTTAAAACAATTTTTTTTTCATGCTGTTGGGCGTGGACTCTTTTCACTATCCTAACCTCCAGATTGCTAATCTGTTCTTCTGCATTTACTAATCTACTGTTGATTCTCTGTGTATTTTTTTTTTGTTTCAGTTATTGTATTCTTCAATATTTATATTTTCTTCAAATATTTATATTTTCTCTTTGTTGAAGTCCTCACTGAGTTCATCCACTCTTCTCACTAGTCCAGTGAGCATTTTTATGACCATTATTTTGAACTCTTTATCAGACACGTTGTTTATCTCCATTTTATTTAGCTTTTGTCTTGTTCTTTCATTTGGAGCATATTCCCTATCTCCCCATTTTCTGTGTTTATTTCTATAAATTAGAATAACTATTTCTCCTAAACTAAAAGGAATGATCTTGTACATGGTTGCCCCTGTGTAGACTGTATGTCTGGTGACTTTGGTGGGTTGGCTGGCTGAGGCTGTGACTGTTGTGGCCTGGGGATGGGGACCACCCTGGTGGAATGGCCAGAGATGGGCATGAGCCCAAGGCAATCCTAGAGCTCTCAGCACAGTGTACCCTGGGCCAGAGAGCTGAAGTGGGTGCAAACTGGAGGGTCCAAGGACTTTCTGTGAAAAGGGCACCCTGGCAAGAGAGCTGAAGATGAATTAGGTATGAGCTGGGGTGTCCTGGGGCTCTCTGCACAGAGGACGCCCCAGCAGGATAGGTGAAGCTGAAGTTGGTATAAGCGAGGGTGTTCTGGGATACTGCATGTAGAGGGTACCATAGCTGGGCAGCTAGAGCCAGGATGGGTGTAGAACAGGCTGTTTTGGGGTGCAGGGGCTCTCTGGCATTGTGGTTAAAGCATGGTTGTTGAAGGCAATCCACAGGGCTCTCCACACAAAGGGAGCGCTGGTAAATTGTCTGGAGCCAAAGTGAGAGCGGGGATGTCTGGCAAGTCATCTAGAGCCAAAGTGGTATGAATTGGGAGTGTTCTTGCACCTGTATCACTTTGGTGAGATGGCTGGAGCTATAGTGAGTGCTGAGCAGGGGTGTCCTGGTGTGCTTCAGGCAGGGGACCACTTTGGTGGGACAGCTGGGGGTAGTGTGGGCTGGGGGCTCACTGGGTGGTAGGCTTGCTAGTGTGTGCCCAGACCCTGCTCCTGTCCACATTGCCAGGTGGAGGAGAAGGAAGGTAATCCGGCCCCTCCAACCTGGAGAGAGTTTCAGCAGCTCCTCTGCCATTCGGCATAATTCTAGGGCTGGATCCTTAATATTCTAGTTGCTTTAAGCCATGGGTTTATTTGTGTTTGTTTTGTTTTGTTTTTCTGTTCCTGGGGGGGCAATTGAGACTGGTGTGGGCTAGGAGTCCAGGCCTTGATAAGGCTGGCTTTGACACCCTGACCCTGCTTTTGTCTGTGCTATCAACGTAAAGGGTAAATGCAAAGTATGGGGCTCACCAGCCCTTCTGACCTGGTGTGAGTTCCAGTATCTTGCCTCCCATTTGACAGGGTTCTAGGACAGATTCCTATATATTCTGGTTGACTTTGTAAACAGTGTCCTTTTCCAGTGTTCAAGGGCAGATGAATTTGCTCATGATCCCTCTGAATTATCGCTCCTCTTACTGCAGTTTGCAATGGGGGTGAGGGTTCCCTTTGTTACCTTGTCTGTGTCTCTTGCTATTCCCTCTGTGGTCTTTCATTGTGCAGAAGCAGTTTGGTCAGTCCTCAGTTCTTCAGGAGGAATTGCTCTATAAATAGGTATTAGTTTGGTGTGTCTGTGGAAAGGAGGAGCTCAGGGTCTTCCTTCATTGCTATCTTAGACCAGAAGATGAAGTCCAATCAACATATATTTTGTATATTGTATACTCTATTCTTACAAAAAAGTAAGCTAGAGAAAAGAAAGCATTAAAATCCTAAGGAAGTGAAAATACATTTATAGTACTGTATGTATTTATTAAAATTTTATTATTAAAAAAAATCTAGGGGTGCCTGGGTAGCTCAGTGAGTTAAAGCCTCTGCCTTTGGCCTAGGTCATGATCTCAGGGTCATGGGATCGAGCCCCAAATCAGGTTCTCTGCTCAGCGGGGAGCCTGCTTCGCCCTCTCCCTCTGCCTGATTCTTTGCCTACTTGTGATCTTTCTCTGTCGAATAAATAAATAAAATCTTAAAAAAAAAAAAAATCTGTGGAGAGGCACATGGCTACCTCAGTTGGTTTAGTGACAGACTCTTGATTTCAGGTCTGGTCATGATCTCAGGGTCCTGAGGTAGAGCCCTGCATCAGGCTCTCTGCTCAGTGTGGAGTCTTGTCCTCCCTCTGCTCCTCCCCCTGCTGCGTGCGCTCTAATAAAATCTTAAAAAAAGAAATCTGCATATAAGTGGACCCGTGACGTTCAAACAGGTGTTATTGTAGGGTCAACTGTATTTATGATCTCATCATTCCCTGCAAATGGGAGATGGTACTTAGCTTAAGAAATGAAATTCTGGTCAGTCCTTTGCTGGAATTAAAAGGCTTGAGAGTAAAAATAACATTAGTATTGGTCCCAAGGATATCACGTAAGGGTAAGGAAAGGCTTCTTGTTGTTGGTCCAGTTATGGATTATATTTGATCTAGAGTTTTCTTGGAAGCCTAATGAGATTTAAGTTGGCAAAAATCAAAACCAAATGAAACCAAACCAAAACCCAGAAAACAAACACTTCCCTCCAATAAAACAGAAAAAGTTAAAATCTGGATATGTTGTCCAGGATAAAAAGGTTGATTTTTATAATGACATTTTCCCCTCTTTTCTTCTCCATAATTTCCCTTTCTGTACCCAGTGCTGCAGCAGGTTCAAACAGAACCTTTCTGGGATTATTAGAGACTTACCCTCTCTGGTGGCACTGCCCCTTGCAATCATGTTTAGCGTGCAGAAGCCAACTTTATGCAGTTGGAGAAAAGTGCCTTTTCTTCCTTGTGGATGCAGCCTGGCTCTGGCGCACCACAGTGGGTGGGGGGCCGGAGGGAAGCTGGTTCTCAGCTCCCACCTGCTCTCCGGGCTTGGTGCCCTTGGCAGGGCTTGCTCAATCCAAGCAACTGGTTTTTAGCAGCCCTGGCTGAAACCCCACACCCAGTTTTTCCCAGAAAAATCATGTTTCAAAGTAAGTGTAGGTGGTGAAAAATATAATTTTAGATATCATCTACATAAAAGCACACATTTGTTATCTGGGTGATACATAACTGATAAATAGTGGATATATATGTGTGTGTGTATATATATTACATTTTTATATATAACTGTATACTCTCCTTAAAAACATGAAGACAAATATAGAGACCAGTGTTGTTTTGAAAAATGAATTTATTAAAATGCTCATAATTATAAAAGAATATTAAAATGCACAGAAATTCACAAAACATTACAAACTTTACATCTTATGCCACAGTGTATGAAAGCATCATGAATATTTCCGTTCTACTTTAGTTAAGCTGCTCATACATTTTAACTTTTCAAACATCTTCTGCACAATGAGAAAATGGTACAAGAAGTGTTTCAGTAACAGAGCATGTTCTGCCCCCCATTGTGAACTAATGTTTTCTGAAATTCAAGATGCATGCATGGGTAATTAAAAGGGAAGGCGTTTGGTGACAGTTTGCAAGATGGCCTTGTTGAGTTTTCAAACAGAAATGATAGCGTTCCCTATCTATTGACACATCCGAAATATCTGAGGGATATTTAAGGAAAAATCCCCTGAGTATTTTGGTCTAATGCTTCAATCTGTTAAAATTCACAGGCATTACAAAAGGATACAAAACAAAGTTCTCTAGTGGTTAACAACAGGCAGGTGGAGGGCCAGATTTTCCTTTCATGGGGGCACGGTCACACCCACCCTTTTTCCTGGGGTGCTGCTTCTGCTCACATTTACAGATCCAGCCCGTGCCTGCCTGCAGACGCAGCCCCACATTTTTCTTTGCAGCGGACAAGTCCGCGCTGGAGTTACATTAACACTGTCGCTGTCCCAGGTGACCCTGGCTCCCCGCACGTCGCTGTTTGGGGAATACTGGCAGTGTCCTACATCCGATTTTCTGCCTTTAAAAATATAGAGCTTTCCCCCACTCCTGTCCACAAAAGCACATTTTAACCTATGAATGATTGATGAAAGATGACTTATGAAGACGTAAATGCACAACTCTTTTAAAGTTTTATCGTATATACAAGGAAATAAGGCAAGAAGATTTCCTTTCTGTGCTCCCCTAAATGGTGAGTACTCGCCCAATCCAACACGAGGAGATAGTCCTCAGCTTCGGAGAAGAGCAGAGTTAAGAGCAGAGGAAGCGGCCCCACTGCCAGGAGCGGGACCAGACTCAGTCTGGGCTGCGAGGAAGGAGCAGCTGTGAAGAAACGCCTTTCTTACTCCCTGTGCGGTCAGAGCTCTTGCGGCTTTTGGGAACGCTCTGTTCCCATTGTTCATGTGACCAAGAAGGTTAGTGAAATGTTGTCCCTGATCCACTGAGCCAATTCAGAAGTCCAGAGCCCTGCTCCGATGGATCCTCCATACATACTATTTTTGTTTTTCAAACCTTCATGGCATGCATTTAGAACGGTGACCTTGAGTCAAGCTGCTCTTACCACAAGCCTCTGAATCCGCTCAGGAAACGGCTTTCCTTTCCCTCCGCCGCTGGGATTCTGAGTGGCTTGGCCTCTGGGCATTTAGCAGCACCGCAGTGGGTGGCGGCCCACCTCGCAAGAACCCAGTGCCAGACACCCTCTCCCACACCCAGCGCTGCCCAGGTACCAGTCAAGCAAGCGCAGTGCGGGCCCCGGGAGGGCTTTGCACCTGAAAGGCGGTCAAGCACAGTAAAGGCTGCTGAGCGGACAAACTGAAGGCAAGATGTGCGCAGTGCGCGGGCGTTCATCAGGAAGTTACCTCCCGCCGGCGGCAGGGGTTGTGACCAGACTGTGGCTTTAGGGAGGCTCACATCCAGACCAGAGTCTCTTTTTTGGATCGGGAGTGATCTGGGTCTGCCTGTCTCTTTCCTCTCCCCCCACCCCAGCCCCCCCCCCCCCAACCCCTACACCGGTGCACGCAGGTTACAAACAAGTTCTGGGCTGGGACTAAGGGAATGGAGGATGTAGGGAAGCACCTTGACCATAGCAGATGCTTTGGTATGTTGATCACTTGGATAGGCAGGACCCCTGCTGGAAAGGCACTCCCCACGGGGACTCACAGTGAGGGCACCTGCTGTTCTCTCAAGCTGTGCAGCATCGTCCTGTTGGGTGGGCTGGGCAGTGAGCCATTCCAAGGGGTGCCAGTGAGCTGATCTGATGGCTATAGGGCAACTGCTGGGAAAGGGATGGGCTTATCTTTCCAGACCCTTATGCTGATAAAAATGTAATTTTAATCCTTTGATTTCTTTCTTTTTTTTTTTTTTTTCAAGAAACCACCTATCTTTAGAAGAGGTAAATTAATTATCCTGATCAATAGGAGTTCCAATTCTATTTGAATCTGTACCTTTCCCCACTTTTGTCATCTTACTCCCTTGAGATTTGCAAAGCAGTCAACACTGATTAGGCACAGAGGATTCCAGGAGTGCTCCTGGAAGATAAAAGGTGTCACTGTGGATTAGTCCAAATACACTTCAGGACCCTGCTATCTTTATTCCAATCCATTAAGAGTATTTCTTTGAGATGGAAAGACAGGCCAGAATGAAGACGGAAACTATTTCCTCTTATTAAGTGAGGTTTCATTTTCTGGAGGGATGTGCTAATACACCTAAATATTGTGAATTCTTGGGTCTATTTGCCATTGAATACAGCATTCAAACTGAATTCTGAGTTAGCTATTTTTAATCACACAAAAGCTAGTATGTCTAGTCTTTAATGAAAGTACTGTAAGGAAAAGAACTCTGGGACCGAGCTGGCAAAGTGAAGAAATGAAACACTGCCTAAAAGGGGAGCATGTGCTTGAGAACAGAAAGGAATGAAAATAATCAAACGGAGGGACAAAAATCCATTCAGCTTTGGAAGAGGTGGTTTTTAAGCACACTGCGAGACACTTTCTGTGTTACAGAAATTCCAATTTATCAAAAAAGGGTAACATTTCTGGTTTTCCAGGTGATTAGTTTTATGCACTTCTTGATCTAAATTTTGCATTTCCCAGGTCCTGCATGGCAGGCTGAAACTGAAAAATAATCTCTATGAAAATGGCAATAGCGAAGACACCTATTTGCCAAAGTGTTTTGACTTCAACATTCTCATTAGTGATTCATAATATATTTTGACGGAGTTAAATTCTATAAAGTGCTTCTCAGAACATAAAGCTCTTATTCTAATTTTGGTCGTAAATTGTTCTCTACCACTGCCCCCATCCTCTCAGCTATGACCCCCATATTTTTTGTCATATCTTTGAGGTGATTCTCCCGAAGAAGCTTTTGGGTTAAGTATTTTTCTCTCTTGATCTTGCTCTTCGTGCTTTTGGATACATCTGGGATGGCATAGGATACAAAGAATTTCACAGAGTAGATGAGATGCTGTGGAAGAGAAGAAAAATGTCCATCACAAGGAAGTAGTGGGAAACACAGAGCTCTTTTCATTTTTGTGGTTTTTTTGTTTTGTTTTTGGTTGTTTTTTTGCTTAGTCATCCCATCAACAGATCTGGACAAAGTGGTGACTATTCTCTATATACAACCAGACTCTCCTATACCATGTGGTCTGCCAAAGAGCTACATTTTGTTGCTTCGACAATTTCAAGAACACTAACATTCACCCTGACAATGCTGTAGTATTTTTGTGTGTGTTCCTTTCCTATCTCATTTCCAGGCCTCTTCCCCCAAAGATTAGCACTAAATCCTATCTGTGTGAGTCTATCTGTATCATTTTATTTTTGAGAACCTGTTTAACAAAATATGTAGATAGCCCCAAATAATATATTGTTTAGTCTCCCTTGATTTGGGCTTTATAAAAAGTAAGATACTGTATATAGTCTTTTGAAAATTACTTTAAAAGATTTATTTACTAGAGAGAGAGAATGCACGTGAGCAGGAGGGGGTAGAGTGAAAGGGAGAGAGAGAGAATCTCAAGCAGACTCCTCACTGAGCACGGAGTCCAACACGGGGCCCGATCCCATGACTGCAAGATCATGACTTGAGCTTAAACCAAGAGTTGGATGCTGAACTGTGCCACCCATGCGCCCCTAAAAATGACATCTGCATTCAAGACTAGTTTCTAACCCATCCCTGTTATTGTGCATAACTGCAGTTTGTTCATAATTCTGTATAAGGGTCTCCTGTCGATTACCCCATCAAAATGTACTGGGCTTGTTTCTAGTGTTTCTATTAGAAACAATGATGTTAAGAATGTTTTTGCATTTGGATTCTGGAGGACATCTGTGAGAGTTTCTCAAGGGGATGACCTAGAAGTGGAACTGGCAAGACTCTGTTAAATGAATATTCAAATTTCCAAGATGGTACCAAAGTCTTTTCCAAAGTAGTTAATCCAGCTTCCACCTCCACCAGCAGCGTGTGATGGTTTCAGGGGCTCTGCATTCTTGCCAGCACTTGTGGTCATCGTTTTTTTCCTCACCAACATAGTGATTATAAAATGCACTTTCTTTTTTTTTTTTTTTTTTTTAAAGATTTTATTTATTTATTTGACAGGCAGAGATTATAAGTAGGCTGAGAGGCAGGCAGAGAGGAGGAAGCAGGCTCCCTGCTGAGCATAGAGCCCGATGCGGGGCTCGATCCCAGGACCCTGGGATCATGACCTGAGCCGAAGGCAGAGGCTTTAACCCACTGAGCCACCCAGACGCCCCTAAAATGCACTTTCATTTTAGTCATTTAGTCGTTTCTGATGACTAACGATGTCGAACAAGTTTTTATTTGTTCATTATGCAAAAGTCTCTGACCTACCGAGGAAATGCACAATATACAATATACACGTCATTAAAAATCGACAAAGTGTTCATGTGTTCAGAGTGTGGCGAAAGCAGTGAAGCAGATCAGGAGTTTATGTGTTACGTGGGAGGCCAATTTCAGATGGATTTTGTACAGGTCAGACTGGGTGTGCCTCCCTTTGCCAAGGCTTTGAGGAGGTGGGGAGCCAGCCACGCAGACGTCAGGAGGAAAGGCATGCGAGGCAAAGGGAACAGTCAGTACAGAGTCTTTGTGGTGGAAGCCCGCTGGCTGTGCATCAGGAACAGCAGTGGGGAGGGATGAGAGAGAGAAAGAGAGGTAACAGAGCATGGCTAGAGTGTGTCAGGCCTTGCACAGCACTGTAAGGACACTGGCTTTTACTCTGAGTGAGATGTGAAGGCAGCAGAGAGCCTATTTAGGAGCCCACAGCCCTAATTCAGGTGAGAAATGATGGTGGCTCCAACCTGGTTATAGAAGCAGAGTTGGTAATGGTCAGATCTGCAATGTACTGTCCAAGGAAAGCCAGCAGCATTGCAAGTGGGGGACTTTTAAGAATTTTGCCCTTAAGGGACGCCTGGGTGGCTCAGTTGGTTAAGCAGCTGCCTTCGGCTCAGGTCATGATCCCAGAGTCCTGGGATCGAGTCCCACATCGGGCTCCTTGCTCAGCAGGGAGCCTGCTTCTCCCTCTGCCTCTGCCTGTGCTCTCTCTCTTCCTCTGTCTCTCACAAATAAATAAATAAAATCTTAAAAAAAAAAAAAAAAAAAAAGAATTTTGCCCTTAACAACCAGTGAGGTAGCTACAAATGCCATGACTGAGAGGGGGCAGACCCACTGTGGGTGGAATATTTATTTAGGGCAGCATGGAGAGGAGAACATTCCAAGTGGACTGAAGAAAATATGGGCATTTGGGGCGGTAGATGTATCTGTTAGCTATCCCAGCAGAAAGGTCAAGTACACATTGGATTCGTGGGCTGAGTTCAGGAGAGAGGGGTTCTGGAGATACATATATCGTTGAGTCACTGGCATATACATGGCATTTAAAGCCAATGGACTGTGTGAGACCACCAAGGCTGTGAGGAGAGAAAAAAGAAAGAGAAAGAAGGGACTAAAGAAATTATGAAGGGACAGCCTAGTGAGATAAGAGGAAAAGGGAAAAAAAAAGTTTTCCTGGGAGCCAACTGAGGAGGAACTTCAAGGAGGAGAGAGTGATCAGCTGTGCCAAAGGCTTCTGATTAGTAAGGTAATGGGAGAGTGGAGAATATTTGAAATGAGAGTGTGTCTGAATGATGGAAATTATAGAGTAAATGGGCGAAAGCTGATGATGTAGGAAGGGGAGGTTCTTTTTTTTTTTTTTTCCCCCATCTATATATATAGACGTGGACTTTCTGTATTATGGTTCCCTTGCATTTCTGGGGTAAACCAATGTGGCCTGATGTCATCTTTAAAAAATATATTGCTAGATTCAATAGGCACATTTTAAAAAGATCCTTGCATCAGTGCAACAAAGGAGACTGGATTATAATTTTCCTCTTTCTATTCCTGTCTGATTTAAGGATCTAAAAGGAGTTAGAGAGTGTTTCTTTTTCTGGTCTCTGGAGGTAACTAAAATGATCTGAAAGTATACTTCTAGAAAGTGTGGCATCACTCTCCTACAAAATCATATGGGCTGGCATTTTCTTTATGGAAAGATTTTTCAATTACTCAAAATTTTGTTATAATTCTAGGTTTATAGTTCCCTTCTTTAGTGTTTTAGAAGATATTTGACTACTTGCTTCTGGCTTCCATGCTTCCGTTAAAGTCTACTCTCATTTCAATTTTATCAGTCATCTGTCCTTTTTCTCTGGTTGCTTTTAAGATCTTATCTTCAAGGAGCTGCACTTTTGTTACAATCTCTGTAAGCCTGGATTTCTTTATTCTGCCTGATGTTTGCTGTGCTTTCTGCTCTGTGAACACATCCCTTTCATTTCTTTGGGTAGAATTTCAGCCATTAATTCTTTAAATATTGTCTCTCCTCTAGTATTTTTTTTTCCTTCTGTGGATTTTTAAAAAACTGCTTAATCTCTTTTTCACATTTTCCACTTTCTTCTCTCTCTGTGATGTGCTGGGAGTAATTTTTTTCAGACGTATCTCTCCATTCATTCTTGCTTCAGACTTCTGTTTAATCCATATGCTTTTTCATTTTAACAACTATATATTTTTCAAGATTACCTTGTAATTTTTTAGTTTCTTATTGTTTGCTCATTTGTCAATCGCTCATTTTTTGTTTAAACATATTCATATACATTTTAATTTATAATTCCTAATGTGATAATGCATACTCTTGAAGTTATTGAGGGTCCAAATTATTATTTTCTGAATCTCACTTGTGGTTTTTCTCATTTCCCCATGTTATTACTGTTCATCTTTGGAAGCTCATATCTGATTATTTCAATCTGAGAGAAAAATGTGGTCTAAATGGAGGACATTCTTTTCTCCAGGGAATATATGCATTTCCTTCTGCTCTGAGACAAATTTAGCTCTTTGGGGGGCCCTTAGCTGAATCCCAAAGTCTCAACTTTAGCTGGTCCACCTTGGGGCTGACCCGCTGCTTGGCGCCCTTGAGACTCTTGAGCGTGGAGCTGATGACCCTCCCGCGGCCTCAGAGGCACCTGTGCCCCAGGGGGTGCTCACGGCTGGAGTTGAGCCGTTACCTTTCTGCCCCCCTTCGTAGATTCTCCTCCCTTTCACTGAGCTTGAAAATGCAAAGGAAATTCTACTTTAAGCTGACTGTGAATGTTTTGTAGTGAAATGGCCCCTCAGAGTATCTAGTCAGCCATGATTTCAGAAGCAGAAGTTGAAACACTTTGGCCACTACATATCTGAATATAAGGTAGTGATTCTTGCTGATGTAGCAGATACTCCAGGAATCCTCCGATGATGAGGAGCTAAATGACAACTTGATTCCTCTTCTGTTAATGTTGTGTTTTTTTGTTTTTTGTTTTTTTAATAAACACCAAACTGAAAAATGATCAAAGCCACACAGCCTATCCGGCTTTTTCCTTGCTAACAGATCCTCATTTTGTTCAGAGCAAACCCAGCACCTCCTGTCTCAGCCTACTCTGTTGCTTGGAGGAGCCGTGTGCCCTGGAGGCTTCTGGCAAAGCATTTTCTCTCCTGACAAAAAGGAACGGATAGGGCGAGCGTCCTCTTTCTTTCTCCTTACTGTCTAGACCCTGTACGTGTTCCATCGGGAGTTGCAGCTCTCACCCTGCAGCCACACACACGACATGCCGAGACAGAGAGCGAGCGCGCGCGCGCATGCGTGCCAGAGAGTCAGCGATCCTGTCTCCGTCAGCTAGCACCATGGTCTTGATTCAGGAGCCGCCACCTACTATGCTATGTGAGAAAAATCAACCTTTAAGTGTTACCCTAACTGGGACCACACCCATCAAGCAACTTCTGAGCCTTCACAGTTCGGTAGTGGTGATTCCCTCTGCGTCAGAAGTAAAGTTGCTTAGTTCGATTTCAAATTTATTGCTGCCTCAGTCATTTTAAGAGCTGGTTAATTTTAGGGATATAAAAAGACTATTCTAAGAGGTACATTATGAAAATGTAATAAAAATACTTAATAGTAGGGGCGCCTGGGTGGCTCAGTGGGTTAAGCCGCTGTCATGATCTCAGGGTCCTGGGATCGAGTCCCACATCGGGCTCTCTGCTCGGCAGGGAGCCTGCCTCCCTCTCTCTCTCTCTGCCTGCCTCTCTGTCTACTTGTGATCTCTCTCTGTCAAATAAATAAATAAAATCTTTTTAAAAAAAAATACTTAATAGTAATACAAATAAAACTACGACAGCAATAAAGTTCCTCAGGGGCAGAGATCACATCTTAGTCGTCTCCAGTAAGCCCCTTCGTGGTCTAGAATGCAGGCCAGTGCCCCACATTTTTAAAAAAGGCACTCAATACTGCAGTGAGAGGCACCGAATCCCCCTAGCACACAAAATGCTTTCACCTTTTCAAACAGATAACCGATTTCATATCATTAATGAGAGCATTATGGGTATTCACCTGTTAAATTTCATTAATAGATGTCCTAAAATAATTGCTAGCAAGGGAAAAGAATGTATTTTAAGTCCGAGTTGGCAATACTTAATGCTTATACTGCCGTATAAGCTCTTTCAAAATATACTTCTTTTACCTCCATGACAATGATGAAAGCCAGCTTGGCTGCGATCACGTGCCAGTAGTAGATGTTGTGTTTATACTGCTGTTCGTGTCCAGGTGGGTTCCGGAAATCACGATACCTGAAAAGTAAAACAGGGATATCAGGAGGTTCTTTTTGATTAAGTAGTGAAAGCAAGGACCCCTTTCAAAAGAGGTCATAATTAATGTACTGCTTTTTAAAACTGGACATCCTATAAATTTTCTCCAAGAGTTTAATTTGGCTACAAAATCCTGAAATAATGAGTCCAGTAATACTTAACATAAAATAGGAAGGTGATGGTAATACATACATACACCATATGTGCAAAAAGGAAAGTATTTTAAAAAATTTTTGTCAAGAGTTTTATTCCTGCTTTCTCAAAAGAGTATAACACTAAAATGATGTGGTGTATTTTCACAAACAGGATTATAAATTTGTTTATCTCGTGGTATCAGCAGGCTTCCCTCAGCTATGGGCTACCCCTCCTTCTAAAGAGGAATGCCCAATTGCTTGCTATAATATAATCAACCTAATTTCCTTTTTAGAGGTCAGGAGCTACTGCTGTTAGTCTATTGCCCTCAGGTAGCACATCTCAAATTTTCTGCCTGTAACCTTTTAGACCTGGAAGAGTGTAACTACTCTTTAGAATTATGTCAAGTAAGAGTAAGAAGATTTGATATGGGATTCTGAAGAGGCTCTAAAAACATTTATTTGGGGCTTATTTCTATTTCTTGGTTGTGCTGCTGAGAATCTGAACCAGAGAAAGGTTTGAGGAGTTGAACTAAGTAAGATTTAAAATCCTCCTTTAGGGTTAAGACACTGAATTAAAAAAAAACAAACAAACTTTAGGATCTGTAGTCCACAAACTTTATCAAGTAGTGATTTACTTGTTTATTGTCCACAGCTGACCTCACCAGCCATCACAATCAATGCAGAGAGAAGCGGCCTCATGGAATGCTTTCGAGAACGCTGCTAGGTGAGCATGCAGTCTTCACATTTCTCGTCTTTGTATTTGTTGGAGGGAGAGGGCTGCTTTGCAGTCACTCAGCACATCAGCGTGTGCTTGAATAACAGATTAGTCATTACAACTGAATTGACTTGTTTTTGGGAACTCCTTGAGTTTCTACCTTTCTAAGGTATGAACAAGACTCTCCTCCTGGAGCAGTTTCCCTGTAATCATTTGAAACTCCCATCTTTAAATGAGGCTTTATGTTCTGATTGGTAAATTCTGACCCCAGTCTGTATTAAGTTTGGCTGAAAAGAAACCTGGGGGTGGGTGGGGAATGTCTCTAGCAGTTTTATTTAGAATTACATGACAATAAAAGTCCTTTAAAAGAGGAAGTACATTTTTAAACAGGTAAGCAGAACTTGCCTGCATGTGGTAGGGATAACCGCCTTAGGGTCTGGATTTCCCTTGCTTTGGTTTTTGAAGTCTGAGACGTTGAAGATGGAGAGAGTACTGTTGATGTAGCCTTCCATGGTGTAATGGGTGTGGTTGCCATATGGAGGGACGGAGAAGGACCAGTAATACACCAGGCGGGGGATCATGTCCGATGTGAAAGCAATAATCATGGCCTGTTTGGGGAGGAACACAAGACGGGGGTTGTTAATTTAGAGCCTGTATAGCTATGGTTAACAAACACACCAGAATTACATATTCATTGGTTGATTTTTTTTTTAAATGAAAGATTCAGGAACTTTAATCCTTTCCTAACCGTCAAATGGATACAGATAGCCAGTGTCCTAAAGTCTTTGAGCAATGCTTTAAAGGATAGTTACTTCCTCTTGGTCTTCAGTTCACATAAGGGCTGTCCATCTGCAGTCGAAAAGCAAAGGTCTGCAAGTTGCCTCTTAGGTTTCTTAAGTACAGTAATTGTAGACCAGGGTATCCTGGATTAACTCAAGTTGCTTGCATATGTTGCATATAAATTAGGTTTTCAAAAATTAGAATATTATATAACTCAACCTTGAAACTCTACTTGATATAATTTTAATCTTTCTTTTATGATTGAGAAGGCCCTTCTGTCTAAGTAATACTAGGGCCAGTATTACAAAAATAATGTGGCCTTACATAATTCCTTTGTAGAGTTTACAATTGATAAAAAACTCATTTTTAAATCACTTGCCTCTTAAAATTAATTCTAATTTTATAAATTATAAATTGCATAAAATATTTTCCTTAATCTAATAAGGGCCTTCAAATTCATACTTTTTTCCCCTAGAGTATCTTGACTTATTCACATCAACTCACAGTCTGATTTTAAACCGTCAGTATATACTTACATATGTTGCTTCATTAGAGAGCAAAAATTTTTTATTAATTTTAAAATGTAGGTAGCAAGAAACTCTTGGGGTTGCGCCATTCATATGGTCAAGTGTATGCCTGTTTTATTGGACCTCGTGTCTAAGCCTCTAAACTTCAGAAAGACTAACTGAAGAAAGTCTAGTGTGTTCCAAGATTAAAGGAATAAATTCAGATCAGTTTTAAACCTGAGTCTGTGTCAGGCAGCCCTCTATCCGGATAGAAGGGTATTATGAATTACATGAATTTTTCTCTAACATTCTTTAATTTGGGCTTTCAACTCTCCAATGTATAAAATTGGTTTGAAAGAGGGAGAAAGTAAGGAATATACTTTAACCCAAATTCTATGTGAATAAACAAAGCTGAATGGTTCATTTACTGAAGCAGAAAGACATGTTTTTGGCACAACATGATTTTTAATAGTGTTCATCTGAACATATGGTTTAGATGCAGTGAGACCACAAGTCAACAAACAAGATCTCAGCAGAGCAAGAAAAACAACAAAGGGGCTTTCCTATTGCAAAATTACTCCCCCTAGTAGAATGAGCTTTGTCATCTCCTCTGACGTATGTGTGTATGTTTGACTCTGGGTGGGTTTGGGGAGGGATGTACGACAAGAATATTTTACTTTTTCCAGATTTCAATAGTTTAACATTTCCTGTTATTTAACTATAGCTTTTTACGGAATCACCTGCAGATGTGCTCCAGGAAGCTACAAAAATTCCAACAAGGAAGAGAATTCTCTTGTCTTCTGACAAGACCCTTGTTCCTCCTGAACTGAGCTGCTTTGAGATACACTGCAAAAGTGCAGGTAAATGCGGTGTGCTGCTTTTCCATTTGTCAAAATAAATTAAAATCGGTCTTCAGTGGCAGATACTGTGGCCTGATACAACCTGTCAATTCAGTCTATTATTGTACAAGCTGCTGGAAGATGAATGATTTCATACCAAACTCTTGCTCGATGTCCATTTTCATCCCTGGTGGCTCTTCTCTTTCTCCTAGAGTTGAAAGTTCTCCTATTATGGAAAGTTAGCCCTCTCTGTGCCCAGCAGATGGTAGAGGCCTGCATTAGGTATGGGAGGGGATGATACACAAGGGCCGTTCCTACAGACACACAAACATGCAACAGGACCTGCAGTCTGAAGCTGGACCAAATCCTAATAATATGGGGAAAAGGATGGTCTGTAGTTCAGTGATCTAAAAAGCAGTTTTCCTAGGGTATAATAAAACGATGCCTAGGTTATGAGAAAAAAAAAAAAAACTACTGGATAAGGACCAGTAGCACCAACTGGCAAGCACACAGGTGCCTGTTTACACACCCACCGCCCCCCCCCCCACGGTAGCCTTAGAAACAACAGCAAATACCCCATTTGTGCCAATGGAGTGGAGCCCTGCTGGGGATATCAGGAGAAGGTGCCTACGACAATCAAACCAAAGTGCTGGGAATGGGGAGTACAAATCATCTGAAGTTTCCGGTTAGCTGAAGGTCAAACAAAAACACTTTAAGTTTCAAACCTTGTTGCTTCAATATTCCTAAAGTGCCCAGGTCCACATTCCTACCTTGCTTCATGCTGTACAGCATACTGAATGTGACAGACTCATTCTTTTATGACTGTAGAACTTGAAAAGCCTCACTGTCCTATTTCTGCACATCAGTCTTCATTTCATAGCACAGGGGATGTGCAAGGTGTGGGTAACCTGGGTAAATGGAAAATGATATAGCCTAGCAGTTGTCTTTTGTGTGCAATTTGCAACTTTCTGAAGAAAGCAGGGATAGCCTACGATTTGGATAACTTGAGGGTTCTTGGCAGGGGGTGACAGCTGAGTTCCAGAAAATTGGCTTGATTGTGTAAAACTGTAACCACAGCTCAGTGACACATTGTAAAAATCTTGTGCCTTTAGTTTAGATACCTGTCAAAGTCTACACAGTCGCTGTTACTGATGATGGGTGATGAAGAGAATAACAATAGCTAACACTGCATGAGGACCAGGCTCCATGCATTAACTCGCTGAAGTCCCTGGTTATTCTTTAGGGTATATAATAGTCTTAAAATATACAGCAAGGAATTATTCAATTTACAAATGATAAACTGAAGCTCTCCAGTGTTAAGGTCTGGCCCAAGGTCATGCAGCTGGGAAGCTACATCAGTGAGAGCTGGACTTTGGGTCTGACCTGTGTCTGCAGTGCAGAGCCTGACCAGGAGCCTGACCCACAGGCACTTGCTGAATTCTGTTTCTACAAGTGCTCATGGGAAAAGGCTGCGGACTCCAGGCAAGTGTGGCTTGACAAAGAAATTAAAACTTGGATATCATCGTGTTGGGATTGTGACCTGAGAGTAAAACGGTTAGTGAAATAAGGGAGGAAATAACCCCAGCTGTAAGGATATTTCTAGGGAAGGTGGTCATTCCCCTATTGGGATGGAATGGAACTTATTCTCCCTGAGAGCTCCTTGCTGGCCTGTGCTTAAAAAAAGGGAGAGGGAGAAGGGAGGGGGAGGTAGGGGGTACTGATTGTTCAGATTGGTCCAAGTTCTATATAGGTTATGAAGAACTGTGTTCTGTTCCCCCAAGCTGGGACACATAGAGGGTATGAGGCTGTTTAGCTAATGACCAGTGAGTGGCAAGGAAAGGCCAAGGCTGGGGTGGAGAAGAGAGATGGGACCCATTCTAAAGCCCCCCTCCCTAAAGAACCTCTGCCCCAGGAGAAAAGGAAGGTAACACATGAATGGAATGCAAACTGCTTATACATACATCATCATCAAATAGTTAATATTTTCAGTTAATAGTATGGAATATATGGTAAAATAGGGTAGAAGGATAGTTCTTAATTTAGCATCATCCCACTACAAATGGACAGATTACTATCTCTGTTTTAAAAGCACTATTGGGGGGGCGCCTGGGTGGCTCAGTGGGTTAAAGCATCTGCCTTCGGCTCAGGTCATGATCCCAGGATTCTGGGATCGAGCCCCACGTTGGGCTCTCTGCTCCGTGGGGAGCCTGTTTCCTCCTCTCTCTCTCTCTGCCTGCCTCTCTGCCTACTTGTGATTTCTCTCTCTCTTCAAATAAATAGAATCTTAAAAAAAAATTTTTTTAAAAATTAAAAAAAAATAAAAGCACTATTGGGAAAAAAAAATAAAAGCACTATTGGATAATAGAGAGAATTGGTTCTTACTCTTATTACTATTACTGTGTTTCTATTAAATAAAACCTTTAGCAAATGAACAATAATAGCATAATGGTCACTCTTCGCAACTGTTCCTGTAAGAGGTCTTGATTTATAAGTCACAAATAATATAAACAATTAAGAACATTAAAAAATAATAACAATCACAGTTATAACAACTGTTTTTACATGGAAATTAATATTGGCATCTCCCTCCCATTCAAAAAAAATATAGCAAACATTTGGTTCTTTCGGTAGCAACACTAATGCATTTTTGGATTTCTTGAGCTCTTTACCCTGGGAAGCCTAGGTGTACTCACATTGGTCACCACAGCCAGAATTGCTATTCCTTGCATGATGGGCTGCCACGCTCCGATGTCTTGGGCTTTTTCTGGAACCATGCGTCTATACTGGGTAGTCATTTTCCATGCGTCCACTCTTATTTCCAATATATTGTTCACCAGAGCCAACAGGGGGGCCAGTGGAAAAGAGGCCACAAATAAGGTGACGAACCCAAACTGAATAACTGTCAATGGAATGGACACGCATCATGGAGCGGTGGGTGGATGGGAGGACAACACACTCTCCTTTACTCTTATAAAGACAAAGGCAAACAACAAACTGAATCCCAAAGAGAAAAGACATCCATGGTAGTAACAATGTTCAACAGGGAAAGAACCCGAACCAAAGACAAAGGTTAAGTGTCTGGAAAGAAGACTGGTTAGAGCCGGTTTCTTTCCTACGTACACACGGAGTAGGAATAATATATTTAAAATCTTTAATCAACTAAAGTTATTCGCTGGCAGTAAAGTTGGGACACTCCAAGTATATTATCCATTCTCTGCGGAAATAAGAGAACGCTAGAACAGGATTTGTGATTTAGGGTTAAAAAAAAACCAACAAAAAACAGGAATATTGTGGAAGCATCTAACAAGTTAAAAAGAAATAAGAAATGGACTTTTGGGAAGACTCTGCTTAGAGAATGTTAGAGGAAATATGCTAGAAACAGGCAAATGAGCGAGCTCCCGCGAGTCTGCAAATGCAATGCAGTACATTCAGAGAATTTTTAGTATTATTACAAATCGCAGACATGTATGTGTTGAAAGTGGCCAAATAAGGCAAAATATACTTCTTCAGGAATTTTTCTCTTGACATTGTTGCAGTCTATGTGGTCACAGTAAATAAAAATTCAAGTGATGGCTCAGAAGTTCTTTTCTTCCTTATCTGTAATTTATATGGCATCACTATAGACGGACATCAGAGATTTGGGGTAAACTGTACCATGGCAGCGGGGCAGTGTGTGGTAAAGTTCAGGAATGAGATGGCCAGAGATCTAAAAGAAACCTTTCAAGTAAACTAGTACAGATATGGAAATGAGGCTGTGAGTAAAGGGAAGATTTACAGGCTCTTTACAGCTACAGCTCAGAAAAGGGGCAGGGACCAATCTGGCCAAAAAGGGCAAGACTATGGAGGGAGAAGGAATTGGCATGTGCTTCTGGTCTGAGAGGCCAGGGTGTGTTGCAGAAGAAGAGAGGGCTGGAAAGATCTGGCAGGTCCACAGGCCAGGCAGGAGCCATCACCTTCAGGAAAGACAGCCAAGGACCAGAGGTGGTGATGTCACAGATGTTGACACTAGTGCTTGGTGCTATGCTGCTGACTGTGTCTATGGACCACCTGCCCCTACATGAACTCATCTGCCCACAGGGGCCAGGCAAGAATAGAAATGCATGGAGTGGCTACAGTCAACTGTGGCATACTGGCAAGTCTGTAGGCTAATGAAAGGGACTACTCACAGTTGCCACATCGGAATGAGGGTCCAATGTTGCCAGATCTCCTCGTTATTCAAGAGAAGCCAGAAATTAGGACTATACTGGTAATTAACCCAGTTAAATAGCCCAAACAGAAAAGATGCCATTTAAAATAACAATAAAATTTCAGACTATTTAGGAATAAATTAGTGAGAAATGTTAACACTGATATGATAACAGCCTAAGAAAATAAAAACAAATAATGAATGATAAATGAATGGATGGCCAAATGTTCCATACTCTTAACTGGGCTGACTCATCAGTTATTTTCTCCAAAATAGAATTGCAAAATCTAATGCAAATTTAATTAATAATCCCCAATAGATTTTTTCTTTTTTAAGCTGAAAGGTGATGCTAAAGTTTTTCAAGAAATCTACACAACTACACAGGTAAAATAATGAAGAGGGATGCTCGAACTGACAGCAACGAGAAAGGCTAAGGTGGGACCAGAGAGAAACCAATGCATATTATCACACAATGGCAACTGAAACAGTTCAAAGATAGTGCATTCACAGTGCGAAACAGAAGAGAGGCAGATATCCATGAGATTTTACTATATTATAAAACCGGATACTTCAAATCAGTGGATTCAAGTATTAGAGCAATTAGCTACATCACTGGAAAAACTGGGATGGAGTCCTCACTTCTGTCACCAAAATAAATTACAAATGGATTAATTTAAAAATAATGCACCAGAAAAATCAACACGGTATATAACCTGTTTTGATGTTCAAACGAGAAGAACTTTCTAAACTTCTGAAATCAACAACAAAAAAGACCTATGGATTCTGCAAGGCAAAAAACACACACTGCAAAAACCCAAATAATCCTTGACTCGAATTTTTTCAGGACCCTATAGTGCTCTCTGCCACTCTGCTTCCTTCTTCACTGTGCAGTCAAGCTTCTCGAAATGCCCCCTCAACTATTTCTCCACCGCTCCTTCCTTCCTCAGAGCCACACCTCCTGCCTCAGCCCTCGTGACGCTCACTCTGCAGTGACGGCCTATTCCTAAGCCTGCGTGCGTTTTCAGTCCTTATCTGTTGGATTACGAGGCGTTTTTGATACGGCCAAGTATTTCCCTCTCAGCGGAATGCTTTTCCCCCTTGACTTTTGTTTTACTTAAAGAATCTAAAAAGCCAAGGTGAGGGTTGAGTGTGTGTGTGTACACGCACGTGCACACAATTTTTTTTAAAACGCTACCTAGCTATAGGGTGTGGCTTCTATTTAACCCCACTGTCCAGCAATGAGGCAGGGGCTTCGGCTCTCACTTCTCTGTGTATTTCACATCATGTTCCTTTTATTCGGTGTTCAAATCCCTCTTAAGCAATGTTATCACGCACCCACTCAGCTTCTATGTTGACACAACCCTCTGCTACGTCTCTTCCAAGTGTTCTGCTATTCTTCTTTCTCTTTGTGGATCTCTTTGCCCATTGACCCTTCACATGACCCTTCCCCCCAGGTTCTCATCATCAATTCTGTGCCTGGCAGGCCTGAATCACTCCCATAGTCTCACCTGCAGCTCCTCTGAGCTCCTGATGGATCCAGCTTCCTAATGTAGACGTTTCTATGGACACATCCTGCAGACCCCCTTACACACGAAATACCCAATGCCTAACCATCTTCTTGAAACCAACTTTTCTCCTTATATTCCACCTGCGTATTCTATCTCCTGGAAATTATCTCAATAATTCCATTATATTATATGTAATTATTATATATTATATATATTATTATACTAGTCATCTCTTTAACACTTATCAAATCTGTCTCCCTGATCTCTACTCCTATGCCTACCGCCTCTACTTAGGTGTGGGGATTACCCAATTGTGTGGGTTACCTGGTGTAGCCTCCCCAAATATCATTTTCATTCTAAATACCTTCCATTCTACAGCAGAATGAGCTAATCTTTTTCAAAATAAACATTATACTATTCTTTCGCTTACAAATACTCCAAGCATAAGTTCATTAAGGATAAGTTCTAGGGATGCCTGGGTGGTTCAAGTTGGTTAAGCGTTTGCTTTCGGCTCAGGACATGGTCCTAGGGTCCTGGCATCGAGCCTGCATCGGGCTCCTTGCTCAGTGGGGAACTGCTTCTCCCTCTGCCTGCCACTCCCCCGCTTGTGTGTTCTTTGACAAATATTGGGGAAAAAAAAAAAAAAAGGATAAGTTCTACCCCCCTGGCTAAGCAAGCATTATGACCTAGCCCTTGCTCCCCTTATAGTCCTACCTATGGATCCTTTGTTCTTACCATATTTTGTTTACTTGCCACTCTTTGAACTGGCCAAGGTGTTTCATGCCCTGGTACTTTTAAATGGGTCTCCCTCTCTGCATGAAAAGTCTAGTTCCTTTCCCATACTTCAGATAGACAACTTGCACCCATCCTTCCAAGTCCTGTTCAAGTATCACCTATTCTAGGAAGTCTGATCTCGTCCCTTGGCTCTGTGAGGGCAGACACCCTGTCTTACTTGGTTTTGCCACCAACTGATATGGTATTTGGCAGGTGCTCCATAAATGTTTATTGGATGAATGAATGAATAAATGAGAAAAGAGATAGGAGGCATCATCAGGTGGTGGGCATCAAAGCAGGTGGTGGGCAGAAACCGTAGAGATGAGGGAGTGGGGGAAGACAGGCCTGGGTCGTAGAGAGTATAGGGGTGCACGCTCAAGTGCTGACAGCAATCATAGTAAATTAGATGGAGACAATAATAATTGAAGGTCATTGTTTCAATGGATCTTTTAAAAAAGTAACTTGGAGATGGAAGAAAAGGAGGTCAAGTTAACAAGGGTAGAAGAGGCAGGGCTAGAGAAAAACAGGGTCCACTCTGCCACTTTACTGCATTTAATTTGTGGCACCTGCCCCCGGAAGCCACCACTGAATTCTCAAGAGAGTTTCTACACTATGTAGTGCTAGGAGCACAGAATGGTTATCTTATGGCTTCCAGATTGTAGACTGACAGGCTCTTTCTCTGTATCCTCTGTCTGAATTCTCAGAAGGTAGGAACATACACCTGGGGAGGCAATTTTGGTTAACACACCAGCGTTACTTTAATCATCTCCAAGGATGGCAGATAGAAATAGATAAATAAAGTAGAAATTTCACCCAAAAATAAAACCCCAAAGACATGCCATAAAGAACTTCACTGGGATGCTGGGGGCCATGTTAACACAAACTCGACTCACAGCTGTATGTGTGTATTGAAATGCCAAGCTCAGGTCACTTAAATATTTATGAGTACCGGGTCCAGACCGTGGGGCTCCAGCTGAGGGCTGAAAGATGCAAAGGTCTTGGTAGCCACCTTGAGGGGAATCAGTCTAGCCAGGGGGACAGGCACACACAGAGCCAGATGCCATCAAGGCAGGAAGCAAGCGCTGTTAATGCCTAGAGAAGAGAGCAGCAAATCTGTGGGAAAAGCTGAGTGCTACTGCTGAGGCTTGGCAGGAATTCCTCAGGTAGAGAAGAGAAGGTGTTTCAGGCAGAGGGGAGTTCTAGTCTTCTCCACTGGACAGAGGGGAACAGAGATGGTGGTGGAGAATAAGGCTCCAGGGTTGTCTGGCAGAAGATGGTCCCCCTCAACAGCTAGGAGGCATAATTAAAAAGGTGGATGGTGGTGTCATTCACAGATATGGGGAAAACCAGAAGGAAGGAGCTGCGGTGATGAGACCAAAGGCACTCTATATTTATTTTGGAGAAACAGAAATAATTCAAAAGGTACTTGGCAATTCTATCTTCCACAAACTAAATAACAAAAGCAGACTTTGCTCTGGTGTTGAATACCAATCAGACGGCCTACGCCCAACAACAGATGAGTTTTTCTAATTCATTTGGTATTAGTTGGATAATAGGAAAACAATTAAATAATCTAAAAAACAATTGTCTTTAACAGTTATTATTCCATCCTTTCTTGTAGGGTAGGATGAGGCCAAATTATTGTGTTGGTAATTATTTTAATGAGATTATGAAACTCAAAGAGTCATGCCAACTTCTCCCCAAAGCACAACCTTTTCCTATAACTTCTTTCAACACTATCTATTTGACTAGTCAAACACAGAAGAATAACTTTTTCCAAGCAATGTTTTTGGTGCTAAAATAACAAATGATATTCTGTCCCAGAATGTTATTGTTATTAATGCTGATAATAGCTCCAATAAGAAATATTACAGTTATGACTCATTTTGGAATCAGAGGTAACTGTCTTATAGTCTTTTTGAAAATGAACAGAATAAATAAATAAATACAGCTTCTACATTATGTACTGAAGCTATACCCTTAACTGAACCTGGTCACGAAACATAACGAAAGCAAAAATGAAATTCAAATCAAACTCCAGGCTGCAAAGTACTGTTGACTGAAGAAGCTATAAGACAAACCTTTCACTCACTGAAGGAAGCAGATGTGATCCATGTATAATGTATATTTTTAAAAGCAATTATATATAGAATGTGATTTAATAAAACCATCCTCTATCTGCAGGCTTGGAAACAGGAACCACAAAGGGGTATCTTTGCAAACACACAAATCCCTGTTTCAAAGCAAGGCCCGTCAACCAAAATGTTGTGCCTCATTTTCTATTCTCTTAAGCTTAACAAAATTATAATTCAGGGCAGTGGTTAGCTGAAAGTGCAAAGATACAAAACATGTAAATAGTAAGCCCTCCAACGGATACAAGTGTGTCATGCGTATAGAAAAGACAGTGCTTCCTTTGGAAATGTTTTGAGATGTGTCCATTTAAAGGCGCCCAAGAGCTCAGATTCAAGTCCAGCAGAAGAGAAACAGCCTAGGCAAATACTGCACAAATGGACAACAGCATTCAAGAAAGAAGGGGCCTGTCCTCAGTCTTAATTCCAAACCAGCCCAATGTTAGTTCTAAATTCAAGCCAGTGATCAGTCATGAGGTCACTTAAGGAACCACACAGAAAGGATGGGCCAGGGGAAATAGGTACAACTGTCAAAAGTAGGTGGGAGGTGTGAAAGGGGGAACCCTGGGATCCTCCCTGCCTGGAAGCAGCGAGCTCCTGCAGGCTGTCGGTGCAGACTTGGTTAAATGACTCACTCAGAAGTGTGTCGGTCAACAGCTGGGCCTGTGTGGACTCCAGCCCAAGCTGAATCACCTCTAGTCAGAGCTGTGAGCTCGTTCTCAGATGGCCTGGATAGAACGCACTGAGAACGGTGAGGATGGACCTCAGTGAGTGTTCCATCGGACTGCGTAGTAATAAACCTTGAGCTCTGTACAAAGAATATTGACAAAGACACACACAGTCATCTTAGTTTAAAGCCTGACTGTGTAATTTTATCTAGTGGAGAAAAACACTTTTTTTTTTTTTTTCCATTTCACTATGCCAGGTAACTAATTATGTGGGATCCAAAACATGTTCCAGTATGATTTATGTCACTAAGGACTTACTCATTTCAAGATATTCATAAAACAATCCCAGTTTGCCCATGAGCTGCAGGTGGTAATCTTGTTCCCATCGCGGGGTCATTTTTTCTGCTCCAGAAACTGTGCGACATCGTCCAATCAGGTTCTTGACCCAGCTGCCAAAAAGATCGAACTATAAATTAGAAAAGCATTAATTATTTTGCAGATATCTCAAGCGAACCACACAACCTCCCCAAGAAATTAATCGCTTGTTTTCATGCTAAATTTCTATTTCTGCTTCCCTACCCCCAGATATTTTGAAAACCAGTACTACGTACCAGGCTTTATTAAAATCGTAACTGCTACTGTTTTTTTTCTCCCAGCTCCTTTCCATATGGTAGTTAATTTTTAGAAATACTTTTCTCTCATTTGATTAATTTTAGGTTTTTGTTTTGTTTTTTGTTTTCCCCCATTTGGCTGCTATTATCCAAAATGGTCCTTCTAGTATAAAATCACCAGAGAAGAAAATATAGGCAGACATGGTACTGGAGCTGATGATCCTGCTGCAGAGAAGAATGAGGCAGGGCAAGGAATGGAGATTATTTGCATTCGTGGAAGGGGGAGAGGGGCTATGGCAGAGAAGGGCTCAGGTGGAGGAGTGACATTTGAATAAAAATGTGAAGGAGGGGGCGCCTGGGTGGCTCAGTGGGTTAAGCCGCTGCCTTCGGCTCAGGTCATGATCTCAGGGTCCTGGGATCGAGTCCCACATCGGGCTCTCTGCTCAGCAGGGAGCCTGCTTCCTCCTCTCTCTCTGCCTACTTGTGATCTCTCTCTGTCAAATAAATAAATAAAATCTTTAAAAAAAAAAAAATGTGAAGGAGGCAAAGGGTACAGTGACTCCAGAGCCCCAGAGGCAGGAGCAGGCCCCTGACTTTCCTTCAACGGACAGCATGGTGCCCGGTGTGGTCCTGGGTTAGCAGGAAACTGCTATGGTGGTTCTGAGCTGTGCAGAGCCCAAGAGATCACCATGAGGATCTGGGCACTTTTTACTCTGGGGGAAGCGGGGAGCCTTTAAAGGTTTCTGAGAGAATGGGGATATATTTTCATTTAGATGGAACAGGTCCAAGACCCTATTTTAAGCTGAATAAATCAAGGACCCGAAAAGTGACAATGCCCCACGCTCTGCTCTATTGGGCACCGGCCCCACTGAGTCGTCTGTTGTCTTTTATGTTACCTTCTTTCCTAATGCCTCCAGACAAATGTGTCCTCTCCCCCTCCCCCCTGCTTTTAGGGCAATTTTTCCTGAAAAGAAATTGAAGTTGGCGGTGGCACGAAGCGTGCACCTGTAGCCTAAAGAACCGTTGTCCCCTCAAGCAACAGCCGGCTTGTGGTTTCCTCATGGAGTGCACCGTAAGAGGCACAACAGCAGCAAACAACTTCAAATACAAACATCTGGGCTAAGCTGTGGATGATCCAGCAACATGCTCGCACGGATTTTCAAATTCAGATACTGAGAAGGCTTCACCCTAAAGACAGCCCTAGCGGGGGTGCCCATGCACACGTGCTACAAACAGCTTGTCATGCCAGACGTCCCACTGCTGCTGGTCTCTGTGGTAACCCGACCGACCCCCAACCCCGAGGCGCACGAGGGGGCGACCGCTCTATGACAGAACACGCCCCTGGCTTCACAATCCTGCCGTACCTCTTTCTCTTCTATGACATTAGGGACACAGCGCGAGGCTTGGGAAGTGGCGGAGACACGGTCTCAGACACCCCTGAATCCGAATCCACACTTCACTGCTTACTACCTGACTTCGGTCACGCTAAAATAAAATGGGGTGCGGAAGCCTATCCTGTCCAGGGTTTCTGTCAGGATTAAATGATCCAGAATAGATAACGTATCTAGCACATTTCCTAATACATCAAAACCCCCTTCACGGGATTTTCTTTTGAGCAATACAGGCTCACTGGCTGAGGCCGATGGTAAACCCAGGCTCAGTGACTTGGAATCTTGGCTTGGGGACACAATGCTGTCTAGATGGGTGGGTCCCACTTCAGCACTTAGAATGACCTGGAAGGCTTGTTGCTGTGCTCCTTCCTATGCCCCAATCCAAAGCTCTGTAATCAGTCAAGTCTAAGGCAAGGCCAGGCACCTGCAGCTTTAGGCATGATGGGGGTCTTGGGACACTGGTGGCATCATCCATCACCCTTCAGGACACCCAGACTGGAGACTCCTGGTTTCTATTGTCTTATTTATTTATTTTGGCTCACACTTCCAGCCTCAGCCTCTTGATGGATTCCTCTCCATGCTCCAGAGAAGAATTCTTTTATGACTGGGGATCTAAATCCATTCCAATTTGGACTGAGGATGAAATTTCTGTCCTGGCAACCACTTGTATGACCAGCTCCTCTACCCACTTCCCTCTGGTACCGTACTGCCTTCCCTCACCCATAATGGGTCATATTAGAAATCCTTCTGACTGGCTTCCTTTTCTGAGCTACAGACTCTGAGCCTCTTGTTCCATCTTCCTCAGTTGAACCACTTATCAGTAACAGGAAATCTTGGGCTGTCATCCCTCCATCACTGTCCTTGGTCTTTTGCGTTTTCTAGTGGGTTATGAATCTAGGGCAGAGATCTCAATCTTGACTGCATGTAGAATCACCGAGAGAACTTTTTAAAAATACTGGTACCAGACACTTCTTCCCCTGGCCACGGTTGGAAGCTTCCTCCCTCTAGCAGAGGTTACAAAATAGTTTTCTTAAGACTTTACCATGCATACTAGCAATAACAGAACAGCATTATAAAAAGCCACCCTTTCCTAAGTCCTTATTATGCATAAAGCAGGGCTTAAAGCACTTTACACCTCATTTTCTCTTTGTTTCTTCATTATCATATGTAATCCACATGGTACAGATAATCACTATTTCTATTTAAGGCTATTCCACAGTATTCCTACTTGCTAATTTTGAATACAAGCACCCTTCAGTATCTGAATCTATTTTATTCTTCTTGAAAGTGAAGGATCAGTGTGAACAGTGAGGGATAGCTTTATGTAAGGTTCCTTACTCTATGTCTTTGGTTCATCCTCTAGCCAAATCAGATCTTGAGAAGGGATATTTTCTTTCATAATAGTTCACTTTCTTTAAGTAGTGCATATCTATTGTGAAAAATACAAAAACATATAATGGATGAAAATTACAGTCATCCATTATCTAAACACCAAAGAACAATGCTATTGGTATTTTAGATATTTAACTATAATTATGTTCCTTAACATTTATCATAAAAATTTCTCCAGAGTAAGTAGCTTCATGTAGCAATTGTATTAGTCTTTTGTCAAGCACAGAATAAAATTCCCAGGAATGCCTCAAATACTAAAATACTGAGTGAGGCTGGGATGGTGAAAGGGCTCTGAGCTTGTTCTCTGGGTCCAACAAACAACTGTGTCACTTCGCTGATGTTACGTATTTGAAGCCTATGGCTCACTCACTCACTCCTCTGGTGCTGGGGACTGCCCGCTAAATCCTAGGTACTGACTTAGGTGCCGGGGGGACCCCAAATGGACCTGGGTCATGGTGCAAGAGGTGCTTCTTCTTACACTCCAGGAATCCTCACCAAGGACCTCAAATGGGGTGGCGGTGGAAGGCGGCAAGTTGATGGTGACATTCATTTCGTTATGTTCCCCATGACATACTTAAATGGTGTGAAAACAGCTACTGACTTACATATACAGTTTTTCTCTCCCCTCCTGTGAGTTTTTGGGGTGGGGACAGTTTTGGGTAGCAAGAGTAACTGCGCTCTCTCTCACTTTTGTGGAAAGAGTGGGAAAGAAAATGGCTAATAAGGAAGAACGATAGGAAGAGCCAGAGTCACTCTCTAAAGTGGCTAAAATTTAGCATTCCTAGTTTTCAGGCAAGGGGAAAATAAATGTACCACCTCAAGTGTACCACCCTCAAGTATTTTAGGCTAGGCGTAGAAAGAGCTGAACAAAAAGTTTAGCTTACTAAAATTTTGCAACGATGGCTTCACTTGAAGTGCAGGTATAAAGCGGCCATGGACACTATATACATCCTTTATTTTTAAATATTTTATGTGAACAAGATTCATTGCATATTAATTTCTCAGTGCCAGTTTAGGAAATACACACCCCCCCCAACAGCCACTATTATTATTTTTTTTTTAATCAGAAAATAGCTTTCTGACAACCAATTAGTCATCAAAATTTGGTTTAAATAACCAGCCTACTTCCTTCGGAAAAATGCTTTTTTACTCATCTTTTTACTCATCTGAGTGAAGCCTTTCCTCTATTTGATATATTTATTTTCATACCCAACATTGGTGCATGATCTACTTCTACTCATTTGGAACAATCTGAGTATGAACTCAGTGAAGGTAAGGGTTGTTTACTGTGTAGTAAGGCCCCCAAAATATCAATTTTACAGCTAAGACCAAAATCCATTTTTCTGTGAGCGGGGAGAGAGGTGAGGAGGGAGCTGGGGGGAAGAGGAGGGTCTGTTTGGAGACAGACCCTGACCATTCACATGGAAGGTGGACGATGAAGCCTGGTGAAGAGATGTGGAAGCACACACTGAAACCTGGAGGTTTCTGCTCCGCAAAGACGAGGGGGGAAAAAAAGAGGTTAAATGTTCTGCAGAGAGAATCAACAGGGACCTGGTAATGGGGAAGAGAGAGAGGTTAATGGAGGGAAGAGAAAGAAAGGGAAGTTCTATGTGGTGGGGGGAAGACACGCAGCAGAGTCTAAAGCTACAAAGAAGGGTAATAGGGGGAAAAAAAAACAGTCATATAGTTATATGGACAAAAGACTTTAAAAAAGATGAATTTTTTAAATTTTAAAATTAAAGTTGTTTGGGTTTCGGGCTCTGTGTCCCAAATGTCAGTAAAGTCTGCTGGTATGAGTGGTTCTGGAGGACACCGAGGAGAGGGGCCACAGCTGGCGTTAGGGTTGGCATAAGCAGAAAATACAGATGTGGGAGGCAAGACAGAAGAGAGATCAAAAGTTTTTTGAGAACAGAAACTCAGAGCCAGAAATTATCTTGAAAAGTTATGTGGAATAGTCAGAAAAATGACTTCCCAACATTTGTCTACAGCCCCCGCCTAGAACAAACAAATATGTTACGTTACCTGGTACGGGGGAAATAAGGTTGTAAATGAGCTGACATTAAGATAGATTTTCCTGGGGGCGCCTGGATGGCTCAGTGGGTTAAGCCTCTGCTTTCAGCTCAGGTCATGGTCTCAGGGTCCTGGGATCGAGCCCCGCATCCGGCTCTCTGCTCAGCAGGGAGCCTGCTTCCCCCTCTCTCTCTGCCTGCCTCTCTGCCTACTTGTGATCTCTCTCTCTCTCTGTGTGTCAAATGAATGAATAAAATCTTTAAAAAAAAAAAAAAAAAGATAGATTTTCCTGGATCATCCAGGTGGGCCCACTGAAATCACCAGGGTCAATCAAAGCAGAAGAGGGAGGGAGGGAGGGAGGAACTAAGGGGATGTGACTACAGAAGTCAGACACAGCCACAAGGCTGGCTCGGAGATGAGAAAAGAAGCCATAAGCCGAGCAATGTGGACAATCCTAGAAGCCAGAAAAGGCAAACAAATAGATGCATCTCAGAGGCTTCTGGAAGGGAAGGCTCCTGCCAACACCTTGACTGTAGCCCACTGAAACCCGTGTCAGACTTGTGACTTCTGGAACTGTAAGGTATTAAAATCTGTTGTTTTGTGTGTTTTTTTTTTAATTGTCTTCCTATTACCATTAGGTTGGTGGTAATCTGTTCAGCAGCAATAAAAAAGGAATATACTAAGCCCCCTGAAAATGTGTAGAAATTGAGACAGCACTGGACTCTTCACTTTGATATAAGATAGGGCTTAAGTGAAGATTTAAAAGGACAGTGTGACCTTGGCTAACATCTGTTGCTCTCATTTCTTAGGGAAAGAACAGTAAGCCAAAACATTTGTGGTTATTATTTTAGATGATTATCTCTTAAAACATTATGTAATCTTGCGCCTGAGGAACACAAGAGAACTCTGGTTGAAAGCACATGGATTTGGAGTCCTGGGATCTTGGATTTGAATTCCACAGTAGCCTCTTACAGATAACGCAAACATGGGTAAATCATTTAACTGCTTTAAGCCACAGAATCTTCATTTTTATAAAGGAGAAAAAATAAGGATTGTCTGTAAGATTAAATGAGAGTGATCTATCAAGCACTTAATACAGGGACCTGGCACATACTAGGAACTCAACAAATTACTACTGTTGGTTTTTAAAGCTTACTATAAGGAAGGAGAAAGTCATGAAAGTTGGGGAAATACTTAGTTCACAGCCTCAACAAAGGTCATGCCTCCAAGAACGAGGATCAGTTTGCTACCAATAATGGGCTAATAGGCATAAACTGTAGCAGATGGAGATTCAAGTTAAATATGATTTTTTTTCCTTTGTAACATAATTATCAAACACTGGATACATTTATACCATTGGTTGGACCATCTTGTCTGGAGACCTATAATAAATAGAGTTTACTCCATTTTAGAGGTGGGCACGCAGCTGTGTGAATATATAGGCAAGTGATTTGGATGTGTGGGCTGTTCTCTCCTCAGTCACAGCCCCGGGATTACACAGCCTCATACTCACGGGAGTAACACCTCTTGTATGTTATTCCAGATTGCTTTGCCTCCCATGATTATTGTCAGCTGCGTCGTCAGTTCAAGGAGACAGCCACCTGGGTCACACTGGAATATGACAAAGAAAATCCCATTTAAATTCTAGATGGGTCAAACATGAAATTGAGTCACTACTTTTATTTTTTGCTGATATTCTTCTGTTGAGGTGAAGAGACTCTCTAGACTATACAGTGAAGAAACTCTTCACTGGGCAGCCGGGAGGAAACAGGAAGCAGCTTCAATTGTCAAGAGAATCCAGTTCTAAGTCCATACCTCTTCGTTTCTGTATTTTCCCAGCCAATAGACGGGGTCTCCTGGGTAACCTACAAATTTGCCCTTAAAGAATGCGATGTAGAAGCATGAAGAATAGTAGTTGACAAACTGGAATAAGAACATCTTCATGGTCAGGCTGTTCTCATAATCTGTCTGCGTCCTTGGGAGTTCTGTAGTTGAATAAAGGTAAGATTTTAAAACTGTGAACAGCTTTGAGACCCTAAGCAAAGACACGGATACATGAGTTAACATGTTTTAAAAAAAAAAAAAAATACAATTCACACTGTTTCCGTTTAAGCTGTTCTGAATTCCTTAATATAGCTACTGTGTTAATTCCAAGTTTACACATCGTTGTAAGAGTCCTCCCTCCCTCCCCCTTCCGCCGAGAATACAATATCCCATACGGCAAAAATATTCAAGGATTCCTTAATTTTTATGAGCCCAGTATTATCAAATGGACAAGGCCGTGCTCTCTAGGTCTAAGTGGACAAAAAAAAAATTTTTTTTTTGAACAGCCCTGCTAAATGATACTCTCTTGTCTTCCTGAATTGCGATAAGGTAGGGCTGTTGAAACAAACAAGGGGGAACTTGTTGCAAGCAGTTGGAGAAGACAAAACAGGTCATTCTTCTAGTTTAGAATTTAAATCAGTCTGATCATTTTCAGAAGATGACCGCTGAGCAGACCATTCGGAAAATGACCCAGGCATATGCAGCATGTGGGGAGTGCTTAACTCTGACCACCAAGCAGCTGCCTGGGATACAAGCCAGGGAGAGAGAAACATTTATTACAAAAGCCGGAGCTGATGAGAACAGAGCTATATTAATATGAACAGCATGGGGGGAAGCCACGCAACAGTGTGATTACTTGTCCTCTCAGCAAAAGAGGAGCATATTTGCCACTGGAACCATGACCCTATTCCACTTATTTGCAATAAAGAGACTATTTACTTTCAACAATAGGGTACGTGATCTAACATAATTGAAAATATTATTCAGGGCTGATCTGTTTACACGGAGCTTGGACATTATAATGATTGTCTTTGCTTTGTCCCTTTTGCTAATGCAAAGCTGTAGATAATTCCTTTCCCACACAGGTTAGATGAAGTATGTTTACACTTGAAATTTTCAAAAATTTGTAACATGTTGAAATTGAAATGCCTAAAACAGACAGACTCTCTTTTTCACCAGGTTCTAAAAATGTCTTACAGATGACCAAAGCTGTAATAGGACCTTACCAAAATTCGTAATCATGATGGCCACTTTTTCATATATGATGTTCAGAATCATAATGATGACAAAGCTGATGAGGGAAGCTGTGATAGACGTGGCTGTCTGAGGGGTCAGGTACTTCTGGATTGAGTCCGTCCCGTTCAAGGTCTCGGGAAGTTTGGTAGAAAACACAATGAACACCGACAGCCTGTAGACAATGATCCCAATAACGGAGGCGATGATCAACAGGATCTGGAAGCACAACAAACACACCCACGTGAGCTTCACGAGGAGTATTTTTATGCTTAGAGATGAACCCCTGTGTGAATGGACAAGGTGCATGTGTGGGATAATGGGACTCTCGCACAACGGCCATGAGACAGGTAGAACCTGGGCATGCTAAATTTCCCAAAATAGGGGAAAGGAACGATGGAAGTCAAAAGAGCATGTATCCACTGAGGGAAAATAAAAGCAAGGGGAGAAACTGCACAAGGAGGGAGGAGTCCATGGGAAGCCTGTACTTTTGGGCAGTTTGTCTGCAAACCCCAACCTGCTCCAAAAATGGTCTATTAAAAAAAAAATTATCTTCAGATGAGGAAAAACTGGAATAGTAGCACGCATGAAAACATCTCTTCTACAGTTGCGGCATCCTTGAGGGTATGCAATAAAGTTTTTGCTCAGTTATGGTGCATTAAGGGGATAGCTCTCCTTCCAACAGAGAACCGAGCACAGGTTCAAGGGTCAGTAGGTGCTAGCATCTTAGTCACCTGCATGAGGCGAGATTCAGAACAGGACCCGGGAGGCTGCAGCATGCCCACAGGGAAGTTGGAAAGGACAACAAGGTATCTGCTGATGAAGGCAGCATATGCTTTTCATGCTCAGATCTTAAGATCTGAAACTGGCAGTTATTCACACCTGCCTTTGTACAAGATTCATTTCACTAATCTGTTGCATTTTTGACAGCACAGACCCCATGTGGGGGGGGCAGGGTCTGAAGCCATTTGTACATGGTTCGTAGGACATTACTTCCTCACTAGGCAGGTTTTCTCTGGCCCCTGAATAACACACACTGAAGATCCCTTTTTCAAACTGTTTCCCCTACGTCTACTTTCTTGGACTTACTCCAAAGCATGTACTCGATGTGACTGACTGCCTGTGAGGACTGCTACCAGGGAGAAAAGCTACAGATACTGCAGATACTGTGCCCTTCAGGGCCAAGCAAATCACTTGGTGTTGTTTACTGCAAGAGAGGGTGCCTGGTTTTCACCTGGGGAGAGATTATAGGTGAGGCCCTGGAGCCAGCTTCCTGCATTTGACTCCCAGCTCTGCCTAGAGCTGTGGGACCTTGTGCAAATTACTTAGCCTTTGGGGTTTCAATGTCTTTGTCCTTAGAGTGAGGGATCCTAATGGGAACTAACTTATAAAATTGTTGTGAGGCTTTAATGAGTTACCCCAGGTAAAAACACTTAAGAACATTAAGCCCATGCACATGAAAAGTACTATGTAAATGGTAGCTGTGAATACGGCAACTGACATGTTATTAATAAGAGGTTTTTCTTACTTTTAAAGCCATCAGTTTGTAGAGAAGGCATGATATTTCCTCTTCTAATCTCTCTCATTATCTCCTTCCCTTCACAGAAAGGGCTTAATACTTGGAATGACATGTCTGTGTACGTCAGTACAAGTGAAAATTAGCCAAGGTGGAGAAAAATGTATTAGAGAAGGTATATCCCGCCTTCCTCTCTGAGCACAACAAATATTGGCCATTTAAATCGTATATATTTAGGGGCACCTGGGTGGCTCAGGCGGTTAAGCGTCTGCCTTCGGCTCAGGTCATGATCCCAGGGTGTTGGGATTGAGTCCTGCATCAGGCTCCCTGCTCAGCAGACTCCCAGACCCTCTCTGCCTCTCCCTCCCACCCCCGAGCGAGAGGGAGAGATGCTCTCTCTCGCTATCTCTGTCTCCCTCTCTCAAATAAATAACTAAAATCTTTAAAAAAAAAAATCATGTATATTTTTTTAAAATCCCATAATAATTTGAATTATTAAGTAATTATAATAGTTGAGATTCTTTAAATGCTTACTCTTCACCTCAGCACACATATTTTTAAAATCCCCAACAACAGCTCTGGGAGATAGGTAGCCTGGTATCTTTTACAGTGGAAAAAGAGCCAAAGAGATTGAGACTTTGACCCAAATTAAGCCACTAGTAACTGAAAGAACAGAGATACTCAGAGACTCCAGAGTCCCACTAACCTCTACAGGGCACTGCCTCCTACGTGGGTTAGGAAATGAATTCCAATTCATTTCAGAGCTTCTACAAACTTGACTTGTTTCCATACTTCTTCAGGGCACTTGATAGGTTCAATATATTTTCCCAGGAGGAAGATTTTAATTCTCAAGCTCCTTATGAATCTTTTCTGATTATAACTTTAATATAGGATTATTGGAACACTTGAAATTACACCACAGTGGACACTGGTTGCTCTTGCTGCCTTGGATCTGTTCCCAGTCTTAGCAGCAGACCCAGCTCTTGCTTTGGCGGAATGAACTCTCCTTCACTTTCAGTCCTGCGGTTTGCACTGGATTGTCCCCCTGCTCCCCCGTCTTTACAGGTACATCCTGGCTGGTTTGAGACAAATAGGTATCTCATCCTGCTGGCCTCACAAAGATTCAAGGCCTGACAAGTAACTTAATAAGAGCCAGGAGGATGTGAGGAGAGATCTGCTAGTGTCTATGAGGAAGAGAAACTTGCTCTGTCAAGAGGAAGCTGCTAACAGAAAACTCTCTTGGCTTGCATGTGATGTGAGATCTGGAATCCTGCAGCCATTCTGAGATCAGAAGGTAGTGCCCAAAACCACCGAGCCAGGAGACCACTGGACACAGAATGAAGGCAGAACAAAACACACAGCCCAGGATGTCATCTGGGCTGCAATTATCTACCCTCATGGAAGCCATACCTCAGACCTGGGAGTTTTAGTTAGAGGAACCAATAAATGTCACCCACTCTCAATTTGTTGTTGTTGTTTAAATCAATTAAAGATTGATTTTTTCCATCACCTACAACGGAATGACTCCTAACTATAAAAATAAAGAAGAAAGAAATATAGAAAAAAAAAATGTATGTACCATCTATATGTAGTCATAATTCCTTCAGAATTATGCATTATTTGCATATTAAAGATCATTAAACATATTTTATCCTTTTCTTAAGCCTTTCAAAACCGTAACATTTTTACATGTAATAAAGTATTTTCATGGACATACTTTCTCACGGCTACACCATATTCAATTGTATGAAGGATTAGATGTAGGATATTTTGGCTGAGATGTTTTTATATATAAGAATGCATATAAATAAACCACATAAAAAATGTGTATATTTGTAATAAATACATGTGACTAAATCTTTACTTTTCTTACCATTTTGAAATACCTCCTTATTAAAGGTTCTTAAAAGCTGAATTAGTAGATTAAGCACATAAATATCTGTGACTCATGATACTTACTAGCAAACTGCTTTTTAAGAAGACCAGGGCAGCTTAAAATTCTCACACTCTAGGAGAGTAGCTGATCACTGCACCTCACCAACACTGGGCCTTCTGAGGTGAAAGGTGAAACACTGTATCTCATTTAAATGGGCACTGATTTAATTAGTATTGACATCTGACATTTGCCAGGGTATTTTTCCTTTTGTGAAAGGGTATTCCTATTCTCTGCCTCCTCAGCTTTTGAGATCTTTAGTGTTACCTTACAAGTGATCCAGACTTCTTATGTATTGAAGGTATTAACCCTTTGCCCTCATCGTTAACAAAAATTTCATCTGTTTTGTTTAAGCTTAGAATGATACCAATGTGTGGGAATCTGTAGATTTTCCTCTGAAACTTCTTTCACTGCTGTGATGTTTAGGAAGGTTTTTTTTTATGCAAAGATTGCATATTCATCAATATTTATTTCCAGTTTGTGGTGTTACCTTCCGAATATTTCTGGAATTACAATATGTATTCACAGTATGGTTTTAATCTCTATTTTTTTCCCTAAGAGCTAACAAGTATTCCATTGCCATTTATTTATTTATTTTTCAAAAAAGATTTTATTTATTTATTTATTTGACAGAGATCACAAGTAGGCAGAAAGGCAGGCAGGCTCCCTGCTGAGCAGAGAGCCCGATGTGGGACTCTATCCCAGGACCATGGGATCGTGACCCAGGCCGAAGGCAGAAGCTTAACCCACTGAGCCACCCAGGTGGCCCTCTATTGCCATTTATTAAATAATCTTCACTTATTCCATGAGTTATAATGCCTCCCTTCTCATATACTAAATTATTACTGATATGCGGGCCCATATTTGGGCTTCACATCCTCTTTTCTAATTTTGCTATTCTTGAGCCAATAAAACTCTCAATATATTACTAATGATTATATTACTAATATGACTTTAATAATAAACCCCAAATTAATGTGATAAGTCCTGATATTTTAGAAATATTATTTTTTTATCGACAATCATTTGTTTCAGTCTTCTTTTATATCTTTCAGTAGTTTTTATGTTTTCTTTGATAGTTCCTATTATCTTTTTAAGGCTATTCCTTGACATCGTATTTTTGTTGCTCCTGTTGGAAAATTTTAAAATTCCTAATGCCTCCCACTTGGTTTCTTCACCCGAAACTGGGAAATCTGGACCCACTCATCTGATTTAAACCAAGGAGGTGAAAGGAACTGGAAGAGCCACCGTGAGTGGACAGATACTGAGAGCTGCTCCATGTGGTGGCTGACTGGTTCTCCAGAAACAATTCTATGAGACCACATGGTTTCCAACTTGCCTTGCGTTTCCTGAATATTTACAATTAGATATTTAAACGTCTGTGACAGACTTACCCAGAAGAAGACAGCACTTGCACAGAGGGTTATACGGACACATTTTCCCCAGGTAGTGAAGGGAACACGCTCTTGTTCCTGAAAGGAAAAAAAAAAAAAAAAAAAAAGAAAGAAAGAAAAGAAAAGAAAAAAAAAGTCTAGTCAATCAAAGGAGCACCCTGGTGAAATGATTTTTTTTTCTCCTGACTGGTCTCGAAATCTTAGGCTTAATTTTTAGAAAAATTCATTTCCAAACATAGCCCCTCTCCCCAGAATTGCATTTTTTTGTTGTTGTTGTTGTTGTTAATTTCAAACACATGCACAACAAGGCAACTGCAGTGCTCATTTTAATGTTTTTTGAAAATGAAAGCATGAATGATGAAATGTTTGTCTGCCATGACCTGAGCTCAGGAGCCTGGGTATGTGACAATGCTAAGTTGTAAAGCTACATTCCTGAGCTCGTTGGAGATTAAGTTAGCCATGGTAGCAACGAAAGCATAGAGTCAGGGCAGGACAGGAAGTCTCAGAGGTATCTGCAAATACTGTTATCTATTATGTGCTTCTTGGAGGAGCTTTATATATTAATTTGGTATAGCTATAAATTTTCAGTTTCCATGGCTCATAAGAACACATTTAATTTTTAAGAGAGGAGAACAATACTTCTCAAGATTTACCTGGATTATATGAGCAGCTGTAGCATAATAATAGCTACAAATACTTCCACGACATTTACTCTATGCCAGGTACTATTCTAAGAAGGTTCTACCCATTAATTCAATTAACCCTTACTACACTGTGTGAGGAAGCAACTCTATTATTCCCATTTTTACAGCTGAAGAAACTCTGGCACAGAGAAGTTAGATCATTTGTCAAAGACCACTCAGCTAGTAAGTTGCTGTGTTTTGTCTGCACGCGTCTCATTCCCACCACTTCATTTCCACACTAAACCAGTGGAGGGTGCATTAGCAACAAAAGGAACATGAAGAAAAAAGAGAAAGAAAAATGAACCTTCATCTTCAATTTTTTCACAAGCAATGTTTCAATGGAAATTTAACTTACTGGCTGGCAATTTTAAATACTACATTTTCTTTTCTTTAGTACTTTTTCTATCATGCCAATATTATAAGCTTTTTTTTTTTTTAAAGTATTTAAAAGGCGTTTTCAGCATCTAATTTTATCTAAGTTTCTGCTTTCATTTCTGAATGTATAGTCTTCCAACAACACATGGTTTGACCTCATCATCTTCCATTGAAAACAGTGAGAACGATACATAATGGGAATTATTTGAAGCTTGTTACATTGTAAAAGACAAATGTCACCTTCTTTTGATAATTGAACCTCATTTTTTTCCATTTATAAAATGAGGAGGTTGAACTGCTCCCTCCAGTCCCTTTTAGTGTTGGCATTCTATAAATCTGTGGTTCAATTTATAAAATCTATACTTAGGGACATTTTCTGATGCTCTTGGTAAAAGCATTTTCTTTCCAAGAATTATTCGTATTCTGGATTGACTGTCCTTATGCTGATGCCTGCAAGTATAATCAGCTCTACATTTTCTGTGTTGATGGAAAGGAGCAATAATGCAGATGATTCAAAAATTACCCTTCACTGGCTTTGGAATATATATGTAGAGAGATACAGTTTCATTTTTTTATTTTTTGCAGCAGCAGTAGCAGAAGCAAATCTACCTTTCCAATTATATAAAATGCCGAGCACAGGCCTACACATAGTTGGATTTCAATGAATGTTTCCCTTCTCCCTCAACCCTTTCTCCAACTTTTGGAAGAGAGCTGCACAATCTTGTGACCATCCCAACCAGAAGGTGGAGCAGTTCCGGAGGCTTAGAGCAGCACAGAGGGCAGCGGGCTCATCTGGATGGAAAAGGGGTTGTCAGAAGGAGGGGCATGTGAAAAATGAAAAATCAACTATAAAATCCAATGTGTCCTTCCTTATACAACTATGTCATAGACTCTAATTTTTCTCATTTGCATTTTTTATCGATATGAAAGAAAGGACACAGACCAGTGCATCTTTTCTTCTACATTTCTGTTGCAGTCTAATTTTCTTTTCCCCAATTTTACTTTTATTATGAAAGAAGGCGTCACATTTATCTCCTATGTCCACTGTTCTAAGCAATACTTCTTCACCTCAGCTACATATTACAATCGCCAGAGAAGCTTTACATAATCCCTGTGCCCAGGACAGACCTCAGGCCACTAAGGACCACCAGAGTATACAGTGATAGGACCTACGCATCGAGACTTTCCAAGGCCCCCAGGTGATGGCAGTGCGCACCACAGCTGAGAACCACCGTGTCCACAGACTAAGCCGCATCTACTTAATGTTCTCTTTACCTGAGTGATCTCATTGATCACCACGTGAGTACACTGCGCTTCGTATTCTGGCCGGGGCTGCTCTTCCTGCTGTAACTCGACTGTGTCCCACTCGTACTCGAGTTCCGCCTGGCGCCGCTTCCAGAACTCCAAAAACAAGGTGACTAATGGAGAGAGAACAGGAGCATGTGGTTCATCGGTGACTGAGGTTTCAGAAATCTGTACCAGATTATTGATGATTATAATTACCCATAACACTTTTTTTTTTTAAGATTTTATTTATTTATTCGACAGAGAGAGATCACAAGTAGGCAGAGAGGCAGGCAGAGAGAGGAGGAAGCAGGCTCCCTGCTGAGCAGAGAGCCCGATGCGGGACTCGATCCCAGGACCCTGAGATCATGACCTGAGCCAAAGGCAGTGGCTTAACCCACTGAGCCACCCAGGCGCCCACCCATAACACTTTTATACACTGTCAGTAAAGTCTAATTTACAGGGCACACTAATGTTTAAAAGTGAGGAGTTAAGTGATTATAATTGTGTTATATACATTATATAACACAAATTATATAAGGTAAGGCATCTGTGGGGCACCTGGGTGGCTCAGTGGGTTAAGCCTCTGCCTTCTGCTCAGGTCATGATCTCAGGGTCCTGGGATCAAGTCCCGCATCGGGCTCTCTGCTCCACGAGGAGCCTGCTTCCCCCACCCCCTCTCTGCCACCTCTCTGCCTACTTGTGATCTCTCTGTCAAATAAATAAATAAAATCTTAAAAAAAAAAAAAAAAGACTATGAATGGTGGTGAAATAAAAGACTTCACATGGTTCTCCCTCCTCTTTGGTTCTGCAATTTCTGACGTTCTATAACAAGGTTCACAGCAGTGGTTCTCATAACGCAGACATGGCAGGAAAGGCAATAGAAGACACTTAAAATAAAGAGTTCATCATACATACATATCCTTAAAGATACACCTAGGGCGCTACAAGCAATGTTGAAATGTTTTCTGCCTTCTAAAATATGATGACATAAAATCAGCTCAATATGCTTAAGTCAGTTCAATAAACCCAGTATAGTTAATGATTACAGAAAGCAAGGTTAGCTGGGAAATGGCAGGTTTGTCTTTCCGGTGCCAAAATTAGTTGATATTTTTGATTTATTTAAAATGTTTTCAGGGGCCTGGGTGGCTCAGTTGGTTGGGCATCTGCTTTTGGCTCAGGTTGTGGTCCTGAGATCCAGGCCCACATCAGGCTCCCTGCTCAGTGGGAAGCCTCCTTCTCCTTCTCCCTCTGCCTGCTTGTGTTCCCTCTCTTGCTGTCCTTCTATCAAACAAATAAATAAAATCTTTAAAAATAATAATAATAAAATGTTTTCAGGGTGCCTGGTGGCATCTGACTCTTGATTTCGGCTCAGGTTGTGATCACAGGGTCATCGGATCAAGCCCTGGGTCGGGGTCACTGCACGCTGAGGAATCTGCTTGTCCTTCTCCTTCTGCTCCTCCCCTGCTGCTTGTGCTCTATCTCTAAAGTGCATAAATAAAATCTTAAAAAAATGTATTTCTAAATTAGGGCTGTCAACATCCATTAGTATATGGAGTTCAACAGATGTGTCAGAATTTTGTACATTACAAATCAGTGCTGAGCCCAAGGTTAGGATAATAGGGAAAGCAAGCACCACCCATGTGTTCAGTACCTGTGCTCTTATGGGGGGATGGAGGAGGGATGGGGTGGGGAATAGCATATTTTATAATAGAGGAGTACAGAGGATTTTAATCCTTGAATTTGATCTTTATTCTTCTACGTGTCAAATATTAGCTAGTGTTTGGTCTCCAGCCAGAACATGTTGAATATGCAAAAGACAGTAACTTTGTAGATAGGTTTGGCCATCCTAAAGTTCTCTTTATCGAGGAGTGGCAACTAATCTCTAAGAATTGTCCAGAACAGTTGGATCGTCTGTTCTGAGATCTATCTGGTGACTTCTAACAGGCACAGCCACTGCAAAAGGAAACACTCTCAAGGACATGTGAAAAGCACCATGAGATGCTCGCGTTCACGTGCTGTCTTCTCAAGAGTAAGAGATCTGAGTCACATTATTCCCCCAACTAGCTACAACCTGAGCTCTATTTCCCACTTAACTTACACAGTAAAATTGGAAAGAATTTGTTTTTGAAAATGCAGTTCTTTTCTTCTACGGTAGAATGCTTACACTAACATTTAAATATTTGCATTTAGAAAAAATGACAATTGCCTCATTACAATGATGCTATTCAAAGTAAATAATATAACTATAGTGTTAAAACACCCACATAAGAATTATATTTTGGGGGGGCGCTTGGGTGGCTCAGCCGTTAAGCATCTGCCTTTGGCTCAGGTCATGATCCCAGAGTCCTGGGATCAAGCCCTGCAGCAGGTTCCCTGCTCTGTGGGAAGTCTGCTTCTCCCTCTCCTACTCCCCTTGCTTGTGTTTCCTTTCTCACTCTCTGTCAAATAAATAATCTAAAAAAAAAAAAATTCTATTTTTTAGGACTATATCTGTTTTACTTATTAAACAGAATTTGTTATTTACTATTATAAGACATAACACATAACTTAATAAATATTTGCTCATATAAAAGAATATAAAGAAGAAAGCTTACCTGTAATTTTTGTATGGCTTCACCGGAACCCCGACCCCATGTAAGTCAAGGTGGACCACAGCCATGGGGACTGTTACAATAATGGCTCCCTATGAACCACGCCTCCCTGCATCCAAGCCCCGGGGTAGTCCTCCCACCTCATCACATCGTTGCTGGCTTGGCCATGACCTACTTTGGCTGATGGGACATTTACAAACTTGATGCAAATGCAGGCTCAAAAAATGTCTGCGCACTGGGGCTTGTCCTCTCTTGCTTCTCTGTGGAAGCCTAAAGCCACCATGTGAAGAATCCTGGACTAGCTCAGTGGAGGAGAGGACATCATGTAGAAGCAAGATGAGGCAGCCCAGGTGAGCCCAGTAGACCAAACCAGCCTGGTGACTGCCAGACCATCTCCCTCAGTGAAGCTGCAGGCTCACTGCCTCCATCAGCTGAGCCAGCACGTGACTGGAGAACCTCTCAGCTGATGCAGAGAATCATGAGAAATAATAAATATGTTTTAAGCAACCCTATTTGGAAGGAGTTTTTTTATGTGGTAACTCGTAAAATGGCCTTACGGATTATAAATTGAGTTCTAAGGGAGCTGAAGCTTAGGCAATCCAAAGTCCTAAAACTGGGTTACTTTGATAGCATATATCAAACCGTGAAATGGTATTAAATTAGCTGATTGTATGATCTCAGGTGTTTTTGTGGTTTTTTAGTTTTTTTTAGTGTTAAGATGCAAAAGTAAACTGAAAGAAAAAAAAAAAAGGAAAGTAACTTACCCCATATTCCCATAAATACTGCAAACACTAGGGTTCCAAAACTGTCAAAGATGCACAATTTCTGGAAAACAAAGTAACGACATATAACTAAGTCATGTTTTCTACTCACTAGCATTTAGCAAATATGCAATACTTTGTGTATTCTACTGTCTGAATTCCTTTTAAAGCTGATACCTAGTTTAACAATCACCATATCTACTACAAATTTGGAGATGGGATTTCTTGTTGTTTTGAAAGCAAACAGCCTTTGCTGTATTTACCACAGTGCATTTTCCAAGGGAATCCTTCCATATCGTGATAAAGCAATTGGCATAGCTGCCAAGATTCTGTTTGGTTTAAACTCTCTATCAGACCTCTGAATGATGGGCTCTTCTTATAAGCTGTCATAGTGAATTTAAAGGACTATAGCTCTACAAATACAAAAGAATTTAAGCAACTTTTGGACTTAAAATTTGCATCTTATCATCATTTCATCCTGGTCAGAGGGTAAGTTACTAAATTCTTTTTTTTCTTGCTAAGAAGAGTATAAGGCTGGGGTTTATTCTAAGATGGTTCTGCCCAAGGAGAGCTCTGTTTCCCCAAACCCCAGTGATGGCTTTTCTACCATTAATGACAGAGGCTGCCATTAACTTAGGTAAGACAGGGGCTGTTGCTAAGCTTACTATGGGTACAACCATGAATCAATCAATGACACACCTGTACAAAGAAGGCTTTTATCCACTAGTTCTGCTAAATTTCATTTTTTTGCTAGTATATAAATAACCTATCTCCCATCTCCCATTTGGGATTCCCAGAAAATCTTTAAATTAGTTACTAATTTTTCCTCTAGTGAGCATTTAAAAAATCCTAAAAAAAAAATCTATAAAATATAAAGGTACTGGAAAAAGTGGCAAACATGTAGAATATCAACTCTATGATAGATTGCACAGATCATACAAAAAGTAAAGAAGGCAGTGTACGAAAAGAAGGTATAGGATAAAAAAAAATTTTTTTCAATTGCTAAAGAAAATTCAAAGTTGCTTCTAAAGAAAACTTTTTGTTTTAGGTAACTTTGTTAGTTACCCTTTATATACTGATATAAATTTGGTAAACTTTCACCTATGTGAAAATATTATTTTCATAAAAGAATATCCACTTAACCATAAAAGAATATCCACAAAACACTTGTACATGTGTTTTCCAAAGCATATAGATGCCCTTCAATCCTCTATCTGGAGCTGATCAGAAAGTACAATCCCAAACTGTGATCCAACTATTTCTCTCAAAAATTAGCTCAAGAAAAACAGATTTAATAAGTGAGTGACCAGTCTGGGGAACACTGCCCCCCCCCCCCACTTAATCCTCTAGTCCTAGAATTCCATGGACCAATATTTCAAATCTTCCAGCTGGACTCTTATGGAACCAAAGCTTTCATTTAATGTTATGCCTCATCCCTCAGTGAAAATTACTGTAAGGAAAGTCCTATGCAGAACCGTCCCATGTGTTATTATGGTATTACTGAAAATTCTGTCTAATGCTTCTCCTAGGAATCACTGCACACCTCTATCTGATACCTCCCTACTTGCTCTGACACCCCTGAGTACCTACTCTAGAAAGAAAAAAACCCTACCTCTGAATTCTTAGCCCTACCATGTTGAGAAAAAGCCAGTGGATGCTTATCTATCAGTGTGAAAGAAAAAAAAAAAAAGGAGTAGCAAGAAAAAGCAGGTTTACCACTAATGCCAAGATCACCCCAGTTGCCTGCCTCAAGGTAAAGGATGTGCCTTGAGCTCCTTCAAGATGGAGTCAGGTGGTCTGGAGGAAGTTACCATTTTTGCCACATTTATGAAGACTGAGGACTCAGCAGAGAGAACAAGATGGCTGGCTTCTCCACATACCCCATAAGCAGGAATTGGGGAAGATGGTAAGCAAGGGGCTTTCTTGGTAAAAAGCTTAGCTTAGTTTGCTTGGCTGGAGGGCAGAGATGGGGAAACACAGCTGTATTAAGAGCAGCCCCAATCAGCATCCTGCTCTAATCACAGGGAACAGGAAAGAAAAGAGAAGGCTGCATATGCAGGAAACCAGAGGAACCAATGACAATCTAGAAAAGTGACCATTTGTTGTGTTTCTTCCTCCAAAGGAATAAAACCAAATTTAAAACCAAAATTTTATAACAATGTTTTCTAAGAACAAAGTATTTTAAGTTACCACATTTCCCTTTCATCTTGCCAGTCAAAAAGTAAGAAACTTATTTAATGCTCAGTCACAAAAACAACATCAATCCTGATTATTTCCATAACTGTTCCCTCATTTCCTTGATCATGATTTTCTATTTCTACTTTATTAATCCTTTTAGCATTCATGTCCATCAGTGAATACTCTCTTTCCAAAAGAAAGAGGCAGAAATGTATACATAAATGTATAAATGAAGAAATGACTGAATTAACCAAAGAAAGACATGGAAAGCTGCTTTTTCTCCTTTTTAAAATTTTTTAAAAATGTAATTCTCTTACAAAGGAAAGGAGGCATATGAAAGAACAAATCACTCTAAGATTCAAAGGAGTCTTTAGGAAATTAGGATAAAGGATTCATTTTTTCCAAAACAGTGAAAAAAATGTAGATAGGGACATACTTTGAAAGTCACGTGTTTAAGGATGGGTCGGTGGAAAAGAAGAACTGAGAGGTGAGATGGGGGGGGGTCTCGTATTTGAAAGAGAATTTCTTAAGGAAAGTGAACTTTCCAATTACAGTTTGTGGAGTAGAGTTTGCCTCTGGAGTTATCACTGGCATTTGCCTTAACCCCGGTGTCCAGGGATATGCACTACCCAGTGACCTTTATGAGTCAACATCACTGGAAGGCAGCTTCCTTCCTGCTAGTTTCAAGTCCTTTACTTTATGTGATTTAGGACAGATTTTTATAGTCTAGAATTTGTGTTGGTTTCTGGGGGAGAGGCAATGAAATCTACTTTAATTCATAAATTAAGAGTAAAAATCCATGTGTCGACAATACCCTGCAATCATCTTAATTAAGTAGCAGAACATTTTTCAAACACAGTGCTCAATTTGTGAGTGAAGTGGCTGCTACTACCGTCAGCTGGTGAGGAACACAGTAATGGCAAGAAACACAGATTGACTGTCAGTTTCTGGCTTCATCAGTTACTAGGTGGGTGACCTTGAGCAAATTATTTAAACTCTTGGACCCGCAGTGTTTTAATCTGTAAAATGGAGGGAGTACCTGTTTCGCCTCCCTCACAGGGTTGTTATGTCAAAAGTAATAAGTTCAAGGATCTTTTAAAATATAAGTTCTAAGTAACATCATTATAATAGGAATGTATTTAGTTTAAATAAGACTTAGATGGAGCAGGTTAGAATATTCTGAAGTCATTTAAAGTTCCTAAACTTTCATGGTGGAACAAGGGGACAGAGAAAAGATCACAACATGGGAAAACAGTAGGTCCAAGTTGTCAGGAAAATTCTCCAAAGTAAGATGACCACCTTTCTTTCCAGCCAGAGTTTGTGGCATGCCTTTCAGTAAGCTACCTCTAGTCTCAGTACTTGTCCTAAACCTCCTGGGTTGTAACAAGTCATATAGCTCAAGATCATCAGCATGCTTAAGGGAGCCAGATGTATTTTTGGGGAATGTTCTGGGACAAAGTGAATATCTACTATCATTTATATACAAAGCCTTTCTTATGCATATTCATAGACACAGCCTAAATTTGATGACCAAGTCTTTTAAAAAACCAAACATAGTTTCAGCACACCTTGAAAATGGAAAAACATAAGTACAAATATCAGGTTTCTACTCACTTGAAATAAGGAAAAGATTTATAATAAGTAAACCTATTAAACAGTATTCATGAGATAAGCTGGTTTTGAGATTTCTGCTTTGATTACTTCAAATACTCTAATAGTTCAATTCTGTAGTTCTTTACTGACCCACCTGAAGATTTTAGATAAGGCTTTTCATCTCAATTTACTATTTGTACAAGAGGAATAAACACATACATTTTATGTCTACCTTTCAGAATATTTGGAGGTTTATTTGAAAATTACCCTTCTGAATTTTGCAGAAAAAAAATAATTCCAGGCTGTACTAAAATTATTCAAAGAAAAAAAAAATCTTTCATTATTTGCAAATGTTTGGAGTAACAAAAATTACCTTTGAGGACTCGCAAGTAATATTGAGATTCCAGAATGAACAATGTTTATCACACTGAGGACACATGATGATCTTGCCACCAATATCAGGATGACAAACTTCTTTGCTAAAGGACAAAGAAAAATAAAATTTAAAAATGTTTTAATGACTAGGAGTTCCTTTCTAGCAGCATCATAAAATCACACATCCATTTGTGATAAGAAAATAACTAAATTCTTTTAAAACTAGGAAAGGAATTGAACTTCCTTAACCTAACAGAGGCTTGCTACATAAAACCTATAAAAAAAATTATACTTAATGGTAAAATGCTAAAAGTATTTCCTTTAGATCAGGGTAAAGTATCTTGTTATCACTACTTCTTTTCAGTTGGAGGGGCCTTGCCAGCACAGTAAGTCAAGAGAAACAAAGATAGGATGCTGAACACAGAATCCGTATACAAAATATACATAGGGTCAGAAAAAAGAATTGTGCCCCTATAGATCTGCAATAATTAGAAATTAATTTTTTAAAATAACATTTTCCATAGCTTAAGAAAAATAAAGAGCCTAGCAATAAATCAAATTTCAGATGTATAAGCTTTATAGAGGACATGATAAAACTGTTCTGAAAGAGTTAAGATCTAATGGATACATTATCATATTCATAATTTGGAAGAATCAATATATGAAGATGTCATTTCTCCTTCATTTGAGCCATAAATTCAATAAAAGAACAAAATGGTCAGACCATTCAAGACATTCCTCAAGAACAAGAGGTTGTTGGCAGAAGAAGGAACTGAGCAAGAAAAAACACAGAGTTTATGAAGAGACCTCTGCATATACAGCAACTGACTTAGGATAGGGCTGGTCCAGCAAATTAGTAAAGTGAGAAGTGACATTTGCTGCAATCGAATATCCTTACGGAAAAATGTGAAATTGAACTCCTAAAGCCTATTACATACAAACTCACTCCAAGTGGAAAATGGGAATGCAGCAGTAGGAACTTGTTGGGGCTGGGTGGGGGAGGAGGCTATTTAGATAACACTGGGGTAAGGAGAAACTCCACTAATGAGGAAATAAAAAGTAAAGGAAAATATTGATTTACTTAAAATCTTATAAAAGTGAGAACTTCATTAAAAGACCATAAAGTGAGAAGAAAAAATAGCCATAAACTGGTAGAAGTTTTGCAACACATGAAACCCATGACAAACGACTATTCACTAGAGTATTCAAAGGACTCCTACAAATTAATAAGGAAAAAACAACAAAATTAGAACAGGGTACAGACTGACCCATGGCGGGGGTGGGGGGTGGGGTGGGCGGAGCCTCTCAGATGGACTCCTATGTTAATGGCCCTGGAGTTGCAGAATTCATTAGCCTTGCAAATAACTCAGTTAGAAGCAAACTGGCAGGGAAAACACTTCTAGAATAGCTGAGTAAAGATCTTGGGGAAACTGCTCTTCCATAAAAACACTGGCAAAATTTGTGAAAAGTAACCTTTGTAGTCATCTGTATAACTCTGGAAATGTAACAAGGGCTTACAGCAATCGGAGTAGTAAAAATAGCTAAATCTCCATAATGATAGTGAGCTTTGTGACATTTTAACTTGACCTAGTCCCATCCCCATCTCCTAAGTTTAATGGTAGGGTTAAAAGACAACAGCCCCACCACTGTGGTAGCCTAGCAGCCACTGAATGAGGCAGAAGTGATCTTAAGCCACCAAAAATCCATCCCTGGAGAATTGTCACTATTCGACTAGTCTGAAAGCTCCCTGGAAAAGCTCCATTATCCGGATTTGTCATTTTTGACCCATCTCAGAGCTCATATGTGCTGTGCAAATGGTCCTATCCCCAGAGTGTCTGCTGAAAGCATTAGGAGGAATTATTAACGTTACAACTGCCTACGGTGCAATACCAGGAGGGGCCAACAAGATGCTGATCAAGAAACTTAAAAGGAAACATTGGGGAATGAGATACTGATAGGGGGCTTTAAAAAGTTCCTATAAATTCCTAGGACTGTAGAAGGCCATGAGCATGTGTAGGATAGTGCAGGTGGCCAGGAAAGACCTGAGGAAACCTTAATTCCTCATCTCTGAGTGGCTCTGAGTTTCTGCATAAGCAGGAAGTAGAGGCTCAGGAAGACAGGCAAATGGCCTGCTAAAGTGCTGCAGGCATTCCTCATAGACACACACAGAGCAACTTGGCAAGAGCTCCAAGAATGACTGGTTCCCAGCACTTAGAGAAATCCTGTCCGATCATTAGCTGACAACTAAGCTTACTGAAAATAGTCTTCATGGTCACATGCAACCAAAAATAAAGACTTTATAGAATTTGTTCAGGATAATAACTAAATGAACAACAGCAGTGATGACTGTGTGAAGCCACACAGCAGGACACCTGCTTCTGCCCCTCCCATTCCCCCTACTTGTTGTCCTCTCTCTCCATCTATCAAATAAATAAATTAAAATCTTAAGAAAAAAAGAAAAAGATGGGTCAGTCAAGTATTCTACATTTACCAAAACTGTTCTTCAAAAGAAAAAAAAAATGGAGAAATTAAAACATTCCAAGATAAACAAAACCTGAAAGAAAATGTAGCTAGCCAACCTGCTCCACAAGAATCACTAAGGAAAGTCCTCCAGGCTTAAATGAAAGGACACTAGACAGTTACTCAAACTCACTTAAAGAAATAAAGAGCACTTGGTAGAGGTAACTACACAGGTAAATAACACATTATAAATATATTTTTGTATGTAATTATTTTCTTCTGAGGTAAGAGACAACTACATAAAACAATAATATAAAACTATGCTGGGCACCTGGGTGGCTCAGTTGGTTGAGCAACTGCCTTTGGCTCAGGTCATGATCCTGAACTTCCAGGATGGAGTTCCGCATCAGGCTCCCAGCTACTTGGGGAGCCTGCTTCTCCCTCTGACCTTCTCCTCTCTCAGGCTCTCTCTCTCACTCGTTCTCTCTCAAATAAATAAATAAAATCTTTAAAAATAAATAAATAAATAAAACTGTGCTGATGGGCTTATAATGCATAAAGATGTAATTTGCATGAGAATAAGAGCACAAAGGGAAAAGATCAGTACTGATGTAAAGTTTCTGCATATCACTGGAAATTAAGTTGGCATTAAAAGTGAATGAAATTGCTTTACAACAAGATATTAATTACAATCTCCAGGGCAACACTTAAGAAAATAACAACAAAAAAGTAAGAAATGACAAACTGGAATTAGAATGGTATACTAGAAAATATCTGTGTTACACAAAAAAAGTCATAATAGAAGAATAGAGAAAAAAAGACCAAACAGGGAAAAAAAAGACATCAAATGTAAATGAATTAAGCATTCAAATGAGAAGCAAAAGGCAAAAAAAAAAAAAAAAAGAAAAGAAAGAAATAGAGAATAGATAAACAGAAAATTCAGCAAAAACAAAAGTTGGCTCTTTGAAAAGATCAACAAAATTGACAAATATTAGCTAGACTAATTGAGAAAAAGAAAAAAAGTTTCAAATTATTAAACTCAGAAGTGATAAGAGGGACACTGTCATTGACCTTAAAAAATAAAAAGAATTATTAGGGAATACTATGGATAATTGTATGCTAACAAATTAAGTAATCTAGATGAAATAAATTCCTAGAAAGAAGTAAATAATTGAAGCTGACTCAAGAAGAAATAGAAAATGTGAATGGACCAATAGCAAGTAAAGAGACTGAATTAGTAATTAAAAAAAATTTTTTTTTTAAAATTCCCATGAAGAGAGCCCCACATTGGCTCTCTACTCAGCAGGGAGCCTACTTCCCTTCCTCTCTTTCTCTGCCTGCCTCTCTGCCTACTTATGATCTCTATCTATCAAATAAATAAATAAAATCTTTAAAAATAAATAAATAAATTCCCATGAAGAAATGCCTAGGCCCAGATGGCTTCACTAGGGAACTCTATCAACCATTTAAAGAACCAACACAAATGCTTCACAAACCCTTCTTAACATAAAGAAGTGGGAACACTTCCTAATTCACTCTATGAGACCAATGTTACAGATACCAAAATCATACCAAGATGTCAGAGGAAAACTAAAGACCACTATCTCTTATGAATACAGATGCAAAACTCCTCAACAAAATACTAGCAAAGCAAATCCAGTAACATATAAAAAGAATCATCATCAAGTGGGATGTATCCAGGAATGCAAGGATAGTTCAACACACAAAAATCAATTCATGTAATATGTCATTTTAACAGAGTAGCAAATAAAAACTCAGAATAGAAGGGAACTTCTCAACTCAATAGAGAACAATTATGAAAAACCCATAGCAAATGTTATCCTTACTGGTGAAAGACTGAATGTTTTCTTCTTAAGATTAATATTATACTGGAGAGTCTAATCATGGCAACCACACAAGGAAAATAAATTAAAAGCCTCCAGAATGGAAAGGAGTAAGTAAAACTACTTTTATTTGAGATGACATGACAGTTTGGATTAAAATTCTAAGAAATGCGTCAAAGAACTATTAGAATTAATAAGCCAGCCCATCAAGGTTATAAGACACAAAATCAATACACAAAAAGCAATTATATGTCTATACACTAGCAATGAACAATCCAAAAATTAAATGAAGGAAGCAATTTCATTTATAATGGCATCAAAAAGAATAAAATACTTAGAATTAGTTTGAGAAAAGAAGTGTGAAATTTAAATAGTGAGAACTACAAAAGAGTTTATTAAAAGAAATTTAAGATGACCTACATAAATGGGAAAACATTCTGTGTTCATAGATCAGAAGTCTTAATATTGATCTGTAGATTTAATGCAATTCTGGCTTTTTTGCAGAAATGGACAGCTGATCCTAAAATTAACATGGAAGGCAAAGGACCCAAAATGGCCAAAACAATACTGAAAATGAAAACGTTGTGTGAAGTTTTCAACTTCAAAACTTAACTAACAAAGCTACAGTAATCAATATAGTATGTATTTGTGAAAAGGGCATAGAGATCAATGGAAAACAATTGAGAGTCCATAAAAAAACTCTTACACCTCTAGCCAAATGGCTTTTGACAACAGTGCTCAGATAATCCTATAGGGAAATATTTCAATAATGGTGCCCAGACCCCTGGATACATACCTGGTAAAAATGAATCACAGATCTAAATCTATAAAACTTTTAGATGGTAAACACTGATAAAATCTTTATGACTCTGTATAAAAATGCTTTCTAAGGTACGATACCAAAAGCACAAGCAATCAAAGAAAAAAATTAGGTAAGCTAGGCTTCATTAAAATTAAAAACTGTTGTGTTTCAAAGGACACCATCAAGTAAGTGAAAAGGCAACCCACTCAACTGTACTCCGTGAAAGGGCACACTTTATGGTACCTGAATCATGTCTCAATAAAGCTGTTATGTTTAAAGAGGGACATAAGCTTTAAACATAAGATTTTGAGAAAGAGGAAATACCTATAGGAACCTCCACTTACACATGCATATTTTCAAAAGCACACAAAATGAAATATATTTTGTAGGGATAGAGATATATGTGATAAAAAATATATACAGTCTATTTAAAGGAATGATAAAAAAATCAAAATTTACTGTAGTTCTGATTTCCAAAGTGGAAAGTGAGGGAATGCAACTGAGGGAAGCATCTCCCAGGTCAGAGTAATGTTGTTTTCCTTAAACTGGTGAGGGATCATTATTTGTTAGACCTTAAATACATTTTCTATTCCTGTGAATCTACTCAGCATGTAATAAACTTCACTGAAAATATTTAAATGTATGTATTTTAAAAATACTTAACGTAAGTAATTAAAGCCCCAACAGTTCTGAGCACGGGGAGTATATCCCCAAGACCCTGCCCCAGATTTCTGTAAACCAATCTGTGTGAAATAGTAGAAAACATGTGCCGTGACTGTCAGGGTGTTTGTATAAAATGACCTGTAATGAGGACAGCCACAATGCAAGAACCTTATAAAAATGCTAATTTGCACTTTAAAATATATTTTTGAGATGTTGTTTTATGGTTTTTGTTTTTTTTGTTGGAACAGTATACAAAATAATGGAGAAGCGAGAGACAAATTTAGGCAAAAGGTAGCAACATTCAGCCTCTGGCCCTGAACTCTTATTTTCAGTGAAGAGAAGAGAGTACTTCAAAGATCATCTGCAGTTTTCTAGCTAAGAAGCCATAATGGGTACAAAATGCTCAGAATTCTCCGTTAAATAGAATGGATAATTATGCCTATACATCAGAGCTGCCATGTAAGCTTCCTGCCTCGGGAGCCAGGCTGATATGCTTGGGGCTAGAAAATCTGGTCATCAGCTAGCTCATAGCTGGTGCCCAGAAATTTTGATCTGGCTGTCACAGCTGGAGAGAGGCCAGGTGAACACAAGAAAATGCCTGCTTCAGTGTGGCATCCCTTCTAAAGGTTGACACTACCAAAAGCAGAGGCATAATGACAATTCAGAACAGTGTTGGGGAAATTCAATGTTCTGGCATCCATGCTTTTTCCCTTTAGACAGTGCAGCTGGTATTTTAATTCTAACACCAAGCACAAACTAATTGTTTATCACTTACTTTTTTTCCATAACACTGTAAGGCCTAATTTTTTAAAAGTAGAACAAAAGCAAAAGTATTGTTTACTTGAATTTCTAAACACCAATTTCCTAATATATATTAAGAAGTCATTTCTAAAAGCATAAAAATACCAATTTTATCAAGTTTTGCTTCTGAAATCTTGAAGAAATCAGAGCTCCTCTTGGCTCCCATCTGTAGGCCTGAGTGGAACATTCCTCTGGGGAGCAGAAGTTCAAGGACAATGCTCTCTCCAGACTGCCTTTCTTTTTCAAATACAGTATTGTCTTAAAAATTGGAGTGCTTCCTAAGGGTAATATTCCTGTCAGAAACTGGGCTGCATTATCTAAAAAAAAAAAAAATTTTCCACTTAACTTAGTTATTACACTCAGGACAAAAGGGATATATTATCCAAGGCAGTAAGTGTTCCGTGATGAGTCTTCTTTTTACTAAAACTGCCCAGACACTGAAAATAATTGTATGTCTAATCAAATTTTTCAAATTTTTGATTTTGGGAATTTTTGAATCTCTCATCAGAATTTTTCATCACGGTAACTAGGAATAAACAGAACTCACCTCCACGTACAGTTATTTTGATTAAAATAGCCATAGAGAAAGCAAGCCACTCCTACAACTGCGGCCAGCAAGAGCATCTGAGTATAGTAGCCCAGCCAGGCAAAGTAGATTCCAATCTTTTCTCCATAATATTTCCTGAAGAAAGACAGAAAAAGTGTTTTTAGAAGACACACCAAACCACTTTGCATCTTCATCCTAACCTCAATTTCTGATTTTAAATACCGGAGGCTTTAAGCTTAGACCTCTTACTCAATTCATACTTAAAACATGTACCTTTTCATAAAGACCCCAAATTCCACTAGGAAACAAGTATTTTACGTATCCTAGAACTACAGATCACTGGTAAGCCTGATGAAGCAAAGTCAGTTAGAACTGGGCGAAGGAAAGAAAAATGCTACACAGTAACCAAACAGAATACATCATCATTCTTTGTAAACACAAACACATCTGATACATTCTCCAAAAGACTGTAACATGCATGAGACAAATGAACATGAACAATCTGCTCCCAGGTACTTGCTTTTGCTTGTCCAGGGAACTCCTCTGGAGTCAGTGTAATGTAAACCAGAAATAAATTAGTGTAAATCACAAATACAAGGACTGATGTGTAAATCACAAATACACAAATAGTGTAAATCACAAATTTGTAATCACAAAATTGTGATTTGTAAATCACAAATACAAGTCACTGACAATGACTGAGGAATCCACTGGGCTGTATTCCTTACATCTAGCACTTCCATTTTCTCTTAAGTTGTGAAAACTGATCAGGGGAAGAGTCCAGAAGGCCCCTTTGGAAGAAAGGAGGTAGGGCAGGAAGCCGCACCAGACTATTCCTAAAAGGGAGACAGATGCAGTTCAGGACTAGGAAAGAGTTGAGAGGTGAGGACAGCACACTGAGATGATTGTTAGGGGACGGCTGCTGTTGTTGATACTTCCCTACACTGAGTCATTCCCGGCTCAGTACTGGCCCACAGAAACTATATTTACTTAGCTCTCTGCTTCTTTAAAGACCTCTATGAGACTTCCGGCTCAGTAGTAAGGAGCTGGGTTGAGGTCCTTGGGCTTAGCCTGGTGGGGACTAAGCTCTGAGGAAGGCCTGAAGTCCCTGGAGACTCCCTTCAGACAGGAACATCCCTGGGCTGAACCTGCCTGTCAGCTTCAGAGGTCTGGGTGTAGGCTAATCCCTGGGGATAAGGAAGGACTGGCCCAGATATGGAATCAGGAGTCAGGAGGAACCAAGTGTTGCATTTTTATGTGACTGAAGCTTTGCTGTCTGACTCATAAACTGTAGGTCAATGACAGGCTTAGAGTAGTGCTGAGAAAAAAAAGCTTGGCAATGGGTTTGCAACATCTTGGCTGTTAGGCTTTCTGTGATACGTTCTTATCATCCATCCACACTGGAAATGCCACACTTAAAACTGGAAAGAATGTTAGAGGTTACTGGTCCAAGTCTCCAATAGTAAAAATATTCTGCCTCATTTAGAGCTAGTCAGGCAGTCCCTGCTTGGATACTTAGCATGACAGGGAGTTCATTGTTTCCAGAGATACCTACATTATATTGGAGGCAAGAAGATCAGAAAGAATTTTTGAATCCAGACCAAAAACTGCCTCCAAGTTCCTGCTGAAAGGCTGGGAATAAAATATAATAATTCTTTCAAATACGATATTGTGATCATTCTTTTTCTGCCAAGAACATTCCAATTCTTAACATCAATTTCTAAAAATTCAGCTTTTTGATCTAAGTTAAAAGTATGTACTCAGCAAGGGGTCAGAAAGTTCTAGTAATTGTCACGGTGGTTCACCGCTTAGTTTTCTGTATGCTTACCAACAATTCAACCCCAGACTTTGACCTAACATGTAATTTTCTCAGTACTTTCAAACACATGAAGTGGTCTATTGCTTGAATGAATCCCATCCAATCTTCTCCAACCCAGATTAATGATTCTCTAGCCCTGCACAGAGCTATCACCTGGAATCTCTCCATTTTTCTCTTATGTTGGGAATCCCTGTGTACCGAAGCCATGTTTTCCTCTTCCTTCGTGGAGCAACACCTCCACTACTTTGCACATTTAAATGGCAGAAGTTCCTCACACTTATTTAAACAGCTTGACCATCTGTGGAGTTGGAAAGTAAGAAATCACATCCCTTGGAAATTTGAAGTTACTGGTCTCTTCTACCTGCAGTGTTGTCATTGAGGAGTTCGGTGTTATTCTGAGTCTTGGTCCTTCAAATGAAGGTTTCTCCTTCTGCAGGTTCTGTTTCTCCTTCTGGAAGTTCTCAGGATCTTCTTTTTGCCTTCAGTGTCCTGAGGTGTCATGTTGTCATGGCTTGATGACATGCTGAGGTGACTGACTGGCTCCACTTTCATCCTCTGAGCCCTCGGTAAGCTCCTTCCATCTGGAGACCCAGCACATTCAGTTCCTGTCCCGAGTGTGCTATAAAGGTGTGTAGATACAAGTTGTGTCTTTCCACAATGTCAGCTTTATTCACTCATAAAGCAAGATCTGCACAACTGTAACAGCTTTGCGACTCCAAACTCAGTAACACTTCCTGACACATTTGATCTGGCTTCATACACGCCACACAGGGCAAGACACAATACAAAGTCACACAACAGACAGGATACAACAAGGGTAAGATATTAATGAACCAAATGCAGTCAGTCCCCGAGCGTACAGGTGAAATGAGGACTCAGTCCAGTCCAGGTCCACTCGCGACACTTAGTGCTTATTACGTTCAAGCAGTGGAGGGTCTCTCTTATGTTCAGAGACCAATCTGGGGCCACTGACTTTCAATTATGGTCAGACAAGGAAGAGTTCGAATCTGGAGAATCTGACAGTTTGCTGCAGAAGTCCTCCCTTTTTAGAGGAGTTTTATCAGTTGTTAGCCTTCCCAACCCTCTTCTGGTTCTTCCATCAGCTCTTGGCTTTGCCAATCATCAGTTCTTGGTACCACCTGCATGTTCTAGCATTATCTGTTCTCAGCTCATCTCCTTTGGCTGTCTTCCTGATTCCTGACAGCACTGCTTGACGTGAGGGACCCTCATGCTCTCTATTGTTCTTCAATATGGTTCAGACACTGCTCGGATTTCCTCCCCATGTTGTCTCTGTTCTCATTCCTAGCACCCTACTCTTTGTTCATTGCATCTCCTGGACCGATCTTCTAATTTTTATTTCTTCCCGTCCTTTTTATTTTCTATCTCTTTATATTTTTGCTCTGTTTTCTGTACAATTTCTTCAACTTTATTTTCTAATAGTATGATTAGGGTTTTTCTATTCTATTACATTTTTAAGAATCACATTTTATCCTAAAAAATGGAATGATCCTTTTTTTTATAGAACTCCTGTCCTTTCTTATGGATATCATAGTTTCTTTTCTCACTCTGAGGGTAAAAATGGGAGTTTGGGAGGTAGTTTTTCTTCCTTTTCTTTCTTTCTTTTTTTTTTTCTGTGCAAAATGTGTTTCCCCCAGTTGCTTTTTCTGGTTTATTTGGTTTGCTTTTTGGAAAAGAACTGATTTTCCCTTCAGGTAATCCCTGGGGCCCACAGATAAAAGTTTAACAGCCCAAATGCTCAAGGGGTTACTAGTGGGAAGCAAGGAAAGGAACATGTGGACCAGGGACAGGGAATAGTTAGAAAAAAAAAAATACATTTTCCTTAGCAAAATATACTTAAAATAGTGGGGAAATTCTTCTCTTTACCAAAAAAATCAATAAAGGATGATAAAGAACCCAACACCCTGCCATCAGATGGTTTGGGTTTAACATAAAAGAAAATCACACGTGAGTATCAGCTTCAAATGTTTACATATGTACAAACACCCTCTTTTAAAATTTTATCCTACAGAATACCTGGAGTTATTGAGAGAAAATGCCTCTTTATGATTGTAATCCAGTTAAAAAAATGAAGAAATGAAGAGTATGACCAAATGAAATAGCAAAATAAAATCCCTTATGAAATGACTCTAAGCAATGATCACTAATGGTTGCTATCATCACACACATAAGAAACAGTACCTTATGTAGCTTCTGGTAGAAGTATGAAACTCCATATATTAAGTATTCTTCTACAAAGCTGAACCGCAATCAGATCAAATTTTCAAATGAGGAACAAATTACTTAGCTAAAGCAAATACACAGGACACAGCAACAAGTCCAACACCAGCACAAGGAAGAATGAAGTCAGTAAAATAGAGAATGGAGAATGGAGAAACTCCTCCACAGTCACAAGGAAGAAAGAAATGGAAAGATTAGAAGACAACTGAGAAATACATTAATTGCGCCATCTGGACCTTGTTTGGTTCTCTGATCTGAACTAAAAATTGTTAAAAAAAAAAAAAGGTTTTTGTGATAATCAGGAAAAATTGAACATGGCTTTTTGATGATTGTAAGTATTCAGACTGCATTTAAAAGAGAATGAAATATATGATATCTGGGGTCTTCTTCAAAATGCTCCAATGGAAAGGGATGGGAAGGAGGTAGAGAGAAAAATGCAACAAGACTAGTGAGGAGTTCATAATTTTTGGAGGTGGGAGACAGATATAGGCAGTTTTGCTGTACTGTTCTATTTCTGCATATGTTTGAAATTTCCCATAAGAAAATGTAAAACAAAGCAAAACAAAAACTCTTCAACGTTTTAAAACTCTTACTTTTAATGTCAAGTGGTTTTCCCATGTCATTGGGCACTGAGGTGAGGGAGAAAAAACAGTCAACCTGGGGGAGCCTGACTCTCCCTTCCTCGCTCTCCACATTCAACCCCCAACAAAGTCCCACGGACCCCCCTACCACCCATTCCAACTGCTGCTAAGAGTTCTCCTCTGGCCTCTCCGACAGCCTCCTACCTGCTCTCCCTGCTTCCTGGGGCCCCTGTCAGCCATTCCCCAAATTATCTATGCAATGTGTGAATGAGACAAAATTACTGGAGTACTTAAAGCATCATAAGTGCTTTTCACTGTCCTTAAAATCTAACCTCTTTTCCGTGATCCAGCTACCTCCCTTCTAACCTGTGTCTCATTCTTCTCTTCTTAGCACAAGTCTTCTGTATTTCCTCACACTTGCCAGGGACCCTGTACCTCATGGGCCTTCATGCAAGCTGCCAAGAATGACTTCTTTCTAATCCACAAAATCCTGGCTCCTTTTCACTATCCAGGTCTTAGTTCATATGTTGCCCACTCAAACATAACTTTCTTCACTTCCTTCCCCTCACCCCAACTCATCATGGCATTTCTTCATTTCAATCAGAAATTTTGTTTACTTCTTTGCTTATTTTTATTTGTTTCTTCATTATTTTTGGTCTGTCTCTCTCTCCAGCAGCCTTGCCCAAACAACAAAAGTTTCTGGAAAGCAGCTGACCTTGGTGTTTTCAGAAAATAAATGTTGAGCTAGTCATCACACCTTGTTAGATATAGTGAAAGAGTTTGTAGCAGCAGATACAGGCAAGCAGTGAAAACTTGTATCTCTTACCAAACAATTTAAGCTAAATCTAACATTTACTCCTGTGTAAGGAGGACTATGGTAAGTCTTTATTCCCAATTTTGGGAGGTAACCTCTAAACCTTTGGAATTTCCCACGATAAGGGTGTCTTTGTTACTCATGAAGAACCCCTGGGACCCCACCCAACAGCTGATGCCATTGAGGTGACTCATGGAGGGCCCTTAGTCTATGCTAATGGAATGACTCAGGATGGAGACTGGCCAGGCCAGGAAGACCAACCATGTGACTGGAGGACTGGGGGGCTTTGAGCCATAGTATGTTGGGAAAGGAAGGGGCTGGAGACTGAGCCACAAAGGGAATGATTCAGTGACTCCTGCCTATCTAACAAAGCCTCAATAAAAAGCTGTGGGCAGGGGTGCCTGGGTGGCTCAGTGGGTTAAAGCCTTTGCCTACAGCTCAAATCATGATCCCAGGGTTCTGGGATCGAGTCCCGTATCGGGCTCTCTGCTCAGCAGGGAGCCTGCTTCCTCCTCTCTCTCTGCTTCTCTGCCTACTTGTGATCTCTGTCTGTCAAATAAATAAATAAACACCAATCTTAAAACAAAACAAAAAAAAAACGCTGTGGGCAACGAAGTTCAGGGGTCTGGGTGAGCTTCCCTGGGTGGCAATCCTCTTCGAATACTGTCACTTCGATGCCAGAGAGCAACCTGAGATCTCCCACCGGCAGCATGCTCTCTATACACCTCACCTGATAAGATCCAACGGCTGCTTTTTGTATATACTTCGTGGATGAGCCCACTCTCTGTACAGAAGGTACCGTTCACTCGGGCAGCTGACATCCTCTGACTTATGGTTGAAGGTGCACTGTGAAGCAGAAGCAAACAAGTGAACATATAAGCACTAGGTGTTCACAGGCCTGTTTATTCAATATGGTACTCGTACTTCACAGGAATAGGGGGCTCTCCTTTGCTGGAAGGGATGGATGGATCATCTGATTCTTAGGTGATTTTCAATCAGTGGTATTATTAATCACTTGTGGCCACTTGCAATTGTGGGTGGGGAGGAATACCTGGTTGTATAATGTATAATACCTGGTTGTTATAATCCTAGAGAACACCTCAGGTACATGGTGGGAGCCCCAGAGATGTCTTACATCCCACAAGCATGCCAACTCCTAAACAGTTAAAAATTGGGCTGCTCAAGTGCAAAACCGCCACAGTGGAGGAACACCTGCTAGCCACACCCTCCCTGGATGCCCGGGAGGAACCAAGGCCTTAGCTGGTTAGTACCAAGGTCAATTCTAAAACCCAGGCATCTTTGTCCCCCCAGTTCAGCAGTTACTCCTGCCTCTACATAAACTCAGTCACTCTTCCCATCTGACTCGTTTTTCTCCCTCCTGTACTAGAACCAGATTATCACCAAGTAAGCCTTAACATAGGTCCTGATCTCCGTTCACTTCCCTTCCAAATGCCACACAAGATCACTCCTTAGGCTGGATGTGGGATCACTGCAATTGAAAGAGGCTTTAGCGGGAAAGAACTGGGCATGGGCGGATACCAACTGAATACTACTGAACTTTGGCATCCCACATTAATATTCATGACAGCTATCCTTATGTATCCCTAAAGTTTGTATCATGCTATACTCACTAATTTTGCCAGCAAATATAAAACACATGGACCCTCAGTCTGGGCTGCCATATTGGGTCTCTTTACCAGGAAGTTCAGAATCTACTCCATTCAGCCCTCTGCTCTCTATTTACACATGTGCCTCAAGTAGCTCTTTTGTATCCTAGTTTATTATCATCTACAGTACATTTCATAACGTCATCATCTACACATACATGTACTACCCAGCAGAAGGATCAATCTCACTCTTGGCTTTCGTGGTCTTAGAGATTCAGAAAAATTGATAGTGAATGTGACAAAGCTATAGCACACTATAATATAGTATTTAATTTATTTCAGTGACAGAATTTACCTAAAGAGCTTAGATATAATATCCCTGCATTTATGGAATCGTTAAGGGTCTAAAGCAGTCACATTTTACAATTCTCATTTCATGAGAGATGTTATCGGCCACAGAAGTGCTCTTGAATTTGAGGAGCTGCTGTCATCTCAGAATGGAGTCCTTAAAAAATGTCAACACCCTGCAGTATTGCCATCAGGACAAGAACTCTGACAGATGCCTTTGTAAAAGCCTTATGATAGTCTAGGACACAGGAAGAAAATGGTATTTCAGGGGGAAAAAGCCCATGTTCTAGAAAATTATGAGTGAGAAGATCTAACACGTATTTTACTTAAAAAGAATCAATACTTTTCTAGTTGATAACAATATCTGTCAGTAATTATAAAGAGAGCTATTGCTTATACTACATGCCAGGGATGGTGCTAACATTTGACAGAGATAATTTAATTAACCCTCATAACTCTATGGCATAACTCTATGACGTAAGTATGATAATTATCCCCATTTTATTGATGAGGAAATTGAGGTACTGAGAGGCTAAGTGACTTTTAGGAGGTCATCCAGCTCGAAAGTGGGAAAGCAAGCCCCAGAGCCCGTGCTCTTAGTTGCCCATCCGCAGAGCTCTATATGCGCACTACAAGATGGCTGCTGCTTCCATCATCCGTTCATTGACTGTTCAAACTGACGGCCTTCTCTATGGCCCAAAATAACCCAGTTCCTGCCCTCAATGAGCTTGTAACCTTGTCATAGACTATCTTCATTTTATGGAAGAAGAAACTCAAGGTTAAGAAGATTAGCCCTTCTCTATTCACAGTAAAGTACACCTTGGGTATTTTGTTTCGTTCTTGCCATTTGACTTACATCATGGAGAGGGAAAGCCGCTTTATAGATCCCAGAGCTGACAAGTTTGTTAATTCCAAACTTTTTAACATTGTCTCTTACTTGATACATGACTCGAGAGAGGATGAAGTAAACCTAAAAAAAAATTATAAAACAGAATGAATGCATTAATGTGTAACTACCCAATTATTGTTACTATTGTAACAGAAATCTGCTTCCTTTTCAGTGAGGGGTGGTGGGGGAGAGCTTTTAAAAACGAAACTAAACCAAGCACACCAGACCACTAATTATTCAAGCAGCAGGTTCCAAATTACTCAAAGACAGCAACTAAATTTGGTTTAGACTTACAATGCGGCTTCTGGTGGCTGGATTGAAGAAAGTATCTTTATCCTGAATATAAAAATCATTCATCCGGTTCTTCTCAAATGGGGCAGTGAAAAACTCCTGCTCTGGCTTGATGATACTTTCATCCACTTGGAGGACTTTGGTAAACCAGCTGAAATTACCGAAGGCTGAGGACCGGGTTTTCAGATCATTGGGTTTCAGAGGCAATTTGATGTGCATTATCTCAGCGTACGTACATAACACCTCCCATGGGGCATGTACTTTTACAAACACAAGCTTATCATCCAAAACCTACAATGGAAGAATAAAAACATAAACCAGGAAACCGATTATTTTCATAATTTTGAAACACATATGGATTGTTCTTAGGTTGCTGGTAGTCAAAACACAGGACGCTGGTAAAGAGGAAGATAAAATAAAAACAGACTTGCATGCCATCAGATATTTTTGCCTTAAAGACGATTTCTTGGTTCAAAATTATTGAGCAAGTAATTAAAGTCCTTTTCATACTTTCAGAAAACCAGTACTATTTTAAACGAAGAAAAGCAAACTTGTTAATTTGCCTATCACTCCATCCAAATTGGTGACTAAAAAGAAAAACATTAGACTATACACTGCAGTGTTATTTTAACAATAATTTTAGAATTTCTAACCCAGAGCAGGACTCATTAGTATATTATATATCTTTTAAATGTCATGTTATGTGTCCATAAGAAAAAGATGTTGATATAGAAATGCATCTACTACATATTAGCAGAAAGAAAAGCAAATTATAAAACTGTGAAATAATCATCCTCCTTTTTGAAAGGGAAAAACAGATATGTTTTGAGGAATAAAAAAGTTCAGTGGGACCACAAGGTTTATTTATGTATAATTAGAATATAGAGGATTTTTATTTTTGTTATTCTTATATTCACTACTTTTTATAAGCCATTGTTTGTAAAATAAGAGATCTTTTTTAAAAGCTCTTAAAAGAAGAAAATGATAATTTATACATGCATTCAGTATTACATTCTTTGGCTCCTAAAAAAGGTATGCTGACTTTGATCAGAAACAAATACATTCTATAATGCAGATTTTGAGGCATGCCCCCCCCCCTTCTGCCCAGCCTAGGGCATCACTCGAATTGCAAGCTTCAAATACCAGTCTAGCATCCCAAATGACATGTAGCTTCCCAAGAGAACAGTCAGCCAGGAATTGGAAAGGATCCAACACTTACCGATCTTGTTGCTTCTAAATGCAGGCCATCACAGATGAGGTTGGATTCATATGCTTGTCTTTTTCTCTGTCAAAAGAAATTGAAAAATATGTTAGGTCCTGTAGTTTGGCCAAGGACAGAAAAACTCTTTTTAAAGACAAACGAAACCAAACCAAACCAGTTTGAATTGGATGAAAAGATAGATCTGCTCAAAATGGCACGTAAGCAACCAAGGTGCTCTTGCTGTTGGTGATTTGTGGGTGTGTTGGATTCCTGCGATGAAATGCAATGGAGTGTACTTGGATTCACTTAGCACTCTCGAAGGCCTTGGTTGTCCCCATGGGTTTCTGGCCATTCGGGATGCATAAAACTCTCTGGCTTTGACTCAATTACAAAACTTTTTTTTTTTTTTTTTTTTAATTATAAGCAGTCTGGCACAAAAAAGGAGGTTTCTGAGTCCCATTCACTGATGTCATTTACCAGATCTGGCATTCTAGACATATCAGACATACAGATGGTTCCAATTTCAGATATATATATTTTATCTCTACATACCTTGAACAAATTCAACAAACAAACAATTTTGGCAAAATTTGAAAGAATGTTTTTCTCTGCAAGATTAAAATGTCCATGAAGGTATAAAGCACCTATAAACCTACAAAAACAGGGAATTAATTAATTGATAATAGATCTGTGTGTGTCACGTGGCCATTTGAAAATGTGCAGAATATACCACATTTATTGATATTAAATTCTATCTGGCTAGGCTTTTGTCAGGCTGTGTCCTAAGCTATAAGGAAAGCATGTCAAGGTAGAGACTTAGTTAACCTTTTAAAAGAAGGTTTTTGGTGATGAAACAGCTATATTGCATCATGAAATCAGAAAAATGAGTGAAGACAGGGGTTCAGCGTACAAACTCTACAACCAGACTGCCTGTGTTCAAATTCTGGTGCCATCACTTATCAGCTCTTCGACCCTTGGCAGAAAACAAACTCTCTATGCCTCATTTTCCTTCTCTATTGAATAGAGAAAGCCTAATTTCCTTTTGAGGTTCTCATGAGGATTGTAGAATTTAAACCACATAAGGCACATAAACTAGAATTTCCATTTCTAGTCATCACAGAAGATTAATTGGACCAATTCGCCCACTGAAGACAAGCAAAAAAACTTGGACAAAAAAAATCCCCCAAAACAAAAAACATTTGTCTTAACTTGAGCAGTCAACAAGCTAAAGGAATTAGTGGATCATGGCCTAGTTAATCCAAGGGACACAGTAGTCAAGACCACTTTGCCCAGGGAGCGCCATTCATGATTTGCCAGTTGCCAAGGGGAGGATGAAAGGCTGAGCTGCAGTGCCATCAAAGTGCTGAGAACACGGAAAGCAGCTAATAAACAGAAAGCAGATGGTGCTGCATGAAAAAGGCCAGAGGCCAAGAAATGAAAAAATACACGTAGTATTTGGTTAAATATGAGTCCAAGTGGAATCCCTAACATCTTTTGTGGAAGTATCAGAAACAGAATATTGGTATAATTTTTATTTATTTAGTAAATGATGTGATACAGTACTTACGACACTCCAGAGGCTGGTCTAAGAGCTTTACAAATGTAATACATTTAATTGCTTCTTACAATTTGAGCATGCAATAGTGAGGGAAAAATCAGCAAGAGCTACACTCCCTTAAACAGGAACAAGCAACCAGACCCGCTATATCCCCAACTTCAGCTTGGGAAGCTCCTTTAGACTCATCCTGTTTCAAACTAGGCAGTATTTCTTCACTCCAGATCCTAACCTGCATTTTGATTCTTGCATGGTAGTCCCGTTCTCGTGCCTGATAGCTTCTTTCTTTACTATTGCTTAAAAGTACTTTTCAAGGGTGCATGGGTGACTCAGTAGGTTAAGCATCTGGCTCAGGTCATGAACTCAGGGCTGCGAGATGGAGCCCCGCATCGGGTGCCGTATACTGGACGTGGAGCCTGCTTAAGGTTCTCCCCCTCCCTCTTTTTCTGTTGCTCCCCTCTCCAAATAAATAAATAACAAAAACAACAACAACAAAAAAAAACAAAATAAAAGCATTTTTAATCCTGTAAACAATGTTCAACATGGTGCTTGGCACAGAGTCTATGCCAAAAGCTGGCTTGTTCAAAGACTATACTCAACAAATGCATATTAATTCCTTCTACAAACACTCCTGAGAACATCCTTCAAAGCACTGAAAATTCAAAGAATTTAAAGTAGTTTGCTATGGAGGAATTTGAGAGAAACTCAGCGTCCAATGACCTAAGACCTTCTTCTGATACAGAAGGACTGAAACATTTATTCATGTGTTTCATGACAGCGTAACAGGCATTTGCTGTTCCTTATGGCCCCAACACTGCAGCTCTCCCCAAAGCCCATGCCCACTACACTGGTGAAAAATACATTCTCCTTCCTGGTCTACTGTGAAGTTCAGCTATTTGCACATGAGCTAGGCCTTGTTAATCAGACCAACCCCTCCAGACCCTCTCTCAGAAGCCAGTGACACAAAGAAGCTGGGCCCAACAGAACTCATTCGAGGGTGGTTTGGAAAGCAAATGCCAGTTCCCGAGATAGCCGAAGTAGAGGTTATAGCAGATCTGAGCCGCTGCCACTGACCAGCAACCATGCTTTCTCTCCCAGAATGGCTCTGAAGTGGGATTTGGGGCACTGCTCCCAGCTGCCTGGTTTCCAGGCTTATCTGTCCAACCCTTCAGAGGAACTTGTGAGCTCCTTAACATTCTCTGATAAACTCCTTATTTACTTATGTTAGAGCTGATTTCTGTCACTTGCCAGCAGGAATTGTGACTGGTTCGGTAACCGTGAACTAGGGAGAAGTTGTTAGGCTGAAACCGACATCACTGTACAGTGGGGAGCAGGTGCTCGGAGTACACCAGACACTCTGACTTCCTCTCCTTCAGGGAAGATGACTCATCCTGCGTCTGTACAAGGGGCAACCCAGACTGACCCATTAGCAGGATCCATGACTGTGTCTTCTGTATCCTTTTGAAGTCAGTCAGGAAAGATTTCAGTTAGAATGTAAAGGTTCAGGCCCAAGGATATTCACTCTTGTAGACAAATGTCTTTCTCATTAGAAGACCTGGAGAATCAGTCAAAAGAGGAACTTCTCTAGTGGATAAATGGCTATTTTAACAATTAAGTACTGGCAGAAACACATAACTGTATTACCTGGCCTTATTACAAATTCATGGTTACTACTACAGTTCGGTCCACTAGGATACACAGCCATCTTCTTTCTGGCCCCTACTCATCCACTAGGGAGCTGGTCCAAACTTCAAAGAGCTCCTCACATTCCACACCCAACTCCAGACCAGCACACTCTGCTAGTGACCTTGCTTCCTTCCTTGCAGAGAAAATGGCAGCCACTCATGGGAACTCCTGCACGTGTCTTTCTATTTACTTACAGCTAGATACCATCTCTCCTCCTGGAGTCAGAAGACTGCATCCTTTTCACTTCTCCTCTGGAGCTTGCTTCAGCAATCCCTTCTCTTTTTCTCTTTCTTCTTTCCTCTTCGTTGCTCTTGCTCCCAGCCAACAGACACTTCAAATGTTTCCCATCCTTAGCAATATTAAATCCTTCCATGGCCTTACCTATTCTTTAATTACCATGCTTGCCTCTAGAGATTCTTTTAATCTCGATATCCTCAGCACTTAGACCTATAATAGAATAAACATGCAGCAAATGTCTGATGAATGAATGAATAAATTGAGCAGATGGCGGATCGATGGCTGCCTGTTAAGTTGGAATGGACCGAGGAATAAAAGTACTGAGTGAAGCAACCAAGCTTGCCTTTTCTGAGGCCCCCAGAATGTTCCATGAACTTTTGCTTACAAGTATTATAGGATATGACAGAGATGAAGAGATACAGTTTAATTCTGGGGTGTGCTAGCACCAGATAGCTCAGGGGCATTCAGAGCATGAAGTGTCTTCTAGACACCCTGGAGCCTGAATTACTAGATGGCAAAGGGGAATGGTTAAGAGAGTTGGAAATGAACCAACCCCACAGGAAGGCAGTTCTGTCATCCTACATATGAAACACAAACTGCTCCCGTCTTGGTTGTATCAACTCTATCACCATGATGGTAACATGCTCAACACTAGACAGTAAGACTTGGCTCCTTCTCTACGGAATTCCTAAACTGAGGCTACAACTCTTGACTGCCTTCATGGGACTCTCTCCTTTCACATTTTAGTCTACTAAAGAGCCCATTTAGTTCTTTCAGTTTTTGCTTTCCTTTTAGAAAATAATGGCATGATAGTTAGATTCAAAGTCAAAATTCAAATCCAGATTCTGTGACACTGGGCAAAATAATGTAAATCATACAAGCGCTGGTAGCTTCATTTCAAAATAGGACAAGAAATAGCTTCATCTTGAGGGTCTTTTAGGGATTAAATATGGTCAGGGACATAAAAGCCCTCAGTATCATGTTTTATACATAATAAGCCATAAACATGCTAGCCATTGCCATATTCTCTTTTTCCTCCATTCAAACATGCTCAACTTCCCTTATTCCTTTTAAAAAACAAAAAACAAAAAACTAAACCCTGGCTCCCCTGCAAGCCTTAGGGGCTCCCCTCTTCTTTTTTAATGCGAAATATCTGAATAAGAACAGGCAACCCGAATCCACTTGCACCCAGTGACCCCCTTCAGTGGGACACCGATGACACTGTTTTACTGTAACTCCAAGAACTGGATCTTAATGCTGAGTTACTCTGCTCTCCCTCTTGATTCTTCTATACTACTTGGTCATCCTGGTCCTCGGACTACCTTCTATGTTATCTGATAAATGAGTATGTCTGTGTGAGACAGTGTGTGTATGTGTGTGTGTGTGTCCTCTTTGCTCTCTGAAGGTTGTGAACACATCTTTGTATCTTCTTACTTTTCCCTCATTTCTGTGTATAATAAGGGAGGTCACTGACAAGAGTGTATATAGCACACGGGAGTATCAAAGATGCAGAAAACCTTAGAAATACTTTTCTTCCACCTCATTTTAATGGCTTGGTAATAGTCTCTCAGAGAGATGTACTATAATTTATTTAACAAATCTCAAATTTTTGGATATTTAGGTTGCTCCTAATTTTCACTATTATAAAAATCCTTGTAGAACAGTCTTTGTGCATCCATTATTATTTCCTCCGGATAAAGTCCCAGAAGCAGAATTGTTCAAAGAGCGTATGCAATTTTAAGTTCTTTAATATGTACTGCCATACTGCCCTCCAGAAAGGTTGTACTAATTTATCCTATTTTAGTTCTTATCTAGTTCTTTATAAAGAACTCCTGAGATATTTACCTGATTTCTCTCAAGATAATTGGTAGACCTTGGAGTTGGTCTATAATGCCCTCTATTTTACCACTCACTATAAATACTTAAACAGTTGAATCAAGGATAGGACATTTTTATTTGCTTAAACATCTTAATCTATCACCTTGGAGTTACTTTAATAAGACAGTTCTTGTTATTTTCCTTTGGCAAGGCAATTCACAAAGAACTAGAGGAATATTTTAAAAATTGATCAAACCAGTTTTCTTGGTTTGTCAGGTAGCTAAAGTAAATTAGCATATGTACGGTATTTGTCAAACAAGCACATATCAGGGAAAGACTGATTACTTAAGAAAAGATTGCTTCAATCTGTTTAATATGAAATCATTATCTTCATTTCCTTGTAGAATTTATACTTAGATAAGTAACAGTGTTCTTGACATTTAAAAAATTAGGGTAGAGCTATCTTCCATGTTAAAAATGAAAGAAAATTAATATTGCATACTGACTGACATAGCCATGGTTCAATAAATATTTGTTGAAAAAAATAAATATGAGATCACACATTTTTTCACTAAAGATCATCTATGTGCCTTATTGGAAAAACTTTACATATATGAACCTAAACTATGTTCTATAGTCTATAGTATTTAGCAGCACAAAATAACCAAACTAGGCTCTTTGGCTCTGAAAAATGCCCAGTCATACTTTAGATTGTACTGTAAATTCTTCTGTCCCTAGGGGAACAAATTCATTGGCATTGCAACCTGGATCTTTTTTTTTTTTTTAACCTAAAGTAAATCCAAAATGACTGCAATCATTGAGGACCTGTGTACATCCTGAAAAGGATGGATGTGATTCCACTACTGTGGGTGGAGAAGGGTGCTGGAGATTCAAAGTAAAAAAGGATAAAGAGTATCTATCTCACCCCAGAAACTGGAATTTTATTCATACCTCTTTTGAGAGGTTAATACAGCTGTCAGAGAAATAAAGAACAAAAGCAATCAAAATCACAAAGGGAAGACTGGCATAATTAAGGAAGCTTTCTGCCCCTAAGCACCTTAGATTACACATCTCATCTGGCTTAATAAAGTCATTGTGGAGAGGAATGGCTTGTGAATTATACAGCAACAGTATTGATTGTAAACACCAATCTACCATTTTCTTTAAGTCAACCAGCTTTCACAGGATAAGAAAAACAAGAATTGTAATGCCTATGAAGTAAAGTTACTAAACACAGTATAATGATAATAAACCACAAATCAGTTGGGATTAATGAATATATGCATAGATTAATTTCAAGTATTCTTACAGCTTTGTTGGGCAAAGTACTGATGATACTGTCAGCGTATTTTTTAACTTGCCAATCTTTGTTAAGCCTACAAAGATGAATGATGAATAAATTAAAGGTCCTTAATTTGTACAAAAAAAAATTACTAACTACTATAAGTACTATTTATTAGTTATACATCATGTGCTCAAAAAGGTTTGGTAAGCAGAATAAATAATTTAATTGGGACTTAATTTAAATTCACATGCTGGTGATAAAACATTTAATGTTAGTGGACCAATCTGATGAGGAATTTACTCACTAGATAATATGTGTTTTCTAGGGGACAGAAAAAGGATGCATTTTAAATAATAAGCATGGAATGAAGTGAATATTAACTTCTGACTTTCTTTTTTAAATTAACATTTTAGGTGTAATTACAAAAGACATAAATGCTCTCTGTGGGTAACTTAGAGAAGAGAAATTTTCTGAGAAAGGGAGAAAAAGCAACTTATAAAAAGTCACTGCTGAGGCCACCTGGGTGGCTCAGTTGGTTAAGCAACTGCCTTCAGCTCAGGTCATGATCCTGGAGTCCCAGGATCGAGTCCTGCATCGAGCTCCCTGCTCAGCCGGAAGTCTGCTTCTCCCTCTGACCTCTCCCCATTCATGCTCTCTCTCTTGCTCTCTCAAATAAATAAATAAAATCTTAAAAAAAAAAAATTAAGACATCTAATATAAACATTATAGTGCAAGTAAGTTTTAAATTTTTATTAAATTTTTTAAATTTTAAATTAAATTAAATTTTTTAAATTTAAGTTTTATTAAATATTTTTTTAAAAAATCTGTTGAGGGATCACCTGGCTTGACTTCTCATTAAGTCTTATATGTATTAAATGTATGGTTATTTGTGGGTAATAGTTGATAATTAACAGTATGGATAACTCAGAAATCATTTATTATTGACTTTAGCTTGCAATGTATAATTTTTCTAGTCATTAGCTCCCTACATATGCAAATACTCCATTAACTTTATTTACTTATGATTCATTAAAAAAGTATTTGAGGTCACTTACAAAAATAACATCAAGAATAAAGCAGTTAAATGAGAAACACGGAGTGACAAATGTAAAGTCCAGGAAAATAAAATGAAGTGATGTATCAGAGTAATAAATAAAATGATATTTTATTAACCATAGATCCTGTTCAGAAGTTAGAGTTCAGTTGTAAATTTGCTTCTGAGTTTCCTACTAGCCAAAGAAAATGGGAGGTGTTATTAATAATATATTCTAATGCTTTAACACAACTAAAAAAAAAACCTGCCCAAAAGAAATATAATGTTCTGAGGATCTCCCAGAAAGCAATGTGTTCCATGGAGCCTCAAAAGAAGAAGACATGATTGAGCAGACTTAACATTGGCATATCTTCCCCATGTTGAAGAAATAAAAGGATGGCAGAAAGGGATTTTGAAGCATCAGAACAGCATAAAATACTTCCTGAAAACGACATGTTCACCACAGATAGTCCATGAATTGGGAACTTCAGGCTTATATTAGGATAGGTTAAGAAGAAATGACGGCAACCAGTATTGGCTGGTTTTACCTCCCCAGTAACTTTTGGTAAGTGTCTTCTCTTCTGTTTTAGGGAGCAAAATCCCGTCTGACCTCAGTTCACTAGCATTCTGGACTAAGGCAGAGACCTCTTCTTTATATTTTTATCTCCTTTCTTTAAACCCTACTTACTTATACTAAGAGTGTAGGTTAAAAGGAATAAACTAAATTAGAATCGACAGTTTCAAATTACAGCTACAAAATGTGTTGCTGGTATAAGCATGTTTGGTTTTATTTTTGAGTACTCAGCATGACAGCAATTAATCCAAATCTTGGTTCTTACTCCTCAAGTGGAAAGTATCCTGGGGCCCAATTCTTAAAACAGGCAGAAAGGTCACCAGGATGTAGAGAACAGAAAATCCTTTTCTTTCTCTGATTGCTCCTTCTGAGATCTGGTCTTAGGTTGGAATGAAAAAGCTGTCATTTGTCCTGGGGGGTTTCCAAACAGTCACCTGTATCTCACTTTTAAAAAGGCACAAGTTTAGGAAAAATCAACTATACTAAATTTTCAGCTTGAAAGGGATAAAGATCACAAAGGAGTAGCTGCTGTATGCATAGAGAAGGTGGTCTCAACAACAATATTTCTTAACTTGGATAAAAGGCATCTTCTTTATTTGTGGAAAGTCGATTGCTCAGGCAGCATCTGATACCTACTTAGTCAGAATCTCCAGGCATGGGGCCAAGAAAACTACTTTAAGCAAGTTCTCCAGGTTGTTTGTATAAATAAGTTTGGAAAACTTACTTGCCCTAAAACCCACTTATCATAAAAATGCTCAGCAATCCAGGACTAGAAGGGGACTCCTGAAGCTTTTTTTAAAGAAAACTACCAAAATCTTATAGTAGGTGTGATATTTTGGTGAAACTGTACAAACATACCCAATAAAATCAGGAACACTATAATGCTGACTACCGTGTGTTACTGGTTTTATTCAAGAGATCTTAGCCATTGCACTCCAGTAAGAAAAGGAAAGTATAAAAATGGCAAAGGTAGACCAAAGCTTTCATCATTCATAGATAATTAGTCTTTTCCTGAGAAATCATAAAAGACACACTGGAAACTATTAGAACTAAAAAGAGTTTATCAAGGTTTCTGGGTAGAACTGATGAAAATCAATGAAGATTTTTAATACACAATAAATCACAAACCACAATTTAAAATGCTGTTAAAAATTTCAACAAAATTTTAAAATAAGAGTAGTTAATAAAAATGTACAAGATCAGAGAGCGACCAATACCATATGATTTCACTCATATGTGGAGTTTAAGAAATAAAATGATCTTCATAGGGGAAAAAAGAGAGTGTCAAACCGAGAAACAGACTCTCAACCATAGAGAACAAAGTGATGGTCACCAAAGGGGAGGTGGGTAGAGGGGTGGATGAGTGGATGGGAATTAAGAAGTGCACTTGTGGGGCACCTGGGTGGCTCAGTGGGTTAAGCCTCTGCCTTCGGCTCAGGTCATGATCGCAGGGTCCTGGGATCGAGCCCCGTGTCGGGCTCTCTGCTCGGCCAGGAGCCTGCTTCCTTCTCTCTCTCTCTCTGCCTGCCTCTCTGCCTGCTTGTGATCTCTCTCTGTCAAATAAATAAATAAAATCTTTAAAAAAAAAAAAAAAAAAAGAAGAGCACTTGTGATGAGCACGGAGTACTGTAAAGTCTGGAGTCTTCCTAAACTCTACACTGAAACGAACAAACAAAAAAGTAAAAGATTTTCATGGACACTGTTATAAAAGTTTACTAAAAAATGTAAGACCTCAGTAAATGGAGTGATGTAATATATTCACTGTACTAGAACTTTTTGATGAGCTTTGAAACATGTCCAAAGGAATCTCAACCAGCTTCTAGGCAAACACTTCCAGCCTTGTGATAACTCATCTAAAACCACGGGCAACAGTTTTTAAAGCTCACAGGATCTGTAACCAATTAGTTAGTTGTCTCACATTATTTGAAGTTTTGGATATAATTTAATTTGATTGCTCATTTCTTAAAAACCTCTTATGCTATGATCTCCACAGGCCAGATCCTTCTGCCACCTACTAAAGCATTCTTAAAGTCAGGTATGAAATACAAATTTACATTTCCATACACAAAATTTACATAAACTTCACGGACATAAATTTTCCATTAACTTTTAGGAATGGATTGCGCAGTCAGAAAGCTAAACTAAACAACTTACTCGGGATTGCTTATACTGTCTTCATGCTGCCTTGACCCCTCCACCCTCTTTACTGACACCTGAGTCATACCTTCACTTGGTCATAAACCCATCTATCTGAAGGGATATCAAGTGTCATACAAACAAATTTCAAAACAGACCGATTCTGCCACTTGTTTGCAGGTCTAACAAAGGAAGTGGAAGGAACATTACTAACAAAACTGAGGAGAAACAGTTGGAAAAAAATATGGACGTTTCATTTAGAACATCTTTGTTATTCCCAGTACATCAAACATATTTAGATATAATTAACCATGTGCTATTCCAGACACCGCTGGCTACCTAGCGAACAGTCATTTCCCCCTTTTTCACTACTAAGAAAAGCCTGATGCTTTTTCAGGTATTGGATGATTAGGCGATTTAAGAGATGAAAGACTCATCTTCATTTGTCTATGCTAATGATGCTAAGTAATCCCATTCATCTTGCCAACAGTCATTTTTGGAACAGACCTGTGATAGACAATGAACTGTGAAGGGAAATCTGCTTAGGGTCCTTCTAGGGGGAGCTTTCTTCCCCCTTAAAAAAGGCATTCCCGGGGCACCTGGGTGGCTCAGTGGGGTAAAGCCTCTGCCTTCGGCCCAGGTCATGATCCCAGGGTCCTGGGATCGAGCTCGGAATTGGACTCTCTGCTCAGCAGGGAGCTTGCTTCCCTTCCTCTCTCTGCCTACTTGTGATCTGTCAAATAAATAAATAAAATCTTAAAAAAAAAAAAAAAAAGGCATTCCCTTTCCCACCTCCAGGTGCCTTGAAGTACAACAGTGATCTTGTAACAAGGTAAAGTCAGTTTACGTATGAGGATGGCAGGGCAGAAAGGATGTGACAAATTCAACTCCTGATGACCTCTTTAAACTAATGAATTACCTAACCCAGAAATGATTTTATCTCTAGGCTACTTCTTAAGTGAGAAAATTTATTTCCTTTAGCACTTAAGCCATTTTGAGTTTGGTTTTCCTGTTTCTTGCTGTAAAAAAAAAAAAAAAAAAATTCAAAGTGATTCAGTGCCAAGCCCAGTGGGCGAAATGGGCACATATTATTGAAACAACTTACAGTCATTCCCCATACCTAATCTAAATGTAAACGATTTATACTTTTTAAAGAAAGGTGTGAAGTTCCTGAAGTAGTTTCACTAATATAGGAGGACATAGTGACATGCTATTTGGAGATCTGGCTATGGAAAATATTTTCTCTTTTGCTCATGGAAAGATGCAGCCTTTTACTCCTCTATGTTTTGTGGCCCTATGACTTCTCTCTTTCTCTATCTCTAGAAAGTACGTAATGATACTCTTTAGATCAGTCACTGGTTAAAGTCTACCTTAGTGTTACTTTAGGAAATCAACATGATTTAGACATAACTTTTTTTTCTCTCAACGAAAACAGAATTTTGATATTGCCTTTCTCTGGTGGAATCCTAAATCCTGAATAAGGCCTATATGATGGAACTCACAGACATTTTTCTGATTAATAAAAATGATTCCAAAGCTGAGCTTTAAAGTCTGGTGAAATCTAAGTAAATTGTACAAATACAGACTCAAAGCACTTCAAAGCATGGCTTATAAAAACCAACATTGTGTTACATTTCTCCATTGAGTTCAGAGATTGCCAAATTAATGATGATTTTTTTCCTCCTGATTTGTAAGAGTTACCCTGGGACCTACATTTCTGTGTAAAACCAATGCAGCACTTATTAATAATGAAAGCAGCTCTAGGGCTCCTTCACCATGGCAGTAAAGCTCTTGTCTGAAACCAGAACTGTTTCCTTTACACTTTAATGGATTAGATTTAACTTTCTATATTGCTCAATGCAGTTTCACTGGCATATGCATGCTTAATGAATATTTGATGGTGACTATGACTGCACATAAAGTATCTCAGTGTCCACAGGAAAATGATAAAACATTCTAAGGTACAGTACTCTAATAAATCTATACATACATACACACACACACACACATATACATGTACATATATATAAATTATATAAAAAAAGAGGAGTCATGCCTTTTCATACTAATACTTTGTGTTAAGAAAACTGGAAATAAAAGATATAAGAATTAAAATCTATTTCTAATATGTGCTAACAATCAATATAACATTTCTATATAATATTGTGCTTAATCCTAACCATAATCCTATGGATTGGGTATTGGAATTCCCACTTCCTGAATCTAAGATGCCATCAGTGTGTGATGAACCAATATTTTACATATCAGTAGGAAAAATTCAGCCAATGAAATTATGATATGTCATATGTAAGACATACCCTGATTTTAAAAAAGCCAAAATGTAAAAATGACATACATCTCAAAAATAATAATAACACATGATACTGATCAGAAAATTCACTCAAGGCATATAGCCAGTTACAGCTGTGGTCAAGACAAACCATCTGTCCACCAGAGATCCTTGTTGCCCTTCCATAGTGTAGCATTCCTGTGCAGAAAAGGCTGTCTAGTCGGAAATGACATTTTCCACATTCCTGAGTTCTGACCAAGAGAAATGTGGCACATTCGATGTTGTCACTTCCAGACCAAAGTAGTAAAGAAGCACAAGTCCTTTTTCCATCCTCTCTCTTAAACTCTTAGTTATGTTAAGGCCCAGGATGATCTTAGAAACTACCTGCTAAATATGGAAAAGCTTCTGTGTCAGCCCGAGTCCCTGGATGACTGCAAAGGACAGAGCACGCCTCTCCCCCCACAATACCCCTAAACCCATCTTGCTTAAAACAGAGACTCCACATCTGCCTGGACATGAGCAATAAGTAAACTTTTATTGTATCAAGCCACTGTAATTCAGGGCTGGTCTGTTGTATCAATTGGAATTACTCCACATAGAGTAGCAGAATTAGAATTTGAATGTAAAGTTCCAATGCCTGGGTTTACACTGTGGTATCACGCAAAGACAAACCTTTAAAGTTACCCCTTCCAAAATAAACAAACAAAACAAAGCAGGCATGATTGCTTCATTTTAAGCAGATTTCATCAGCTGTTTTGAAAGAATGGGCAGAAGTCAATAGATTTAAGAATGACAAATTTCAGAGAAAAAGTCCAGAGAGGGGCAATTAAAATTGTGTGGATATAATAGCACAGAGGTGAGAACAAACAAACAAAACAAAAAATGAGGGAGTTATTTTCAAAGTGGGAAACGGTGACATATGTGTATGCTCTCTCCTTTCTGTCCTGTTTCAGTTTAATACAGTTTCAGTTCAGGGAAAGAAGATCCAGGCACATGTTATAACCCTAGCCTACTAGGGGTATATGGGTGGTTCAGTGGGTTAAGCCTCTGCCTTCAGCTCAGGTCATGATCCCAGGGCCCTGGGATCGAGCCCCGAGTCGGGCTCTCTGCTTCCCCGTCTCTCTCTCTCTGGCTGCCTCTCTGACTACTTGTGATCTCTGTCTGTCAAATAAATAAATAAAATCTTTTTAAAATAAATAAATAAATAAATAAATAACCCTAGCCTACTAAATGGTTTACTCTCTGAAGCTAAAAATAGTCTTGTGACTTAGAAGAGCCTGAAGAAAAGGAAAGGGATGAAGGAGCAGCTTGACCGGTAATGGATAAAAAGGAAGGGAAGTGACAGAAAATGGGAGAGGTGACAAGCACAGGTTCTCCATTCAAGACAAAGTTACGAACCATGCCTTCACTATGTCTCATCCTAGAGTTGGTGATCTTGGGCAATCATTTAACCTCAGGGTCACTTCTGTCAACTACAACGGTACCGTAACAGAATGTACTTCACAGGTTCTTATGAAGAGAATGCGAGACAATGCATGTACGAGGCTCATTCTATCCATGACAGCATGCTGAATACTAGTTGTTACTCCGCTGGCAATCATTATTAATCATTAGCTTCCTCTCCCACCTCATACAAATAGCCAAGTATGCTTTTAATGTAAATCTCTTCTACAGATAGAAAGTACAATTCCTTAGGAGAAAGTCTGCCCTCCGCTATGAAACCCACTGAGGTTAAGAGCCTGAGGAAGTTTCGGCTTCAAATGAACAAAACAACAACAACAATAACAAAAACTGTTAACATGCCTTGAGGGAATGATGAGAAGGGAAAATATAAAGGTATGTTTGGTACATGATACCTCAAACATTAGTTTCACTTTATTGCTTACATAAAAATAGCCCTTTTTTTCACTTCACAATATAATAAGAAATAAAAAGGAGAATAGTACACACAGAAAACTTACCCTTTGTTTTTCATTTGAACCCTTTTTATTGGTTTCTTTTTTGCTTTCATCTTCATATACTAGAACAAAGTCGATTCTTCGCTGACCATCATTAAAAAAAAGGGAGTTGGGTTTCCCATTAAATTCTTCCTGTGTGGGGAAAAACAAATTTTAACATAATTTTAAGTGTCCATTTATAGGTGTTTATTTTCTAGTTTTAATCAGTACATCAGTGTGTTTATAGAGAAAAAGAAATCCATTGCTAGTTGCTTAACCAAGAGGTCAAGGTCACCATGATCTTTGCAAGCATAGCGTGTTCTAAGTGAAAGAAGTCCTTAAATTAAGCAGTTTAGGATTATTCTACAAACACATGGGAATTTATCAGTATTTCCTGTGTAAACACAATCATCTCAGAATTGTTCCCTCCTCGAGCAGCAAAGGAGTTACTACTTTGTAAATAAACACAGTAACCAGAGGTACCTATCTGAAGGAGAGAAGTTTAGTTTCTTCCTCTTTTAGGAAGAAAAATCAAAGACAAAGCACCGTTCATGAAAAATCTCATCCTTCTTAACCATATTTTCTAACCTTCCTCATGGGATCTCACCACTTCACAGAAAGTACCACTTTATAACATTAAACATAACACCAGATGACGCTCTGATAAACACAAAAGCTACAGAGGTTGTTGGTATTTGTTCCTGAATCCACAAAAGATACACTTCCTTGCCTAGCAAATAAAACAAATGACCCCAGCGACAATCATAAATAAGTGAGTCTTTAGTTTAGAGCTTAAAAGACTTATGGCTTAAAAATAAATAATGGTGCCACACAGACCTAACAGCGTTTAAACAATCTTTCTTACCATGTGGATTTGAAAGGAATTGTTTTAATTTGCTCTAAGCAAAGACTTGGGTTTGTGTTTCTCACACAGTTTGTGGGGACACTGATGTGAATTCTGTTGCTGTTGAAGAATCAGACTACTTTTTAACTGATATGTAACATTTCTAAATTTGTAACTTTTTTCATTAAAAACTCATGGGGGGATGGCATTTTGTAGTCATTTGGTAGAACCGCTTAATCCCTAAATGCGATTAATTCTTCTCTGTACTTTAGCATCAGTTCATACAAAAATCACTGCCCCTTCTTCCTTTCCTTCACACTTCTGAAGAGAGACCTTTTGCTGAATGTATACAAGATACTTGTCATTCCTTTCTTTTCCACCAGGGAGCGGGTGATGGTTTATTTGCCTGCAGTCACACCGCCTGCCACTCAGCGGGTTGCCTCACCTGTGGAGCATGTGCTGCTGGTGTAACCTGATTCCACACACCTTCACACCGGTCACACTTCACCAGGGATTCTAACCACCAGCAGTGTGACGTCCCCAGCCTGAGCATGATGGGGCCAGGACAACAGACACATCCTTGCCTTAGGCTGGGGCCACTACCGATTCTTTTATTTACAATTTCAGCTCTTTCACACCCATCCACTGTAAAAGTGTTTCAAGCTATACAAAAGTGCTAAAGCCCTGTCTTTTTCATTTCAGCCACAAAGTCCTTTGGGCTCCTTCCATTTCTCTTCCTTTCAATAAAGATGTCACTATTGGTGACAGCCAGGGTGGCTGCTAGGGGAAAACTTTGTGTAGAGGGGAAAAAAAAAAAAAAAGAAAAGAAAAGAATAATTTCTTCAGAATGACAAAGGGAAGCAGAGTTGGGTGGAAGGGAGTCACAGGAACCTGGTCAGCATTACAGATGTCTGAAAAGTATACAAAAGCCCCTTGTTCTCTGTAGCCCACGTTCTGTTGCCTTTGGTGGCAGCAAGCCGGACGCACGGACGTGAGGGTCCGAAGCATGAGACCCGGAAGGAACACCACATGGCTGCCCATGGCTCCCGGCACTCTCCTGAGCACGGCCCTTGCTTGGCCACACAGGCCAGAGGGCAGCTCCCAGGTAATCTGGTCTGTATGCATGTCTTTCATGGGTGACAGAAGACCATGGCCCTTTGTTTGGAGGAAAGCCTCAGTGACTTGGCATCAGCCGTCTGTATGAAATAACTAGGTCAAACTCTGATATGGTATTACTGGAATGCAATGCCAGGGAAAGGAGGCCAGTTTTCTGCTGCTATGAAATCCAGGTTTCCCATCTCTTGGCAGCAGATTTCCTCCTAGGCAATTGGGAAGAAGGAGGAATCAATGCAGGGCTGGAAAGAATAGGTTACAAACAAAAAAATCTGGCCTAAATTTAGGAACAAAACTGGTTTTTTTTTTTTAAAGGCTCAAGTTTTCAGTAATAATTCTACTACAGCCCTAACTCACCCAATAAGACATTGAAATAACAGAGAATTAAAAACTAATTCCTCTCCTAAAGTTTTGCTTTAATGAAGTAAAGTTTTAGTAATCTCTCAGGATAAATACTGATAAACTTGTTTAAAGAACGACTAATTGTTCAGTGATGAATTAGTCTAGTCCTGACCTCTCTGCCTTTCTTGGTCCCTACTCAAAACCTGATCTTTATGCTTTCTGACCAAGTCCAATGGCGCCAAGACAAAACACAAAAACCCTGAAAGCAGACATTATTCTGAAGAGGACATCTGGATGGCCAACAGATAAATGAGAAGATGCTTGTTGCCATTCATCATCAGGGAAATACAAATCAAAACCACAATGAGATACCACCTCACACCTGTCAGAACAGCTAAAATGAACAACATAAGAAACAACAGATGTTGGCAAGGATGTGGAGAAAGAGGCATCCTCTTATACTGTTGGCAGGAATGCAAGCTGGTGCAGCCACCCTGGAAAACAGTACGGAGGTTCCCCAAGAAGTTAAAAATAGAGCTACCTTAGGATCTGGCAATTGCACTATTAGGTATTACCCAAAGGACACAAAAATAACCAATGCCCTCAATGATCCCGAGGATACTAGATTCCACCAATCGAACATTCATTTACTCCTTGGTGGCCACGTGACCTAATGTTGTACTTTAAGTTAACGGCTGCAGGGGTTTAAAAAAAATAACAACCATATTTATTGGCCATTATATCAAAACCCATGCTGCCAGCCACCGAGGAACAGGGGACCTGACCACCTCTGTCTTTGGCTGTTGCCTTTGACATTTCACGCTTGGGATGCAGAGGAGACGTGCTGGTCTGAGCAGGAAGAACCTGGCTGCGGAGAAGAGGAGAGCGGATAAGAAGGGAGGTCCGGTGTGATCCATGCACATGATGTTATCCAGGCCTCCCTCCTCTCAGCTGGCTTCTTGCCTTCTTTTACTTGTGGGGCGGATCCTTCAACAAAAGAGCCCCAGAGGGCAGGATCTGCCTTAACCAAATCAGGATACAAAATGCAAGCAGCAAAATTCTGTACCCAGTGCTTTTAAGCTAGAGTTGTGAATTTAGGAACTTGAAAAAATTTTGCTATTGGCAAAGGGGTACGGATGGGTACGAGTCCCGCCCCAGGATTCAGTTAAGGCCTCTGTACTTACTACAGGACAAGAGACTGAGAAAGAACATCCTATTGGACAGAAAGACAAGTCTAAGATGAGCATCTTCCAGTAATTATTTGGTAGGATAACTTCTCATAAGCCATCTCTGGCTTAAATAAGGCCTTAGCCTTCTTGATGAGGAGCTGCTGGTACATGAAGGGTCATACGATGGTGAGGTCTGTCTTCCAGGTGGAGAAAGAAGGGCTGGGGGAAGACAGGAGCTGGGGAGCCGCCGTGTGAGCGGCACTGCTCTGTTCTAGGTGAGCGGCCCATCTTACTAAAGCAGCCTCATGCGATCCCTGTTATCAGCACTTGGCAAGGCCGGGAAATAATTTGCTGCTAAACATTTGTCCAATCTCATCCTTCTCAAGTGTCCACAAATTGGGTCCTCAAATAACCCTGCCAAAACAAGACTGGAAGTCCTATTCCACAATAGAGGCATCTATTCCTAGAGCTTAAAATGCTGAATTTAAGTTATTTGTCCAAGATCTACATAAACAGCAGTCCAACTGGGACTTTTGCTCAAACTTTCATGTGTAAGCATGAGTGAAACCTTCCCTGGACAGCAAGTAATATCTGATTCTATGTCCAGAACTGTCAAATAGTCTATTCCCGATAGGGCTGTCATTTACTATGATACTGGAGAGTAGTCCAAGCTTATTTGGGTAATGGTCTCATCCTTTATAGGAAGCAGGATGCAAGAAAGATTTAATGCCTAACAATAATGGTTGAGGAATTACATCACGAAAAATAAACAGTATCAAAACACTCACACAACTAAAGAGCAACTGATATGTGAATGTGGAAAAAATGTGACTCTCTGCCATCTTTAAGACCAGTAAAACAAAGCTAACTAACTCCAAGAAGGACACAATAGGAAAAAAAAGCCAACTTTAATCACAGAGAGCTAAAGTGAATATATTGGATCTTCTAATTTTTCAGTCAACCCTGAATCCATGCACACAGCAAGTTCTAGGGAAATCAAAGTTCAGAAGCAAAAGCCTTTATGTAAGTATTTAGATCTCCCAAAATATGGAGCACAGTGGAATTTTATTTACATGCCATACAGTTACGAGATACACTCTGAAGTGTTCTCCCTAACTGTAGGAGAATTCCAGGAGATTCAAAGCATAAATAATAGTGGAACCTCTTTGCTTGACACAACTGTGTAGAGAGAAAAGCAACCAGGACAAATTCTTTTCTTCTATGAGATCTCCTCTTCTGTCTGCAAAAACAAATAGTGAGAAAATGCAAAGTAGAAAGAAAAATGCCAAGCCCTACCGGTATGGAAGGCTTGATGCCGAAGGCAGAAAGACTGGTATTGTGGAAAGTAGCGTGGAAAAGAGGAAGTGACCTGCTCACAGGGATAAGGAGAAGTACATGGACACACACGGGAGCCAAATCAGAAGTCAGGTCAGTTAACTGGTGTCTTGAAGGGGATGAGCGAGCATGTTTTTGACTGGACTCAGGCATTCAGGAACACTAAAGGGAAGGAAGTCAGCAGAAAGAGGGTCCGTTCCAGGAGGAAGGCATATCCAGAATAAGGACTCTGGTTAGTTTCAGAGTCAAGCATGTCAGAATGTTCCACAAAGATCCCTTGATGGTGATGCTGTAATGATCCAGGTGTACTCAAGATCAACCCAGAATATTTGTACACACCAGTCTCTTTTCCCACTCTGTTAACCACGCTATTAACTTCCGAAGGCCTGTGGCCACGTCTTGTTCACCGTGAGTTCTCTGCTGAGCCTTGCATATAGCATGAGCTCAGTTTACTTTTTTCTTAGGAAAAAAAATTACCTTTTCTCCCCTATGATAAAAGTAATATATACTCAATTTAAAAAATTCTGAAGATACGGAAGAGTAAAAAGGAATAAACAGAAGTCATTTGTAATCCCACCTCCCAGAGCTGAGCTGAGTTTAGTATTTTGGAGTAGATCCTTTCAGGTTTTCATGCGTGCGCACACACTAACCAAAACGGTACCATACCCTACATACTGTTTTATAAACATCTCTCACAGACATTTTTCTAGCTTGATCTAAAGCTCTGTGTCATATTTAATCACTACAATATAAACATTTCCTCTGCTGATGAACACATAAATTGTTTCCAATTTGCTGCTTTTATAAACACTGATGCAATGAGCATCCTTGTATATATGTATCTGTGCACATGTTCATTGACTATTTCCTTGGGCTTAATTCTAGAAGATTTTAAGTGGCACAGCCTTTTCAGAAGCTTTTGACATATAGGTCACTAAACTGTCATTGTAATATTTATGATAAATGAATACTTGCACCAGCAGAGTAGGAAAATGCCTTTTCCACCCTCACTAGATTTGTTATTTTCACTTTCCCCATGATCGTCAAAATATCTTTTTTTCATTTGCACTTTTTAATTAGAGAGTGCCAACATTTTTATGGGTACTGTCCAACTGAATTACTGCTTTTGTGAAATGCCAATTACTATTCTTGACCTAACTGAATTATATTATTATTTAATTCCTATTCAGTAGATTCTCTTGAGTTTCACTGATGAGATCCTAAAGACCATACAGGCAAATGGGGCAAGTGGGTAAATGGTAATATAGAAGGGGCCCATAAAATTACCAAGTAAGTCCCAAAAGGAAAAGGCAGAAATATTTTAGGGTATGGTCCATCAGTCGTGGGTTCAACGATGTAGACATGTTTTCCGAAATTTCAGACATTGAATTGGAATGTGCTATACCAGTTTTAGAGATCCTTGCCCCAAGCTGACATACTTTCCATTATAGTTTATATGCCACCTCTGTAACTACCAAGTAGCAGTTATATATTTTGACTCAAAAATTTCCGAAAAAAAAAATTTTAGAACTTAACACTTACTTAGTCCATAAGTGATCTTTGTTACAGGCACTGGTAATTGGCTCTAACTTGTTCCCAAATAGCTGAACTTATGGGTTTTAGTTATTTCTCAACGGGGATAGATCCAGTTCACTTATAAATGCTCACTAGATTGTGTCATGAAAATGACGCTGCTGCTTCTGGGTTTTTGGTTATACCCACAAGGGAACATGCGCATGCCAACGGGTTGCTCATTTGGTTTATGCATTTTGCCTTTGTTTCCTTTTGCTTGTGTTAAAATAAACTCTGGAGTTCTATTATTAGAACATCACATTTCAGATGCTGGGTGAGTATAAAGGCATAATGCCTTAGGCATAATTACTGTTAAATATTCCCCTCCAGCCCATGCCAAGGAAACAGTAGTTTCATCAAATGAAGTTCTCACATGACTTTATATATTCTTCAAATTTCTGAACCAAGCTTGAGGAAATATGAAAATAGAACTTTTAATGACCTTTTTAAAGGAGAACTTCCTTAAAAGGAGTTACGTAACTAGAGTAGATAACAGGCTTTCAGAAAATTTGCAGGGAGATGCTCATAGAAGGCTCCTCCCAGGGCACGGGCTCTGTGTGAACCTTTTCCTTAACCCTGTGGTAAGAGCTAGGATTGGGATTTTCAGTGGCATAGCAATACATATTTTTTCTCTCTCCTGTTTTTCCATACACTTTCCAACCATTTTAAAACCTCTGGTTAGCGTTCCTTAATGGTGATCTGTGAAAAGAGGAATAAGAAAAATCACAAAGAAAAAGACAAAAGTGTGAAAATGCCTATAGTGGTTGTTCTCATGCTTTTCCAGAAGCAGCCATCACTGGTCTACACAGTTCACATCTGATAATGGTAACACTGGTGAAATGTGGGTGAGATTAAGCTGTAAATATTCCCAATAAACCTGTAGAAAGATAAAGTGTGAGATGTGATAAAACAAGTCAAGTGGTATAAGGCGGTAGTTCTGAGAGGCAGCGATTATCCTCCTGGAGGCTGACCTCTGAAGGTTTCAATATCCCCAAAGTATCCTGCTTTTGCTTTCATAACACATTATGGATTTAACATTCTTAAACATGTTTTGAATCTATTAGAATTTTCAGTTTGTACTACCTCTTGAGGAAAAATGTTCTAAAGGTTTCCCACCTAGGCAAGATGGTTGTCCTAATTACACTTTTTGGACCTTTAAGAAAAAACTCCCAATCTTATATTCTGGAATCCATTAGAACCAAAAGAGTATTTGGACCAGATCCTTGATGATTTAATGGGCTTTCACAATATTCTGTCCACAACTTTAAGATCATCAGCCTTAAGAAACAATGGTTTTCCTGTGACTTTATAACTACAGGGTTCCCCTCCACCTACCCTCCTATTCCTCTCAGTCAACCATATTTCAAGTGGCTTTCACATATCTAGTTTCAGTTCTCGGAAAACTAACTGGTTATGACTCAAAAATATTCACTGGTAGTTCTCATTCACCAAATCCATTGCTGTGAACCATTTCCTTTTCCTAGTCACCTAAGTCACATGTGACCTGGATTACAAGTCCCTGAAATTTTATGCTTTTGAAAGAAAATCCTCCCTCATAGAAGGTGATTATAATCTTAGAATGAACAGAAAACAGGGTTTCAAACTGGTTATTCAGACTGTCAAACTGCAGATGATATGGAAGAAGGTAGCACTGGGGGTGTAACCAAGGCAACAAGTCAAGCTCTTTCCTAGGCTCCTGTCCAACTCCTCTTCCCAGGCTCCCTTAAAGTTACAATCCGTCACTCCCAGAGGCTCTTCATCTTTTACAGAATGTTGCTGTTTCTCATCTGAGAACTGCCCTGGGTTATTTTTAGCTTTTCAGCTGCTCAGAGTTTGCAACACAAGAGTCCTGTCATCAACATTCACTCCCTCAAAGACTGTTATGTCCCATATATCCATGGGCCATAATCTTCTCAGACTACTTCTCTGAGAATTGGTGTTTACAAGCTCATTCAAAGCAGGAGGAAGAAAAAGAAATCAGAGCACCCAGTGCCCAGCAAAGCAAAACAATATGACAACACCTATCAGTTGGTTAATGTTTTATATAAATATTACCTTCTCTCCCTTGACTCACAAGCATTTACAGGAATGGCTATTCTTTGTGGTATGAAAACGAGGATGCATAGATGTTTCCAAAATAAAACTTAAAAAAAAAAAAAAAGAATAGGACTAATTTAAAACCATGGCACAAAAATGTTTGAAACGGACTATAAATAAAAAAATAACACTTTACAAAATCTTCTCCCGGCCAATTGTTGGGAATTTTCAAGAAGCAAAGTGCTCTGATGTAACATTTTTAGATAAACCTTATACCTATTAATAAAGGTCACTTTAAGCTTTTTATACTCTAAATTTTCTCAAATACAGTACACAATATTTTTTATATCTTTTAAGAGGTTACTGAACATCACTTAGCTGCTATTATTATTGTTATTATTGTTATGATGGAGGTAAAAATGAACAGACCCCCAAATGAGAATACAGAATATGCGCTTTGTTATTCAGCTGAGCCGATTTCAAAACACAACTCTGCTACATACAAAGCAGTATGCCTTTATGTATATATTTTATTTTTTTAAAACTATTTATTCATCTGTGAAAAGGTGGAAATCAAAGAAAGAAATGCACGGTTATTGTGAAGATTAAGAACAATGATACATGAATAGCAACAGCACAGCGCCTGGAACACGGTAAAAGCTCAAGAACTGTGAGTTCTTCGTTTTCTCTAATGCGTAACAGTTCTTTGTTAACGACCAGCTGCCATGGGTGCATTTACATACTCCACAGTCACTAGGAATTTGCACCTGCTTCTTGCTTTTCCTCTCTGCCATTAATCAGATTATGAAGTCATTTCTTTTGGTATCACTTTAACTGTTTTTAATAGGTATTTCATTATACTCTTATTTGCTGCTTCTCATTTGCTTTGAATTGGACAACCAGATTAATGGAATTTATCGAATTTCTTTGAAATTTAATATTGGTGCTTTGGTTTTGGACATCAGAGTCTTTAGTTTTCTTAAAGTTCTGAGTAAAAATGTGACTGATGTAGAGTGCCCTATCCTGTGAGTGAACAAAATATGTGAAGGGTTAATATATTATCATGACACTATATTCTCCCTGTGATATACTGATTTATAAGAAATATGTATTTTGCTATTCAGATGACCAAAATCTCTTTCTCAGATGTATCTGGTCTTCATCTATATGTCCTGCAGAGGTTTCAGAGACATACAGGTGAAATGGGTGTCTTCTTATTAATAAAGATGACTTCTGAACCCTACCCAAGGGTATGGGACTGGCTGCCAGGAAGACCAACCATGTAATTAGAGGGCTGAAAATGTCAGTGCCCTCCATCACCTTGGAAAAGGGTTGGAGTTTGAATCAGCCAATGACTTAGCCAATCATGGCTATGCAATGAAGCTTCCATAAAAACCAAATGGCCAGAGAAAGTAGAAGGAAGAAATGTACTAACTGCTGGGACAACTGTAACTGTTGTGATTTTAACATGACACTTGGCACAAAGCCTCCTGGCAACAGGGTGAAAAGGAAATGTGTTCAATGATCCAGTTCTTATTATCAGAATGAAAAGAAGCATTCTGATTTGGGTGGGAGGGAAAGGTCTCATGTGAGACCTTATATAGAAACACACAGTTTTTGTCCATTTCCCTAACAATGTCCTTGGCAAGGAATTGGGGTTATAAAATACAATATGCCAGTAACCTTTGACTTTTTCTTCTTTAGTTCTCATATTGCCTCCACCTTTGAAGCAATTAGTCTACATTTTACCCTGTTCCATCTATTGCCAGCTTTCCAGGCTGCATTCTTGACCCTCACAAACTAGATTGCTATTAATATTCCAATCAATCTCCTTGCATCCGGTTGTCCTGTTTGTCAAATTCACCTTCTACACTTCTACCAAACAGATGGTCCTAAACCAACATGTTCAAGTAGCAGGATTCAAAAACCTTCAGTTACTCCCAATGACCTCTGGAAAAAGTGTAAACATTTCCAGTGGGTATTCAAGAGCCTTCATAATCTCATTTGTCATAGATATCCTAAATATACATATCAATTATATATATATATAAATTATACATATAGATGTATTTCATAGATAGCTATATATATCCTATCAAATATAGAACAAAATATATCCTGTATTTTATTATCACTCCTCATCCCTAATCCTCCAACTCAACCATCCTTTCTCACCAGTGTTTTGGCTACATCACTATGCTTCTCGCCTCTACTCCTTTACTTACGTGACATCCCCTCCTAACGTCTCTTTCCCTTCTCTTTCCCACCTATCCAAAACTTAGTTCTGCTTCAAGGTGGAACTCCATTCTTCTCTCATGAAGCCTCCCTGACAGAAAGTTCCCATTTCTCTCTCCCTCACTAGGCTACTGTCAATACCAATGGGTGGGTGCATTCCAAATTTCTGAGACCCCTTCAAGGGACCCATGGGGCCACAGCTATTTTTCTAATGCTAAGATTTGATCTGTCTTCTTCACTGTGTTAGCATCTGCAAGGATGGTGCAAAAGCAGTTGGGGGGGGTAGGTAACATTGCCAGAGTCTTCACACTACTCAGCGGCAGAACCAAACTCGACTAGTGGTCTTTATACTCTTCAGCACCACATACAGTAGAGCCACTTCCCTTAAACATGTTCTTCATGAAGCTGTAACAATGACTAACTAAATTAAATCCTGACCCTGGAGTACATGGCTTTTCAATACTCTGTCAGAAGAAATGGAAGTCCCCATAAAGCACTTTCTGATGCACACTCAAGGAAGATGCTTGTCTGGAAGAAAAGTGCTTGTATAATTTTTGAATTGCCACTTGCTTCCACAGATACCACTTTTACTCTACAGATGACTGACACAAAATTCAAGTTATCTAGACTTGGGTATTTGGCAGATATTTTTCCAAAAATGAACAAAGTGAAACTGTCATTTCGGGAAAAACAACTGACAATATTTACTGGTAATGATAAAATTCCAAGCAAGTATTAGAATTTAGGACAACTTGTATTCACCACTGTGAATTTGACAGCTTCCCAATATTCATTAGCATTTCTGATGAGACTGGGTGTGTGTTAACAAATGTCATTTTTTTTCATATTGTATAACGAAATGGGTCAACATTTGTAAGAGCTGCTTAACTCAGTGAACCAATATTTTCAACTGTTCTAGGCATGTGATAAAAATTATGCTTCGGTAAAGATCCATTCAAAATGCAAGGCAGGCTTTCAATAAACAAAAAGTTTTTCAATATGGTTTCACATTCTACAACCAACCTTTAAGATGCTTATAACCTGCCAAGTTTTAAATTGGTATCAAAGAAGAATACCCACAATTACCTGAAAAGATTTAAAAACTCCTCTCTTGGGGCATCTGGGTGGCTCAGTTGGTTAAGCATCTGTCTTTGGCTCAGGTCATGATCCTGGAATCCCAGGATCAAATCTCACATCAGGCTCCTTGCTCCACCAGGAGTCTGCCTTTCCCTCTGCCCTTCTCCCTGCTCATACTCTCTCTCTCAAATCAATAAGATCTTTAAAAAAAAAAAATCTCCTCTCTTTTCTGACTACCTACTGTGTAAGGTTGGATTTACTTCATATATTTCAACCAAAACAACATATTGCAATTTTTAACTGCAGAGGTAGATATGAAAATCCACCTGCCTTCTCGTAAAGAGAGTTGTAAAATACATAAAATAATGCCACTCTTCCTACTAATGCCTGTTTTTGTTTAAAGAAAAGTTATTTTTCACTAAAATATTTTATGTTAATGTATATTGGGTTTATCATTGGTTATGTTTAAGTAAATTAATTAACTTTTTTCAGTTTTAAGTTCTATTATAGTAAGTATCAATATACCCACATAAAAAAAGCTATTTGGGGTCCATACTTTACTAACAGTGTGAAGCGTAGGACTATGAAGCCTTTAGAACCACTGTTTTATACTACTCATTCTGGCTCTTAATTTTGCATTATATAAATTATAATAATAGTATGATAAAATACCTATATATGTCATCTTACTATTTTTATGTATACATACTATCATTTTTATTGGATTATAACAATGAAGGACAGAAACCTGTTTTTTGGTTTAACCTACAACCCCTAGGAAAATAAGCCAATAGACACTTGCTAAATTGACTTGAGATCACATTCGAGTACAAAGTGTTTAACAGAACCATCTTATTCAAGTTTTATAAAGGTTCAGTCTCGTTGGTTTCTAAAAGTTGCACCAGGTGGCTTTGAAAATTTAAGACCACATTGCATCCCAAAGCAGTAGTCAGATTCTGTATTCCATTAATGTTTTTAATGGTTATATTGTATTCCACTGAAGTAAACTATTTCCCTCCCCTCTTGGCACATAAGGTCCCCACTACCTGGAACCCCTCCCTTTCCCTGCCTAACCTTCTCTGTCCTCCCCAGCTAGCTTGAGTCTCCTCCTTTTATACTCTCAGAGCATCTTATATTTGTCCTTATATGTCACCTCTCACAATTTTAATTGTGTAGTTATTCATGTAATTATTTGATTAATGTCTGTTTCTCTCACTAGAATATATGCCCCAAGGGATATTTCAGTGATATTTCCCAATAGTACTTGTTTAATAAGGTTATAGAAATATTAAGTGGATAAATATTATTAAGTAAGTCCATTGAAATTAATTAACCCTTTATTCTGTGATATTTCGTAATGTTACAGATAAAGCAACAGCAGGCAGGGGGCGGAGGTGGGGCGGGATTCCATTAGCCATCACAGAAGAAATGAAATTTTCTGATTTCTCCTTTTAAGAAATCAGAAATTTTCTGATTTCTCCTTTTTAGAGAACAGATGGCGGGTGGCAAAGTGGCCATGGGAGACTATGAAAGTCCAGGGAAGAAAGACAGGGAGGGACCTAGTCTGAGGGGGTAGCAACAGAAATGAAGACAAAGGGACAGGCAAGCCATGACTTACACTTAGACACAGCAGGACGGAAACAATGTCAGGAGGATTCTGAGGTTTCTAGCTTGAGCATCTGAGAGGATGGTGAGTATATTTACCAAAACACACAAAACTGGAAGAACAGCACAGTTAGAAGGGGAAGACTCCTAAGACTCTGTGAGATTTCTGAGTGGAGAGATCAAGGCCTGAGGCCGAGACTGTGAGTAGAAACCTGGGAGCTGTTAACACAGAGTCCTGTGGTAACTGGAGCTAAGGGAGGGAGTGTGAGGAGAGCCAACCAGAAAAGATGAGCTTGGGAAATCTGACCGACCGGAAGGGCTTGGGCAGACAAGGAGGGGAAAGCAAGAAGGTAAACAGGTGGCCAACCGTAAGATTATCTTGGGTTCCTTCCCCTTCACTTCCCAACTGCCTCCCTTCATTTCCTCTTCCCACACTGCCCACCGGCCTGGGACTGTCAGAGTGGTCCACTAACTGGACTGCTCGCTTGCTTCTCTCCTTCCAGTGCCTTCTGCATGCTCCAGCCAGACTGCCATCCCATCCACGCTCTCCAGCTGCACTGTCCAACACTACTAGCTATTAATTACTAGCCCGCGGAGCTACTGCATTCACAGGAATTAAAATTAAACAATTAAAAATTCGGTTCTTCGGTGTCACTAGTCACATGGTAGGGTAGGTCATCAACAGGACATGACCACTGGTTGACCCTGGACCTGGACCCCAGCAATCAGAGGCTCCTCACCCCCTCCTCTGTCTTTGGAATGTGCATTCCATTCACCTTCGCTGCTCCGAGAAGCTACCCCAAGGACATAGCCTTGAGATAGTGATGGGGAATTCAGACCATCTGGTCCACATATATGACTGAACACAGTTAAGGCTCTATATAAACTTCTAAGATTCTGGCAGGTGGTGGGGGTGTGGGGCGGTGGTGGAGATCTAACTGTCTTGAGGCTGCCTAAGATAAGCCTTGTAAGTTCCCTTGCTTATTAAACCTACCACCTCTAGATCTGGAGTGGCCTCTTTCTTCAGTCTCTCCTTCCCGTCACACATGGGGTCAGTTTCAGATTGTACTCAGGAAGGTCCGGAGGAGGTTTGGAACAAACACCCCACTTCAAGGGTCTCCACAGCCAGACATGGCTAGAAGGCTACGGTGTCGGACATCACAGAGATAGCACACTTCAATCATCACAGAAAATTCTGTTGGGTAGTGTGCTATAGCATTGCTTTGTCTTTTCAGCTCAAAAGTTCAAAACCTTGATCCTTGGTCCAATACTGCTACATTCGGCCTTCAACTGTCTAACTTCATCTCCTCCCACTACCCTAGATCAACTCTACACTCGATACACACTGGACACTCCTTACTCATCCCCACCTCCAGTCACGGGTTCGTGCGGTTAGGAAACCCTCCTGTACTACAGCCACCACAGGTCAGGTTTGTGTGTCAGCTTGGCTAGTCTACAATACTCAGTTATGCAGCGGAACACTAATCTACGTGCTGCTGTGAAGGTATTTGGTAGACATGGTTAACACATACAGTCAGTTGACTTTAAATGAAAGGTTATAATAATGACATACTTCTATTATAAAATGTATGATACAGGATGCCTGGGTGGCTCAGTCAGTTAAGCATCTGCCTTTGGCTCAGGTCATGATCCCAGGGTCCTGGGGTCGAGTCCTGCATCGGGCTCTCTGCTCAGTGGGGAGTCTGTTGCTTTCTCTGCCTCTGCCTCTCCCCCTGCTTGTTCTCTCTCTCAAATAAATAAAATAAAAATAAAAATAAAATGTATGATACAAGCCATTAAAAAAGAACACTCTTAATGACTTAAATTATCTTAAATATTTACATCACAAACTGGTAATTAAAGGAGCAGCTGCCCTATAAAATATTCAGAGCCTGGCCGACTGTTCAGGTGGGACACTGGTCTTCTCCTACCCTGAGACTGGGACTTATACCGTCGCCCTGTGGTTTTCTGGCCTTGAGATTTGGTCCAGAATTCACACCATTGGTTCTCCTGATTCTCAGGCCTATGGGCTGAGACTGAAAATGTGCCACTGGCTTTTCCTGGGTTTCCAGCTTGCAGATAGCAGATCATGGGACTTCTCAACATTTGCAATCATGTAAGCTAACTTATATAATAAATCTTTCTCTCTCTTGCTTTCTCTTTCTCTGTATGTATATATGTATGCACACATGCATCTCTGCATGTGTGTGTGGAACAAAAAGTCTGGCAACTTTCTCACTCAATGCTCCTACAAAGATCATTGCTTTTACCCGGGATTAAAATAGTTCCAATCACTGAACACTACATTAGAAACTAATGATGCACTACACATTGACCAAGTGAATTTAAATTTAAAAAAATAAAATAAAACTAAAATAAGAGGAAATTTTATTTTATTTATTATTTTATTTTAAAAATAAAAGGAAAGGTGATTCTCCTCAATGATCTGGGTGAGACTCACCTCATCAGCTGACGGTCTTTAAAAAGAATAAAATTATCCTCAGGCTTCTCTGAGATAAAGAAGTTTTACCTTATGGCCTGTAGCAGCTACACCCCTGCCCCCCGAGGCTCCAGCTGGCCCTTCCTGCCACCATGCTCTATGCCTTGGGCTCCACACTGCATAGACAAATTCCTTCAAGTAGATCTGCTTAATAAATCTCTGTTTATAGGGGCACCTGGGTGGCTCAGTGGGTTAAGCCTCTGCCTTCAGCTCAGGTCATGATCCCAGGGTCCTGGGATTGAGCCCCGAGTCGGGCTCTCTGCTCGGCAGGGAGCCTGTTTCCTCCTCCTCTCTCCCTCTGCCTGCCTCTCTGCCTACTTATGATCTCTGTCTGTCAAATAAATAAATAAAATCTTTTAAAAAAAAAGTTGCTTTAAAAAAAAAACTTTGCTTATATATAGATACAGATATATATGTACACATATATACACACACAACTGAATGTGCAAATACATGTGTGTGTGTATGTATATATCCTACTGTTTTCTGGACTGGAATACCTTTCGGTACAGATTTCAGCACCTGGTGAAATATACCCTTCAGGGCTGAGCCATTTACCACTAGCACCTTCAAAATTACAAATGTGACTTTTCTAAGATAATGGCTCTTTTTTTTTTTTTCCCAATTTATTTATTTTCAGAAAAACAGTATTCATTATTTTTTCACCACACCCAGTGCTCCATGCAAGCTGTGCCCTCTATAATACCCACCACCTGGTACCCCAACCTCCCACCCCCCCACCACTTCAAACCCCTCAGACTGTTTTTCAGAGTCCACAGTCTCTCATGGTTCACCTCCCCTTCCAATTTACCCAAATTCCCTACTCCTCTCTAACAAGATAATGGTTCTTAAACGAGGCTGCACGTTAGAGTCACCTTCATAAACTTGTTACAAACATAGGCAGGTTCTAACTAGAAGCAAGATTAGCAACAGAAGGCCAGCTTGGACCTTCAGTTTTTAAAAGAGCTCTCTAGGGAATTCTGAGGCATGAACAGAGCTGAGAACCAGGACCCTAACCGAACTCCTCTGGGCTTTAAGTGCTGCTGGAACTCCTCAAACACCGCACACTGCCTCATGATCTTTCGTTCAAACAACTAATCAGCATCAGTTGCAGGACTAACATTTGTCAGTTATGAAGACATTGTAGTGCGTAGGGGACAGAGGCAACAGTGGGCCCACTCTTGGCCTTGAGGGGAAACACTGAGATATACTGCTTGGTATTCCTTGCAGCACATGGATTAATAAATATTAAATGAATGAATAAATGAAAATTTTAAAGCAAAATTTAGTGAAGCTGACGGTGGTTTATTCAAAATAGTGCATAATTTAAACAGCTCTTATTTCTAGTTCAATTGAAAATCCTATTAGCAAGTGTTGGTAAGTGCCTGACATATTTATTTATTGATAGACTGTACTGTTGGTATTTTAGAACATTGCTGAGTAGGATTAATTCTCACCCCACAGATAATTTGGTAGATACCCCATGCCTATAACTACTTTCCTAAGAGGCCTAAAAAATGCCTCTCTGTGTTCTTATAAGGGGAACAGAATTGACTCCTGATACCAGCACAGTCTGAGCTCGTTTGAAGGGGAGGGGAAGGGAGGGGGACGGAGGGGCTGATGGACACAGGGCTGTGGTTACTGTGAGGCTGGCCAGCCTTGTACCTGCAATCTGTGTGGTCAAGTATAGACGTCCATAAATGTTAGATAAGATTTCTACTGTATTATTATTTTATGAATATGCTTTTAAGATGGCTAAAATACTTTTCCATCACTGTGCAGTCACGGAACAACACCCCAGTGAAGGAATCTGCTGATTTTTCTGCTTTTTCACATGAGGAGACTGAGTCCTAAGAGAAAAAGCGACTGGCTCACAGGGGACTGAGAGCAGAACGGCACAGGGACAGACGGCTTCTAACTCCCTGGAATGCCATCTTGTGCTCAGCTTCCTGGGGGACTTTCAGAATGACTTTCTTTTACAAAAGAAAAAAAAAAAATTTAAGTAAAAACACTTTTCAAAGTCTCAGAAGTACCTCCTCTCATTCACCTCTCTCTCTCCTTCAACCTTTTTATTTCACAAGACAGTATATTCACTTTTTAAAAACACTTAAGACTACCGAAAAACCATGAAATGCTGGTGACACCATTAGAATCCCTGAATGATCTGTCAAAAGTATCATTATGTGTTTTTATTTTAAGGGAGTTGGACTTAGCAGTCAAATTTTACTCCAGCCACAAGTATGGTCTTGACTTGATATATTCTAATTCATACTAATATTGTAAAGATCTATATTATTGCTTTGCTCATTATAATTAATGAAAATGCTCTTTGGTAGTTATTAAAATCTGTCAGGTCACATTAATCTACATTTCAAAAAGTAACTTGGGAGAAGGAACTATAAATGCATTTTCCTTTTAACAGAGCTGTTGGAGTTTTCTGGGTAAAAGCGTATCTTACCGTGTTTGGTTTGGTTTTGATTTTTAAACCAGAGACAGACTTAAGGAATACGTTTGCAGCTTAAAGATGTACTTTTTATTGTTATTTGTCAAAATAAGGAAAGCTAGGGTTAACTAGTAGGACTTCAGAAATAAAGGGATTTTAAATCATCTTTCCAAAGCCCTTAAGCCTTCCAAATTAATTACAAATTCAAAATACGTTCGGGAGGGGGGGCAGCTACAGTTGAAATCCCACAGGTCTCTCCTTCTCTCCTTTTCACTTTTCCAGGAATCCTGTGAATTCATTCTGTGTATAGATTTCTGCCAAGTTCTGTGTTTCTCTTTAAATTTTTATTACAACTTCTTCCATTACTGCTGGTTTTTAGGTCATGGCCCAGTCAGGTTATTTACCAGCAGACTCTCAACTTTAACTCAATTCTTTTGCTTCTGTGGGCTTTTCTGGCCATCATTGTGGCATGCTTCTAGATGACTTATAATCAAATGAGTTCCACGGTAAATACTGATATCACATCTTTGTTCAGAATGCCCAGGGCTCCCTGCTTTCCTCATGCCTGTTTTTGTCAAATTAATTTTGACATTTCCCCAGATAATGGATAGCTCACTGAATTTCAAATGGGATACTTTGTGGGGCAAGAATTCACAAGGCATTTCAGTCAAGGCTTTCTGAAAATAGGGGAATAAAAGCAGTCGAATGAACACTATTATAAAGAGGAAATTTGGTTGATGATGATGATAGGTTACAGGAGGGGAGAAAAATAAAACAAAAGCAACTCAGATTCATCAGAGCCACATACAACTTGCTAGGGTGGGAGAGCCAGAAACATCCTGTCTGTCTCTCACTCCCTGCTTGCCTCCCACTACCAAGTCCTGTTATGCATAAAACATCATGCCTTTCCTTCCTATTCCCATTGACGTGTCCTGGTTCAAGCATCCATCATCTGCATAGGTTGTTACCAGTCTGTCTACATGTGAACTCCTCCAAGGAATTACGGTACTTCAAATATGAGCCAGTCTTTCTACTGAAATGAAATGTCTGCCTATATATACCTTAAAAAATTTTTTTTTGATTTATTTATTTGACAGAGAGAGATCACAAGTAGGCAGAGAGGCAGGCAGAGAGAGAGAGAAGGATGCAGGCTCCCTGCTGAGCAGAGAGCCCGATGCGGGGCTTGATCCCAGGATGGGATCCTAGGATCAGGTCCTAAGATCATGACCTGAGCCGAAGGCAGGGGCTTTAACCCACTGAGCCACCCAGGCGCCCCTACACACATTCTATTCATGGGTCTTAACACTGTATTTTGCAACTCCATCCACCAATTACTATCATCAAATATTTAAATTTGATATCATACTCTTGCCTAAGTGTCAGGATCCACTACCATGTTGATTTTCTAGAATCAACATGCTGCCCACCCCACCCCACCCCGCCTTAAACTGGTGCACCCAGAACCGTGGGTGGCTTTACTGATAATGAGCAGGAGAAGCCTAGTACTTCCTTTGTTCTGGACACATAGGTATGAATGCAACCTAGACTTGCATTAACTTTTTGACATTATTATTACATGCTTGATTCATACTAAGTTTAATTAGGCCAATACCTAGCCTTTTCACATGATCAGTCATTAGCCTCAGCTCTTACAATCTGTACTTAGGCAGCATATATTTGTGAATTAGGGAGCAGGAGCTTACTTTAATTCATATTGATTTTTGTCTCCTCTAGGAATTGATTTCTAGCTGTTGTTCCAGTCTTGGTAAGATCAATTGCCCAGATAAGTATCCTCTCACTAGGTCCACATTTCTTCATTCTGTAACTAAATGTCATCTTTTTCACACTGTTTGCTAAAATCAAAACACGCAAAAATGTGTCAACTACACTTCAATTAAAAAAACACAAAAATGCCCATGGCTTTCCCCTGTTCTGCCATTATAATCACCTCCATTTAAAAAAAAAAAAGAAAAAGGTAATGTACTCAGTTTGACATGACTTATTTTTATTGAACTTGCATTGGCTCCTGATGACCTTTCCTTTTTTAACATTCACAAACCATCAGCTTAAAAATCTCATTCTGTAATATTCCTGGAGATTAATACTCTAGGGACAATGTCTCCATTTATCAGAATTCAGTCTATGTCCAACTTCTACTCTAACCCTACACCTTCTGGAAAACTGTTATATTTGTCCCTCTACAATTCTGGAACTTGTCCTGGCCCCCATATCACCTCCAGATTCCCCACTGTGGTTCCAGGAGCAAATCACATGTCCTCTGAATACCCTGGTTGACACATAATCCTTCTAGTTAAGAAGTTTAAACTCATTTGGAATAACGACATGCCTTTCTACACTAGTTTTATGCAGCATGGGCTTCTATGGCTCTCTCTCCTAGGGCTTGAACACAACCAATCTAAAATAAATAAATAAATAAAAATTAAAGGAAAAAAGACAAAAGAAATATAGAAGCTGATAAGTTCTTTCCCCCTCTGTTTTCTTGTACCATTAAATAGTCTTCCTCAAGTTTTAGATTACTGCTTCAAAATCTAACACAACTCTAAAGTCAATCCTTCTCTCTTTCACTCACCAAGCTAAGCAATTTTTCCACAAGCTTCCATTCAACACATTCACTCCGGACTTCACTTTTATTCTTAACTTTTAGTAATAGTGGACAAAATAAGATTGGGATATTCCAGAGGATTATGAGCACGGAATGATAATTTTGTTAACTCTGAGTTAAACTGGTCGTAGCTGGTCTGGTCCAGCTGGAGCAAAAGCCCAGTCATTTATGACTGTTTCTCTGGGAAAATACATTCTGCATTCCAAAGAAGTGACTCAGAAAGAAATCTCTGACTGAGACTTTGCACGCTGGCCTATTTTTGCTCCTACCCTCCAATCCTAACAAATCAACAAATGTAGCTTCTGAATCAGCCACATAAAGCAAACGAGTAGGTCCCCTTCTCTCTATATTCAGGCAAAGTATACGTTCCCTCACTTTTTGCTCCTGAATGCATGAAATGCTCTCAAAGTTGAAATGCCAGGTGAATTCCTACCATAGCAAATGGGCCAATTCAGCTATTCTTACTAGCCTATCTTTGGTCTCTTTTCTTCTTTTGAGAGTTCTTTTGCCAAATCCATGTTCCTTTGTTTGGTTTCCTTATTTGGGTGAGTTCCTTTTCTCTTTTAGTTTGGTGAACTTAGTGCCAAAACCTACAAAACAAAGCCATCCTATTTCTTTGTAGAAGACTCAAGAGTACAAAGCCAAGTAAAGAAATGTTTTATTCCCAGTCTTCCAGGTCCTGAAGATCCTGGGATCTTGAGGCAGACCTTGGGACTCTGGTTGGGTTTCTGAGATTAGCCAGAAAGACCCTGACTGCCAGTCTCCCTCAACAGCCCCAGCACCAATTCATTTACCTCAGGGCCAGTTAAGCCAGAAATAACCAAAATGAAGTCTGGATTTCTCGGGGAGGCGAGATGGAGATTAAAACAGACCCCGGAAGCCATTTTGAAATAAAACTTGACCGATCAGGGGTGCCTGGGTGGCTCAGTCGTTAAGCGTCTGCCTTTGGCTCAGGTCATGATCCCAGTATTCTGGGATCAAGCCCCGAGTCAGGCTCCCTGCTCAGTGCGAAGCCTGCTTCTCTCTCTCCCACTCTTCCAGCCTGTGTTCCCTCTCTTGCTCTGTCTGTCTCAGTCAAATCAATAAATAAAATCTTAAAAACAAACAAACAAACAAAAAACTTGACCAAACACTTTGAAACAAAGCCTGAAAACAAAACTATGCAGACCTCTGGGCAGGTGGCTCTGATCATTCTTTCATACCTTTCACACTCAGGGCAAAGAAGTAAGGTTGACATTCACGTTATTCTATAGGTCACTTTCAGGCCATTAATCCCCAGTATTCTTGGGATAAAAGCAGCTCCTCTTCGGTCCATGCAAGTTGCGTAAACCCTCAGAGCTTCCCAGAGTCTATCATCTCCTACCTGCTAGCTGCTGCTCCTGGTCCACCGAAAATCTGGCCCCTGATTCCCATTTCCCTCCCCATTCCATGTTTTCCCTCATCCAGAAGGACATCTGCATCCACAGACATGACTGGCCCCTCAGTAACTTGACCCTAGTGATGCTCTCCCTTTCACGCACTAACTTCCATGGTCTCCCCCTGGACCTTGTCATCACTTGAAAAATTCTCTTTCCAAAACCACTTACTCAGGTGTCCCCCTTTCTGACCATAACTAACATCTCCTCCTCGATTCACAATGCCCTCAGAGGCACTGTGACTACAGATCTACAATCTGTAGATGCGCGTTTCCTTCCCTACCCTCCCTTCCTTTTGAAAGGTTACATTTCCCAGACTCGTCATTTCATCAGTATTACCAGTGTTCTGCACTTTCCATCTTGACCATCTAGCAAAGCCCCAACTCGGGCAGAAGCCTGCCGTCTGCTTTCTGGGTGTCTGAGCGACCTGCAGAATCCACAGCAAGCAGGCTGGGATTGCTGGAATGCAGGCTCACCAGCCCCACATGGGCCCTCACCACCGCCCAGGCATCCTCATCCTCGTACTTTTCCTGCTTTCTGGGCCAGTGTGGTCTTCCGCTCCTCCGGCTCTCCAGGACTGCTTCAAAGCACCACCTGCCCCCCCTCCCCCGCCACCCGAACATTCTGTTCTCTTCACTCTCAGCGGCTGAAAGTGGAAGCTGTTGGATAAGAACTCCCTCTGCTTCTCTCCAACAAAGCCCTAAACCAGCAGCATCCAGCGGCTGCTCCCCTATCTTTAGAGACACTGCTCCTCCCATCTAATGGGGACCCTCCACATCTATAAACCATTCCACAGCTCATCTCAAAGCCACTCCTTCCTCATCAATATTTAAATCTGTTCAGGGTTCCATCTGACAGGAGGTTATCTTCTCTGGTTCTCAGTCTCCTCCACTTCCTTCTCTCTCACCCTCCATCCCTTCAAAGTCAGACTCCCGGAAAGAGAGTTCAGGATTTCCTTTTTTTTTTTTTTCCTCCTCCTTGTTCCATAATCCACTCCAAACTGGATTAGAGGGGCATCCCCACCACTCCCCAGAAACAGCTCTATATAAGGACACCAGTGACCCTAATACTTTTCCAGTATACGTTTAACTCACTGGTTCTTAAATGAGGGCAATTTTGTCCTCAGGGGACATTTAACAATGTCTGGGCATATACAGTTGTCACAGCTGGGGACAAGGACCTTTGCATCCCATGGGCCAGGGTCAGTGATGCTGCTAAACATCCTACAGTACACAGGACAGCCCCCACAAGAGAAATCCAACCCAAGATGTCAGTGGTGCTGAGGCTGAGGAATCTGCTGAGTCCCTATACAACGCCCAAAACTACTCACCACGTCATCTGCATCTCAGCTTCTATCCTGCCATCCTTCAGGTTTCTCTCCCACCTCTCCAGTCGTCTCCTTTGACAGCCACCCACTGATCCCTGAGTCACTAGCCCTCCTTTCTTAGAGATTTGAGCCCTGCCTCATCGTCAACCTCTCCAAGACATTTCTTCTGACATAATTCTTGGGGATTTCCACCTCCACTCTCCCAGCATCCTGTCCCTGCAACTCTACCCTGCCCCAGCCCCTCATTCCAATGCTCAGTATCCCACACCTTGTCTGTCCTGGTTACTGTAATTCCTCCCTTAGTCAGAAAGATCCTGACTCTCCAGTCATATTTTTCCTGTTCACTCTCTCCAATACCCCAAGTGCAAAAATTATCAAACCCCACTAAGGTCTAACTGTCCTGATCCTGCTCATGTCCCTGGTGCTCTACTCTCTTGCAAACACCCTAAAACTCTCTTAGCCCTGTCTTGCTTCACTGAACTGGCTTGAAGAAACCCCCATATTGCCTAAATCAAACTTGTTGTCTAAGGTACTGTTCCCCAAAGCCGGACCTGAATGGGAAAAGCACATGCCTGCCATGACAACAAACCCCAGGTGGGTTCTCCTAGTGCTTCCAGGAAATCATACTGCATTTCCCAGAGCTTCCACTCTCTGATGACTGTTTCATACCTTCTCCTCTCTCTTTAGGTCTCTTACACTCTTCTTCCTTCCTCAATGTTAGTTAATGTCTTGCTTCTCGTTTCACTGCTAAACAAGAAGCAATCAAGAAAATACTTCAGGGGCACCTGCGTGGCTCAGTCATTATGCCTCTGCCTTCAGCTTAAGTCATGATCCCAGTGTCCTGGGATTAAGCCCCGCATTGGGCTCCCTGCTTGGTGGGAAGCCTGCTTCTCCCTCACCTACTACCCCTGCTTGTGTTCCCTCTCTCACTGCATCTCTGTCAAATAAGTAAATAAAATCTTTTAAAAAAAAGGGGGGGTGTGGGTGGCGCCTGGGTGGCTCAGTCGTTAAGCATCTGCCTTTGGCTCAGGTTATGATCCTGGGGTCCTGGAATCGAGCCCCGCATCAGGCACACTGCTCAGTGGGGAGCGGTCCCAATATACTGGTTTTCCTCTTGTAAAAATAAACTGTCTCTGCAGCCATAGGGGGTGTCCAACCTCTCCACTTATGGACCAGATTCCATTCCTTTCTTTTCTTCTCAAGGATGTCATTCCAAAAATCCTTCCTTCTCGCTCCCGCATCATCCTGTTTTCCCTCCCTACTGGATTAATTTCCATCACCTTACGAACAGAAACTCCTGCCTTTTTTTTTTTTCTGTACACAGCTGGTACAGACTTGGGGGTGGAACAGCACATTGACAGACGGACAGACTGTCCGCCCAGCGGGGCATACCAGGCAGTTCTCTGGGGCCTATAATGCTTGCTTGGTGGACATGCTGGTGGGGCAGGGGATCTTATCCTGGGCTCCCTGGCCCGAGGTCCTGGGCAGCAAGGGCAGCAGCACCAGGCTCAGCTCACATCCTTCAGGGCGGGGGCGGCACACTGGGGCAGGATGGGGACTTCTGGGGCACATGAGAGTTGTAGTACTTCCGCAGCATCGGTTCCGCCTGCTTCTGTGTCAGCGGCTGTGTGAGCTTCCGGAAGTCGGTGCTCAGATATTTGCTGCATAGCACAGAGCCCATCGGGCCACTGGGTAGGTGGGAACGGTGCAGTAAGCGGAAGTCACCACAGGGAAATCTGAGGTCTGGGGGCCAGCCACTTACTGCCACTCGCCCTGGCAGGGGACACGCACCACCATCCTTGAGGGCCACCTTCATGAGCTGGTGATAGGACTCCTTGAAGAGAGTCTTGGCAGAGCCCAGGGGATCTGCAGAAATCAGTGATGATGACATCAAAGGCATCCTTGTTCTGTTTCATGAACTCAAAACCATCGCCCACGTGTAGGGTCAGCTTGGGGCCGTAGCCACCTAAGCTATGCCTGGCAGGAACTTCCTAGAGACCTGAACAGTATCCTTGTCAGTCTCCCACTGGATCACAGGCTGACTCCACGGAGGAATGCTTCACCCCCTCCTGCAGGTCACCCCCATCTCCAGCCCCAATGAGCAGCACCTGGCAGGGGATGGGGCGGCTACAGAGGGGCAAGTTGGCTATTGGCTCCCGGGAGAATCAGCCCCCTCCGTGCACTGGGGGACGCCGTGCAACACTAGCACGTTGCCACAGTGCTCACTGCAGAAGACAAGGAGAATCCAGGGCAGGCTGCAAGGCAGGAGGAGAAGGGCAGCAGGAAGGGACCAGCTCCGCCCACTGCCCATGCTACAGCCTAACCTGGCCAGGGGTAGGGGCAATTCCTGTCATCTTCAGACTAAATTAAAAAACTTCTCTTCATCCTCATACATAACAACACCTTGCTCTGCATTCATGTTCAGAAAAGAAAAAAATAACTGGACATGTTATCTAAATGCTGTGTATCCCATTCTTCTTCTCCCCTACTGTCTTCAGTCCTCTCTAGTTTTGTATCCCACTGCTCAGCTCAGACTTCTCTTGTCAAGGCTTCCACACTACTAAATCCAACTTCCCATCCCTCCCAGCAGATCTGGTCATTCCCTCCAACTTGAAACCTTCTTTGGCTCCCAGGACTCTCCTCATTTTCCTCCAACCTCGCTGCTCCTCCTTCTCAGCCTCCTCTGTGGATCTGTCCTCAGGTCCCCTGACTTGTGAACACTGGAGTCCCCAGGGCTCTGTCCAGGGTCTCTTCATCTCACCCCTTGCTGGCCTCAGTCCATGGAACAGATTCAAAACACCACCCGTGTGCGGACAACCCCCACATCTCTGGCTAGACTGCTCTAACTCCACATCTGTATATTTTACAGCATAGCGACATCTCCGCATGGATGTCTCAAACTTCACGCGCTGAAAACAGAATTTTTATTTTCCTCTGCGTATCCTCCCCTCAAACAGCTCCTTCCATAGTCCCCCAGGGTCAAAAACCTTGAGTCATCTTTGACTGCTCTTTCTTGCACACCTCAGGTCTGATCTGTCAACAGATCCTATTGATTCCACCTTCGAAACATACGAGAATTGGAGCATGTCTCACTAACACCAGAATTGGCACTCAGGACCAAGCCACCGCCACCTCTCACTTGGGTTCCTGAGAAGTCCAAGCGGTCTCCCTGCGTCTGCTCCTACGCTTCTGTAATCTATTCCCAATACAGCCAAAGTGATCCTGTCAAAACACAGGGCAGGGCAGTCAAATCATTCCTCTGCTCAAAAGCCCCCAGTTTATCCCCCAAAGGCTTACCCTTAATTGATTTCCCAACTCATTCAGAATCAAACCAAAGTGTTCACAAGGGCCTATGAAGCCCCACTATCTATTGTCTTCACCGCATTTCATTCTGCTCATCACACTGGCCTCCTTCCATTTCCTCAAACATATCTCAAACTCCTACCTCCAGACGTTTGTCTATGCTACTCCTTCTGCCTGGAACACCCTCCATCTAGAGTTCCAAATAGTTTTTTGTAGCACCCCTGCTTTCAGGTCTTTTCACCTGTCCCCTTCTGCACACCCCTTTCTGAGACATGCCATGACCATTCCATTTAAAGCCACAGCCAGCCCCCGCCCCGAACACATACGTGTTAATTCTTCCTTTACCCTTCTCTAAAGGACTTAGCATGTCCTAAGATCTTATTTATTTCGTTCTTTTTGTCTCCCCCACCAAAACGTAAGCTCCAGAAGTACAGGGATATTTTTTCTACTGTTCACTCTAGTGCCTCAAAGAGCAGAGTAATATTTTAACTCTCGGGGATCGTATATATTTCCATCTAGTTAAAGACAAGCAAACGTCAATTTCAGGAAATCAACAATATTTTCTGCAAAGTAGTATCTCCCCTCAGAAAGGGAGCCCAGTTACACAAAATCCCAAGCAAGGATAATGACTCTTCAGACCTCTTTTCTGCATAGACACAAGTGTGGAATAAAGGGGACCCCCTCTCCCTCCACTCTGATCCTCCTCTTCCTAAGTCTCTGTCTCGACTTAGTCTTTCTAAATCCTGTAGTTTCTCATCATCTTCCCTGGTTTATCCTATTATGGCCCTAATACTCTTTGGCGAGCCTAAGCTCTTACTATTTACTGCAAATTTGGCTGAAGCTAAACTAAGGAAAACAGCATCAACTGGCATGAAACCAGAGGTGGTTAGTCTTCCTGCCTCTAAAAGCCAGGAGACTTAGACATAAAGCCCAAGTTCTGGAAAGGATGGAAAGAGGGATCTTATTAGCGAGACTCAGGTCATAAAATATAATTCTTTAGCCTTTCCTTTCCTTCCATGTGCTTTTGTGTTGACGTCAGCCTGGTTTCCATCCAGCTAGCTACAAGCAGCTTCCCCACTGCTCCCCTGGAGTTCTTCCGCACACCCCATTCCTCCTGTGCACCCAGGTTCCTGGGTCAGTACCAAGAGAGTCAGGGTCTCTGAAAAGAGCCCTATCACTCAACCTTTCCCTACTCTTCCTGCACTCCTCAGGGCTTGGAATGAACCTGGGCTCCTCTGAGCCGGTCATGACTGATGAGCACCTGGCCTCAGGTCACCTTTGCTCTTAAGCAGACCTGAGAGTGAGTGCACCAGAGGAAGCCTGGGTTGCCCTCCATCGGCAGGATACCACACTGCAGAAAAGCCTGTACCTGCTCCACTACTGTGTTGGTGGCTCCCCAGCCTCGGTTCTAACTGAACTGCCTCGTTCTGCAGCCTCCGCTTCAAAGTCTGAACTCAGCAAGGTTATCTGGGTATCTGATATCCAGTCCCCAGACACCCTTGGGCCAAATCCCTTCTCCACAATCCAATCCTTGTCCTCATGAACCCTGCGTGTCTTCAGAGCCCACATCCCTAAATGATGGCCACCCACCACAGGGTTCCAGAGCATCTGGCTAGGTCACCGTTTCCTTCACTAGATACCCCTTGAACCAACTGCTTTAAAAACTACAATAGAATTAATTATGGTTCATCAGCACAAGGGAACAGAAGTTAGAGATAACAATAATGTCAGAAAGAAAAAAAAATAGCATAGAGCCATACACCATAAACCTTCACCGTAGTCTGTGTCCGTCCTATCTCAAAACACCTGGAAAAACAACAGCGTGGGACACCATTCAGAATAAAATATTAAGTTAATTAAGCAGATTACAAGCAGATTTTCACTGTGCTTAAACAAAGAACCAGGATGGAACTGGTCACAGCTCCAGCTACCACAACAAGGTCACCCAGTTACTCTCTGTGGAGCCAACATCTCACCAGGCCCCGTTCACCGGGAGCCCCGTCCACACGTCCACGCCGCCTCAGGTGGGGCTGTGTCCAGCTGGAAGGTGTCTCCAGCTCCTCACAAGCAAGAACACAGGCACCCAACGTCCATCTCAGCTTGCCCCTGGGCAGTTCAGAGAGTCGGGCCCAGCCACGGGGGCCCCACCGAGAACCGGCCACGCGGGGGCTTTCCAGCCGCGTTTATCCCTGATTTACGCAGTCCTGACAGCAAGCCCGGCTGGGCCTGACGCATCACCACAGACACCTGAGCTGGGAAGGACAACTTTCCCGTTGCTTATCGTGCTGGGAATCAACCAGCATGGCTGGCGCGGGCCTGATATCAAACAAAAGAAAAACAGAAGTCCTGAAGGATACAAACCAATAATGATAAGCGTTTTATTCTCCCCATTGGCCAAACTGTATAAATACACTCCGCTAAAAACACGAGGCTCTTGATCCTTCTAAAATCTGAACTAGCTGAGAATAAAGCCTGGGTAAATACTGTCTACGCCTTGCTGTGTTTCCGTTCACCTCAGCACACGGCAGCTGCTGCTTCCAGATGCCAGATGGAGAAAAAAACAGAGCGCTGATACCACGGCTCCTTTTCTTCTTCTCCCTCTTCTCTCTGCTTGCAGTTTCGCTTTCTGCCACGCTCCCTCTACTCCTGGGTTTGTGCAGGTGCCCCTGGTTCGGATCTGAATGTTTGGTTTGGACCCACGTACCTGGTTTTGTCCTGGCATCCGCCCAATCCACCTGCCTACACATGAGAGCCACTGGTTTTTATGGATGCTGTCGCTTTCTGCCTCCAAAAAAAGGCTTCCCTTGCATGTCGTGCCTGAGTCCCTCGGGTACTCTGTTCTCAAGGCGCCTTACGCGCCTCCTGTTTGTTTACCAGGGAGGCAGCAGTTTGGGAAAGATCTGTGTAGGAGGTAACTGAGGCAGGAGCCACGGTGATGTGGGGAGGAAACGCAAGCGGCTGTGGATGCGGTCCCTGCCGACGGGGGCATGCAACGAGCATCAGAGGTGCAGATGTCTAAAAAGCGTAAGAAAATCAGGGACTCCTTTCTAAACACAGTATGAACTCGCAACTAGAGAAAGATAATAACCGGATCCAGAAATCTTGTCTCAACCGCACATCTAAGAAAACTATGCTTCACCAAGTTTAATTCTGCTCCTGTGGTCTCAAGAAAGGGCTCTAGATTTCGTTGAGGTGTGACAATGAGAAAGAAAAATATGGGGAGTTAGCCTAAAAATCCCCTTTCAGCTTGGTGTTCTCAGACCTATCGTTAAGAGAAATCTCTTAAAACATCAGTGTATCCTGTGATCCTCAAGTTCTACCCCTCATCATCCTTAGACTCACCAGCCTTCACCCCTTGCAAAGGAAAACGAGGTGATCAAAAAGCTGACACTGAAGGTAGAAGAACATTACCAGTGTGATTACCAGTGTAGACTACCTGTTGCAAAGACCTCGCTGAGGCAGGCCAATCTCAAACCTCCTCAGACACTAAAATCTGTTCTTGAGAAAAATACTTTTATTTTCACACAGGGAATCAGTGCGAACCGTATAGGTGCTTGCCAAGCACATCAGCACTCTACTGCACACAGCTCTTTGTAGATTAGAAATAGTGCTTGAAGAGTATCCACGTGCAGCAGTTAAAAAATAAAACAAAAAAGGGCCAGCTCTGGGAGTCTGTATCAATTTCATATTCAAATGGGAAATATCTGCATCAATTCTGCTTTGGGGTTCTCACTGTAGAAGTTAGGGGAAAAAAACCACAAAACTGCCCTGCTACTTTAACTAAGATACAGGATACACTGGTGGGCATTCGCAATTTTCCTTCACTGGAAATCTCATTGAATGTAACAGGGAAGTCATTGAATACGTGGTCTTTCTATTATAGCCAAGTGATTTTCACAGTAGGCAATCTGCTAGTACGCCACAGGAGTCCCACACTGTGAAATAAAATGGCATTGCAGATACAGTTTCATATGCAATACCTTTTCAGTCCAGAGCACTGCCTAGTTTCCTTACTCTTGGCTGAATTTAGTAAGTAATCCATAAAGAATGAGTGAGAAGAAGAAAAGCACATAATGAGTTCTCTTTTTTTTTTTTTTTTTGTCTTTATCAATAATACAATTGTGCTCTGCCAATTACTGGTGTAGCAACTGTATGTCACACTTTGAAAATACCAAAAAAGCCTTTTGCCTTGCTGAAGTGGTAGACAAGCCATTTGCAGCAAGGGGCAAAAATAAGTAAATCTAGGTGGATCCTGGCGTGTTTTTCCTACACACCTGGTTTAGTAATACGGTACATGAGTCAGAGAAACACTTCTTCCATCCCTCTCTTCAAACGAGCCTAATATAAAATCTATTTGCTAAGGACATTCTGCACGTGGCATCCTATGTGCTTAATTTTCTTTAAACAAGGCATTAATAAAATCACAGTAGCAGCTAATAAGATTTTTAATTCATTGAGGGTGAGAACCATGGCTAATCTTTAATGAGCCTAATTTAGTGAGCGCAGTTAGTTCCCCCGTTGGTAGGAACAACCAACAATACAGTCCCAGACCTACGAGATACATCTATAAAGGTCGTATGACTGACGGCTGCATAGTGCAATGGGAATTAGACTGGGCAATGTACCTGCATGTGCTCAAGGGAGACTGGTTTCCAGAGTCACTAATGGCAGAATCTAACGGCAAAGCTACCTGTGAATGGAGGAGGAGTTCTGGAAGGAACGATGCTACTTTACTGCGGAAAGTACAAAACAGTATAAAGAATAAGTCTACAGAGCAGGACACCAAGACACTGTAGTTCAGGAACCCGTTCCCCAGAGAACCAGAGCTTTAAATGCACAGCTCTGCCACTGAGACCTGTGCCACATCTAGAGGCACTGAGGCCAAGATTTCATGAAAAACCTTCTGCATTTGGTGAGAATGGAAGAGGTAGTAATAGTACTTACAAACTCTGGGGTTCGGAAATCAGGCTGACTTTCAAGTGCTCCAAAACTGGAGACAGCTGTCTGTTCAATGTTGTCCAACCCTAGAAATAAACAAACAAAGCAAGCATGACTTTCACTGGCTCATAATACTTTCCTGCTTGTGAATCACCAGCAGGTGTAACAACTGTATCAGCACTTGTGGCACACCTCCCAGGTATGGGACTCAACACTCTCAGCTATCAGGGCCACTCAGAATCTTTAAGAGCTCTTCCGTCTCCTGGACAATGCCATGCTTATAGGATACTCCATCTTAAAATGCTCCAGGCTAGATCAACTACAGAAAATCACTTTGTTTCCACTTGGAAGGACACAGCAACTGAATGTTGTAAAACTCTAGCTAAGGAACATTTTAGCCTATAATGTTCTCTCTTCAACTATATCTCAGAGAACGGATGTGGAGTCATTTGGGGTAGTAATTTTCTGTGTTAAAATCTGTTGACTAGCACTATCCGGTAGAAATATACTGGGTGCCAAATAAAACTTTCTAGTAGGTACATTTTGAAAATGAAAAACAAACAGGTAAAATTAATTTAGTAATATATTTAATTTGACATACCCAGATCATCTGAACATGTATTCAACATAAAAAATTATTAACGAAATAGTTTACTTTTTTTTTATCCTAAGCCTTAGAAAGCCAATATGTATGTTATAGTCACTATACATTTCAATTTGGACCAGCTACATTTCAACAGCTTAATAGCCACATGTGACTGGGGGTCACTGTGTTTCACAGCAGTGTGGGAGGTGAAAAGGAACCAAATCCACAGGCTGGTTTGTTCTGCAAACACCACTCTCACCGTGCCCACAAGTTCCTGATATGAATAAAAGGAACTGGTCCAGATCAAAAGATAAGAGAGAAAACAAGACAAAACAACCATTTGCAGTGTGTGCTTCCAGACTGGATCTGGGCTTGAACAAACCAGATGTAGAAGACTTAAAAGCAAACTGGGGAAATCTGAATATTGATTAAGCATTGGATCATATTAAGGAGTTATAAATATTGATAAAGGTAACAACATCATTTGGACTGTGTGTGGGGAAAATGTTCTTAATTAAATGAACTTAAATATTTAAATGTTACATGCATATTTAAATAAATTTAAATATTCTAATTTATCAACAGGTCTAGCCTCTTCAATAAATCGATGATATGAAAAAGGCAGAGATTGAAAGAGCCTAAGGAACATATCTCCCATATGTGTTTTCTTCCCCATACCATCAATTACCTGAATTCTGACACTATCCACCTGAAGCGAGCATCAGACCATGGGTTACGGGCTTGGCCCCACAAGACAGGCCCCAGCAAGTCCCGGCTGTCACTTGAGCTTCTGACTGACTGGCTGTGAATCAAAGGTTCCCACCACCCTCTCCTTGGGTTCAATTAATTTGCTAGAGTGGCTCACAGAACTCAGAGGAACGTTTACTTACAGTTATCAGTTTATTATAAAGGATACAGATGAATAACGAGAAGAAGAGGGTCAAAGGCAAGGTATGCGAGAAGAGGCACAGGGCTTAGATGCCCTCTCTTCATGAAGGCGCCACTCTCCCCACACCTGCACAAGCTCACCAACCTGAAGCTCTCCAACCCCACCCTCCAGGTTTCTACATAAGCTTCCTTACTTAGACAGGATTGATTGATCACAGGCCACTGGTAACTGTTTCAATCTTCCTTCCCACCTCCTTAGAAGTCAGAGGGCAGGACTGAAAGGTTCAGCCCTCTAATCTCCCTGTGGGTTTCCATTGCAACCAGCCCCTCACCCTGGGGTTACCCAGGGGCTTTCCAGAAGTCCCCTCATCAACATAACAAAATGCACCTTTCTCTATCTCCTCATTTAGGAAGTTACCAGAGTTGCAGGAGCTCCTGCCTGGAACTGAGGAAGATCGAACATATTTCTTATTATAAAATCACAATATCACAATCACCATTAGCAGTATATGGTATCTGCATCCCAACTTGGACCAACCAGCTTTTTTAAAGGACATATGTATCAAAAATAGAAAGGCTGAGCATGGAATAAGCATTAAATTGTGTTAAGAAATTACTTTTAATTTTATTAAGTGTGATGTTATCTTGGCTTTGTCATACCTTTTAAAAAAGTATTCTAATTTTTAAAGAATCCATTAGAGGCTTTTGGAAAGGAAAAGGCTGAGTCCCCATCAATCCAGAAAAAAATTCCCTTCAATGGTCCAAAAGAAAGCTTATTGGGGAGATGGATTAAAAGTGGCTATTCAACAAAACCAAAATGTCAGCCAACAATTCAGCTACCAAACTCTTAGTTTTGACACATCACTAAGAAACATCTCAATATCTATATTAGAGTTAAGATCTACTCAGAATCCTGTCCACTAAATTCAGATCACTGTACACCTATGAACCGAAAGGTTGTGCCAGTAGCCATGACAATACAAACAAGTGATTCTCACTCTAGAAAAACTGAGCTTCTCACAAGACCCCTAAATGTGAACCGAAGCAGAAACCAGAAATAGACATGGTGGGCCAAAGCTTACAGAACTGCAGCCAAAGCCAAAATTACGGGGCTTGCCTCCGAGTACCCCAGAGGAATGTGGCGATTACCGTGCAGCCTTCTACACTTAGAGAATAGTAACGTAAGAAACTGGTTTATTCCAACATCAGAACCATGGTTGTCCAAGATAATCACAATCTTGAAGGGTGCTTCTAGAACTTGCTAAAATGTGTTTATACTGGTGGCTATGACACTGCGTTGGAAATCGGTGATCTGCAACTTGGTTTACACTAGGAAGGAAAGACCTAACGTTTTTATATTTAGATATTAAAAATCAGGTATGTGGTATTTATGATACATTGTGTTGTGAGTTTTGTTTTGTTTTGTTTTGTTTTGTTTTGTTTTGGTAGAACCAGCAACTCACTGGAACATAATACTCAGATATTTCTAAAAATGAGTTTTGTGAATCAGATGAAGTGATCTGACTTTCGCATCTTATCTGGATTACTTCACAATTAGATGCCCAATTTAACTATGAGGAATCTGAGGTCAAAAGACAGGATAGAACTGCTGTTGAGTTTTTGGGGGTTTTTTGTCTTTGCTTTTTTAAGGAAAGACTTAAGAAAGTATGCATTTGCTGAAAGAGAAGAAACAAGATGTATTACCCAGATGTTTTATCAAATTAAAGACACCGACTGCAGCTTGAGAGGATTTGTGAGAGAAAATATAGAACTATTTATAGTTTTAGTTATTCTGTCGGTAATGGAAACTAATAGATTCACTGCTTAATGTCAACACAAAGGAGAAACTGTAAATTTGAGTGAATAAAAACAGAAATGGCCTTACTGAAACATCATCTAGGTAGAACAAAGCTGCAGCTGTTGCTCTCATGACCTACTGTAGTACTGAGAAGCAAATGATTTATGATGCTAATACGATCATTATACTTCCACTACCGAAGGGCTCCCGTTACTGTTTGATATTCTCATTTCTGGTAATCTAACACAGCTGAAAAAGTTCATTTCTCAGCAAAAGCAGTCAAAATCAAGGTGACGTTTTGAGGGCTTTTTATGAAAAACAGGGCAGAATGGGGGGAAAAAACCTTCTAATAAGGCAAAAATGTTAATTTTTTACCTTACATAAATCATTTTTCATTTACCATTTTGAAATGTATTTTTAGTATTGTCAACATGCCTCGCTTTACACAACGAAGTACCACTTTGAAAGGCTTCATGATAAGGTCATTTAATTTCAGCTGTTGGTACATAAAAGTATATTTTTGTGATCTCTGTGTTATCTGTTCATCAAAAAGTTGACTAGAGACCCGAAAAATAGTTATCGTAATATGATGACCAAACTTTGGCCTTTACCTATTGGTGGAATTTTTGTATGGATTTACAAAGAAAGCACAGGAAAGTCGGGTTCGACGAACATTCACTGCCCGGTTTTTATTTTACACAGTCATTTGTCATTAGGCCCTGGGGATACCAAGAAGAACCAGGCAAGCAAGTCTCCCTCTTCCTGAGAAAAAGAAACTGAGACATGATGAATGTTAATTTTAAGCTCATTAGTAAGTGCCAGGCTACAAAGACTTACAGAATACTGAAGAAATACTTTGGAAAGCACATATCTATCGATTTGGTTTATGTAGGTAAAAGTCAAACAATTGAGGTTTTGGGTCAAAAGAAACCCATTAAAATTCTACTTTTCCAAAATTTAATAATTAATCACATAACAATTAGTTAAAAGTAAAAGAAAAGCATGTTTTAAAAACTAGCAAGGTAGGGTACCTGGGTGGCTCAGTGGGTTAAAGCCTTCGGCTCAGGTCATGATCTCAGGGTCCTGGGATCGAACCCCACATCGGGCTCTCTGCGCAGCAGGGAGCCTGCTTCCCCGCCCCCGCCTACTTGTGATCTCTGTCAAATAAATAAATAAAATCTTAAAAAAAAAAAAAAGAGTCTTATTCTAAAAACAAACCAAAACACTATCAAGGTAGGTAGGTATAATAAGATTAAAGGAATCCAGTCATTGGTGGTATTAGTTCTGACTGACTTGCCAGAAAAAAAGGAAGGGGCCCAATATCTAGAGGCCTTGTCACTTTAATGGGTTCATAACAACACAGTGGAAAGCTCACCAGAGAGTTGCAATTCATATGCTTATTCATCTATCAATTAGAAGAAATGGAATAACTAACACTTATTTTCCGACCGTAAAATAGATCACCTCTAGAGCAAAGCAAATTTGAGACTTATTTAAAGTGAGTGATAAAAGGATCCATTATCTATAATTTTATAACTTAGCCAATCTATTATCCATCAGAAAACATAAAAAGACCTTTCAGGAAATTCATGAGTAAAAAAAAAAACCAAAGTGCCTGATAAGTAGTGCCCTAGCAATGAAAGTAATCAGAATTAAGCATTCACACTTTATCAAACAGCACCAGCATGGAAGTGGGTGGGTCCAACTGACGTATTTATTACAGGGATTGGTTGCCACTCCCATCCGAGTACTAACCAGGCCCGACCCTGCTTAGCTTCCGAGATCAGACGAGATCGAGATCGGCGCGTTCAGGGTGGTATGGCCGTAGGCTGATTGGTTGACACTGAAATGACCAGACTCCTAGTGACCGCATGAGAGACAGCAGGTAAAAATAGATGAACCTGGTGCAAAGGGCACTGGGCATGGATTAAAGGGATTGATGGAGTTCAAGTCCTGATTCTGCAACTTTAGCAGCATGATCCCAGGCAATAGCTTAGTCTCAGTTTATTTATCTGAAGCTGTTAATAAAATTACTTTCCCTTGTTATCTCACAGGGCTGTGTGAAGGGTACAAATGACAACTCAAAAGCATGTTGTAAAACAATACAGCACTATATAAATTAAGTTCATGTACACAGACCCAGCAATATGAAAAACTATAAACAGAAATTTCCTGAGTGTGTTATTTTATGCTTGGCACTTCTAAATTTCTGATCTTATTTAATACAATTTTTATCTTTGTTTTCAAAGATGATAAAAGTTTCAGGTTATCAGTTGCCTGAAGCCAACCACCAAAAGTGACACAATGAGAATCTGAATTTGTCCAATTCCAGAATTGGACATATTTTTGAATATATTGATTTGTCTCCTCAGCTGCTATGAATAATTCCAAGGGTTCCCCCTATTGCTAAATGTAAGTTGATAAGGAATCAAGATAGCATTGTACATACAAGTCAAATAAATATTAACCAACAACCCATCTTTTTTTTTTAGATTTTATTTATTTATTTGACACAGAGAGAGAGAGAGAGAGAGAGAGAGATCACAAGTAGGCAGAGACATGGGCAGAGATGGGGGGAAGCAGACTCCCCGCCAAGCAGAGAGCCTGATGTGGGGCTCGATCCCAGGACCCTGAAATCACGACCTGAGCTGAAGGCAGAGGCTTAACCCACTGAGCCACCCAGGGGCCCCTAACTAACAATCTATCTTGAAAATCAAATGACAGAACGGTATTCTAAATATACCAGCACCATTAGAAGAACTAATGGAAAACCCCCAGAAGATAAGTAAACAGATACAACATTCTGGCTAATGGTTAAAGACACGGAGCTAGGTAGGTAATAGGAGTACAAACATCAAGATAAAAAAGTACAGAAACTGCCTTTAGGAACGTCATGACCCAGTGAACTTTTGTACAAGTAAAGAGGTATCAGAAGGGCTCCTGGGTGGCTCAGTGGGGTGAGGCCTCTGCCTTCAGCTTGGGTTGTGATCCTAGGGTCCTGGGAAGGAGCCCCGCATTGGGCTCTCTGCTTGGTGGGGAGCCTGCTTCTCCCTTTCTCTTTGCCTGCCTCTCTGCCTACTTGTGATCTGTCAAATTAAAAAAAAAAAAAAAAAAAAAAAAGAGGTATCAGAGGAATGGCCCATTCACCTTGGAAACAAGGATGTATTCGAATATCCAGATTGGGGAGGATGTCTAATGATTTGCCAGGCAGTCCTGCACCTGAAACTCTTCTCCCCTTTGACCAAAAGTCTCTGAAAACTGGTCTCAGCATTCACTGGATATTTGACCTGAATGCTAGCACCCACCCATCACAATTCTTAAAGTAAGTGCACACTTGGGCTGCCATTTCCTACCACTTCACACTTCCCAGGTATTACGTGGGTCCACTCAGTCTCGCTACCCACATCTTTTACAAGTGAGCCTTCCCGACAGGGCCTGCATCACCATGTGGTAGGTGTATTTGGTCCTCAGGTTCCAGTATCTCTCTCTCTGGCCTTGGTTTAACAGGACCTATTGTATTTTGGTGACAATTAAGTAGGGGGAAATCTATTTCTCATATTATCCATAGCCTGTAAGCCTGCAGATTATAGACCCTGTCATATTAAATGAGATTCTAAAATGAGGCCAAAGAGTCATCATAAATGAAAAGAAAGTTAAAAATGAAACATAAAACACAAAGACACGACAGTTTCTTTCAAGGCTGAGATGGCTGTGTTTTACCACTCAGGGCCGTGGACTTGAATTGTAAGACCTCTAAACAGTTTAACTCTGTGGCTTCAGGCACACCATTCAACCCTGAATCTGTTTCCTCATCAATAAAGTGCAGATGATAATGCCTACATCAAAAGGTCATTGTGGACAATAAATTAACTGACACACAGATAAAAGTGACTTGAAAAGTGTTAAGTACTATATAAATATTGGCTATTATTATTTTTTTACTTTAATAAAGTCTGGCATTCTTAATCTTGTTAGGCACCAAGTTTTCTTCCTAACTTTTCACCTTGACTTTTCTTTTTCATAAAATAAATTCAGGTGTAAAAAAAAAAAAAAAACAAAAAACGACACAACATTAACTCAGCAAATATTTTTGAATGACCTCAATGTCCTATGCACTGTTGACTACTACTTGCAATGAAAAGAGACATGACTCAGGAAATGTTTCCTCATTTTTCTGAAAGTGGACGGGTAATTTTTTTTTTTTTAACCCCAGCTTGTTACTGGCAATAATGGTAATATTTAAATGGGGGAAAAAAAAGTGACATCATCCTCTAATCATTTCTGGAATGCAATTTCAAATTCAAATTGATGGTTTCTATTAGAATTCTTTGTTTCCCATCATAAGGCAAAAATGTGCTCTTTCTCACTCTCTTGTATGTGCTCTTTCTCTCTCTCAGATAATTCTGGAAGTGGAAGAAATAGCTGAAGGGGAAAGAAAAAGGGACAAAGGCAAAAATGTCATTATGAAGATGTCAACTTTGTTAGGGTAGGGAAATTTTTGACTCGTGTCTAAAACCCAGCACTATCCATCAGGCAATTTAGAAAATTAATAAATATTCTCCCTAAATTATGGTAAAAGCTGCCTTGTTTCAAACTTTCCCCGTTGGCTTGCCATTTTTTATCAATATATTGTAATCACATTGATTCAACTACCTAAGCCAGAGCTGGGGTCATTCTTCACTTTTCCCTTTCCTTACTTGACATTTGGTCAGTTACCAAGTTTTAACCTTTTTATTTATTTATTTTTTAAGATTTTATTTATTTGAGAGACAGCGAAAGCATGCACGCAAGTAGTGCCGGGTGCATGGTGGGGTGCAGCAAGAGAGAAAGGAAAAAGCAGAATCCCTGCTCAGCAGGGACCCCAATGTGGGGCTCAACCCCAGGACCCCAGGATCATGACCTGAACCGAAGGCAGACACTTAACCGACTGGGCCACCCAGGCACCCCATTCTTTTCATTTTTAAACTCCTCATAAGTACATTTTATCTGAAATGTGCATCCCTTCACTGCCTCCACATACACACATTCTACTGTTTCTTTAAATTTTTATTCCAGTGCCACCAATGTACACCATTTATGGACCAAGTCAGGTTACTTGCTCAACTTCATGCTCCTATAGCACTTTCCATTGTCTAGTAAAACCCGTCAGGTCACTAAAGGTGCCCAAAACCTCAACTTGCATTATTAGTTATCAAAATAGAGTATTTTTCAGTTGGTCTTCTAGAGTGTGGAACAGAAATAAAGAGGAGTGATTATTATACATAAATTTTCAGCTTTGTACTGAACAGAAGCCCAAATAATCACATGGTAGTTGCTCTTTCACAACAGGCCACCACCACAGAAGATAAAATTTGGGGGAAATATAGGTTTCCATCCCCCTCACTGCACTGTATGGTCCTGATTCATTCTTTTTCTCCACTGGTCCATAAGCTCTCGGAAGGAAAAGCCGTTATCTTATTCTACTTTGTTTCCTCAGAATTTGAAACAATACCTAATATGTTACAGAGTATCCGTAAGTGAGTGAACCAAAGATGGGATGAATTATAAGCTCTGTCATTCTAGAAAAGTTATTAGCGCTCTTCAATTTTCAGAATGTAGTCTGATTACTTACATAATAACACCAGAGTTTTTACAGTTCCAGAAACATCCTGCATTAGGCCACAGTGAAGTATGTTCACACTCAAGGCAGGCTAACAACACGGTGCTCCTCCAAGATAATATTCTTCCAATATTTTGACAGTATTTACAAAAAGGAGGATCTCTCGCTTTCCTCCACACTGCCCACTGCCCCAGCAATGCATCAAACTGAACATGCTCCTTCCCACAGCACAACAGAGTTCCACACAGGAACAAAAGAGGGACCGTTCAGTGAGTCGCTTGGGCATCTCACCCTTCCAGCCCCACCCCAGTGGCAACTCTAAGGACTTCTTCGATCCCCCAGTAGCAATATAATCCCCAACAAGAGCTCTGATAAACACAATTTTCTTCATCTTGTTATATTTCTGTGCTGTTTGGAGTGGCTTTGGCTCCTCTTACGCACTGCCTCTCTCTATTCCCGCAACCGTCCCCTGATAATTCTGCTCCGAAAATATACCTGGAAGTTAAACACGTCTGTTTTTGAAGAGCTGGGAACAATGATCCCATTATTCATTCGCACATCCCAACCAGGTTAGCTAATGCTTTTACAGAAAAGCCGACTGTATCTCTCACACTTCTCAGGTTCCAACTGAATTCATCAGTTCCTTTCACCATCTTCAAAGTATTTTATTGTTCTACCCTATGTGAAACATAAAAACTTCCATTTTAGCAATTTTTCAGTGTACAATCATTGTACACTGGTGGCATTCATTCTGTTCACAATATTATGCAACCATCACCACTGTTTCCAAAACTTTTTGTTAATCACATCAGAGAGACTCTGTAACTGCTAGGCAGTAACTTCCCATTTCCCCCTCCCCACAGGCCATAATAACGTCCAATCTACTTTCTGTCTCTATGAATTTGCCTCTCCTAGAAATATTTCATGTGAGTGGAATCATACAACGTTTGACCTTTTGTTTCTGGCTCATTTCTCTCGGCAGAATGATGTCAAGGTTCATCCATCTCGCAGCACGTGTCAGAACTTTATCCTTTTCTACGACTGAATACTGCACTGTGTGTGCGGGGTGTGTGTGTGTGTGTGTGTGTGTGTAACAAACCACATTTTATTTATCATTCATTCATCCTTGATGGACACTAGGGTTGCTTCCACCTTTTGGCTGCCGTGAATAATACTGCAATGAACAATAGCACACAAATATCTGTTTGAGTCTCTGTTTTCAATTCCTCTGTGTCTATACCTGGTAGTGGAATTGCTGAGTCATTTAGTAATTTAAGGTTTAGCTTTTTGACGAACCAGCAAACTGTTTTCCACAGTGGCTGCACCATTTCACATTCTCATCTACTCCACTGTGGTTGCTGGGCCTGTTTTTATTGTCATATCTTAGAATCCATTGCCAAATCCAAGGCGAAAGATTTACCCCTGTTTTCTTCTGAGAGTTTTAAGGCTTTAACTCTTATGGTTAAATTGTTGATCCATTTTGAGTTAATTTTTTTGTATCTGATGCAACGCTCAGTCCAACTTCATTCTTTTTACATGTGGAAATCCAGTTGTCACAACATCGTTTGTCAAAAAGATCCTTCTTTCCTCACTGAATGTACTTGGCACCCTTCTCAAAAATCCATTGGCCATAGATGTACATTTTTATTTCTGGACTCTGGAGTCTATCCTACTGGTCTATGTTTATCCATATGTTAGTACCATACTGTTTTGATTACTACAGCAGCTTTGTAGTAAGTTTCGAAATCAGGAAATGTGAGCCCTCCAACTTTGTTCTTCTTTTTCTAAGTTGTTTTGGCTATTCAGGGCTCCTTATAATTCAGCATGAATTTGAGTCAGCTTTTCCATTTCTGCAACCTTTACCACTTTAAAAAATAAGTTTTTAAAACTTCAGATTTAATAGCATTGATAATAATCATTCATGTAAATGAAGAGTGACTTTATTTGATTTTACCAATTTGGTGTTGTTTTTTAAAGCTTGGCTAAGACAGTTTATGTTCTATAAAGGACAAGTGGTATTAATTATAGAAATATGTTGCAACAATATCTTGGAAAGCTATTACTATCACTTTACAGTTCAACTGGCCCAGGCCTCCCAGGACCCTCAGGGTCCTGAGTTTGCAGTTGGCTATAGCTCAGCTGAAACCCGGTCCTAGTCACTGACCTGTCAGTCCCCAGATTATAGTGATTATACAGTGTCCTGGGGATGAAAGAAGACACCACCCTTAAATTTCTATTGTCTTTAAACTCAAAACACATTGAGTTGTTACTCCTTGCTCACCCTACCCAAGTAGGCCTGATTTCAAAATGAGTTTTTGAACCCTATGAGGGATGAGAACATAGAAATGCAAGAAAAAAATAATAATTATACACACACACACACACATAGGCCCACAGTCCCTTACCCTTATCTGAAATCTTTGATGCCAAAACCTTTGTATTTCAGATTTTAAAAAGAAAAAAACTGGAGAGGGGGCTGGAGAGGAGGTGAGCCTGGTGGTGGGTATTAAGGGCAGCACGTATTGCTCGGAGCACAAGGTGTTATACGTAAACAATGAATCATGAAACACTACATTAAAAAGGGGGGGCTTTGATATACAAAAAAAATAAAAATAATAAAAACATTGTTTCAAAAAAAAAAAAAGGAAAATAGTTTTTATGTATATAGTATACATTACTATGTACCCTCAGTGGAGTCTGGGGCAACATCCCTTAATCAAAGGAAGTCAGTTTTATAGCCAAAAATATGAACACTTACTCTAAGTGGGATAAATAAGATATATAAATAGCCTCATGTTGGCTGAGGTCAGGTGTCTCCACCAAAACTGTCGGGTGTTTTTTGGTCTGTTTTTGTCTTTGAGTATAGTTGACATACAGTGCTATGATCTGTCAGGTTTTATAACCAAATGAATTACCAAAAAAATTCTTTTTAACACTTTTAAGATTTTTGAATTCTAAGTAAGGAAGTGTGAAAGTTTAACTACTAAGAATGTATTTAGCACACAAAACAGAAGATCTCAAAACCCAATTACACAGCTTGTCATATATACACAGAGCAAAAGGCTCACAACTGCCTTCGAATTGAAGACTAGGAAGGACCTCTTAGCTTGTCATCATCACTCATCATCTCACATGTTCAGTATCTGCCAAATCAGTATTTTCCCCAGTAATCAGCTACAAACAAACTCAGAAAGTGAACCATAAATTTGCATTAAAAAACCCAGAATTTACATGCCATTTTTAATGATCAAATTGACAGAAAATAATTACTAACACCTAATAGAAGCGAAGGAGCAGAGAAGACATACAGATTTTGCTAGTGTCAGGCTGTATGAGTTTGTGGTTGGCAATTTGGAAAAATGTAGCAAAAGCTTTAAACTCGTCATATTCTTCAATCTATTATAATTCTATTTCTAGGAAACAATTTTTGCTTAAGTCACTGAGGACATGGCTATGGATAATACATAATGCAATTATTTAAATAATTTTGTAGAAGAATATTCATCACACAGAATTTTGACAATGTACTTCAATGTGAAAAAGTAAAACTGCATATAGTATATGCCCCAAAGAACTGAGAGCAGGAACTCAAACAAATATTTGTATATACCCCTGTTCATAGCAGCATTATTCACAACAGCCAACAGGTGGGAGCAAACCACATACCCAACTGCAGATGAACGGGTACACAAAATATACAATGCAATATTATTTAGCCTTAAGAAAGCAAATTCTCACACATGCTCTAACATGGATGAATCCTAAGGACAGTATGCTAACTGAAATAAAGCTGCTCACAAAAGGATAACTACTCTATGATTCCATTTATCTGAGATCCCTAGAGGAGTCAAGTTCAGAGACAGAATACAACAGTGGTCATCAGAGGCTGAGAGGAGGGAAGAATGGGGAGTGACTATTTAATGGGTGCAGAGTTTCGGTTCTGTAAGAAGAAAAACTTCCTTCCAGAGATGGGTGGTGGGGACAATTGCACAACAATGTAAATGTACTTAATGCCACTGAACTGTACATTCAAAAAGGGGTTACAAGTAAGTTTCAGGCGATGTGTATTCTACCACTGTGAAAACAAATTGTCGTTCTGCTAATGACTGTGGACGAAGCTGCCCCAGGTAGCAGGCACCGGGGGTCCCAAGACAGAGGAGCATAAACAAGATGTATACTATGCCTTACCCTCCTTAGCTGGAGAGCTCTTTAAAGGGTTGAGTCCATAACCACTCTGTGGTGGAGGTATAGAGGGCTTTTGTGGTACTAGGGCTCTTACCTCCTTGCCTAGATTTTAAATCTTCCTTTTGTCATGAGCTGTTTTCCAATAAACTGTAGAGTATATAAAACTAGCAAACAAACAAAAGCCCTATATATACTATATAATCTAAATTTGTATGGGGTAAAAATAAACTGAACCCGAAGATAATGGGTGATGGAATGTCAGGTGTTTTCATTTTTTTAGTATCTGTCTATGTTTCCCAATTTTCTACAGTGAACATGTACAAAACATGAATATGTTAAGGAAGGGTCTCAACCTTTTTTTTTTTTTTTTAAGATTTTATTTATTTATTTGTCAGAGAGAGAGAGAGAGTACAGGCAGGCAGAGTGGCAGGTAGAGGCAGAGGGAGAAGCAGGCTCCCTGAGATCATGACCTGAGCCGAAGGCAGCTGCCCAACCAACTGAGCCATCCAGGCATCCCCGGAAGTGTCTCAGTCTTAACTACAAGCCAAGTTCTTGATTTCCACCCTCCACTATGTCCCCCTCCCCTGCCAAAAAGACTTTCTATACGCCACCTCCGTTTTCCCCATCTCATGGGGAAATGGCCCCCAAATCCACCAAATTAATCAGATCAAAATTACTGGAGTCCTTCCTGGCTCCTTTCCCTCATACCCCTGCATTTAACTCCTCAATAAATCCTATCAGCTGAATTTTCAAAGTCTACCCAGATTTTAGTTTAAACTACCAGTTAAATAATGGACCCAGAAAGTAGCTACTTCTCACCATTTCCATAGTGCCTACAGAATACCAGCTACCAATTAAGGAGTCCTTATATTTCAATGCTCGTTTTATAGCTAAGTTCTTTTTATATAGAGTTCATCCTCTGTTCATCCTCACAACAGCCCTATAGGGTAAAAATTAAGTATTATAGTTACCTTCATATCACTGATGAAGAGGCATAGAAAAGTCCAGCGTTTTGTCCAAGACCATACAGCTAATGAGCAGGAGAATCAGAATTTGAACTTAGGAGACCAGAGGCAAGGCTTATAGCCATATTACACTGCCCCTTGGCCTTAGTTAGCTTGCTCTCTCCCATTATTCAAGTCTCTGTTCAAAATGCATGCCCCAGAGAGGCTGTCCTTGAAATCCTAAATTTAACAGCCCAAGAGTAGAGCCACTGTTCTCCATCACCTTGCCCTGCTCTACTTTCCTTTAGGTCTTAATAATAACTTCATTATTACATATTAAGTGAGTTCCATGACGGAGTTTGTTTGTAGATGAATCCTAAGCACCTAGAATAGTACCTGGGATGTGCTAGGGACTCCATAATTATCTCAATGACTTACCAAATGGATGCATAACTTCTGTAAGGCTGGCTGCTGAGTCAGACCTGAATTCAAATCCCAGACCTACCACTTCCACACTGTGTGAATTGGGGCCATTTATTCAACCTTTCTATGCTTCCAAGTCTACACCTGAAAAATGGGAATGATAGTACTTCCTCCCGGGGTGGTTCTAAAGATGAAATGAGTTGTGGCATGTGAAATGTTTAGCGCATTACCTGCACACAATAAACACTAAATGAATATTAACAACAAGTATTATACAAGGAGGGAGAAAATGATGTATTTGAACCTTCATGAAATTCTTTTCATGTTTTTAAAAAGACTTATAGCCTTCCAAGTATGTCAAGAAATAAGAATGCTGACAGCACTTTATTCAATGTTCTAGTAACTCAAAAATTAGGAGAGTGTCTGTAAATTCAATCTGATACTTAAAAGAGATCACAAAGAGAACTCAAGACATGTAAATTCCATTTTTATGCATTCTCTACTGTATTATCTAAGTATTTCTAAATCATGCATATTACTTAAATTTTGAATGTATGCATATATTTTTTTAAGCTACCAGTTAAATAACAGACCAAGAGGACAAAAATTCCTTTCATGTGGATTAGTTTTAACAGTTTAGGATATTATTTTAGGTGAAAGAGAACTGAATGCCTATATGGTTAAGGTGGTATAAATTCATATGTGGTCACTGCATCTTCGTGCTGCCCATGCTCAGCAGAAACACGACAGAGTCAAGGGGTACTCTAGCCGCAAAACCTCATCCTCTTCCCTTTCACCCTCTAGAGCCCAGGGAGCTTGGCGGAAGTGGCCACCCAGACCCCACGCCCCTGTCATTCCCTTGTGCAGAAGTGATGGCCAGAGCCAAGGCCATCCTAAGTGCTGAGAATGCAGGGGAATGTGCTCTGAACAAGTGGCTGTTTGAGGGAAACTCACACCCTGCGTGGAGAGACAGGAGTTGAGGCAAGAAGCATCCTTCCGGATACACAAGCGCCTCTCTAGGCGGTCCCAGGGATTGAACCCAGGCCCTCTGATCCACAGAAAAAGTAACCAAGTCTGGGGTCTCTTTCTTTCCTTACACTTAGATTCTGTAACTTGAAATACTAGCTCATTTGCCAGCGGGTAAGAACCTCCCACTACTCTCCCCAGTAGATGAGGCGGGGCACAGAGATAGGGGTGGGGAGGCAGGCAGCCCGCCCACACAGGAACATTCCAGTCCTAATTTGGGAGCTCTTTATGTAATACATTAGAAGCCGTTTCTTTTAGAATCCCATCAGGGACTTCAGTCATGTGATTACCTTCCAGCTGGCCAGATGCAGCAAGAGAGGTTCAAGTACTTCTACTCCAGAAAATACCACAAAGTGGTTATTTGAGATGTTAAAAATAAACAGATCATCCAAATATAGCTAAATCACCTAGAGATGCAAGGTATTTAAATTCTCTCAAAATATGCATTTAACATGCTAATTACAGAAATACTAATACAAATGACACTTAAAGCTGATTGCCTTTCCCTGGGGAGTAATAATCCTGAAGCCTGTTCCAGAATCAAATGTCTTAAATTACTGGTCCTTTGTGAGTTCATCTCATGCCTGCTTTGTCCTTGTCCTTCCTTCCTGTGTACCAAATTTATATAAGCATCGGGCTTTCACACAAAATAATATCAACCATTTCTGTAGCATGCAATATGAACTAAATCCTACAGGTCTTTGAGATATAAAAACATCCGTTAAGATATTTACATATGAAAGTTTTAGGTAAGAAAAATAATACAAGTGACCATCCAGGAAGGACAGATGCCACCCAGGGCTGGGAAGCTGAAGGTGCTCCCGAGCGGAACTGGCTGGGGGCTGGAGAAGGTGGTCCTGAAACCAAGCTCTGAGCGAGGTACAGAGGAGATAGGAGACCACCGCAGAGACTGCTCTGATAAAATAATCCAGGCTGGAACTAACAGAATGACGGTGGTGGTGAGGACGAACAGAATTAGATGGAGTCCAGGGATATTAGGGCCTGAGAATCTACAACTCCTGTGGGTGACAGGAGGGAAAGCAAGAGATGCCCCGTCTCGGACTCCTGCCTGCCCTGGGCAACCAGGTCTGCGAAACAAGAAGGGCCTTCGGATCTTCAACGTCTCCTTTGCCAGTTTCAGTGAAGAAGTCTTAACCTTCTAGTTTGTAGAGGAAGTGGAAAAACTAGGTGCTTTGGAGAGAGAAATGTCATAAAGTCCCATGCACGAATCAATTGCACTACATGTTATTCATTCAAGCAACGAGCAACTGCCAGGGGCCTGCCATGTGCCAGCACTGGCCACAGCTCTGGGGCTACGGCAGTGACCAGTGACAGAGGACCCTGCTCCCCACCCCCATCCCCACCCTCCTTGGCCTAAAGCCTCCTCCCGTGCCTTGGTTCCCATTCCCAGTGGCTTCTTACTATCCGACATTCAGCATTTTTTCCTGACTTCAACCTACTCTTCACTTGCCCCTCGTTGACATTTTTCACGCTCAAATTTCTTCCACCTTAAAAAAAAGAAAAAAGGAAAAAAAAAAAAAGAAAAAAGAAAGAAAAGGCCCCTTGCCTTGGGCACTGTCACACTATCAAAATGTCAAACACACATGCCCTTTGACCCCACAACTCCATGTTAGGAACTTGTTCCACAGAAATTCCTGTGCATATATATACGTAAGGACACACAAGTAAATATGCACAGGTGTGTTCAGTGTAGCGTTGTGTGAGAAAGCAAAGCTGTCTAAATATTCAAATATCTAGAGAATCGACTCCGACACACTAGAAGACTATATACGCCTGCTCCATGGGATGAGGTCTCTGAAATACGTCGGTACAGATACAAGCTTTAGCAGACCCTCTGGCCATAAACCCAATTTTTGTAAAGTAAGTGTGTATCACTGTGTGTGTGTGGTAGAATATGCACAGAAGAATCTAGAAGGATATACCTCAAATTATTAATGGTGGTCCTACTTGAGGGAATGCAGTTAAAGAGGCTGTTCTCAGTCATATTTTTTAATGTTTAAAACTTTTACAATGAGTACATACTGCTCTGATAACCAAAATAAAACAATAAAGATAAGTGTTTCCTTCCTTCCTGAGAAGGAAACACGACTTTATCAGCCTTTTCTACTGCATCTGCTACATTACAACATAGTCCAAAATCCTTAATACTAATGCTACGGCTCTAGGTGGGCAGGCATCCCTCGTACGGGGACCCGGCCTCTAGCCACCTGCCGCTCAACCCTGGCTAAGATCATCCGTGACTCGCACGCTGCCAAACCCAACATCCGTTTTACATTTTTGCCTTCTTTGACATCTCAACAATCTCTGACACAGCTGACCATGACTTCTTCTGAAGACGCCCTTCTCTTAGTCCTTCCGTCCCTCCATGGGGCCTCCTCACCATGACTGGAGCTTTACTTCTGAAAATACTCAGGACTCCACCTATGGCCTGCTCTGCTGTAACTTACCCATGGTGTCTGTTAACAGCTTCAGCAAAAGGCTCCAAATGCATTGTTTTATCTCAGGTGATCTCTTCTGAATTCCAGACTCATACGTCCAAATGCTAATGTGACCCCTCGGAAACCTCCCAGGTATCTCAAACTGACATAATGTTCACACAGGATTTATGTTTACACACACGCACACACACACACACACACACACACACACTTCTTTCTCCATGATGTCTTATTTCAGGAAATGGCACGACCACCAATGCAGCTGGTCAAGCCAGAAACCTGTGTGTAATCCTGGACTCCCCCTTTTCTTCATCCTCACAGTCAAACATTCATTATCCTCCAGTGCGGAATATATCTTGAGTCTGTCTTGCTCTGTCTGGCCAAGCAGCCCTGATCTAGGCTAGAGCAGAACTTCCCTGACCAATCCCCTGCCAGCAATTTCTACTCTCTCCCAATCCTCTCTCCCTTCAGCAGCCTAAGTGACTTCTGAAAATGAAATTCTGACCCAGTGCGCTACTGCATTAAACCTTTTAGTGGCTTCCCATTAGGAAGCTACTTCCACATTTATGACCACGAGCATGGGTTACATCTGTAATGCAGGAAAGTAAGAACAATCATGTTTAAAGGAGTCTGGTTACAAAGAGACTCTAAGCACCATGAGAGCAGGGCTTAGGCCTGTGTGGGCTGACGCGGAAGCTCAGGGCCCAGTCAGGTCCCTGCATGCAGCTGACTCTAACCCATACGGACCGGCTGGCTGAATGACTGAATGAACGGGGCGCGGGAGGACCTCGGCTGGACACAGAGTTGAGGAAGGCATGGTTTTGTTTGCTGCGCCTTGGTTTAGAAGACGAAACATGGGGGCGCCTGGGTGGCTCAGTGGGTTAAAGCCTCTGCCTTCAGCTCAGGTCATGATCCCAGGGTCATGGGATCCAGCCCCACATCAGGCTCTCTGCTCAGAAGTGAGCCTGCTTCCCCGCATCTCTCTCTCTCTCTCTGCCTGCCTCTCTTCCTTACTTGTGATCTCTGTCTGTCAAATAAATAAATAAAATCTTAAAAAAAAAAAAGATGAAATATGTAATCATATTACATATATTACATATTCACAGACACACACAAATGGTGATGGAAAAGAGTGAAAGTAAAGTACACAAGAGGGGTCCCTGATGGAGAGAGGCATAGACAGAGGGTTAACCCTCCATGAGAGAAGCAAAGTGAAGTGTAAATGTAAGTGTGTATGTGCATTACACTCATACATTGCACACATGTCTATTACACACAATTTTTTTTTTTTTTGAGGGAAGAAAAGTTGAGGCATTGTCTCCAGAAGGTTTCCACTCCCTCTGCGATTTAAGAAACAAGATGACCTACTAAGAATGAGGGGCAAGGATGTGAAATAGGGACCCGAGGAGAGCAGTGGGAGTTGGGAAATCCTTTCCAGGATGGATACAAGTGTCGGCTGGCTAGGTGCGCAGGGTTCAGTTTCTGTTCTGTGGTTTTTTCCATGAGCTGGGCAAATAAATGCTCAAGAGTCTGATTTTCTTGTTGGCCTCCCGTCCCTAAGGCAATAGGTTCTCAGAGTCAGTCTAAGAATCAATTGTATCCCAATAACCTGGGGAACTCTGACAAAAGGATTCCTAGGCCCCAGCCCGTGGGGATTCTGCATTAGTAACTGGGGGCAAGGATGACTCAGGTGTGCAACTCAGTCTGGGATGCATCGCCCTAAAGAACCTCACCTCGGTCTCCAGCCCACCAGGTCACCAGCCTCGCAGATCACACGTCCTCCTTAGTCACTGTACTGACCACTGCTGGGCACACTGGGTTGGTGATCAAACCAGCCAGTCAAAACCACAGTGACATGCAATGTCCACTCGGTCTCTCCATCTAAAAAGAAACCGCAGTGGGGAGGAGACAGAAAATACAGCTGTGGCTTTTATCTGCTCACCCTGGTCTCCCACGGGAAGGACACACTTCCTGGTAGGGTGCTACCAAGAATGACCATCCCTGCCAGAGGGGGAAAAGGCAACAAACCAGACCTCTTTCTCTATTATCTTCCCCGTTTTTCTGGCTCAACCCTAACACTTTATCTCCCTATCAAGAACATGACTCCAAGCATGCTTTGCAGCTGAAGTACTACCAGCTGAAAATAGCCCAAAGGGAACAAATTCAGAATTTTTAACCATTTAAGTTTCCTGTTCATGAAACGTGGGCTGCAATTTTACTCGAGACTTACAAGATACCAGAGTTTCAGAGACTGACTGACAAACCCAAGGACAAGCTTCACTTCTGCAATTTCTTCAGTTGGTTGCCACAACTCTGTTTCCTAATCTGGTGTTCAATCACACATGATTATCCCAACTGCTTAGAAATAAAATCAATCTTTGAGTACAGAGAGATCTTAAAATCACCTCCTGCAATCCCCTGGACTTACAGATGAGAAAATAATGGCAAAAGAGAATGCCTAGGCTTAAATACTAAATCTGGGAAGAGGACCCAAGCTTCCTAACTCCTGGTCGAGGGAACGGTCCACCATACTCAACCCCAACTGTACCTAAGAGAAGAACTAAAGTCAGTAAAAATGGAGATTCACGATTTACAAAGAAGTCCCATTTCACAAGTGTGATCAAATGCCTCAGAAACAACAAAGAAAATTATGTCAAGTGAGGATTTCATTTAAAGGTGGAGTACTAGGGGGCACCTGGATGGCTCAGTCAGGTAAGTGTCTGCCTTTGGCTCAGGTCATGATCCCGGAGTCTCGGGATCAAGCCCGCATCCAGCCCCCTGCTCAGCGGGTGTCTGCTTGACCCTCTCCCTCTCCTCTGTCCCCCTGCTCATGCTCCCTCACTCCCCCTCACTTTCCCTCTCAAATAAATAAATAAAATCTTAAAAAATAAAGAAATAAAAGTGGAGTACTAAACACGTGCGCTGTCTTGCTCCCTCCTCAAACACCACAGGAGAAGGGACAGTAACACAATTTTGGAAGATGGAGAGCTAACAGACAAGGGGTGACTGGCTGAGCAGACTGGAGAAAGCTCAGTCCCAAACTAGAACTATCTAGAAGCAATGTCATTTAAATGATAAACCCTCAAGAGGATGAGGGGCTGGCAGTGCCAGGTTCCTCTGGCAGTGGGGGTGAAGGTGGGGAGAAGATTGGCTGAAAGTCTGTTTAAGTAGAGAGACCCGCAGATTCTCTCCCTCACTCCTCGAAGAATGTAACTGCCTCCAAACCCCCGGGCCCCACCTGGGAGAAGACTGAAATGTATTTCCTAAAAGACTCAATAAGGGATCTTTGGACTAGAGGATTCGAGGCCTAGGTGAGGAGTGGGATTTCATACTGAAGAGAAAATACACAAATTATTCCTGAATGTTGAGACACCGCAGCCTTGTCCTTGGCTTTCTCACTGGTCATCTTTTCTCTGGAGAATCTGCTCAGCTCAAATAACAAACAAAAACCTAAAACTATATCAGGATTTCCTAAACAAAACAAAAACAAACCGCCTAGCCTAGTACGAAGCTTAGCCCAGTCTGCTATCAAAGAACCTCTAGTCATCTTTTTTAGATAGTGGATATAAAACAGGAGGGAATAATAAACTTCTGGATATTAGGGAAAGCATCTAACAGAGAAACAGCAAGGCAACTTAGAGGAGAGAGAAAAATCACAGGAGGAAGAAATTTAAAAAAAAAAACAAAACTCTAGTATCTTCAGCTATCTGAGAAAAGTATTTTCATGAAAGAAGGAAAAGATACTATCAGAGAGAGAAAGAAATAAAAATATTAACTCTTAGAAATTAAAATGATGGCAGATTCAATAGAAGGCCTGAAAGATACAATTCGGGAAATGTCCGAGAAAGTTGAACAAAAACACAGAGATGTAAAACAGGAAAGATGGAAAGTTTGGGGGCCAATCTAGGACAGCCAATAGCTAGATAATAGAAAGAGTGTTCATCATCAAAGAAATGGAGGGTCAGTGTTTATAAAGGGAAGACATTTCCCAGAACTGAGGGACATCTTTCCCCCAAAACTGAAGGACACCATTTTCCCTTTAACGAAAAGTGGGGAGAGGGAGGGAAAGGGGGTTTCCATAGTGAAGAGGCTTAGTTTCCAGCATATTAAATGCAAATAGACCTACACCAAGGTCCATCATAATGGAATTTCCAGAAAGAGTTTTCATACAAAGGTTTTTAAGTCCAAATGGCAGGAACTTCTGAAAAGCAACACTGGAAGGCAGAGGCTTCAAAATTCTGAGAAGAGATGATTTCTACTCAAGAATTATATAGTCAAGCCATCGCTAAAAAGCCAGCGAACACAAAGGCATTGTCAGACCTGCAAGTCTCAAAAAGTTCTCTCTTCTTATACCCTTTCTACCGAAGGAACTGGGCACTGTGTGCCAGCAAAATGAAGTAGCAAACCAAAAAAGAATAAGTCATTCAGGTCCAGGGATCAGGGGCTCCAAAATGGGAGTGGCAAAAGGAGTTCTCTGGAGAGTGGTGAAGGGGAAGCCAAGAAAGCAACATAGGCAGAGATAAGATCAGAAGGGTCTGAGAGGAATTTCCCCAGAAGATAAATTTGGTACATTCTCGATGTGGTTGACTGAGAGGAGATTTACAACTGGGGTAGAGCCTGAGGTTGAATATTCATAAGTTCACCAGAAATGAAGAGATTTTAAAAACTCAGTATCTGCTATGTAGTCTTGGCAGGAAAAGGAATCCAACGATATTACAGAGCTCTTCTGTGGGAAAGTATTAGTTATAATAAACACCTCATACTGATTTTACCAAAATTATAATATAAATTCAACTGAGAGGATGGGGGTTGGGAAATCTGTGTGAGAGGAAAGAGGGTGGATGAACCCAAGCTAAATACTCACTTTTTCATCAATAGATAATCCCTAAAACTAAGAAACAGATGAGTAACAATATGATTATGTTAATTAAAGATATAGAAGCAGTTACTAAAATAATCAGCTAAAGTTGAAAATACTTGCCTCTGGGGAACATAAAATGGAAGGGGAGCTGCTGCTCTTCATAACAAATCTTGTATTACTTAATTTTCTACTCATGTAAATATTATAAAATAATTATACCACACATTGACAAAAGGAAAAAATTCCTTTTTCCCCTTTAAAAAAAAAATGAAAGCGAGGACTCACGTCAAACATCTCATGACAGGACATGTATAAACATTATGAACCCCTATTCTGGAACCTATTCTGTGCCAGGCACCATGCTCAATGCAGAAGACAGAACAGATAACACCACAGAAAAAGTCCCTTTTCAGGGAACTTATGTTCCATGCTAAAAGTAGACGCAAGGTTTAATAAGACAGAACAGGGATGTATCTGGCAGAAGCAGCAACACAAAGAGCTCGAATGACCCTGAGAAATTTCACGAGTGATGGGAAAGAACAGCAGATCTTAGCAGAGTAAAGAAGAAATGGGTAATGAAGAACTATAGCACACCTAGACAACATTTTAGAAATTCCACCATAATTAAAGGACCAAGAAATGGGGTGAGAGATGGAGAGGGTTTAAGAAGGTGTCTGGTTCTTTAGTTTTTAACATAGGGGTACGTGAGCATTAATTCACTTATTCCTTCAGTCGTTCAAAAACACTTATTGAGGGGTGCCTGTGTGGCTCAGTGGGTTAAAGCCTCTGCCTTCAGCTCAGGTCCTGATCCCAGGGTCCTGGGATGGAGCCCCGCATCGGGCTCTCTGGTCAGTGGGGAGCCTGCTTCCCCCTCTCCCTCTGCCTGCCTCTCTGCCTACTTGTGATCTCTGTCAAATGAATAAATAAAATCTTAAAAAAAAAAAAACACTTATAGAGCATCAGAACAGTGTTCATATGCAGCTTATGATCTACTGGGGGGACAGAGGCAATAAACAAATACAGACTTAATTTCAAGTAGAGATAAATGCTTTGAAACATTTGACTTAAAATGTTTGAAGTTGAACAAAGCAGGTGAACAGAACCAAGAGTAATGGTGGTGAGTGTCCAGGTGAGTCAGGGGGGCCAGCCAGCCCCCAGGGGTGGCGTCCGAGGGAGAACTGATTGAAGTACAAGACGAGAATCCTAGACACACAGGGGTTGGGAGGGGAGAGCAGGGGGGAGATGGGAATGAGAGCAATGTTCCAGACAGGAGAGTGACATGTCAAGGGTCAGTGAGGGGCTGGTGTGGCTGAAGTCCCTTGAGAGATGGGCAGAACAAGAGACGGGGACAGAGTGATGGCAAGGGCATTTCAGTCCATGGCCAAGAGTTAGGACTTTATACTGCTTGTGGAGAAGCCACTGCAGGTAGTATAAAAGTATAAAACAGAAGAATTCCCGCAGCTGTTGTGTGAACTCAGACCACAAGGTAAAGAGTAGAAGCAGGAAGATTCCAAAGTCCCGGCAAGACATGGTGGTGGTGACCGGGGCTGGGACTTAGGCGTGGGGTGGGAGATGAGGAGTGCTTAGATCTGGGATAGATGCTAATGGGTCCAACAGGAGGTGTGAAAGAAAGGCAGGCATCCAGGAAGACTTCGGGTCTGGGGGCCGGAGCCACTGGGTGGAGTCACTGCCGAGATGAGGAATGACCAAAGAAAACAAATGAGGAGTTGGTTTTGCACATGCCACATCTGCAATGTCTAGGAGACAACCAAGTGGAAGCAGTAAAGCAGGCAGCTGAAAAGCCAGGGAGAGACAGGGACTGGGGAGAGGTATCTGGAAGTCATCACCATATAGACGGTATTTAAGGCTCTGGAAATGAGTATCACCTAAGTAGTGAGCCGAGATGGGAAGCAGTCAGAGAACAAAGTCATCGGCACTCCAAAGTTAGAGGCAAAGGACCAGGAAGAGAAGGATCCAGCAGGGGAGACAGGAAAAACAAGGGAGGTGCAAACAGAATCATAAGGAAGCAGCATCACAGAAACCAAGTAAAGAAAGAATTTCAGGAAGGAGGGAGTGGTCAGCTGTGCTCAGTGTGGCTAAGATAAGCAAGGGCTCCACGGTAAAGGGCTAGGGCCTCCATGACTCAGGATGAAAGAACAACGCTCTGGGAGAACATTTCCTACCCAGAAATGCACTCAGATGACTTAGTAATTTGGAAGAGTAAGCCTCAGTTCATCTCGAACACCAACGCTCTGTTTCCACGAGTGCCTCCTCACGTGGCCAGTCCCCCCTCCTTCAGATTCTCCCACGAAGCGACCCAGGAGATCCCCATGCCCGGAAAATAAAGGCAACTCTTATGGGTAGGCTTAAACGCAATGGCGTAGCAGACCAGTGCTCACCGCAGAGAATCAGATACGCTTGGGCAGGACAGAACTATTCCACAGGTCTCTGCATTTTTCTGACTCACAGCCTGGGAGAGGAAAATTAATGCAATCATTCCACCCATCTCGTAGAGCCTCTCAAAGTGCAGAGTATCTGCGATTTCTGCAACTTCTGATTACGCTTTCTAACCCCTTCCCCTCTCCCTCTTTGCTATGTTGTGGTACCAGACTTTCTTCTTTTTTTAAATCAGGTTTACTAAGGTTTAATTTTATATACAGTAAAAATTTACCCCAAGTCTGGTGCATTTTGACTAGTGTATACAGTCATGTAGCTCTCTCTAAAAGCCCCTCCATAGTCAATTTCCTCTGCTTGCTTCTGGTCCTTGGCAAGTGATGATTTCTCTCTAAGGTTCTGCGTTTTCAGAATATCATATACATGGAATCAAATCGTATGCAGACTTTTGTATCTGGCTTGTTTCACTCAGCATAATGCTTCTGAGATTTTATCCATTCTGATGCCTATATCTGTAATCTGTTCCTTTTTGCTACTCAATACTGTTCCACTGTGTGGCTGTATCACAGTTTATCCATTTGCCAGTTGACGGACATTTGAGTTGTCTCTAGGTTGTAGTTATTATGAATAAAACTTCTATAGACTTTCACTAGAAGGTCTTTGGTGGACACGGTCTTCATTTCTCAAGGCAGCACCTAGGAGTGGAATTGCTGGGTCATGTAGCATCTAGTTTTGTAGGCTAAGGGCTAAGAATAGCTAAACATCTACCAAGCACTTACTTTGTATCACATACTTTGTATCACTTACTTTGTATCACATTTTATATCACATTCCAAGCTCTTCATAGGCCTTATGCCATTTAATTTTTAAAACAGCAAGTTTAATCAAATTATGAATGCCCCCTGATGAGGAAACTAAGGCACAGAGGGGTTAGGTGATGTGCCCAAGATCACACAGCTTGCAGGCAGCAGGGCCAGGATTCTCAAACCCAGGAATCACATCACCAAAGGCAAATCACCCACCATTTTGCTTTGCTGCCTCCCTCAAGTCAAACGTGTGATGGCTAAGAGATAGAGTACCAAATTCTACCTGATGCTGTTAAGTGTTTGGATCAAAAATGGCCATCACTAACTATTCCCTTCCCCTCTTTTAACCATGACAGTGAATACACTGGAAGTCTCGGTGTGTCACTGCCGCGAGGACATGCCATTGTAAAGTCAAAACTTTATAGGACATTATGAAGAAATGCTTTTAACTGTGTCACAGAAGCTTATAAACGTTAACTTATGAATGTTAAATAGTAACCGTAAGAAAAGCTGAAGTCAGCCGGCATCTACTGTGATAGTAAAACTCTCTTCTGGAGACTTCTCCACTCTCATGACGTAAGAGGCCATGTTGGTTAGAAAACTAAAAGCACTTCGGAATCAGATAGACCTGGATTTAAATTTTGGCTCCACTCCCTGGTGGATAGGTGCATACACGTGCATGCGCGCGCGCGCGCACACACACACACACACACACACCTCTTCACATGTAAACACTGGTGTGAACAATTCCTAATTTGCAGGATGGTTGTAATGATCAGACGGCGAAACAAGGTTGACTCACTGAACACCACGTCTTACATATCTGATAAATCCTCCTCTCCCACAAGGTACTGCTGAGCCTCTGAAATTGGTCTGATAGAAGTTGGTTACTTAGCAAAAAGTTTTATCAGTCTGTCCATTTTTCACCCAAATAGCAGCAAAGGAGCAACTGGACATAGGTGCTTCTTTAAAACTTCATCTCTCGTCAATTATCATATGGTTTCACTTATTTGTGGAGCATAACAAATAGCATGTAGGACAAGGGGCGTTAGAGAGGAGAAGGGAATTTGGGTAAATTGGAAGGGGAGGTGAACCATGAGAGACTATGGACTCTGAAAAACAATCTGAGGGGTTTGAAGTGGCGGGGGGGGGGGGGAGGTTGGGGTACCAGGTGGTGGGTATTATAGAGGGCACGGCTTGCATGGAGCACTGGGTGTGGTGAGAAAATAATGAATACTGTTTTTCTGAAAATAAATAAATTGGAAAAAAAAAAAAACTTCATCTCTCATCTTAAAAAGGAAGTCAGGCAAACCCTGCACTTTATATTTCACAGTGTAACCAAAATTATTTTAAAAATGTTTTAAATTTACCTCCAGCAAAACAACTTCGGTTTCTCCTGAAATGTCTAAGACCAGTTAAGGAAGATTCCCCCTGACTACACAGGGGCCTCACCTCCATGCCGCCACACTGCCCCTTTCCTGATCACAGAGCAGGAGACCGTGGCGTCTGAGACCACACTCTCTGGCCATCCTTCCCTCCTGACTGCAACATCGTGACATCATCTTCACATTTATCCTACGGCTCTCAGCCCAGTTTACAGTCCTGGCTCCGTAAGCTCCCAATTCTCCACACAGGAAAACAGCCTCTCTCTGTGACCCCTGTGTGCCGCCTCCTGGCCACGCGGCTCAAGAGATGCAGTAGCAGCCTGCCTTCGGAGTCAGCCCTCTGATACAGCCAGAAGACTCAACATAAAAACACTGCAAACCTGGGAACATTTTGTCGCATAAAAATAAAGTACTGACCAAGAATGAACCTTATGTCAACAGGGATGACAGAAGATTCACAGTTTTGGTTTTGGTTTTGTTTTTTTTAATCAATTGAACTGAATTAAATCAATCACTATGAATTGAAAATAATTTAGCACATGAATCCAGAGAAGCCAAACGATTTGATTCAGCTCTACTAACAGAATGTGGCTTCTCAGAGTTATGTCTGCAGTATGATAAAGGAGATAATTTAGTCCTTAAAACACACTTCCATGAAATAGCTTTGTTCTCTTGACTCAACTTTCTGTCTTAAGGTAGACGCCACATGCTGCTACCCTCCACTTCCAACACCCCCACTTATCAGTATGTTATTCAAAAGTCCCTAGATGTTATAAGTATCTTGAGCAACTTGGGAGGTCACTGAAATTCTGTTTTCATTTACATCAAAAGCGCCCTGAAATTTTTCCCCCCAAAACCTCTGTTCTGGAAGATAGGGGTGGAAAGGCGCAGTGTATGAGATCTTGACCCACAATACAGCAGGCCCTAGAAAGACAAATAAGTTTTGCTTTCAGAACTTTTTCTGAAAGCTAACATATAGAAATAAATGGATTATTTTTAGCAATCTATGTGGACTAATGGAGGAATTAAAAAAAAATCAGGGTACTTCAACTCAACAAACGATCCAGAACCCTACAAGGTGCCAGCAAGTTACAGAAAGGGCAAGGAGGGTGTGGGCTCCTGGAGCCAACAGTCCAGGAGGAGAACTAGGGGTGCTGTTCAAACACAGAGGAAGGGCATCTTACCCGGCCTGGATGGGTGAGAAGTCAGAAAAGGCCTCTTGGAGGCAGCAACATCACCTGAGGGATGAGGAAGCATCAATAAATACAAAAGACAAACAGAAGGTGGGGAGGCAGGCAGCAGAGACACCAGACAAAGGGTCAGACCCAAATCCCAGACCTGCTCCTGCAACAACTGGGATCTGACCTTGAGCAAGCCGCTTGCGCTTTCAAGTTTTCATTTTTTTTCTCATCTGTGACGGGATGGTTAGATTATGTCTGTTTACCCTAACCTTTGCCGTGCATCAGGAATCTCTGGGAGCTTTCTAAAAATACTAGCTCCCTCCTCCAGAAATGTGGTTTCGATTGGTAGAGCACCTGTGTTTCTCTCAACAGCTTTCCAGGTGATGCTGGTCTGATCGGCAATGGTGGTGTAGTGGTGAGCATAGCTGCCTTCCAGGTGATGCTGGTCTGCAGTCATCGTGGAGAAACACTGGATGAGAGGTCTCTCAAATCTGTGGTTCTCAACCCCCAGTGCTCAAGAACACCCTCTGGGGAGCTTTTCAACATCCCGAGGTAGGCTGCATTCACAACAATTAAACCAGAATCTCTGGGACCCAGGCATCTGTATCTTTCCAAGTTCCCAGGCTGATTCCAAGGTGCAGCCAATGTTGTGAACCACTGTTCTAGGGGCTCTTCACACTTCCATTTCCTAGGACAGCCACTGAAGGATGGCAAAGAGAAGGGAAGAGAAGCTTTTAAGTTTCTCCCTCTCTTTGGGGTCAAATTAAAAGGAGAACGGCATGCCAGAGCTAGTGACGGATTTTAAATGGAACTGTAGCACACAGTAGGGTTGATTTTTGACATATGCATAATTCACACCGACACATGACAGGTAGAAAGATGCTTATTCCAAAATGCTCTCAGTTCTGAATTTAAAATTCAACGGAATACATATAAAATGACTCCATGGTGTGTTCTCTGCAATAGTTAGTTAGGATTTGATTTGCATGGCTGCCTATAATATGAACATTACATTCCTACCCCCAAGGTTACTTAAATCCACTTATTAAGGCAATGGTGAGCTAAACAAACAGTAATTAGAAACACTCCAGACTACCTTTTAAATCTGTTGCTAAATTATATTTTTCCTGCACCAAAGCCCATACACACAGCATGTCCACAAGCATCACAAAACCAAAACCTCAAAAATATTTACATTCATAAGAGCCCAAGTTCCTCTGGGTCTTCCCATTGGGTTCTGCAGGGAAGTAAGGCCAACTTTGGAAAAGGGCTGTTCATTACTGCTATTTCTCACATCTGGGTAAATAAAGCACTTCCCACATGTGGTTAGAAATCCCTAGAGAAAACTAATTCTCCGTGGGTCTGAAAATGAAAATGAAGAACACCTCTGACAGACTGCTTCATTTCCTGAAATGAGTCAGAAATGAAAGCAATTCTTCAGCAAAGAACATGTGCACTGCGGTACAACTTATAAAATAACGCCAGATGATACCTGTGGCTAGGGGGCCGGGCCTGAGCACGGAGGGAGGGCCCGGAGAACAGGACTGGGCCTTCTGGGCTGTACTTAATCTCAGAGATGCTGCTGGCGCTGTCTTAGAGGTCTGCAAATCCAATGAGCTGCCGAGCATCCCGGTCTCAGCTGTAAATCTTGATTAGCAGTAAGACTGCTTACATTCCATTAGGAAACTGGCCCCTCTCCAAAGGGTGGAAGCAGCCAGAAAGGATTCATGGGCCATCGTGGGCACAGAAACAGCAATTCTTACAAGAAAAATGGTTTTACTTCACTAAGAAGAGTTTCTGCCTGTTAATGATTCAGACTGGTCTTTCTTCCTGAGGAGAAAGGACAGCTGTGTGCTGTGACTGAACACCGTCCAGGGAAGCCCCTCCTTCCCCATTAGGCCGGAAGGAAGTGCTGGCATATGGTCAGGGACTGGAGGGTAAGAAAGCCTGAAATACCCTTCACAGTAACTGATGAGGACCAGTGCACAGGAAGGTGACAAACAAAGCCTGTCTTCCCCAAAATCGAAGGCTGCTTGTGTACCTTAGGTGGCTCACTACCGTTCCTTCCATAATGGGTATTTAACAGGAATCCCACTCCATTGTTGGTAATGGGAGTGGACAGGGTACCTGGAGACAACCTAGATGCCCATGAGCAGGTCACCAGTTACATCCACAACATATACAACGGAATACTATGCAGTCATTTAAAAGGCCACTACAGAGGATGCATGGATACACGGATGTGTGTTTTTGCATGATACGTTCAGACCAGACAATAATGTACCTGGACTCTGCAGAGCAAACATTTGTGTCAGTGTATTTAAAGAGGTTACCTGACCGTGGAAGGAAGGGGCTAGGAGAGTGTTAACTTTTCTTTTAAAATCGTGAATACAGTTTGAATGATCTTTTCATGTACTTACCCTCCCTCTTTAACAATAGGCATTGTTAAATAGGTGGAAGGCTATTTTTGGTTTCTTCTTTATACTAGTCTCTCCGTATAAAACAAATGAAGGTTATTTTAAATAGATGTTATACGCTCAATTGCGTCTCATCTAAATTCACGTGTTGGGGCCTTAACACGCCGTACCCAGAATCTTACGAACCCTATGATCTTATGAACCTTAATGGAGTGATGAGGTTAAAATGCAGCCATTAGAGTGGGCCCTAATCCAGTCTGACTGGTGTCCTTCTGAGAGGAAAAATGGGCAGAGACCCACACACACAGAGGAAGGACCACATAAGGACACAGTGAGAAGATGGCAGCTGCGAGACCAGGGGAGAAACCTCAGAAGAAACCAAATGTGCCAACACCTGGACCTTGGACTTCCAGCCTCCAGAACTGTGAGAATATAAATTTCTGTTGTTTGGTCACTCAGTAAATTTATCTGTAAATAGACTGAGGGACACAGTTCTACAACACAACAGGGGGAGAGGCACCAGTGAAAGTATTTGATGGGTTAAGAACCCACCATGTCAATCCATCCAAACCCTTGAGGAGAGCAGCAACCTCTTTGACCTCAACGGCAGCAACTTCTTCCTAGGAACATTGCCAAAGGCAAGGGAAGCAAGGGCAAAAATGAACTATTGGGACTTCACCAAGATCAAAAGCTTTTGCACAGCAAAGGAAACAGCTAACAAAACCAAAAGACAACTGACAGAATGGGAGAAGATATTTGCAAATGACATATCAGATAAAGGGCTAGTATCCAAAATCTATAAAGAGCTTAGCAAACTCAACACCCAAAGAACAAATAACCCAATCAAGAAATGGGCAGAGGACATGAACAGCAAAGAAGACATCCAGATGGCCAACAGACACATGAAAAAGTGCTCCATCTCACTCGGCATCAGGGTAATACAAATCAAAACCACAAGGAGATATCTCCTCACACCAGTCAGAATGGCTAAAATTAACAAGTCAGGACATGACAGATGCTGGTGAGGATGCAGAGAAAGGGGAACCCTCCGACACTGTTGGTGGGAATGCAAGCTGGTGCAACCACTCTGGAAAACAGCATGGAGGTTCCTCAAAAAGGTGAAAATAGGGCTACCTTACAACCCAGCAATTGCACTACTGGGTATTTACCCTAAAGATACAAATGTAGTGACCCGAAGGGGCACGTGCACCCGAATGTTTATAGCAGCAATGTCCACAATAGCCAAGCTATGGAAAGAACCTGGATGTCCATCATCAGATGAATGGACAAAGAAGAGGTGATAAAGAAGATGGTGGCTACGCAGCCATCAAAAGAAATGAAATCTTGCCATTTGTGACGATGCGGATGGAACTAGAGGGTATTATGCTTAGTGAAATAAGTCAATCAGAGAAAGACAACTCTCATATGATCTCCCTAATATGAGGAAGTGGAGATGCAAAGTGGGGGGTTCGGGGGGTAGGAAAGAATAAATGAAACAAGATGGGATCAGGAGGGAGATGAACCATGAGGCTCTTAATGTCACAAAACAAACTGAGGGTGGCTGGGGGGGAGAGTGGGAGGGAGAGGGTGGTGGGGTTATGAACATTGGGGAGGGTATGTGATATGGTGAGTGCTGTGAAGTGTGTAAACCTGGTGATTCACAGACCTGTACCCTTGGAGCTAATAGTACATTACATGTTTATTTAAAAATTTAAAAATTAAAAAAAAAAAAAAAGAAGAACCCACCATGTCTGCTACGATGCATCATTTGGCAGGCAAAGAAACTGGGGCTCACTGTGCTTCTGACTACATCAGAGTCACCCCCTTCAGTGACATGACCCAGGAATAGTGACATGACCCAGGAATAGAATGGGTTTCCTACCTCCTTAGTCTAGACTAAATCTGCTCACGCCACTTACATTTTATGGTATTTTTAACAAGTCCCATAACTTGAAGGACTAGCAACTGAGATATTTTATTAGTGTCTTTTAAAGGCCTGGCTGATGTTCAAAAGGTTTTCTTCCTGTGCTGATAACTAATGAAGAGGAAGGTGTCACAGCAAAATTATTAATTAAAAAAAAAAAAAACCTTGGTGCCAGAGTTTGAAAGAAATCCAGAAAAATAAGCAACGTGCCATATTTGCAAGCCAACCTAATTTTTTATACTGTAAAACATGTGGTTTCAGACCATATTGCAATATATTAAAAATATGGTAGTCCAAAACTAAATTTTTTTGAAGATTTATTTGAGAGAGAGAGAGAGAGAGAAGGGCAGAGGAAGAGGGAGAATCTCTAGCAGAAACCCCACTGAGCAGGGCGCCTTGATCTCATTACCCTGAGATCATGACCTGAGCCAAAACCAAGAGTCAGATGCTCAACTGACTGAGCCACCCCCAAACTGACTGGTGCCCCAGCCAATGCTAAAATCATATATAGAAATTATATATGTTTACAAATTAATTAATCCTTCTTTTAAAAATAGAGTTTAGGGGGCTCCTGGGTAGCTCAGTTGTTAAGCATCTGCCTTCAGCTCAGCTCATAATCCCAGGGTCCTGGGATGGAGCCCCATATATCCGGCCCCTGCTCAGCAGGAAGCCTGCTTCTCTCTTTCTCTCTGCAGCTCCCCCTGCTTGTGTTCCCTCTCTTGCTGTGTCTCTCTCTGTCAAATAAATAAAAATCTTAAAAAATAATAATAATAAAATAAAATAAAAATAGAGTTTAGAAATCAGAGCGATATATTAAAGTCACAGACTGTGCCTATAGTATCTATAACCTAGAAGTGGGTTAAGGCCCAGGCACATGAAAATACAATCAGAACTTAAAGATAAATATTTGGAACAGTTTCGGGCTGCATTCAGAGGAAGGCAGAATCCACCCTGAATGGTTAGGAAAATTTTCACGGAGGGCAAAAGCTCTAAGCCAATCTGGAATTAGATACATAAAAGTTACGAAGTGATGTATGTCCACATCTATCTTGCTACTAAAGTTTTAAAGGCAAGAGCTATGGCTAAGATCCTAACAGAGTGCCTGGCAAATAAAAGGCATGTGTCAGTGCCAAGGCAGGAGAAACCAGCGGGAAAGTACACAGTAAGAAGTACCTAGTGTGGGTTCTCGTAAGGAGGTTGTGGGGTAGAAGGTTAAATAAGTTACGATCAGCCTGTAGAAGTGTTGAAGTTTGGGCTTTAGCCCTATGCACTATGGACTGTTAGAAGGTGTTTCTGAAGGAGAATGTTGCCAAGAGCACAGATGGGACCAGCAGTGATGCGCAGAATGGAAAGAGGTGGTAGGGAAATGACAAGAGCCAACCAAGCGGTGTCAGGGGTTAATCAGGTGATCCGTTGGGGAGTCTCTGCTTCCCAGTGTGTAAAATGGGCATCATACTGCCTATCTTCATAGGACTGTTTCGAAAGATTCAGGGGCTGTAACACATGAACAGTTATCACATCAGAAAATAGAACTGTCATTATCATAATCATTTTTCCACCCTGAAAGATACAGAAGAAAATGAGAGAACAAGGGTGGGGTACAGAGCCAGGGTATGTCCCCTTCGGCTCTCTTCAGGCACCTTAAACAGACAGTGCTAACGGCTGTCTTCTATTCTGGACGTGGAGTACACCATATTTTTACTCCTTAGTTCTCCAGAACTTAATACATTGATCCAGTAGACCCAGAAGGAACAGATGTCTGAAATAGTATTTAAAATCAAGACACTGAAAAATTAATTTTTAAGTTGTTTTTGTATATAAGTAACTAACAAGCTAATGCCAATCAGCTTTAAAACACTAAATTAATGGACTCAGCTATACATCCAGGAAAACCATTTTCATAATGAAAATGCCAATGCCTTTTTAATTAAGGATGGAATTGCCAACATAAAAGACTCAAGATAAATGAGGAATCGTTCTTTTCTCTCATAAATGAAAGAACATGATAACTCTGAATTATTCTGAGATACTGATTACCAGAAATTGTTTGGAATCTAAGCTACAGGATTTTCCAACTGCATAATAATCACTTCATACCGGGGCTGACAGCCTCAGACCAAATTTGACGCCCTGGCTTTTTAAGTTCTTTTTCCTAATTATTATCAGGAGACCGATGGCCCTATATTTAGAGTCATTATGCAGATATGAAGCTCTACTAAAGATAATGACAATTGGTCTAACACAAAGTAATGCTAGCTTCTTTGTAAATTTGACCTTAAAAGATCTGCTATACAGAAAAAACTATATGCACATTTATATAAATGTAGAGATGTGTGTTCATGGGAAAGCTTTACCAACTAATCATTAGCTCCAGTTATCATAAAATAAATACGTCAGAGATCTGTGCTGATATTCCTATTCTCAACATTCATGATGTATTTAAAAACAGTTTGCTCTTTAGCCCCAGACCAGGTTTCCACATTTCCTACATCACTGGAGGGTGTATGACTTCTTAACATTAAAAAAACAAAAAACAAAAAACAAACCCAACAAAGTGACTCAAAAGGGCTAACACAAAGGGAGTGAAATAAAACATAACTGGTTACTGCTGCCAGAGTCAACAGAGACTTTCCAATAAACAACGAGGCCAAGAGGAAGACAGCAGTGAGCAGTCAAACAAATTAGTAGGCGAAGACCGACATAGAGTAAGGAAGGCAAACACACCAGCATAACATGACTGTGAAGAGACATTAGTCAGCATATACATGCATTCAACACTGAAAATGAGTAGCCCCTTAGAGGACATGCCAGAAAACAAAATCAGGAATTTCCCAGAAGGAAGGAAAGAATTTCCACAAGGACAAGACTGAAGGCTAAGACAAAATGGGGCAGGTTATGGAGTAAACCACAAGATAAACTGAGAGAATTAGTTTTAATCCCTCTCCTTTACCTCCCCAACTGGCTTCCTTCAGAATGTTTCTTAACTTTCTAAACCTCAGCACTTTCGTCTGCAGTCTGAACAGGGAAGATATACGGTATCCCAAAGTCTCTCCCAGCTCTGACAATAGATCGGAAGTTTCTGTTTAGCTGATACACAGACTCTTTGTCTTTTATAGGCTTCTCTTACTTCATAATGAGCTTCAAGTTTGCAAGCCTGGAATTTCACAGAAAGGAGCCAAACTCTGTCAGCATGCACACGGAGCACAGCCTTAAAGCAGGAGTCAAGCCAAGGCCTCTGACAGGAGTCCAACCAGCCGGCCAGTTCAAATGTTACCTGTGACATCATGTCGACCTCATCATGTCGACAGTCCCTTTGGCCCTGCCCTCCTGAGCTCTTCTGAGCTGGGTACACTTGATTTCTCAGCCTCAACTCTTCACATAACCCTACAGGTTTCATAGACACTTACTTAAAAAGGTTAGGAGAACTGGTAAGAGGTAACAGGCACCGGAAATATTTGGTGGCAGCTCCTAACCTGGAGAATGGCACGGCGGGTTAACAAGAACCAGCACTCAAAGAAAGAACACCTCACACGGCCCTGTGGCAACGAGTCCTTCACTGGCTCCACTTTTCCAAGTCTTCATAAAATAATCGGGATGCAAACAAATGTTTATACCCACAGATATCTCGCAATATTATAATAACAGCAAAAATATCTGCCACAGGCTCGACCTACAATAATCAAGGAAGATTATGTAAATCATACATCAAGTTAGGCTCTCTTGGTACATGTGCCCCTCACTCCTGTGCTCACCCACTGACAGCCACTGCCTTCACCAGACTTAAGGTCCAAGAGGCACAAACCACATTCTGCTCGCGACCTTACCGGTAAAGTCTACTTCACAGCCAACACAAAATAAGCATCGGTTGAATGTTTGCTAGTAAATGCTCTCAAGTAAATTCTATATGGTCGGATAGCATGCAGCTAGTAAGCATGGTGTGTGAAGCACGTTGAAGTGGAGAGAACACCAAGGAGGAAGATGTTCTGGAGAGGTAAAGCAGCGATGGTTATTCAACAATGCAACCGTACACAACGTCCCTGAGTTGTGCATTTGAAACTGCATAAAATGGCCAATTTTATGTTATGTAAGGTTTACTACAGTGAAAAACGTCAGGGAACACTTCTGAGGCAAGGTAAGTGAAAAGGCAGGGTACCACCCATCTAAACTCTATGACATCACGTCTGCGTCTCTGAAAAGCTAGAGAGCGGCACGCTAAGGTAGTCATGTTTGGTTTATCTTAGGGTGATCTTTTATTTACCATTTCCTGTATTTTTTTTTCCAAAATATCCACCACTGTCCATGTCTAATGCACACCATGAGAAGAAGCTGTGTCCCAGGAAGCGTCAGGGATGGGAAGGTCTGGTGACCAGCAGATTTCATTTAGGTGGGGATCATTCACCTGGCTACAGCCCTTGATGTACGTACAGAAAACATACCACCTACGCGTGCCTTCACTGCACGCCTTCGCTGTGGAGATAATCCAAAGGCACGCCGCTGGAGTTCGATTTTTATATTATACGGACGCGGATTTGTCTACTTTTTCTTCCTCTTATGCCAGAAAGCCTGCATCACAGATTTGCTGCTCTATAACTACACTTTGCTCAGGCTGAGAAGAAGCCACAGATGGTGCTCTGGACGCAGTAATGCCAAACTGGAACGAAAGCACAGTTGTTCTGAGGGGACAGTGTTCAGGACCTGGGACAGGCGTGTCTGGAACTCCTCACAGAGAGTAGTGAGGTACCCGGGCAGCCTCGGTAAACACTAGATCCGTTGTGTTTCGCAGCTGAATTAGAAACAAGGCCTCTGGAGTCACACGGACTCGGGACTGAAGTAACATACGACGTAGTCCTCGGACCGCCACCTACGACTGTCATCTTGAGGGCTCTTGCCTCAGTTTCCCCACAAGCAAATGGAGATGACAACAGCTACGTCCAGGTATTAAACAGTACGACGTTTACTCAGAGATGCATCAAGAAAACCCAGGGCCTGCTGTCTGGGGACGCGCAGTCAGCACCCCTACTTTCATTTCCTTTCCTTCTTTTAGAGTGAGTCTAATACAGGAAGGCAACAGTGAATGTGTAAAATGACCAACTATCTACAACTAACAGGTAACATGGTAGGGACAGAAGAAGATATTTTCAATAATCTGCTAATTCACTCCATCGATTCAGAAGCCCTCATGATACAGCTCAAACCAATTTTCCTGTTCTGTCTTCCTCAGTAGTTGGAAAGTATTAATCACCATTCTCTGTGTACTTCCTATACCCGAGACCATGAAGCCACCCTTCAGTTTCTTCTTTAATATCCTAATATTTAAATCTTCTCTTCCTTTAAGTGTATCTGTGACTCCCCTGAGCCCCCTGCAAGCTCCCCCCACATCCCATTAACTGGGGACCCTCTGGATCCTTCTGAATGGGGCTGGGTATCACGCAAGGCAGGAGCCTGCTTCGTGAATCCCAGTGCTGAGCGTGGAAAAATACAATTGCATGATCATTATGCTTCTGAAGGCTATTTGACTTTGGGTAACAGACGAAGGTGTGTGGGTACTCCCGACACAGATCCAAGTGTGGCCAACGGTGCCCTCTGCGTCTGCCCCAGTGACCTTTGTCCTGTGCTCTGCCTGTGGTTACCAAAACAGTTTAGCAAGCTGATTAATGATGCTGTCTCAGATTCGGCAGTGCGCCAAATCCCTCCCTTCAAGAGAGCAGCCCCTGTCTTTGCAAAAGATCTACTCCCTTCCTTGATTAGCTCTTTTACTTGAGTGCCTCCTTAGGCAAAGGATAATGGAAATCTTCAGCGGGTTGGGGATGTGCCTGTGTGTGTGTGCAGGCTAAACCGTGAACTCCGCTACCTTCAGGCTAGAAAGCTCAAGCTCATTTTTCCAATAAACATGTACTGAGCCCAGCACTTAGCCCATTCAAAGATAAGCTAGTCATGCCTCATGAAAGAGAATATCAACAATCACACCACAGTGCAATATGTTCTAGAACAAAGGTATAGAGAGGGTATTGTCGTAGCTGCCTAGAGGGCGGAGAGGGAGGACGCTGGCTCTGCCTAGGCAGGGTTCTAAGAGTTGGGTAATTCACACATCTCTTTACCAGGCACTGAGGAATGAATGAGCTGACCTGCAGTGTCTCTGGGGGGTTAATGCCACTGCGGGCTTTTAATGCCGTCTACTTAATACCACTGCCACCAAATTGCTTTGGTTACTGTATTTGCTTTCTTGTTCTCCTCACATCTTCATGTCCTTACTTTATTTTCAGAAAAAAACATATGGTGCTTCCATTCTCTCCCCAGTCTTTCAACCCCATAATGTTTCCTGCCCTGGAGAGTTGCTTTGACTCTCAGGGAAACAACACTGGAATGGCTTAGCGGGAGCCAACAAAGAGACAGGAAGGAGGCTGCTTGGTGAAAGGAGCTAGAAAAGAGTGCGTGGAACCATTCCCGGAGGCGCCGCCGTGGCCAGGCCCTCCGTGGCTCCAGCAGGGAAGCGCCCTGGAGATGTCAGGGGCATGGCCATCCTCCGGGGACAGCTTCTCTGCAAATCATTTTCCAGCCTCCGCCCCTCACCTCACCTCCTTCTAGGGATATGATATTTGTCAAGAGGGTTTTTAAACCTTTCAGAGGCCATGCAACTCTCTGGGAAAATCTGGTGAAATTCAAGGATCCTCTCCCCAGAAAAATTCCCAGAAGCAAATAAACATAAAATATTGTACATAACTTCTGGGAATTCACAAACTCCTGAATCACATGGCTACTAGGAGGGGGCACATTGTTCAGTTTGAGTATTTTTGAGCTTCTACCCTGTACCAAGCACCATGAAGACCCACCTCAACTTGTCACCATTCTCCCACACACATTGCCTGGAACACCTGTCCCCATGTTATCTGTCCAGGAAACACCTTTTGAGCCACTTAAGCATCACCTCTTGAATGAAAATATTCATGAACCCTTCACCCTAACTCACCGCCCTCCCCGACCAAGAGGGACTAATTGTATTCTTCCTTCTGCCCTACTGAATTCTGCAGGATCTTGCATCAGAAATCCTACAATTGTTACCATCCTCATGCGTGTTCATGCCTTTCCCCTCCTGCTAATTATAAGCAACCTGAGGGCATGGACTAGAACTTAGTCATCTTTTATTTCTAGCGTCTAGTAAAGTCCTCACTCAGAAGAAAAACATCCCACTGAGAAAAACAGACACAAGAGCAAATACTTTAAACATGGCGTTCTAATGCTCCATCAGTTCTGTGATCTGAAGCTAAATCTTAAAGGAGAAGCTACAGTGAATAAGACAGAGTTAGGATTGGACACTACAGGCAGAGGCGGGGCAAGGCAGGCAGGAAACCATGCATACGGGGAAGAAGGTAATTCAGGATTCATGGTGATTACCAAGGCAAGTAGGAAGAAGTCATAATCGATGAGAGAGAAGCAAAGTGGAATGAGGTTACAGAGGGCACTGGGTGAAGTATAAGAGGGCTTGGACTTATTGTGTAAAGGGGGGAATTCACTAAAAGATTTCTATTTTAAAAATTTAAAAACCATTAACAAATAATAGTTATAGAAAATGGAGAAAAGGCACAAACAAGAAAAATCTGCAACCCCACCATATTGAGACAACCACTATCCTATTCTTTCATCTTCATACATTATGTAAATGTGTATCTAGGTGTATGTGGCCATGATTTTCATGTCCTTTTGATTCTGCTAATATTTATTAAGCATATACCAGGTACCCGACCTTGTGCTAAACACACTCCATGCTTTCTGTCGCCACGCCATTTAAAACTCACAGAAATTCTTAGAGGTAGTTCCTATTGTAATGCCATGTTAAAGAGGAAGGCCCAGTGAAGGTCGGAGGAAACGGCACAAGGCCACACGGCTCATATGTACCAAAGCCGAGGTTCAACTCCCAAGTTTTCCCACCGCAACGGTGATAATCTCATGCCACAATTTTTTTATGTATTCTCACGCATTTATTTTATAAGACAGGTAACTCCGTTTATCCAGTTGTCTCAGAAAACGTCCTCTGGGTTCTTGATTAGCACTGGGGTACACTGAAAGAAACAAACCTACGAAGCATCCACCTTTTCCTACTGTCGCCTCATACAGACAGCACAGAAAACCCCTGGCCTTTCTTTCAATCTTTTTTGCAGTCTTGGTCAAGTTCACAGTTTTCTTCAGATTAATCTGGCGACAGCGTAAAGAAGGATGGATTTGGGAGGATGAGACTGGAAGGCTGGAAAACAAACACAGAGACAGAGCCACCATCCAGGGAAGAGATAGGAACGCCAAGGCCCAGGGTAGTGGTATTTGTGACTGAAGGGCGGGAGTGGACTCAGAAACACAGAAGACATCCACCCAGGCCTGGGTGTGCAGAAAAAGCAGCAACAGGGTGGTGTGAGGAGAGAGAGGAGGGAGGGGAAATCAGGCAGCACATGGCACCGAGAAAGACAACACAGGAGAGATGTGTTTTCCCACTGTGTGGGTGCCAGACACAGGAGGATCAGGAGTTCGACGGTGAATATGAAATCCCTGAGCACATTCTGAGTGCCTACTATATGCCAGAGCCTTGCTGAGTGCCAGAGAGACAGCAGTCAAGCCACTGAGCAGGTCACAGCATGGCTGGAGTGGGGGTACCAGAGTGGAGAAAGGAGGAAGTACAGGGGGAGGGGAGTACAGAGGGGAGGCATCCCTCTGGAAATGTCCTACGGGGGGTCTAGAGTCCAAGAACAGGCCAGCACCTCTAAACTCCAAGTGTGACAGAGCAAGCCTTGAGAATACATGGGCAAGAACAGAAGTGGACTGAGGTTGCTACTCTAAGTCAAGTCAGTGTTTTAAGCAGAGCAGAGGAAGCAAAAAACCAAGACAGAAGAGTCAGATATAGGAGGAAGGCAAGACCGCCTCTCCTCCTGAGAGCCAGGACCACAGAAGCCAAGAGGCAAGTGGAAGGAATAATAACCCATCTTCAAACCATATTGCCCTTGGACTTCTCAGGAGGAATGACTTCTTTTTTTAATTCAAAGGTCACTCAGTTGATTTTAAACTTTAAACAAAATCATATAAAAAGACCATGATGAGGGTAAGAATTTACATCTCCTGGCTGTGCCTCTCAGAGTTTTATCCACCGGCCATATGGAGTTGATGGTTAATATTCAGTAGGAAGTGAATTTATAATCATGTGCCTGCCATTCAAATGTGAAAAGAAATGTTTTCTGCTCAGTACACCCAATAATACATTAACATATTTCCAGTTTAAAATACATTTATGAATAATTTTATACATTTTATAAATTTCCTGGCAAGAATGATAATAGAACAATCTATTTTCACTGCTACATGAAACAAAAAAGAGGAATGAAAGGTTCAGTTAATCAAGAAATTTAATATGCTTTATAATAAATATCAAACAGTCATTACTTGAGCTATACAAAGGATGGCTGAGGTCAAAAGATGATTATAATAGCAAGAGTTTGTGCCCATATTTATTCTCTGTCAGTTGCTTATATTTGCATAAGAAGTTTCCTCTATTCATGAATTTTTTTAGCCACATTAAAATGCTAGAAATCAAATTTGTTTTTCCTGATTTATATACGGGCAGTAATAATAAGATTTTGTAATGATTAACAGTGGTAACAAATAAATGGAAAACACCAGCCCTTCCAAAGTACCAAGCAACGACAAACAGATATGAAAATAAATTACCTCCACTGCGTTAGGTAAATGTGGTTTGGAAAGCCAGGAAAGCACCAGAATCTGAAATGATTACTGTGTCAGAGTTTGATGAAGCCAGGAAAGACAAAATACTGTGAGTTCTTCCTTTTTTGTCACCTTTTCAACACTGTGTATGTATATGTACGTATACACATGTATAGACACTCAAATTGATGGCATCCTCATCAGAAGATGAGAGGCAGTAACTTCAAATTTATAGTGGAGACACTTGGGGCCAGAAGGAGATGCAAAATCTCTCCATCTGGGAGAAAGTAATGTAGTCATAATTTCACTTCTCAACAATCACCCAGAACTGGGAGTCACCACTAGTAGATATGATAATTTAATAACATGGAAATGACTTAGGGGTGATTCTTTCTAAATTGAGGAGAATCTTATGGTTTCATGATGGTTTCTTTGGGAATAAGGTCCAACAAGTAAAGTTCATTACAGCCTTCTCCAGCAACATTCCTGCTTCTCTTGGAGGAGAGAATTCCAAGTCAGAGAGAGAAGGAGATAATGATGGCTAAGCTCTACGTTTTCAAAGATGGCCAAGATGAAGGGCTTCCAATACATCACACACTCAAATACCAAAATAATAAAATCAGGAAAGGAAGGAGAGAGGAAAGGGATAAATGAATAAATCATATAAAATAGATTCTATAAAATTAAGAACACTGTCATAAACAGGAATAAAGTTTTATTGGCTTTGGTAATCTAGACATGCAAAAACTATGGTAACTTAAATTTTCAGTGTTTATGATGTAAGAGATATTACATATGGCATGTTTAAGTAAAAAAATAGCTTATTCTCATTTATAAAATATATAAGGGAGTTAAAATTTTGATGTCTTAAATCTTAAGCAGGGTCACTTTAAAATATGATTATTTTACGGTATGGCATTCAGATAAAACTATATAATTAAGTGGGAGGTTGGGGTACCAGGTGGTGGGTATTATGGAGGGCACAGCTTGCATGGAGCACTGGGTGTGGTGAAAAAATAATGAATACTGTTTTTCTGAAAATAAATAAATTGAAAAAAAAAACTATATAATTAAATAACAGAACCAGGAAACTTCATTTATGCACCTGAATATTCCAAGTTTGTTTATAGAAAAACTTGGTCATAATGTATATTTCTACTTCACCTTCAACTGATAACTAGTGCCAATCTTTTGTTTTTATGATATTGGAAAATTTCCACAATCCATTTAATCATAAGTATGCCTGGTGAAAAAAGTTAAATATCACCAGAAGTGTGATAAACACTTAACTAGCCAAATTAAAAACAAGTTATCCAGACTAAACTGTATCAATAATATTTTCCAAAAACGTGAGATGTGATGATAAAGAGTTGGTTCTATAAGTATGAGCAGTACTTAGTACCCATGATGCCTTCAACAAACTTGCCTTAGTACCCATGATGCCTTCAACAAACTTGCCTTAGTACCCATGATGCCTTCAACAAACTTGCCTTAGTACCCATGATGCCTTCAACAAACTTGCCCCGTCTTATGTAGCCCGGTCTTCTAGGACAGAGTACTGCATAGGGGTCAAGAACACAGATTCTCAAGACAGATGGCCTCAGTTCGCTTCCCAGCTCAGTCACTTGTGAATCATATGACCTTCGCAAGTTACTTCATCTTTCTGTGCCTTGGTTTCTTCACCTGTAAACTGGGACCATCAAAGTACCTACCAATCCAGACTGTTATGAGGAGTCCACGAATCAATGTGAAGCACTTAGGAGAGCCCTCGGCATACACTACGTGTTCAGTAAAGATTGGCTTATCATTATCTGCTTACTCTAATTATCATCATCATCACCATTATTACAGCTCTCATCGATGTTGTGGGCTTTCCATCAAACAAAAATCAATTCAGGTCTGAGTGCTCAGGTCTAATAATCAGTTACTCGTATAATACCTTATTTCAGCTACCATAATTAAAATGTAAGATCTGTGCATACCTTTGGTGGACTATAAAAGACAATTACCAGCCCAAGGCTAATGAGGGGTAGACATAGGACTGGATCAGGAAATGCTCAGACAGGAGTCTTCTGACTCATGGCAATGCCCCTTTTCATGGTAGCCCCTAAACTTAGCAGACTTTCAACAAACTATAGCAACAGATCCAAAAACAAGCCAATAAATAAATAACCACCAAGGTAAATAGTTCCCTATAGATGACAATCAAAAGAAAGAAGATATGTTCAAAACACGCAATTATGCAGGGTGTGGTTTTGGTGTGAAAACATGGCAGAAAAAATAATCCTTACCCGGCCGAAGCCATGCTTTAGTGGGTACTGCCTCCCCAGGCAATAATCACCAGCAACATCCTTATTCCCCGCTCCCCCTTACTGACCCACCTTCAGGACTGGGGACAGCTGTGTCACCAGTCTGAGTTTCCAGAATCCCGGAGTAACCTTTCCCTGGCTCTCCAAACTAAAACGCACATGTCTTTCTCTACTGCCTTCTCCTTTCTGTACCATCCAAGATCCATCAACCCCCTCATTCATAAATTGAGAAACTTCTGGAATTATGACATGTAGAGTTCTAAAGAGCTTTTGAAAATCTGAAGCATAAATCAAACATGACTAGCTTCACTGTAAGGGTTATTAATATACAATTATGGGATGGGCAAGCTGGGAGGACTCTTGGATATAATCTAGTCCAAACCTTTCATTCTACAGATAAGAGAACTCTGATATCGATGATCACCTATAACTAAAGTAACAGACTCGAAGTAATCTAATGCATTCATATGGCTTGAAAAGGACACTTAATTATACATTTTCATGTTCTAATATAGCAAAAGGTTAACCATCAAGGCTGTTAATGATATTACAGATCTTCTAACTTAAAATCATGGAAGATTTAGGGATAATATTCAAGCTTGTTAAATCATGTGTTTCTTCTATGGACCTCGACTGCACATTTCATTCTTAATAATGGCATCAATATGCCTTTCATAAATTAGCTCAAACAATGAATAACTTCATATATTTAGAGATTTCTGAATTGTTTTTTTTCTTCTCTGCAACTAGATCCGTGGCAGGGGGCTTGGAGAGAGCTGAGAAGCAAGTTCTGGACTCCTACTGACTTCAAATGGGAAAGCCTGGTAGGAATGAGCAGGATGAAGATAATCTGCTAAGACAAAGTTTAAACGTGCTGTTTTTAAAAGGATGTCCATGTCCTTTTACTAAATGGAGATCTTCCACTATTGTATATTTAACAAGAGAAGTCAAAAGGAAATTCGCAAATAAGTAAACAATCTTATTTTTCAATTCTGGGGACTCAACTTCTATTTCTTTTTTTTTTTTTTTTAAAGATTTTATTTATTTATTTGATAGAGATGACAAGTAGGCAGAGAGGCAGGCAGGGATACAGGCAGAGAGACAGGAGGAAGCAGGCTCTCCACGGAGCAGAGAGCCCGATGCGGGGCTCGATCCCAGGACTCCGGGATCATGACCTGAGCCGAAGGCAGAGGCTTAACCCACTGAGCCACCCAGGCACCCCTCAACTTCTATTTCTCATATATAGATTTTAGTTGATGGAAGCAGCCTATGAAGCCTACAAACACTTCAAGGGAGTAGGAGAGTCATGATGATAGAGCAGATTGTTTAAAATACATATAGCATGTCTGTAAATGGGAAAACACCCAGAGAGATACAACCCAAGACCAACTTCAACCAGACAGAATGTGTTAGGTAAGGCCAGACTTCATTCTGACTAATTGTTGCCTGTGTCATATAGGCTGTTAAGTATTTTTTATTCACTATTGATATAAACCAAAATGTTAACAGACATTATTAGATGCTATCATTTTCTTTTTCCCTATGTATATTCTCATTTTCTTCCAATGACAATGTAATACTTATACAATTAAATAAATGTGACATTGAACAGGTCAAATTATAGAATGTTCACTACTCCCTTTAAGAATCTTGACTTAGGGAGCGCCTGGGTGGCTCAGTGGGTTAAGCCGCTGCCTTTGGCTCGGGTCGTGATCTCAGGGTCCTGGGATTGAGTCCCACGTCGGGCTCTTTGCTCGGCAGGGAGCCTGCTTCCCTCTCTCTCTCTCTCTCTTTCTGCCTGCCTCTCTACCTACCTGCGATCTCTGTCAAATAAATAAATAAAATCTTTAAAAAAAAAAAAAAGAAAAAGAATCGTGACTTAGGTTATGCTGGTCTACAGACTATCTCACTATCAATAAAGCAATTTTCTTTTTTATAGAACAAGGAAAAGTTACCATTTTAAAAAGTAGACACAATAAGCCTTTAATAAGATAGCATTAATTATGTCGGCACCTGCAAGAACAATACAGTGGTAACTTCTTTCCCCAGAAGAAACCTCAAAAGAAAGACATCAATACCTCAATGAGCCAAGAATCATAGTTTCCTGCTGTGTGAAGGTTTTCACAAGTCTTCAAAGTTAATTTAGAGACAAAGATTATAAAGATCATATCCTTATTAGAGCTGAAATTTATATTCACATTGAAGTGTGTCAATGACCAAACCATTATGTTTAAAATATAAGGAAGAAATACAGCATTAAAAAAATAAATAAATAAAACAAAATAAATGCTGATTTCCCCCACTACCTCCTTTATAAGTTAACTCTGAACCACAGATAAAGGTGAGAATTGTTTTGACTTAATAGAAGGGTAAATTGGGGTGCCTGGGTGGCTCAGTGGGTTAAGCCTCTGCCTTCAGCTCAGGTCATGAACCCAGGGTCCTGGGATCAAGTCCTGCATCAGGCTCTCTGCTCAGCAGGGAGGCTGCTTCCCCCTCTCTCTCTGTCTGCCTCTCTGCATACTTGCAATCTCTCTGTCAAATAAATAAATAAATAAAGTCTTTAAAAAAAAAACAAACAGTAAATGACCTACTGTGAAGGCTGTTCCAACCTGTGTCCAAGTACACCCCCATTGATGTAATTATGTTCCAGCAACTCTAAGCTTGATGGCCCTGAGTAACAAAACTCCTTCAGAGCAGTGAAATGAGTATTTAATGAGAACACCGATTGTCAGCCAAATTTCAGCACGTGTCCATAAGAAACAATGGAAAGATGTCAGTTCTTATAAACGGCAGCTATTAAAAACAGTAGTTTAAAAAATTCCCTAGACTTCTAAAAAAAGATACAGATATGTTTATGTTTAGAACTTTCTGACCACTTTCCTATAATATTTGCTTAATAATTTCTTTAAATCCTTTACAGCACCATCTGTTATGTTCAAGATAAACCCAGGTCTCCAGGAGAGATTAATTCAACGTATTTCACTTAACTTCAAAATTATGTAAAGAGGATATATCACATCAGGCTGTTGGTTGTTTAATCATAAGTTATGGTTTTCCAAAAGCTAAATTTGTGTGTGTGTGTGTGTGTGTGTCTGTCTGTGTGCTCTGCCAGGTGAAGCCAGCATTATTACCAGCTTCCTTATTTCAAGAAACCACTTATTGTAAATGAAAAGGTTAGGAAATGTCCTGTGCACTTGACCCCCAAGTCAGGCCCATGGAAAATGCTCTCAACAAGCTGGGGCAGCCAGTACTTACTACTGTGGAAGACAGTAGGGAGGTTCCTCAAAAAATTAAAAATATAGTTATCATAGGATCCAGTAACTGCACTACTGAGTGTTTACCCAAAGAATACAAAAACAGTAATTCGAAAGGATATATGTACCCTGATGTTTATTGCAGCATTATTTACAGTAGCCAAGATACGGAAGCAGCCCAAGTGTCCACTGATAGATGAATAAAGATGTGCTGCATATACAGATACACAGTGGAATATTATTCAACGATAAAAACAAATGAAACTTTGTGATTTGCAACAACATGGACGGAGCTAGAAGGTACTGCACTAAGTGAAATAAGTCAGAGAAAGACAAATACCATATGATTTTACTCATACGTGGAATTCAAGAAACAAAATAGACAAGGTGGGGAAGGGCAGGGAAATAAACCAAAAAACAGACTCTTAACTATACAGAACAGATGGTTACCAGAGCATAAGTGGATAGGTGGTGGGGGAAACTAGAGATGGAAATTAAGATGGAAATTAAGGGGATGGAAATTAACACTTCTCTTGAGGAGCACTGAGTAATAGATACAATTGTTACATCACTATATTATATACCTGAAACTAATATAACATTGTATGTTAACTACACTTGAATTAAAATTTTATTTTTGAATTAAAAATTTATTTTTAAATAAAAAAAAGAAAATGCAATCAAACTTGACTTTTCAAGATGTCGGTATTCTTTATATTAAATAACAATTAAAAAAGCTTAAGTGGTGGCTGAGAAACATGAGTGGTAGGCTAAACACATAAAAGTTTAAAATATTTAGTAATAAACAAAAACTACAGAATGGGCAAGAAAGGAGGCATGGAGAAAGGGTACTACTTTTGGTCATCAGCATTCTCTCCTAGGGCATGACTCTTCCAGCTTGTTTAGCATTTGAGAGGGCTAAATTTAAACCAGCAAGCTTTACCACAGCTGAACAAACTTTACCATACATGGTGAATGGGACAACAACTTTTAAACTGAGGCCATTAATTCTTGGCAATGCCTCTCCTGAGGTGGGGGGGGGGGGGGTTCGCAGCCCCTCCCCTGGAGTCTGCGCAGGCCTAGGACTGCTTCCTTCAGTAGAGGAGAATGGAAATGGCACCTGTGACACCGAAGACTAAGCCATTAAGGGCCACACAGCTTCCATCTTGTCTGCTGGATCCCTACTCCCGGCACCCTGAGTTGCCACAAAAGAACTCGCACTACCCTGAGGCCGCCATGCTGAAGAGGCTGCGTGTAGGTCCTCCAGCGACCAGCTGCAGCCAAGCTCAATCCTCCAGACACCCCGTCAAGGTCAGAGAAAGAGGACTGGAGCTTTTAGGGACCAGACCATCTGCCGACTGAAGGCTACTCAGCCAACCAAGCCAGGGCTGAATCTCTGGGCAAAGTCAGAAGTATAATAAATCCGTGGCTGCTTTAAGTCACTAAGCTTTCAAGACAGTTTGCCATGCAGCACAAAGAACCACAGAATTTGAAAGGGACTTCAGAGATGTGAAGTGGGTGAAACACTGCTTGCGTTGAGGAAATGGAGATCCAAGATGGTTTAACGTCCATAATTACTAGTTAGCAACCGCGATAAAACTAGACACCAGGTCTCCAGGCTCCCAACTCTGTTCTTTCAAAGAGCTCATCTTGATTTCATCACAAACCATCTCCCCCCTTTTATTCTGTTATGTGTGAACTCAAAAGTACCTGGGCATGTTCTTAGAAGTGGTTCCTTCTATTTTTATTTTTTAAATTTTTTTAAAAGATTTAATTTATTTATTTATTTGAGACAGAGAGAGAGAGAGCATGAGAGGGGAGCAGGCAGAGGGAGAAGCAAACTCCCCGCCAAGCAGGGAGCCTGATGCAGGACTTGATCCCAGGACTCCAGGATCATGACCTGCGCCAAAGACAGTTGCTTAACCAATTGAGCCACCCAGGCACCCCTCTTCTACCTATTTTTAAAAGTTAAGAAAAATTCTGACATATTCTTTTTCTTAGGCCTTTATCTTAAACATTTTCCTTGGGTGAAACTAGGGAAGAATTACTGTTTGGAGAGTATGAAATAAAAGTTCTGACCAATACTTGCTGCAGTAATGTGGATAACAGTGTTAATTTCAAAGAGGAGGCATAAGATTTCACGTCTTCCCATTTCATATGAAATACCTTCAGGTAAACCTTGGTGTTACTTTCTCCATTACTTACACAATCAATGTTTTATTCCAACTTGTTAAGACAACCCATGACCTTTTATTAGATCTAGTTACACAGTTCTTGAGTTTCATTCCCTTGGTTAGCTGAAATACACACTAAAAGGCAAACTGAACTTCCCAAGATTATCCTTTTGTTTGAACTGTTTATGGGAAATGTTTCAGACGTTAGGCTCCGTATGAACCTGAAATTGCAGATTAATGATCTGCTCGGTAAGAAACTCTCTCATTAAGTACTTTACTCTTTTGGATACCATGCTCATAAAACTGTTAATAAAGACAAGAAGATGATTCCAAAGATCAAGTAACAACTTCTAGCAGCCATTGAAAAAGAAAAGTGGGTAAGATATGGGCATTCAGGCAATTGGCACACTGGAAGTATTTAAGGTCAGATGACCACAAACGGTTGAATGAATTGGAGAATCAGGGTCTAAGACTGTCCTCCAGAAGCAGGTTTCCTCTAAACTTACATAAACTATTAACAAGATATTTGAAAACCAAGTTTATTACCTGATGGCGACCCTCTTCTGCTCTCAACAGACCTGTATCTTCCGTATCCTATCCTCCACACAAAACAGAGATCCCTGAAATGTCTTACAATTGAAATTCTTTGCCCACCAATGAATTTGCCCTCAGGGAAAAAAAAAATTTTTTTTTCAAATGCATGACGGCACCCCCAAAAATGAGAAGAGTTCTATTATATTAAAAAGAATTTTCTGAATTTGTAAACCTTTATACACTTGCAGAATATTTAATAAACAAAATTCAAAATGGCAGACTGTACTCCAAAAAAATCAACAGCTCAGAAAAATCACCCAAGATGAAATACTGATCACAACTTAAAAAAACAGTATTTGTGAACAGGATACAAATTAGGCAAATTTCCTGTATAATGTACTCTTTCTTATTGTCACATAATAGTTTTTTTAATCATGCATTTTTGTGTTTTTGCTTCTCTGATATGGAAATTGCAGCTTCAAAAAGAAAGAAGTTACTGTATTTACAAGGCATTGCAGGACCAGGACATCCCAGCAGCTGGGACGATGCTATCAGCCTGCAATTCAAAATCTTTGAAAGCAATTTAACATCTACGCTATCATTTCATCCTCACAGAAAGTCCTATGTGGTACCACTGATAGATATTATTATGGTTTTAAGACAACTTCAAGACCAAGAAGGTTAAGCTACATCACTGGATGATAATCCTGACTCAGCGTAACAGCTTCCATTTCCGCAGCAGACTTATCCGCAAAAAAAGAAGGTATTGTAAATGGAAGGTCTTATTTTTGGCTAAGGCTAGCTAAACGGGCCCAGAACAGATTGCCCTGAGCTAGAATAGTATCTAAGACTCAGTGGGGCCCCACGTGTACTAGTTAGTGGAACCTTTGTTTAAATGACTTTTGCCAGGGTCTTCTTCCATATTCCTTCAAGTCAATACCTTCTCAAATTCCTGGTTGTGTTTTTTCTAAAAAGTTTCATAATCATGAAATATATTTTCTTTACTACCTCATGTATATTCCCTGAAGACACAAAAGAAAATTCAGCCTTACTACTTGGTGAAAGGTTGCTTTTTGTTGTTGTTGTTTTGTTTTGTTCTTTAAAGATGTATTTATTTGAGAGAGAGAGAAAGGGGCTAGAGAGGCAGAGGGAGAGAATCTTCAAGCACACTCCCTGCTGAGCCTAATAGATTGCAGTATTTATCAAGCTTTGTCCCTCCATTAACACTAAGGACTACTGTCATATCTAGATCAGCTTTCCACGTAGGGAGAATTTTTGAGTGGATGAAACAAAAGTAATGGCAATGAGATGCTACATATTATGAAGTAAGATTCATAATCCCCCAGTAGATTATTAAGTATTTACACTGTTCTTATTTTCTCATGTTTGTACCCATAACTAGATTGTCTAGGAATCAGCTTAATATTTGAGTCAAAGTTTCGATCCTGCCTGCATTGGTCATCTGCTGTGTGGCTACAGCAAATTACCTAACTTTTATGTCCCTCGATTTTATCATCCATAAAGTGGTTATTATAATAGCACCTACTTAATTGCATCGTTATAACTATCAAATGTATGAATACATATGAAACATTTATAATTATACTTGCCACTTACTATAGGTTAGTCTTTTGTAGGCACCCTCTCAGTTTTCTTTTTTTTTTTTTTTTAAAGATTTTTATTTATTTATTTAACAGACAGAGATCACAAGTAGGCAGAGAAGCAGGCAGAGAGAGAGGAGGAAGCAGGCTCCCAGCTGAGCAGAGAGCCCGATGCGGGCCTCGATCCCAGGACCCTGGGATCATGACCTGAGCCAAAGGCAGAGGTTTTAACCCACTGAGCCACCCAGGTGGCCTGTCTTGTCTATTTTTAAACATTCTTAGGAAAAAGTCTGTATTTGGACCTCAATAAGTGTTTAACAACTATACCATTAGGTTAATTATAAAAATGAATTCCCAAAATCCACTAAGATTCTCTCTCTCCCCATTTCCACAGCTGGACTCTCTACATTATTAGAGTCCACTAGTCAGCTTTCTTTTTTGAAGCCCAGCAACATGGGTCCTATTACTTTTTCCTCAGCAATGTTTATTTTGATTTCAATTCCCAAGTGTAGAAGCATTTCAGGCACCATATTGACCCAGGTTAAAAAAACCCTGAAGAACTCAGAAAGGATTACACTGGAAAGTGCAAGAAAACCAAAAACCACAAAGTAAATTTTCAATAGGTTTCAGTCTTGGCTCTAAAGAATGTCACTGATTCAACAATTCTGATCGGAACTATTTATTACAAAAGGTAAATGACTATATTCATTTTTATTTTTATTCATTCATACTATAAATTTATGAAAATTGAGCCCCAGAATAAACTGAATAAAGTCACCTGAGGAATAAAATCAATTAAAGACGTACTGTGTACTTACACTCAGACAGACTTGGAAATTCAGTGCTTTAAGCTAATTTCCCTCTTGGTATTTTCAGACCGAATTCAGTAACACAAGTAATGCTTATTAGTAATATTAATGTACCATATGCTATCTCTGTCAACTTAATAATATTCTTGGTTTTCTTGACTAAAATGTCAATCTAACTTCTGGAATCCTACCCAAGAGAATCTATGCAAAATAGAATGAAAAGATTCATTCTATAGGCATAGTAATTAGCCATGGGCCCATTCATGAATGTCTGTAATTAAGTTCTTGTACATATTATAAAAATTTTATTTGAAATCATAAGATTTGCATAACTTGGCTAATATAGCTACTAGTCCCAGGCACTGTACTAAGTCCTTTAAGTACATTATCTCATTTTATCTTTATAATAAGAAAAAAATGGCTGAAATTCAACAACTTACTGAAGGTTGCACAACCAGTACGTAGCAGAGTAAATATTTTAATTTAGTTATGCTAACATCAGAAACCCTTCCCAACCAGCCTTTTCTATTGCTTTATACCAGAGAAATATTTGAATAACATTCATTTTTCACAAAAAAAAAAAATTTAAAAAGGTAAAAGAGGAGATTTAGCCATAACTTTTCTAGAAAGAGCCACTAACACCACCAACCCAATGAGGGCCCCCAAAATCAGGGTTTTTTTGTTAAGACAGAGCAATAGAATATATCTGATGTCTCTAATTTTTACACTAAGAAAAGCAAACATAAAACTATTAGATTATTATGAATATTAAACACTACATTTCTTTCTCTTTTTTTTAAATTTTATTTATTTATTTGACAGAGAGAGATATCACAAGTAGGCAGAGAGGCAGGCACGGTGCAGGGGAGGGGGGGAAAGCAGGTTCCCTGCTGAGCAGAAAGCCCGATGCAGGGCTCGATCCCAGGACCCTGAGATCATGACCTGAGCAGAAGGCAGAGGCTTAACCCACTGAGCCACCCAGGTGCCCCAACACTACATTTCAGTACACTGAACTGACAGATAAACTTCACTGCCATTTTGGTTTTAGAAGGTAACAATACAAAAGTTCAACAGAAGTGTGCACACTCCCCATGGTCACTTACACATCTAATGTAACTTCCACAATCTCTGCAACTTAATGTCCACAACAGCAATCTTAGGGATCGGTTTATAATCCCACGAGAGCTATCAGCTGAGATTTCCAGGGAGGAGAAAGTACCAGAGCTCTTTCTTCCTATGGATGACATGGTGAAAAGGGATTAATGGGAGCAAAACCACCACTGCAACTTAAGTGACCAGAAGCGCAATGGAGCAAGTGGGCATCCCTTCCATGAAACCCAAGGGCAAGGCTGGCTCTTGCAGCTCAAATGACCTCTGCACCTTTCAGTCGTTATGCTAAAAAATTCCCTTTTTGAACCCTCCTACATTGTTGGTGGGAATGTACGCTGGTGCAGCCATTCTGGAAAACAGTATGAAGGTTCCTCACAATGTTGAAAATAGAGCTACCCTATGACCCAGCAATAGCACTACTGGGTATTTACCCTAGAGATACAGATGTAGTGATCTGAAGGGGCACGGGCACCCGAATGTTTATAGCAGCAAAGTCCCCAAAGCCAATCTATGGAAAGAACCTAGATGTCCATCAACAGATGAATGGATAAAGAAAATGTGGTATATATATACAATGGAATATTATGCAGCCATCACCCCCCCAAAAAAAAATCTTGCCATCTGCAATGACGTGGATGGAACTAGAGGGTATTATGCTAAGTGAAATAAGTCAATCAGAGAAAGACAATTATCATATGATCTCTCTGATATGAGGAACTTGAGAAACAGGACAGAGGATCATAGGGGAAGGGAGAAAAAAATGAAACAAGATGGGACCACGGAGGGAGACAAATCATAAGAGACTCTTAATCTCAGAAAACAAACTGAGGGTTGCTGGAGGGTTGGGGGGTGGGAGGGATGGGTTGGCAGGTGATGGACATTAGGGAGGCTATGTGCTATGGTGAGTGCTGTGAATTGTGTAAGACTGATGATTCACAGACCTGTACCCCTGAAACAAATAACACATTATATGTTAATTTAAAAAGTAAAAAGAATTCCTTTTTATTAAAGCTGTTTGGTTTGTTTTTTTTTTGTTTGTTTGTTTGTTTGTTTTGTCTCCTATGACTAAAAATTCCCAATTAAAACAGGAAGTCACATGTCAGAAACAAAAAAGTAACATTTTCTATTCCTTTTCTGGTCTTCCCCCATAACACCACTACTTAAGGAAATCCGTTGGACACATTGTAACGCAGGTGGACCTTAGGGATTAACAGTGTGGTTGCTGATGAGGACAGCATAGGAAAAGAGAGGTTTTTAATTTCAAAGGCAGCAGTGTTGGTTAACAATTTCATACCACTGTACAGTTAACTAACCTTAACTCATGAGATCTGTACTGTAACCACCTTAGTTTTTATGGTACTGGTAATTCAGTCCTTTTGGATTAAGAAGCCCCTTAAGAATGTGATGAAAGGTATGGACTCCCTTCGCCAGAGACTTGTAAATATTCAACTAAACGCATTTCCCATACAGTCTGGGGATTCAGAGACTCTCATGCCCCCAAGGCCAAGCATGAAGACCTACAAACACAGTTAGGAACCCATTCAGTACCAGTGCTTGGGTGCTATGAAAAACAGCTGTGGAATGAGCAGCATACTTCTGTTCAGTTTCTCAAAAAGGTCATCCTCTGTGCCTAAGGGGCCCACAAGGCTCAAAGATGCCTCCCAGATCTCCTTTAAACAGCCTTTCATCTATTTACCTCCTAATAGTTATAATAAAAATAAGGCAGGAATCATGAAGAACATGAACAGAAACCTTTTCTATTCTGTCATCAAAAATCAAATATGATTTTATATTACTATCACATTTCCCTGTCCCATCAATTTTTAAGTTCCCGGGAAAGCTTTGTATAGCATTTATATTATACTATCTAAAGTATTTGTAATTATTTCAATAAAACAAAGGACAAAGGGCCCTTAGTATAATCTCCCTTTATACATAATTCCTCTGAGAAAATGAGCTTTGATATAAGTTATTTTCCCTATACAGCCCATTTTCAGGAGGTAATTTGCTACAAATGAGAAGGCAATTGTACTACGTCTGAATCCTTCCCATTTAATGGGCAGTAATTAATTACACTAAAGACTTATCTATAAACATATCTAATAAGACCAAAAAGTATATCTGGAGAGATACATTATATATAATGTATATATCTGGAGAGAGATACATTAAAAAAATTAAACGCTGGGACATCTGGGTGGCTCAGTCAGTTACACATCTGCCTTGGGCTCAGATCATGATCCAGAAGTTCAGGGACTGAGTCCCACATCTGGATCCTTGCTCAGCAGGGAGCCTGCTTTTCCCTCTGCCTGTTTCTCCCCCTGCTGTGTGCTCTCTCTCCCCACCCTGTCTCCCGCTCTCTGACAAATAAATAAAACTCTTTGAAAAAAAATAAAAAGTTAAATGCTTTATTCCAGATAATCATCCTGGATGACCGTAAGAAAGTGGTGGTTTTAAAAGTTCAGAATGCTTGTTCAAGGTGACTCTGCACACTGTTTATGTACTCCCATGTAGGCTATGTTTAAAGCCTAGTACAAAGGCACTTAGGCTTTAAAACATTACAAAGCAATTTATCACAATTATTATTTATTTCTCACTCCTAGTGGACAAATAAATTAACATGGTGTACAGAAGTCACAGGTGATAGATTTTCTACATACACTTGAAAAATATTGATTCATGTATACTTTTCTACACAAGCAGCTGATTAAGTCAGAAGTCATAACCAAGTTTTTTGAAAGGCACATGAAACATTGTAACCTTGTTTAATAAAGTAAAAAATTCAGAAGGCAACCTTTCTCAATCCATTTTGAGGAGCTCCTAAAGCTTAATAAAGCAACTGGCAATGGCACACACCAGCTCTTGTTGCTCAAGAAGCCCTAAGGTTGACCTATTCACAGCATTTACCTCTTTTTTTTTTTTCTTTCTTAATTTAAACCCATGTCTAGGTTCTGTCAAAACAAGGTTAGGCCTGGCGATTCACAGACCTGTACCCCTGGGGATAAAAATATATGTTTATAAAAAATAAAAAAATTTAATAAAAAACAAAAAACAAAACAAAGTTAGGCCTGTTTTGGCTGTGTATTCACCTAGAACTAATTTCCCTCTCTGAAGGCAGACGAGATCCCTCTTCCCTTTCATTTCCAAAGACAGGCTGACCTGGTGAGAGCCAGAAGGGGACCTTCAGTGAAGATCTTCAGTTTGGAGCCTGCCTGCTGGGGTGGGTGGGGGAGGGGAGTGAAGTCTGCCTTACGGACAAGTGCTGGGGAATAAATCAATAAATCCCAAGCAGGAGCCAGGAGGATGGCCACCTGGGAGAGGAAGCGGTAACCAAGAAAGGTGGAGAGAGAGGGGCAGGCTAGTTCAGGAACACATCAGCAGCCGCAAGAGAAGGGAAAAGGCACTCAAAAAAGGTTCTCAACTTGTGAGATTCCCAGCACATTTTCAAGTATTGGAAATTTTCAACTAGGGGACATTTTAAGTATATGCACAAGATGAAGAAAATATCCATTTTCCACAGTGAAGACCAGAGGGGCTGGCTTACACCTCCAGCCATCAGCACTCCTTGCTGAGTGCTAGCTTTGCTCAGATACCCTGCTGCTCAGCTAGGTCACTCCCCAGCACTAGCGGGCGGGGCGGGGCGGGGGGGGGCGGGGGGGGCCTTTACAGAAGGTCCCCATTCTGGCTCCCACAACACAGGACACAGGAGGATAACACCACTGCTTTTGAATAGAATTGTTCCCTGTGAGGCCCTGATTTCTACGGCTCAGGAGGTGACTTGCCCACATTCCAGTAAACATTTGATCTTTCTTGCCTGTCAGGTTGAACTGAAGTCTCCTCTCTTCCCGCAGGAAACCGTATCCCACTCTTACTCACAGCCCCACTTACAGCAGCCAGAGCGCCATGACTAAGTTACTGGCCTGAAAATCAATACGGTCCTTTGATCACAATTCAGGGTCCAAGACTGAAGGTGCCACCAGGATAATAAAGAAACTGGACACAGAGCTCTGTTACTAAACCTGGGGACACCGGGATGCCATTATCAGGGTCTGTGGCAAGCAGGGATGGGGGAGCACCCTCCAGGGGGAGGACATCACACCCAGGGCAGGAGGGCAATTAGAAGGCATTGCTGAGTAAGATGGGACCTAAGAAAGGAGTTTGGGCAACCTGAGGAGAAAAAGAAAACGATAGGCCAAATAATCAAACCTGAAACACAAACACAAGGTTAATGCTGGACTGCTGCTAAGTGCTGAAGTTTAAAATCCTTCTTGCCTGGAGCCAGAATTGGTTGCAGAGACTGCTGTGTAGCTGAGCCAGGAGATAGGAATCAAGGGCGGGTGGGGGTGGAGGTTGGGGAGTGGGGTCTGTGAAGCCTGGAATGAAAGCCTGCTTTAACCCAACCCCTGAAGATGACTAATAGTGGAAACCAGACTCAAGAAATCATGAGTCATCCTTAAGGGAAATAACGTCAGCGTCCGTCACTTCTCTGGGAACTTGGAACACACGCGCTTGAACAAATATTTTGGAACCTAATAATGTGCACCGACGCTAAATCGCTCCTTCATTTGGATAGGTCCCCCTTACTTTTCTGTTCTCAGAGCTCTTCAGTTACCAAATGAGGCCCATAATATCTGTTTAGAATATTTTTAACCCGTTTAAAAAAAAAAAATCAATAAGAGCTGACCTTTTTGGAAAAGTAAATTTTCCTATTTGGAAAAATAAATGATTACGCCTGAACTACTTGGAAGGAAAGAATCCACAAATAGTCCACTTCAGGCAGGTATCACGCTCACAAGCAAAATCATCAGTGGGCTAACAATCAGAATGAACGGGCAGTCCTGTTACGCAATCACGGCACAGCAACTGAAACCTGAATTTCTCTAAAATGAGACAGGAGTTACTTTTCCTCACACATTCCCTTCCATCTGAAGAGAACATTTACTGATTTCCTATTACAGGCAAGGCATCGTATGAACTGCTAAAGGGGTTACAAAAATAACTAAAACCAAAAAAATAATTGACATTAAAGTAAAAATAATTAAAAGGCTAAGTATGATCAGGCTGCTACCTAGGAGAGATGTACTATTCCACGATTTAAATCAAAATATTTCTCCAGCTATTCTTATATACAAAATATACTGGACTGCAACTGAGACCCAAAACAATGTGGACGGATCTCCAAAAATAGGGCTGAGAAGCCAGGTACATAGAACACCACATTCTACTGGCTTCCACCTACAGGCAGCTCAAGAATAGGCCAACCAGTGTATCATGGAAGTCATTCAGCGTTCACCTGGACTGGGGGAGAAAAGCATAACTTCAAAGAGTCATGCAAGTGTCCTCTGTCTTGTTTTGGGGGATAATTATAAAATTTGTCAAAAGTTAGCAAACCGAGCAGCTAACTGTGCATTTTACTGTATGTAAAACACGCTATTTAAATGTTAAAAAATACCGCAGGACTAAATAAACATTACTAAGAATGGAGGGTTCAGGTAAAACCACGGGGAAGGGTTATTTGTAGCATCTCTTACACTTGATCACAAAGGTCTTTATAAAGAAAATATTCCCAGTTTGAAAGGAAGGAGATGCAACGGCTCAAACAGTAAGTTTAATAATAATATAATCCCATTGCTTGCTGGATTTCAGTAAAGTATGAAAGAGCCCAACACGGAAAGGAAACAGGAATTTTTTTTTAATATTTTTACATATTTATTTGATAGAGAGATCACAAGTAGGCAGGGGGGGGGGAAGCAGGCTCCCTGCTGAGCAGAGAGCCTGATGCAGGGCTCGAACTCAGGACCCTGAGATTGTGACCTGAGCCGAAGGCAGAGGCTAAACCCACTGAGCCACCCAAGCACCCCGGAAACAGGATTTTTTTAATAGTAAATGAATATAGTATACGAATAGTAAAAGAAAATAGATTTTGCATCCATTTCTTCCTGCAGTAGCAACTGAAAACAAGTTTTAATTTGCATCTTCATGATGATTCCATTAGCAGGGTACTTTGGCTAGTAAGGACTTCTAGAGTGTGATTCTCTAGCACTGGAGTTTCTCAAGAGGAAAGTCCTTGAGGGAGCACACCAGGGTTCCCGTGGTGTCAGTCACTTCCAGCAAGTCACATCCCTTAGCAAAGCAGGGCAGAAAGAGTGGAGAACCACTCTTCAGTTTCCTGCTGAAAACCCAAGGAACCCTTTACTAGCTCCCTGCTCCATTCAGGTCAAAAGAGTTAAAGGTGGACCACGGGGACAAGATATACCTGCTCCTTACTTCTCTCCTCCTCTTCTGTCAACAGCGGGAAACTGCACGGAGACGGAAACTACCATCTCTGACTGACGGAAGGGAGAATATTACGCTACCCTGGGCTATGAAAGAAGAATTAAGGGAGCTGGGGGCCACCTACCGGGTTCCATGGCTTTCCAACCCAGTGCTAACAATCTGGCCAACCTACCAAGAAATAAAGGGCACAGCACTGTACAGACAGAGCTAATGGCTCACTTTCCTGAGCACACTAACAGCTGCAAAAATCCAAATAAACAAATCTTCCTCGTGGAGTGCTGGCCCAGCACAGCACAATCAGAATCGCGAGTCAGAACACAACCGTGGTGCTTTACGCATGAATCTAACATACATCTTGAGCCTTCTCAAAGACCTACTTTTTAAAGATGACACTCTAAGGCCGTGTTATTTTTAGAATTATGAAAATAACAGCTGCACTTGTCAGCCATCCTCCAGTGGGGGCCCGCCTCCTTGAGCTGCTGTGGAAATGCCCAAGTTCTGTTCTCATCTGTACTCTCCTGGGTCGGTCTCTTTCTTCCACAGTCTTTACATATAATTTGCTGGTAATGTTGGCATGTTTGTCTTCCCTGCTGGTCAGCCTCCTCCTTGAGGGCAGAGGCCACTGCTGCCTCATGTAGGGCTGAATTCCTAGCACAGAACACAAGGCTGGACACGTAGGAGGTGCTGAATAGACATTAGGTAAATGAATGGATTTTTGCATACACTTTCGGTTTTTACTTTATCACTTCTTTAAAATTTTATTTATTCATGGGGTGCCTGGGTGGCTCAGTGGGTTAAGCCTCTGCCTTCGGCTCAGGTCATGATCCCAGGGTCCTGGGATGGAGCCCCATGTCGGGTTCTCTGCTCGGTAGGGAGCCTGCTTCTCCCTCTCTCTCTCTGCGGGCCTCTCTGCCTACTTCTGCTTACTTGTGATTTCTCTGTCAAATAAATAAATAAAAATCTTTAAAAAAAAAAAAAAGGATTTTATTTATTCATTTGAGACAGAAAGATTGAGCATGAGCAGGGCGAGAGGGAGAAGGAGAAGCTAACTTCCCGCTGAGCCGGGAACCTGACATGGGGCTGGATCCCAGGACCTAAAGATCTTGACCTGAGCTGAGGGCAGACGCTTAACCATCTTAGCCACCCAGGCACCCGTAGGTTATCACTTATTAGAAAACAAGCTTCACTAAAGGTGGAATTCTCTCTGGTTCTCTATACACAGAACTTAAATAGAACATGACCCAAATGAGGTCTTCAGTAAAGACTGTGAAGGACATTAATTCAGTGCTCTTGAGTTCAGTGAAATCTCTATGCACATCTTTTGAGAGAGAGAGAGAGAGAGAAATCCTGAGCAAGCATGGGAGCGGGAGGCTGGGGGGTGGGGAGAAGAGGCAGAGAGAGAATCCCAAGCAGGCTGCACTCTCCACATGGAGCCTGACACTGGGCTCGATCTCATCATCCTGAGATTGTTAACCTGGGCTGAAATCAAGAGTCAGATGCTTAACCAAATGAGCCACCCAGGCGTCCCTAAGCACATGTCTTTTTAAAAGAGCAACAGTTCTGATTTATGAAGGCCACTAGTAGCAAATTCCACAATCAGCTTCCAAAGGGATTTTTGTGCGCGTGCCAAATAACTTAGTCAAGACTGTGACCAAACTCTTCAAAATAAGTATCTTGGAGTATGAACAAGCCGCTAGCCCACAGTTTAGGCAACTGTAATTCTCAGGAAAACCATCATTACCCCATTGCTCAAAAGTCATTTACTGTGTTGCTCACCCTTAGAGCAGATGACAAGGACTGTTAGTAATGCTCACATCTCCTCTGTGATTTGTAAGCTGCAATGTGCTTGTTATAGAAGCATGCACGCCATAGGTACTAAATGCTATTTAAATGGAGGGAGGAAATAGGAGACAGTCTGACAATCTGGACTATAGGTTGAAATCCATGGACAAGAATTGCAATTCTAAGGGCAGTAACCAAAAGATGAAATTTTCATGTTTGTTGCAGAGTCCCTTCTACGCACACTTAACTATAAAGCAAATCACTTTACCTCTCCTTAGGGATAAAAACAGCCTTCCTCTTTTCATTGTGTTTGATCTACCCAAACGGGATGGGACATCTAACTTTTCTTATGGCTGATGCTACTAGAGGGGCCTAGCAGTGTTTTAAGTTCTAAAAACTGGGTACAGGCAAATCAGTCTCAAACCTCAAACACACAAAATGAAACGTATCATTTCATGTACCTATTTTTGTAAATTAGGTAGAGATTATTTTATTTTTATATCACTAAATTCAAAACAATTCAAGCCATAAAGGTAACGATTTCTTTGTGGGCTCTTGTCTTCAGTTTTATCATTTTGCTCTGTATCCTATTCTTGTCTTTTTTTTTTTTTTTAAAGATTTTATTTATTTATTTGACAGACAGATCACAAGTAGGTAGAGAGGCAGGCAGAGAGAGAGAGGAGGAAGCAGGCTCCCCGCTGAGCAGAGAGCCGGATGCGGGACTCGATCCCAGGACCCTGAGATCATGACCTGAGCCAAAGGCAGCGGCTTAACCCACTGAGCCACCCAGGCGCCCCCCTATTCTTGTCTTTTAACAGGTTTTATCTGACTTCAAACTTTTCAGTAATACTTAATGAAGAGAAATTTTAGCTCTGGGAGCAAATGAGACATGTCTGAATTTTTCCATTTAAAATAACGGACCATTCAAATAATAACTAAATATTACATGTCTATTTTAAAACTGCATATTTTAGGGGCACCTGGGTGGCTCCGTTGGTTAAGCATCCAACTCTTGATTTCAGCTCAGATCATGATCTCAGTGTTATGGGACTGAGCTCCCTGTCTGCTTCTCTCTCTCTCTGCTCCTCCTACTCATTCATGCACACACACGCTCTCTCTCCCTGAAATAAATAAATCTTCCTGGGGCACCTGTGCGGCTCAGTCTGTTAAGCCTCTGCCTTTGGCTCAGGTGATGATCCCAGGGTCCTGGGATAGAGCCAGTGTCAGGGTCCCTGCTCAGCAGGGCGCCTGCTTCTCAGTCTCCCTCTGCCTCTCCCCTGTTCGTTCCCTCTCTCTCAAAAAAATAAAATCTTTTAATAAAAAAATAAATAAATAAAACTTTTTAAACAATGCATATTATGTTAAAAGTTGACTTCATTAAAATTTCAAAGGATCAATATCAAGAACACTACTCTTTAGACTTTAACAGAAGATACTTTGAAAGTCTTAAATTTGCCAAATTAAGAAATGCCCTTATTTCTTTTGTGTTTTCTTTTACTGTAAAATCTAGCAAAGTATCATTTAAGTTTCATTATGAATCTTTATAGTATATTCTCTTACCTTTCTAAAATTATGTATCTTCAAAAGGATGATACTGTTGTGAAATATGAAAATCTAGAAAATCTAACTTAAGTTACACCAGTCAATTATACTGTATTTTTCTATGCTTGGTTGTTCTATAAATGACTCCATTGTTTGCTGGCTTATTATGTGCCAGGAACTGTCCCTTGTACTTTTATATATTAATATTATTAAACCTTGTAACAATTCCATAAAGTATCATTACCCTTTCTATATTATGTCTATAACATTTTTCTGATATGGAAACCAAGGCTCCAAAGTTATAAAAACCTACCCGAGGGTTGATCTATACACAAAGGCCTACCTTCCCAGTCTTTCGTAGCCCTTCAATGATCAAAATCTTTCATCCATTTACTCATTCAGTAAGCATGTACTGATCTCCTACCATGTGCCCAAGCACTATGCTGCTCCAGGAGGTGACAGATCTCTTCAAGATACTCACAGTTTAATGAGAAAGACAAAGACTAACAGTGAGCTATATACATGGAAGGTATAGCCTTGGGAGAAAGGCAAAACCTCTAGTGAAAAACAGAAGAGACAAATCTGGGCTGAGATACAGGTAAAAATTGTTACCCAGAATATCAACATTAGCTTCTAATTATAGAGGGTTTTCAGTGTATCAGATACCGCAACGCTGCAAAGCAAGACTTTTTTTTTTTTTTAATGACATCACTGCTATAGTCATGCTTGAAGTAGGTTCTAATATCAGCTCTGTTTTAGAGAGGAGGGGAAGAAAGCTCTGTCACTACTCAAGGTCACACAGCTAGTAAATGTGTGGGCCAGAATTTGAATCACATCTGTCTAAAACTGAAGTGTAAGCAGTGGTAGTCATAACCTCAGGCAACTTGTCTGAGGAGAACACTGGGACAGAGGTCAGATAAAGAACTCCTGAGGAGAATGATGGGCAACTGAGGAGCCAACAGGGGATAAATAAAAAGGACCACAGGCCAGTAGAGAGCCCCATTTCTTCCTGATACACTACAGGATGCCCGTCCACATCCCCGGCCAAGGTAAGGCGAGGTTAGCTATAATAGATGGTGGAAATAATCTTTCAACACAAGGAGAAGTCATCCTTTTCTTTTAATCTCTGGTATAAATATCTCTCATCAAATTCAGATTTTCACTTGCAGATCCAAACCTCAAAAAAAGAGCACTTTCACCTAATCCCCAATACCTACACTCATCCAGGGCTTCAAGGGAGAAGTGGATTGGATGGATCCCTCAGACAGGGAGCTAAGGCCCTGGTGTCTCCTCCCCTTCAGACCCACAAGGATGTAGATGCAAGAATGGAGTTTGGGTGTGCTCCAGTAACAAGGTAGCTGGGAGGTCCTCTCTCTGAGATACAAGGTCATTCCACGGGGTGCCTGGGTGGCTCAGTGGGTTAAAGCCTCTGCCTTTAGCTCGGGTCCTAGTCCCAGGGTCCTGGGATAGAGCCCCAAGTCAGGCTCTCTGCTTGGTGGGGAGCCTGCTTCCTCCTCTCTGCCTACTTGTGATCTCTGTCAGATAAATAAAATCTTTAAAAAAAAAAAAAAAGTCACTTCCAGTTCTGAAGATGTTTAAAGAATGAGGGGCCGAAACTGACTGCCTGCACACACAATGGTCAAGAACTAGAATGTGGACAATGAGAAGGATGTAAAGCCAAACGGGTTTTTAACATCAGATCAATGATCACACCCACCACAGACCACCTCCCTGCCCTCCCTCCAGTGAATGGCAAACATCTCTGAACGATCTTCCATGTTTCCAATTTCAGCAGTAACAGTGAAATCAGGGAGAACCCTGACCACTAAAAATCTCATCATTGATCTTCCTCTCCCCTATTCTCCCACGATATTCAATTCTTAATAAAAACGATTTACTTTACTTAAATGTCTCCTTCTTCATGTCTTGTACATACAATTATCTGATGACACATGGAAGCGCACATACTTTGGCAAGAAGTGCCTGACAGCAATTGAGCAAAAGGGATAAGCTACAGGTACTACTGATGGAAAAAAAATTTCTACCTTTACAAGCCATTTATTGGGAGTTATCAGCCCTTAGGATCTTTTGCTAGGATTCCCTGAAGGAGTTTCTGCCTGAAATAGGTTTCCTGGAATTCGGAAAACACCGTCAGTCTGCTTGAAGAGGGGGGAGGGGGGCACACACAATAATTATCTCTTTGCAGAAAGCACATGCTATTCTTCGACTCCTTTATCTTTAGGCACCTGTGTCTGCAGCACAGCTGCTGTCACCGTCATCCTTAACCTGACATTTAGTGGGCAGTTTCTGCACAGACGATGGGACCTGAGCAACACAAAACGCAGAGCCAGTGTTTAGGAGGGAGGACTGAGAGATCACAGAGGTGAAGAGTAGCCACTTTTTTAAAGATTTTACTTATTTATCTGACAGAAAGAGAGAGAGAGAGAGAGAGAGAGAGAAAGCACAAGTAGACAGGACAGCAGGCACTGAGAGAAGGAGAAGCAGGCTCTCCACTAAGCAGGGAGCCCGATGCGGGGCTTGATCCCAGGACCCTGCGATCATGACCTGAGCCGAAGGCAGACACTTAACCGACTGAGCCACCCAGGTGCCCCAAGAGTAACCATTTCTTAGGCTGAAATTAAAATAAAATGAGGTGAGATCTTTAAAAAAATATATAAAAAGTAGCATGTAAATACATGAATTCATGAAGATGTAAATACATGAATTCATGAAGATGGTGACATTGTAGCTGCCACTTGCAGAGCATTGAGTGAAAGGCCCCACATGGCCCTACACAGACACTTCGCATCTTCCAAGCAGCCCTACTGGGCTGAAGAAACTGGCTCAGAGGAGCCAAGCAACTTGCCTCAGGTAATAGATTCTCAATGTCAAAGCCAACCACAAACTCGGGTCTTCTGACCGCTGACCATTCCACTCCCGTGGCCCTGCTCTGCATCAATACTGCCTTCCCGGAGTCTGCCTTCCCAGCCGCCTCGTCAGGGATTCACCTTCCACCCTCCCTTCTTAAAATCTCCTATTTCCCTAGGTGGCATCTCTGACCAATGAATTTACATGGTTTCCTTACTACTTGTCTCACTTAGAAACAATGGTGGGTTTTGCTTATTCTAAATTTTTTTTTTTTTTTTTTTAGAAAGGGGATCTTATTTTTTACACAAACTTAGCATCCAGGGCTTGTTTATTTAATAAGTAACAGCAGAAAGAAATAAAACAATATAAAAATTAATGCAACAGTTTCAAATCATTATATAAACAAACTTTTAAAATAATGTTAAGGGGTGCCTGGGTGGCTCAGTGGATTAAAGCCTCTACCTTCCTCTCAGGTCATGGTCCCAGGGTCCTGGGATTGAGCCCCACATCGGGCTCTCTGCTCAGCGGGGAGCCTGCTTCCACCTCTCTCTCTGCCTGCCTCTCTGCCTACTTGTGAGCTCTGTCAAATAAGTAAAATCTTTAAAAAATAAAAAATAAAATAATGTTAAAAGTCTGAGTTTTATATGTGAGAAGGGTATATAATGTTTGCTTTCAATTTAGTGGGGAATCATTTTTCTTAAAAACTAAGCACAAATCAGAAAAAAAAAAAACGCTTAAGGCTGTGTCTAGGTGACGCCGGAAAAAGGTTTAGCCATCATTTTGTTTGTGCCAAGCCAAAGATTATCTTTCAAATATCTAGGTAGAATGTCTGGAGAAATCATAAAAAATTCAATTATGTCAACACAATCTTAGTTTATGTAAAACAGGCTTTATAAACAAGCCTATAATTCGCCTAATTGCACTTTGTGAAAGAACATCTACTTGCATGACTGACCTAGGGCTGAAGTACTGCCAAAGTTAAAATTAAAATTATAAAAAAGATAATTTTAAAGATCAGTATCCCTTTTTCCCTCAATTTCAAGGATTTGTATATAATACAAATCCTTGTATTACAAATATAAATAATGTGGGAAACAGCAGAGTTTCAATGTCCTAGATGAAAAGCATTAAATATAAAAGCCACATCTGGACTTCACAAAAGAATACATTTTCCTTCATTCATATTTTTAGCTACTGAATAAGTTGCTGCAGCAAGCTTTTTCAGTGAGAACTCAGACATGTAGCCAGGGCAGTGATAAATACCACAGCAGAGGAACTTGCTTATTAACCCCTCAACCTGTCTTCCATGCAAACATTCCATCTGATGTTCTGGCTGAGGAGTATCTGAATTGCTTTTTGGTACGTAGCCACACTATTCCATTCTTGATGTTTTCATCTAGTATTCTTTAAACTGGCTGCTTCTTGGGATGGATACTAATTAATTTTAGTTGCAGTATTCTAGAGCAAGGCAAAACCAAAGGAAATGCAATAATGGCAATGATGATAATGACGTAAGACAATCCGTTGATTGTATTAAATTCTCACCATCTCCATCTTTATATGGGAGCTACCAATAAGTCGAAGTACATTTCCTTGGTTGAAGTTAATTGGAAACAATGTTTTCCTGCGCTAAAACTGGTGATTTTTGCACAGACCCCGCCCTGACTACATTGCACCACCAAAAGCAGATCAAGCTTTAATCTTACAGTGTACAAAGCTTCCGTTAAAATCTAAAACAGTCCCTTAGCAAATGTTTATTGAGTATCTACTATGTGAAAAGCATTACAATACGCAGGCTGTGAAGTACAAAGGTAAGTGCATAGCACTTCTCCCTTTAAGACTATATAAGCTTTGGGGCGCCTGGGTGGCTCAGTGGATTAAGCCTCTGCCTTCGGCTCAGGTCATGATCTTGGGGTCCTGGGATCGAGCCCCTCATCAGGCTCTCTGTTCAGCAGGGAGACTGCTTCCCCCTCTGTCTCTGCCTGCCTCTCTGCCTACTTGTGATCGTGCTCTCTATCAAATAAATAAATAAAATCTTAAAAAAAAAAGACTTATTGAATCAGCTAGAATACAAAACACAAAGTGGTAAGTATGATAACAGATGAAAACCTAAAGTATTAGCTACAGTGGAAACTTTTATTAAAAAATAATCATTTTACTCTAACCTGCTATAACTACCCACTTTGAAAGTTTAAGACCATTTTTTAACCTAAAGCTAGATTATGGGATTCCTAATAATGCATTATAATCTCCCTTCAAGAATGTCAGAATTTAAATAGCATCTCTGACAGAAACCTTCACAGGAGCTTTTGGTCTAAATTTACTGGTTTCTAAAAGAAAAAAAAATGTACAGCAATCAATATATATGACTATTACAACCACTTGAGAAAAAGAAAGGGTTGTGAGTGTGGAAGTCTTTTAGAACTGTGTCTGTGTCAGATTTAGAGAATGATGGGAATTATAAGAGGAGATGGGAAACATTTTAGAAAGCAATTCTTTGACTTGAAAGTTAAAATGCAGAAGATAAATTGTGACTGAGTGTTTGAAACTGAAAATAACAGGTTTATATTTTTTAAAAAGGGGGCAAAACGACACTCAAAAAAAAAGAGAAAGGCTTTAAGGATCGTTTGCTTTTTTGTTTTGTTTTGAACTGTCATTCTACTAGTAGAGACAATCTCCCCCTTGCCATAGCAGATAAAGACAGCATCAAAGTTCATTTCATCAGAGTATATCACATTTAGGAATACTCAAGACACATCGTTGTCCTAGCCCCACCCACTTATCTATTTCTGATCCTTTCCGAGGCTATTGAGGTGTGGCATCTGAAGAGTCCCCTTGGCAAGATTACAGGCTTTCTCCTTAGTACCACCAAGGACCCTGGTACACATCTTGATTACAGCAGTAATCACAGACTAGTGTAATTATCTATTTGTGTATCTGCCTCCTTCCCAGATAGTGAGGTACAGGAGGTCAAGGACCCTGGAACCCAGCAGAGTACCTGATATGGAAAATCAACAGATAACAAGGGAATCTCAAAGTGACATAGAAGAGAATTCTACGAGGGCCATAAAACCACCAAGCATAATGTTAATCAAACTATTTTAAAACAGCAATTCACTTATTGATCTTTCAACAATGATCTGCTTGGCTTCTACCAAAGAGCAAGCACCATTGGAGGCACAAAGGGCATAGCTTCGAACACAAAGCATGCAAGACACCTGCCTTCAGGAAACTGGTATGTCAAAGGAGGATGAGAAAGCGAACTTTTTTTTTTTTAAATTGTAGAAGTGAATGTCTACAATGTTCGGGATATTCTGCATGATCTCTAGAAGACCCAAATGACCCAGTCCTCAGTACCCAAGAAATTTACACTCTAGCTGTGGGGATAAAGATAATCAACAACAGGGGCGCCTGGGTGGCTCAGTGGGTTAAAGCCTCTGCCTTCGGCTCAGGTCATGATCCTAGGGTCCTGGGATCGAGCCCCGCATCGGGCTCTCTGCTCAGCAGGGAGCCTGCTTCCTCCTCCCTCTCTCTCTGCCTGCCTCTCTGCCTACTTGTGACCTCTATCTGTCAAATAAAATAAATAAATAAATAAAACTTTAAAAAAAAGATAATCAACAACAAAGACAAAATACAAAGTGCATGCTAAAAAACAAAACAAAAAAGTGCATGCTAATCGTGTAGAACAGAAAAATAAGGTGTGTAACAGTTTACTCTTGGGCACTCTGGGCAATGAGGATCAGGACTGGCTTTCTAGGTTTTTGACAGGCTTGGAAGAGAGTGAGCCACTGAAAAACAGAGGAGCTAAGTCTGGTATTAGCAAGGAAGGGAAATGGTCTGAGCCAAAGCAGAGGAGAAAAGTCTGAGACTTGCTGGAACAACAGAAAAGTCTCCTCTCCTGCACAGCTGCCACCACTTGCCACCTAATCACTCAGCTCAAGTCCAAGAATCCAGCTGTTTGCTTGTGGCCTCAGAGAGGTCACCTCTTTCCTAAACTTTCAGACCACTCCTTTCTACTCTCATGGCCACTGCAGGCATTTCCAAACCTGACTACCAGAAAGGCTTACCTCTACCACCTCCCCTCTCCACGCCACTTTCCCACATGCTGCCAGGGAGATTTATCTTAACGCAAATGTGCTCCTATCACTCCTTTCCTTAAAATCTTTCAGGACCTCCAAATACCAAATCCTTAAAACATGCAGAATATTCTTCATGGTGTGGCCCCTTCTTGCCTCCCTAGCCTTGTGGCTGTTCCCTTCTACCACGGGCAACTCCATGGAGCTCCTGAGTTTCCCTCTGCCCTCCCTGCCACTGCATCTGCCTGGTCCTCCAGCGCCCAGCTCAGCAATCTCTGCTGGGAAGGTGACTCCCGCACCTCCTCCCATGGCTGTGTACACAACTCGATAATGGCACTTACTGCAAAGGGCTGGTTCCTGGCCCCCACCTCTCTGCAGCCAAGGGGTGCATTTTACTCCTTTTTAGTAAAGCCCCACACCCAATCTTGCATCTAGCACAGAAGGGTTGCTCAGTTAATATTTGATCTAGGATCAGATCTTCAGGTGATTAAACAAAGTTTGTAGGGATAGAAATTGTGCAGTAAGTCTGTGTAAAAATGTGAGATTAAAAAAGGAGCCAATAAAGACACTTGAAAGATACAGCTGGACCATCAGAACTCAGAGGTAATGGGCCTCTGCCCACAACGGCCCTCCCCTCCCCTGCCCCGACCCACAACCAATGACTCAACCATCAGCTGTGGGGATCAAAGAGTAAATTCTACCATAAACAGATTGGGAACCCAAAGCAACCAACCAAGCATCTAAACAAACCTTTTTGCCTGAACCATCTGACTTATTCCTGATAATTCCCTCCTTTTTTGAGAACACTTTACCTGTCTCAGCAAAGTCTGAACCACAGAAATGCAAAATCAATCAATCAATCAATCAGCACACTATATAAAGTACCTACATTTTGGCTATAAAAGATGCTTCTATCATTTTCTACATGAATAGGAAGAAATGATGGATTTTATTCACTGATTAATGGGGCGAGGCGGGGGAGCCCATGGGAGGAGTCCTGGAGGCAGGCAAGCCAAAAACGCTTTTTTTGCACACAGGCACACAAAACCTGTCTGGACACATGCTATCTACCAGCATCAGTGCAAAAGGGCTAAAAGCCACATGTTTCCTGCCCCTACTGCCCACATGCCACACCTGCATTTGGTTGTTGGAGCTGATTTAGAAAATAAGGGGTCTTTTGCAAAAATGTTCTCATGCCAACAGGTTGCCTCATTCAGAAACCTTTGGGGACAATTTCTGGTGGCCCTGAGCAAAGTAAATAAGGAAAAGATGCTTATAATAAAATTACCATCTTTGATTCTCTGGTCAGGTTCAGGCCAAACAAGGAAGCAATCTTTACACATACTTTTGCTTAAGTAAGCAGAAACCCACTGGTGGGGTGGGGGGAGAAAGCCCTAAATCCCAGTCTACTACAGGGCACCCTTCCATGTATGTACATAAAACATATATATCCTATAACTGGGGACCACAACTAGTTTAAGAAGTTTTTCTTTTTGTGTTTTGCAAATTATCTGGTGATCGATGTTTTACCCAGGAACTACGTCAAAAATAACTCTACTGTTCTGAATGACAAAGTTAATATTCACAGAGGAATTACATAGAAACCTTCGGTACCTGAGTGGATTTTAAATTATACAACTATTGGTAATGACAATCCAGTACTAGGAGAAATATGTTAGTCAACAGCTTTAACATAGCACTACATTGTAAAACAAGAGGCACAGGTGAAAATTATCATCTTCATTTCACTAGAACTTCCTCTCCCATAGTTGGAAATTATAATTATTTTGTTAAAGGCTATATACTATCAGCCTACTTCTGCTAACCTTTAAAAAGACTTACTACTTTACAATGACATAAATTTCTATTGACCTGGTAAACATTTGTGCTTATTATAAAATCAGTGCAACCCACACTGAACTTGTATAACAACCAAAGACTGCGGAGATAATAACGCCCTGACATAAACTGTTGAGTTGACCCTTATAGACAGTAAAGTATCAGTATCAGTAGCTTATGGAGGGAAGGGTGAAGGAGGAGATATTTAACTTTTTATTAAATACAGTTACAGTTTGACTCGATAGAAACAGCATAAATTACATCTGTAATTACAAAAAAGAACCTACTGCCACACACTTAAGATAAATTTTATGATGCCTCATCTGGTAAACATAGACTAGACCAAATTAGTTTTCTTTCTAAACTGAGATCTACTGATGACACAGCAGAACAAACAAAGTTCAGAGTCTCTAGCTTACTCTGATTTCCATTAGGGTTTTTATCCTTATTTGTTTACAATACTCAACATAAACAGTAACACCTCACCATAAGAGACAACGGAGGGGGCTGTGTTCAGTCAGTTAAGCATCTGCCTTCGGCTCGGGTCATGATCCCAGGGTCCTGGGATTGAGCCCCCCACATCCTGCTCCCTGCTCATTAGGGAGTCTGCTTCTCCCTCTGCCCTTCTCCCTGCTCCTTCTCTCTCTCTCCCTTACTCTCTCTCTCAAATAAATAAAGCTTTTTTTTTAAAAGTATATTCCTACAAAACAGACTATGCTACTTTATTATAACTTTTTAAAGTTTGCTCCTATAATTTACTTTTTCTCAATTTATTTATTTTCAGAAAAACAGTATTCATTATTTTTTCACCACACCCAGTGCTCCATGCAAGCTGTGCCCTCCATAATACCCACCACCTGGTACCCCAACCTCCCCCCCCACCACTTCAAACCCCTCAGATTGTTTTTCAGAGTCCATAGTCTCTCATGGTTCACCTCCCCTTCCAATTTACCCAAAAGCACATACCCTCCCCATAATTTACATTTTTATGTAATCATGATTTACCAGTAAAGCCTGCTAAATAGTAGCAGCTGAGTGACCAGGTGGAAAATGGACTAATAATGCACACAGGTCTTGAAAATCAAAAAGTCTGGGTTTGAATCCTAACTAGTTATACAAAAAGCTAGGCAGATAAACCTGTGAGTTTCAGTTTTCTCTCTAACAAAAAAAAGAATACTACTGGCTCCCTCCATCTAACAAATTGTTCTCAAATGAATGAAAAGTAAAGCTAAATCATGAAGTATAAGCCCCTCTATTCAATTTGTTCCTGATCAACAAGAAAGTTATCTAGTTCTTTGGGTGTTAATGAGCAGTGCCTATAATAACCAAGATATAAAAATAACTTAATTGTCCCAGTATAGATGAATAAAGATGTGGTGTGTGTGTGTGTGTGTAACCATCACTACCACCACCCAGTCCCCTCACCACTTCCTCATCCTTGCATGTGGGCAACGGAATATTATTCAGCCTCGAGAAAGAAGGAAATCCTGCCATTTAGGACAACATGGATGGCACCTGGAAGGGCATTATGCTAAGTGAAGTAAGTCTGACAAAGATAATTACTGTATATCACTTACAGGTGAAATCTACTACTACAGATAAAGTCATTTAGAGGTGAACTCATAGAAACAGGAGAATGGGGGTGGGGGGAGTGTTGGTCAAAGGCACAAACTTCTGCGTGCTTCAGTGGGTTGAGCCTCTGCTTTCCGCTTGGGTCATGGTCTCGGAGTCCCGGAATCGGAGTCCCGGAATCGAGGCCCCTATCGGGCTCTCTGCTCAGCGGGGGGCCTGCTTCCTCCTCTCTCTCTGCCTGCCTCTCTGCCTGCTTGTGATCTCTGTCGGATAAATAAATAAAAATTAAAAAAAAAAAAGGGCACAAACTTCCAGGTGTAAGACAAGTTCTGGGGATCTACGGTACAGCATAGTGATCATAATTAATTCTGCATCCTGTACTTGAAAGTTGCCAAGAGTGGACTTTAAATGTTCTCACCACAAGAAGGAAATGGTAATTATGTGAGACGATGGAGGTATTGGTTAAAGCTATGGTGGTAATCATTTTGCAACATATAAGCGTATCAACTCAGCACTTTATAGACCTTAAAGTTAGAAAATGATACAGAAACTATATCTCAATACAGCTGGGGGGAAAATGATAAAAACCACCCCTAGCTCCTAAAATTAAGTTACTTCTAAAGTTATCAGAGAAAAATAGGACTTGAGGACAAGAGCAGGAACTGTTATGTTTTAAACTGATTTTGCTTGCAGGAAACAGACTCAGAGTCTCTGAGCAGACCAGCAGGATAATTAAATTGCCAGTCTTCTGGAGGGACCCAATGTGTCATTCCCTGACAGTGATATTCTCCCTTCTCCTCCAGTAGTTTTCCCCTTCCCCACCTCCTCCCTTCCCTCTTGTTTGTTTTAGTGGTTGTTCTACTCTTAAACAGCTCTTCCTCCTTTCCGTCTACAACTTCTAAACATTTTAAACCCGAACTGGAAATGGTAACACCCAGGCTTGGCTTCCACCCCTCACCACCACCTCCCACCACTACCTCCCAGTCTCGCCAAGCTCCAGGGGCCCTCTGGACTTGTAGACATGTCCCGAGGTCCGCCGGGACTAGGGTTTACTCCTCCAATCACGGCCCCTGCGGGCTCCGCGGCTGACAAAAGGATCCCGGGCCTCCACCCGCGGCCACAAATCCGTTCCCCGGGCGCCCCACCCAGCCCCCACCCTCCCTCTCAGAGCCGATCCCTTCTTTCACTTTACAGCGGATGCAGGTGGGTCACACCCCTGTTCTCCGAACCGGAGCCGGCTCCCCGCCCGCGCCGCTCTCCGGAATCCCCAGAGCAGGTTCGAGGGGGGAGGAAATGACCCAAAAGTTGCTGCTTCTGAGTCAAGACGTCGGCGCGCGGAGACCTCCCTGTATCTAGCATGACTGTTCCGAGGCTGCGGCTGCGGCCCGCCCGGACGCAGTTCTCGGGAGCCCGTGCGCGCCCCGCGCCTCCCCGGCCTTCACCCGGGCGCCGGCCCGCAGGCAGCTGAGGCTCGAGGCGGCCGCATTGCGGCCCCGGGACCGCGGCGCCGTCTCCCTCCTCCCCGGCCGCCCGCGCCCGCGCCCCTCCGAGCGGCCGAGGGTTCCCGCAAGCCGCTCCCGCGGAGGGCGCGGCGCCCACGCGCAGTCCCCAACTTCTTCCGGCGTCTGCCCACGCCGGGGAACCCCTCGCTCACCGATGTCCCCGTCGTCGTCGTCCTCCTCCTCCTGGTCCATTTCTAGCAGAACGTCCCTGGTCATCATTTGCATGGCTACCCCGGAGGGCGGTTCCGAACTTGGCGCGAAGTTGGGGGCTCCCGGGTTTCGGAACGACGCGGCTCTGGCTGGGCCCTGCGACCGGGCGGGGACCGCGGGGCGCGTCTGGCTCCCGCCTCAGGGGCTGCAGCGCCCCGTCCGCACTCCTGGAAGCCCCGCCGAAGCGGCCGCCGACCCGAGCCCTGCGCCCAAGACAGTCACTCGCCGCCGGAGCGGGGCCGGGCCACTGAGCATGCCCAGTGAGAGAGCCGGGCTCGCTGCGGAATGATTAAACTTCCCCCAGGTTTATTAGGCTCCCAGAAGGAAGTCGGGACGCGAGCCGGAGCAGTCGGCGTTAGCGTTCTGCACGCCAGTGACCTCGGGGAAGGCGGAGGCGAGAGCACGGGGGGGCGGGAGTGGACAAGGTTCCCCAAACGTTGCCTCCAAACGAGGCAGCGCCCTGTTTTAAGGTCATATATGGACAAGTCCTGGGGCTTGCTTTCTTTGACATGTGTTACTGCAGAGGGGTAGAAACGCCGCAACAGCTCAGGTGGAGAACCCTGAAGGCGAGCACGTTTGAACCATATGTAAAGGCTAGGTGGAGCCCATGGAGGATCTTCAGGCATCAATTACTCTGACCCCAAAGTGAGGGAATGTGTATTCTAAGGGGGCAAGGGGAGAGGACGATTGCAGAGAGAAGAGGCAAAACTCGCAAATAATAAACGATACGCGAAAAAAGACAAAGAGAGGGATCTCAAGAAACGTGTTCACAAAAGGCCGCAGGATTTCCGCATAAAGGGAAGTTAGAAGGCGAGAGAAGCGCCCCCTACCCCCGCCCGCCTGAGCACACGCAGGGAGTGGTAGCGAGATGGTCAAGAGTCAGCTTAGTCCTCCCTATCAAAAATGCAAAAGAAGCCAAAGAATTTCCCTATGGTTGGAAGCAAGCTCTACTATAATGCAGTGTGAAAGACTGTAACAACCAGAGGAAACAAAGTACTAAATAAAATTGGGGCAGAAAGTAAAAGAACGCGACCGAAGGGAGCAGAAGGAGAAATACAAAGAGATTTCTACTTTTAAAGACTCATGGGGGCGGGGGCGGGGGAGGGGGATAGTTTGAACTGCAGGTTCCTGGGATTGTGTCTGCAGAACTGTTTTCAAAGAAGCTGCTGTTAGGTTCATTTTGATTCCTGAAAAGGGCTTAGAAGGTATATTTGAAATCCTTGTTATATTCATTGCCCTATACTTCTCATCAAAACTCTTTTTGAACAATTTTATTTATTTGACAGAGGCACAGAGGGGGAACACAAGCAGGGGGAGTGAGAGAGGGAGAGGCAGGCTTCCTGCTTAGCAGGGAGCCCCATGCAAGGCTGGATCTGGGGACCCTGGGGTCAAGGCTGGGTCTGGGGACCCCAAAGCAGACGCTTAACAACTGAGACACCAGGCACCCCCATCAAAACTTTTTATATTTTTTCCATGGAGGTACCAGAATTATCATAATTATGATGACAGTAAATCTCCCATGCATTTTATTCTCCCGTACATTTTTTTTGAATTTCCATATATAAGAAACAACATTGGGACCAATCATAAGTGGGAGAACAGCCACAAATATGCATAAGACATGTGGAAATTAATTTTAAGAAAATGTCCAATATCTTAAAGAACAGAATTTTAAAAAAAAAAATTTTTTTTAAATAGGCTCCACACGCAGCGTGGAACCCAACACAGGGTTTGAGGTCATGTCCCTGAGATCAAGACCTGAGCTGAAATTAAGAGTTGGAGACTTAACTAACTGAGCCACCCAGGAGCCCAGAAAGAATTGTTTTTAATATAAAGAGAAAACAATACATTGCAATGGGCAGAAGGAGGTGGGGGAGGGGTATCAAAGAATAAAGAACGGCGGGGGGGTGGGGGGGATGAGGAGGAAAAAAAGAAGATTGTTTTCTTTCGTGAACTCCTCCCCAAAGCTTATGGGACCTACTAAATTAGAAATTCCAGAGGCATTTTAGCGACATAATCAGTTATCACAATTTTCATTTAACAAATATGTACATTGTGCTTTTTATATGCTAGGCACAGTTCTAAATATTTTACATTGAGTCATGTAATTCTCATAACAATTCTAGCAATTATTACCACTCTTTTACTCAGACACAGGATGATTAAATAACTAATTCAATATCACATATAGGAAGTAAGTGGCAGAGCTGGGGTTCAGACCCAAGCATCTAGAATCTGGACTGCTGGCCATCTGATAAACCACCTCTAGAGACAAATCACTCCCCCCACCCCAAATTCTAAGTCTCATCAACTTTCTGCCCCAGTTATCTCACGAAATGGTCTGGTTTTTATGGCTTAAGACTTTGCTCAAAATTAATTAGTAGTTAGAAAACTCTTGTGGTTGATTTTGTAATAGGGTCCCATGAGTCATTTGAAATTCTTTTTAGATTTTAAAGTTTACATTTTTGTTGCTTGTTAAATGTTGCAGAGCGACACTGCTGGCCTTATGTGTAAAGGTAACTGTTGCTGGAAGGGAAATGAATTATTTACTTGTTATCTGTGAGTCTATCATCAGTAAATTCTATTCTTTCATTCAATCTATTTTATTTTCTGTAGCTCCTCTCATACGATATCTTTTTTTCCAACCGAGTCATAAATGCTTCACACATAATCAAGGTTAATTGGCCCGTGTAAGAACCACATACTTGATCCTAAAAAATTATCGTCTATATCATGAATAGTTAGTGAAATAAAATGTGCCTAGTAATATGTGGCCAGGTTATTGGATTTGCAAAGCTTTTCCAAGTCAGAGTGGTAGACCAAGTATTTTCTCTTCTCTTGGTCTTCTGATGAATTACAACCCTCACTTGACCACAGGATGCCCTTTCTCTGCCCATCCCTTGAATATTGGTACGTCTCTGATTTTGATCCTGTCTTTTTTTCTTCTCATCTTTCCCTGTTGAACTCATTCAGTCTTAGGAGTTTACTATCTAATTCAAACAGGGCCAGTTTCATGAGCACATGAACACCTGATTTACAGAGGGCCCAGCACTCAGAAGAATTTAATGCTTGGGGCATTAATGCTCTGTGGTTGCAGGTTTAAATTCTTAATAACATTATCTTTGAATTTTTGTTTCATATGTGTCGTTCAATGAAACAATGAAGTGTGCTTTGTTCTCATACAGTCCTGCCTCGCATTGCCTCTCTGCCCTCCAAGATAGCTTTTCAGCCTTGCCCACCCTCCTTTTTGCCCTACCCAAAACCAGGACCACTAGGACCAAGAACACCTCGGCACAGGTACAGGGAAGTTCAGAGTCGTGTTCATGCACCCATGGTGCTGTAGGGCAGGACCTGAATGCAGCTGTCCCTGCCCTATACTAGCAGTTTCATAGTGCTGTCACCCAATGGGTGTGACTCGGTGGGAATGAGCCTCTTTCCCATGCCCTAAGTAAAAGCATCCTCTGGGAGGCTGTGTCTTTAACGCGGTTTGGAGCCTAGAGTCCATGGGGATGGGGAAGGGGCGATACCTGGCTCCACTTCTCTACCATCAGCCAGGACATGGTCTATCAGTCCTACAAATTGGTGGGAGGGGGATCTGGCTGCTGGTGGGCCTCATGTGCTCACTGAACAAGGAATCCTGCAAAGTTTTGTTTGCAACAGGCACTTCAAATTGGATAGCTGGTCCTGATTCCAAGGTCTTTATTTCCAAATCTCTCTCTGTGTTGCAAATGTTATATATACTTGAATGCTGGACATCTCCATTTGGCTATTTCTTAGATTTTTCAAAATTAGCAGGCCCAACATTGAATTGATAATTTCTGCCCCAAACATATTTCCCTAAATTCAGGAATGTGTAGTTACACAAGCCAATAATTTGAGAAACATTTTGACTCCTTCCTCTCTCTATCCCTCATGTCCAATCAGTTGTTAAATCTTGTTATATCTACCTCCTGGATATCTCAAACACATCCTGCATCCATTGCTGATTGGTGCATAACTGCACAGCATGACATTTTAGCAGATGCCTGGTGTAAGAGATTGAGATGTCAAACTATATGAGCGAAATGGAGCTTTAGGCAGAAGGGAAAGCAAATGCAAAATTCCCAAGGAAAAACCAGCAAAAAGATCATGTAGCTATGGTATAATACACTGCCCAAATTCAGCAGCTCCTGGCAATCATAAACAGGTATCCTTTCATACAGTTCCTGTGGGTTAGGAATTTGGGAGCAGGTTAGTCAAGTAGTTCTGGCCTAGGTTCTAATTTGTAGTCACAATGTTGTTCAAGTTGCAGTCACCTAAAAGCTTGACTAGGGTTCGAAATCCGCTCCTAAAACAATTCAACTTCACGTGATCCTGCTTGGCAGCAGTCACGTCCATTCCTCCTCCACCAGCCTGTCTGTAGACCCCTTGAACATCCTCATGACACAATGCTGTCTTCCCTGACAATGACTAATCCAAGAGGCTGGGTGAAGTAGAAGCCACAACATATTTTATGACCTAACCTTGGAAGTCACGCATTGTCATTTCTGCCACAGTTACACAAGTTCAGTCAGCTCTACTGCCTATGGGAGGGGCTTATATAGGAGCATGAATACCAGAAGGAGGGCTCATTGGGAGCCATCTTGGAGGTTGGCTGACACATATCTCTGCTATTTCTTTTGTGACACATGCCACTGTCATTCTTCATTCTTAGTTACTGAGAACTAACTATATGCTGACCCACTTCCCTGGATGTTGGGGATTCAGTAGTAAAAACAAAAAACAAAGACAGACAACATCTCTTCCATCAAGACTTTCCATTGTAGTGGAAAGAGACAAATAAGAAAGTGCCTGTCAGACAATAGTGGGCACTAGTGAGAAAAATGCAGCAGGGCAAGACTCCGAGAGAATGATGGTTGGGAGACAGACTTTATAATGAGTGGTTAGGAGAAGACTCTCTAATAAGGTGACATTTTTGCAGAGGTCTGAAGGAAGTGAGGGAACAGAGTATATAAATCCCTGAGGAAACAGAGTTTCAAGAAGGAAAAGCAAATGTGAAAGGCTTGAGGACAAGCATGCTTAATGTCTTCGAGAAAAGCAGAGGCTGGTGGTGACTGCAGCGTAGTGATAGAGGAGGGGAGTAGTAGGAGTTCAGGGATGGCAGAGGAGGGGGAGTTTGGCAAATCACTTTTAGTCATCAGAGGGCCTTGGGTTTTGATTCTGAATAATGCGAAAAGCCTTTGTAAAGTTTTGACTAAGCAGGTGTCATACTTATATTTTAAAAGGATCTTCTCCATAGCATTATGGAAAATAGACTAGACTATAGGAGAGCAAATGTAAAATCAGGGAGGCCAGTTAGGAGACCAGTTCTTTAATTCAGCCAAGAGATAACGGTCCTGAACCAGAATGGTACTGGTAGATGTGGATTAAGGTATGTTTTGAAATAAATCTGAAGAGTGTCTGAGGTACTGGATATGAGTCTGAGGGGGAAAAAGGGAGTCAAAGAAAACTCCAATATTTTGACCTGAGAAACTGGGAAAATAGAGTTGCTATTTTTGAGATGTGTAGGACTCCAGGGGAGGAAGAGAGTGGAGGAGGTTGCTTTTGGACCCATAAATTCGAATTTGAGATTAGACATCCATGTGAAGATGTCCAGCAGTCATGTGTCTGGAGCTTGGAGGAGAGATGTGCACTGGAGATAAACTTCGGACTGGTTAGGATTGCTTAGGAGGTTAATCTTTGTAAAGAGATAGGCTCCAAGGGACTCCTGGGTGGCTCTGTCAGTTAACTGTTGGACTTTTGATTTTGGTTCAGGCCATGGTCTCAGTGTTGTAAGATCCAGCCCCATGATGGGCTCTGCTGAGCATGAAGCCCATTTAAGAGTATCCCTCTCCCTGCCCCCAACCACCAAAAAAGAGATAGTGTCTGAAGACTGATCTCTAGGACTCTGCCCTCCAACACTTGCTTTCCGACAATGTGGAAAAACCAGTAAAGCAGACTGAGAAGGAAGGAGTGTCCAGTGAGAAATGAGAAACAGGAAAGTGTGAAGTTAAATTTTTTCCCAAAAAGGTAGAAACGATATTCTGTGTCAAATGAATCTGATACTATGCCTTTGTAAAGATTTCAAATTTTCCTGTAGCTAAAATAGCTTTCTTTGAGTATGAAAAAAAAGTTTGCCACTGGATTTTGCTGTGGGAGGTCACAGGTGACATCAGCAGATTCAGAGGAGTGATAGGGGGCAAATGTATAGAATGGGTTGCCTAGTGTATTTTTTCCAACACCACAAAGCATTTCAGTGGATAGTGACTGGGTATCCTACAATTAACTAAATTCTGACACTATTTGGAGATAGCATCAGATTCCATAAGTCAAGAGCTCAGTCCCACAAAACTGTCACCCCATCCCCCCACCTCAGACCCCTGTCACAAGTCCCAGTTGTCACCTGTGCTTCTGACCAACTGGCTATAGATTGGAAGTTCCCACAACCCCCAACTCAAGTTTGATTAATTTGGTAGAGCAGCTCACAGATCTCAGAGAAACATTGACTTACATTTACTAGTTTGTTATTAAGGAGTTTACAAGGGTAGAGATGAACAGCTAGATGAAGAGAGTAAGATCCAGGAAGTTTCTGAGCATAGGAGCCTCTGTCCCCAAGGAACTGGGGTGTACAACCCTCCAGGGTGCATGTGTGCACCCGTAAGTTTATCAAGTCTTGTTGAAGAGTATAGAGCTCAATCGTCAGCACCCTCCTACCCCCTTTTTAGGGACCAGTGGGTGGGGCTGGAAGTTTCAACCCTCTAATCACTTGGTCTTTCTGGTGACCAGCTCCATCCTGAGGTTATCCAAGGGCATCACCCTGTCATTTCATTAGCATAAGCCCAAAAGGGGCTCCTATCACTCAGAACATTCCAAGGGTTTAAGGAGGTTTGTACCAGGAACTAAGGGCAAAAAATAAATATATTTCTTGTTACATCACAGGTTCACAGAAGAATGAAAGAAAAAGAAATGGTAAAAATGGCTATCAACAACTCTTTTTAAGGAAACTTGAAATTCTTTGAAACCCACGAACTCCAGAATTCTATACCCATTTCTATTTGGATTCTAACAGGCAGCTAAAATTTAGCATCCAAAATCAATCTCTTGATCTTCCTCCCTGGTCTATCAGTAATCTTCTCCATCTCAGATAAAGCAAAACTCCATCCTTCTGATTGCTCAGTCTCCAAAGCCTGGAGTCATCTTTGACTCCTCTCTTCCTTGTACACTCCGTATTTACTCCATCAATAGATCCTTTAATGTCTATTAAATATAAATATATTTATATATATACATATATATATATATATATATTTATAATTAGGACCACTCCACACCACCTTCCCCACTAACATCTCATCTGTGACAACATCCTCTCTTACTTGGATTAGTTTTCTAAGTTCCTTACTTTCCACCTTTGTCCCCCTATAGCCCATTCTCAACATGAGAGCTAATGTGATGCTTTTAAACCATAAGTCGGATCATATTATTCTCTGCTCAAACTACCAAGAGTTCCCCATTTGCCCATAGGAAAATCTAAGGTATCTGAAAACCACCCTATTTAAATTGCAAATTTTCCAGAGCCCCCCACCCCATAAGATTGTGCAAGATGTTTACACAGGTGCCTGGACAGGGGGAGTAAAATGAGGCCTTGATATCTAACTCAGGCTCTGCCCGCCAAGCTTCATGATTTGGGGCAAGATTTGTTCTGCCTGTACATGCTTCCACATAGGTTGTCAGCAACCCTGGACACCTTTCCACACATACTCCACCTCCTTCTTACTTTGCTTTATTTTCTCCTTATTACCTAACTCCCTGTTACATACTACATCATTTGTTTACTTACTCTCTGGGTTATCTATCTTCATCAGCCAGAGAAGAAACTCCATGAAAGCAGTGCTTTTGTCTTTTGTTCATTACTATATCTCCAGTGCATAGTAGGTACCCTATTGAATTGAATTGAGGGTAGTGTAAAGGGTAGTGGATAAATGCATTAGTAGAGAGAAGGGTGTGTGGAGCCAACAGAGGGTATGTGGGAGAGAGAAGGGAAAATTGCTGTGGAGATGTCCTTGGGTAGGTGAAAGTGATGAGCTCCTATAAACTAGAGATAATGGCTATAAAATGTGGGATAAAATTCTATCATGCAAATCATAGTGAAAATACAGTATTTGGATACAGATGCAGGTATATAGGTAAATGTATTGGTAGAAGCTGTGGAAGCTGTCTTTTTTCCCCAAAAATGTTTATTTTGACAGATTTTAAATATATAGAAAAGTTGGAAGAATAATGTAACAGATACCTATACATCCATCCAGACTTCAAAATTTTGAACATTTTGCTGTTTGATTTATCTGCTTGTCTTTCTGTATATATTTCATTGAACCATGTTAATATTGCAGACCTCATGACATGTCATCCCTACATAAATAACATATTCACATAGAAGAGATTTAACAGCATTTCTTTCATATCAAGCCATCCCATATTCAAGTTCAGAGTCTTTAATGGTTGGGTTTTTCATGCAAACACACAATCACATTTCACATACTGTGACTGGTTATATTCCCTGGCTTTTTTCCTTATGACTTTGGCTGACTTTTTCTTTTCTTTTTTTTTTTTAAGATTTTATTTATTTATTTGAGAAGGAGAGAGAGAGCACAAGCAGTTGAGAAGGGCAGAGGGAGAGAGAGAGAGAAACAGACTTCCGACCAAGCAAAGAGCCCAACATGGGGCTCGATCCAAGGACCCTGAGATTATGAACTAAGGCAAAGGCAGACACTTAACTGACTGAGCCACCCAGGTACCCCTAACTTTAACTTTTTTAAGAGAACAGAAGAGCTACGAAAGATTTTTTTCTCCTGATACTAGTTTTCAAAGTCTAGTATTTCCTATTAACTGGATATAAGTCAGAGGTTTAATTAGATTTGAGTTAAACATTTTTGGCAAGAATCTGTCATAGAAAATGCTATGTTCTTTTTTTTTAATGTATTTATTTGACAGAGAGAAATCACAAGTAGATGGAGAGGCAGGCAGAGAGAGAGGGAAGCAGGCTCCCCACTGAGCAGAGAGCCTGATGCGGGACTCGATCCCAGGACCCCGAGATCATGACCTGAGCCGAAGGCAGCGGCTTAACCCACTGAGCCACCCAGGCGCCCCGAAAAAGCTATGTTCTTCATGTGGCATTACAGTAAGAGGTATCCATGGACAGACTGTCCAACAATTACTGGTGTTAAATTTGATCACTTAGCTACATGACAAATACCAATTCTTTCCATTAGGTCAGGGTTCAAACCTGGGCAGTCTGACTCTAGTGTTTGGGTCTCTAAACACTTGGCTATCATTGAGGTGAATTTCTAAAATGAAGTCATCTCTGTCTGAACTGCCATGTCAGCAAACAAAACGTCTGTGTTCCTGTAAATGCTATCCTTGACCAGAAACACAGTACAGTTGACCCTTGAACAACAAAGGGTTTAGGGGTGCCAATCCCCCCCACACACTGTTGAAAATCCATGTATAACTTTTGATTCCTCAATAACTTAACTACTAATAGCTTACTGTTGACTGGAAGCCTTACCAATAACATAAACAATTGATTAACACATATTTTATATGTTATATGTATTACATATTATGGTCTTATAATAAAGTAAGCTAGTTAAAGAAAATCATAAGAAAAGTATAATAGGAAAGAATCAATAAGAATGAGAAAGAGAAAATACTGTAGAGAATAATAAGTACTGTACTGCATTTATCAAAATAATCCACATGTAAGTGGATGCACATAGTTTTAACCTGTGTCTTTCAAGGATCAATGGTATGTCTACTCAGCCAATCCCCAAATGCCAAGCAAATTTGGGGCTCTATATTTATTTTCTTGTTCCTCTGTCTTTCTGAATAAGGTCAAATATGCAACTTAAGCCATTCATAATCTCTTTATGCATTGCCATTTATAATGTTCTGTAAAACTCACCCTTGGCCAAAATCCTTTGGGAAGAGTGTTTGTAAGTCACTGTACTCCTCCAGTCCATACATTATTTGCCTTAAATAATGGACATCAAACTCTACTAAACTGCTGGTTGTGTCATTTGACACTATTTCTCTTTAGGTAAGAGTGCAAGTCTCAAGAACAAAGAGCACATATATGAGCAAGACTAGGTTTCAAAGGTAGGGCCCCAAAAGCTGATTGCTTCCCCCTCACTCCATGAAAATTCCTTATCAGTTTGGAATCTTAAAAAAGTGCCCTTGGTATTACATAATAATAAAGGGGTCAATCCAACAAGAGGATATAACAATTATAAATAACTATGTACCCAACATGAAAGCACCTAAATACATAAAGCAAATATTAACAGATACAAAGCAAAAAGTTGACAGTAATACAATAGTAGGGGAATTTAACATGACACCTGCATCAATCAATAGATCATCCAGGCATAAATTCAGTAAGAAAACAGTGGCTTTGAACAACACATTAGATCAGATAACTTAATATATATACAGAACATTTCATTTAAAAACAGCAAAATTCACATTCTTTTCAAGGGCACATTGAACATCCTCCAGGATAGATCACATGTTAGGTCACAAAACAAATCTCAGTAAATTTAAGGAGACGGAAATCATATCACACATCTTTTCTGACCACAATGGTATGAAACTAAAAATCCATCACAAGAAAGTTAGAAAAGAACACAAACACATGAAGGCAAAACAACATGCTACTAAACAGCCAATGGGTCAATGAGGAAATTAAAAAGCACATGAAGATAAATGCAAAATGAAACATGACTGGACCAAAATCTTTGGGATACAGCAAAAGCAGTTTTAAAAGGGAAATTTTTAGTGATACAGACCTCAAGAAACAAGAAAAACCTCAAATAATTAATCTAACCTGACACTTAAGGGAACTAGAAAAGAACAAACAAAGCCCAAGATTAGCTGAAGGAAAGAAATCATAAAGTTCAGAGCGAAAATAAATGAAATAGAAATTTAAACACACACACACACACACACACACACACCAAGGAAAGATCAATGAAACTGAAAGCTTATTCTTTGAAAAAGTCAACCAAATTAATAAACCTTTATCCAAACTCATCAAAAAAGAAAAGGACACAAATAAATAAAATCAGAAAGGAAAGAAAAGTAACAATCAACACCATAGAAATACAAAGAATTATAAGAAAATACTGTGGAAAATTATATGTCAACAAATTGGACAACCTGGAAGAAATGGATACATTCCTAGCAAGATACAATATTCTAAAAGTGAATCAGGAAGACAGAAAATCTGAAGAGAGCAATTACTAACTAGTACCAAAATTGATTTGGTAATTCAAAAACTCTTCAAACACAAAAGTTCAGGACCTGAAAGGATTTACAATTGCATTCTACCAAACATTTTTTTTTTAGATTTATTTATTTATTTATTTATTTACTTTAGAGATGGGAAGGTTCAGAGAGAAAAAATCTCAAGCAGATTCCCCACTTAGTGGGGGATCTGATGTGGGACTTAACCTCACGACCCTGAGATAAGACCTAAGCTGAAATCCAGAGTCAGATGTTTAACTGACTGAGCCACCCAGGCATCCCTCTACCAAACATTTAAAGAATATTTAATATATATGTTCCAAAATCTATTCCAAAAAATAAAAGAGGAAGGAAATGTTCCAAGTTCATTCTAGAAGGACAGCATGACTCTCATAAAAAGACCAGACAAAAACACTGTAAAAAAAGAAAAACTGTAGACCAATACCCCTGATGAACCTAGATGAAAAATCCTCAACAAAATATTAGCAAACCAAACTCAACAATATATTAAAAGCATCATTCACCATGATCAAGTGGGATTTATTCCAGGACAGAAGGATGATTCATTAGTTGCAAATCAACCAACATGATACACCCCATCAACAAAATGAAAGATAAAAATTTTATAATTATCTCAATAGATGCAAAAAAAAGCATTTGACATAATTCAATAGTCATTCATGATAAAAATTCTCAACAAAGTGGATTTAGAGGGAACATACCTGAACATAAGAAAGATCATACATGAAAAACTCATAACTAACATCATACTCAGTGGTGAAAAATTGCAAGATTTTCCTCTAAGATCAGGGACAACACAGGGATGTCCACTTTTATTCAAAACAGTACTGGAAGACCTAGACACAGCAATCAGATAAGAAAAAGAAGTAAAATGTATCCATATTGGTAAGGGAGAGGCAAAACTGTCACTATTTGTAGATGGCACGATACTATATATAGAAAACCCTAAAGTGTCCACCAAAAAAAAAAAAAAAAACTATTAGAAATAATAAATGAATTCAGTAAAGTTGCAGAATATAATATTAATATACAGAAATCTTTTTCACTAATAATGAAGAGAAATCAAGAAAACAGTTCTATCTATGATTATGCCAAAAATAACAAAAACCTAGGAATAAATTTAACAAAGTAGGTGAAAGACCTGTACTCTGAAGAGTACAAAACACGGATGAAAGAAACTGAAGACAACATAAACACACAGAAAGATATTCTATGCTCATGGATTGGAAGAATTAGTATTGTTAAATTGCCCATAGTACCCAAAGCAATCTACAGATTCAATGCAATTTCTATCAAAATACCAACATTATTATTCAAAGAACCACAACAAATAATGCTAAAACTTGTATGGAATCAGGAAAGACCCTGAATAGCTAAAGCAATCTTGAAAAAGAACAAAACTGAAAAAAAAAAAAAAGAAAGAAGGAAGGAAAAAGAACAAAGCAGGAGGTATCACAATCCCAGATTTCAAGGTATACTACAAAGCTATAATAATCAAAATTATAGCATACTGGCACAAAAAAAGTCATCTAGATGAATAGAATAGAAAACACAGAAATAAAACCATGCTTGTGTGGTCAATTGACCTATGACAAAGGAGGCAAGAGTATACAACAGGGAGAAACAGTCTCTTCAGTAAATGTGGCTGGGGAAACTGGACAGGTGTATGTAAAAGAATGAAACTGGATCACTTTCTTATAAACAAAAGTTAACTAAAAGTTAACTCAACACCTAAATGTGAGACTTGAAACCATAAAAATCCTGGGAAAAAACATGCAGTAATTTCTTTGACATCAGCCTTCACAACATTTTTGTAGATGTGTTTCCTCAGGCAAGGGAAATAAAAGTAAAAATAAACTATTGGGACTACATTAAAATAACAGGGTTTTGTGCAGTGAAGGAAACCACCAACAAAATGGAAAGGCAACCTACTGAATGAAAGAAGATATTTGCAAATGATATATACAATAAGGGGTTAATACAGAAAATATATAAAGAACTTTTACAAGTCAACACCAAAACCCCTGGATAATCTGTTTAAAAACAGGCAGGAGCACCTTGGTGGCTCAGTCAGTTAAGTGTCTGCCTTTGGCTCAAGTCATAATCCCAGGGTCCTGGGATCAAGCCCCATGTTAGGCTCCCGTTCAGCGGGAGCCTGCTTCTCTGTCTCCTTCTGTCGCTCCCTGCTACACTAGCACATGCTCTCTCTCTCTCTCAAATAAATAAATAAAATCTTTCAAAAAAAAAAATGGACAGAGGACCTGAATAGACATTTTCCCAAAGACATATAGATGGCAAAGAGACACACGAAAATATGTTCAACATCAATAATCTTCAGGGAAATGCAAATTAAAAACTAATACCTGTAAGAATGGCTAGTATCAAAAAGACAAGAAATAACAAGTATTGGAGAAGATGTAGAGAAAAAGGAACCCTCATGCACTGTTGGTGGGAATGTAAATTGATATGGCCACTATGGAAAACATTATGGAGGTTCCTCGAAAATTAAAAATAGAAATATCATGTGGTCCAGAAATTCTACTGTTGGGTATTTACCCCAAAAACACTAATTCAAAAAGATATACACACACCCCTATATTTATTGTACCATTATTTACAACCAAGCTATGGAAGCAACTCAAGAATTCGTCAATCAATGAATGGATAAAGAAGATGTATATCTTATAAATATAACGGGATGATACTCAGCCATAAAAAGGATGGAACTAGGGGGTATTATGCTAAGTGAAAATCAGAAACAGACCCACAAATACAGAGAACAAATTAACCGATGGTTGCCAGAGAAGAGAGGTAGAGGGAAAGGCAAAATGGGTAAGGGGAAGAGGGAGACACGGGCTTCCAGTGATGGGATGAATGAGTCACAGGGATAAAAGATACAGCATAGGGAATATGGTCAATGGTTTTGTCTCAGTGTTGTATGGTGAGAGATGGCCACTACGCTTGTGGTGAGCATCGTGTAACACAGAGCTGTTGCATGACTGTGTTGTGTACCTGAAACGAATGTAACATTATGTGTCAACTATAGTTTTACAAAAATATGAAACAAAAAAAAAAGTAAGAAAAATAAAAAGGAATGGGAAAGTGAGAAAAAAAAAAGAGAGAGAGAGAGAATTTCCTACTGGGTTGTTGGTTGGTTTATGAAATTATGTGGAGGCCCCAGATTTGTCAATAGCTTGACTTTAAAAATTACTCTATGCAATGGAAAATATCAAATACCCCAGAATATTCACATGCCCAGTTCAATACTAATCTAAGTCATTGCTGTGGGAGGTAGGGTGAGGGGCAGGAGCAGCATGGATTTCTACAATGCAATCTCAAAGTTATTAGAGTTTAATTACATTTTTAAAATATATAATACTTCAGAAGGCAAGATGAATTATGAGGAGAAAACAACCCAAGGGTCTCATACTTAACAAAGAGATTAGAAATAACTTTCTATAACAACTAGGGAGTAGTTTAGGAGTCGTCCTTCATTTTCACTAGCATTTAATTCACAAATAATTTTCGAGAGAAAGTGAAATAAAATCTCCTTTTCTAGAACATGGTTAGATATTTTTATAATCAATAGGAACATGTTTTTATGACTATAGTCAAGTCACAGAATTATCTCAGCCTTTTTGGCACCATCTGTTTTCATTTACTGAGATCGTATGTCCTGTCCACAAATCTGAAAATATTTACTATTCAACACTTTACAGAAAAAGTTTACCAACACCTGGGTTATACCATCCCTTCTTTAGACTTCTTAAAAAATATTTTATTTATTTATTTGACAGAGAGGGAGAGAGCACAAGTAGGCAGAGAGGCAGGCAGGGGGAGAGGGAGAAGCAGGCTCCGCGCCGAGCAGGAACCCCAGTGTGGGGCTTGATCTCAGGGTCCTGGGATCATGACTCGAGTCAAAGGCGGGTGTTTAATCCGCTGAGCCAACCCAGGTGGCCCTGGACATAATTTCTGAAATGTGTATTATATTTCTGAGATGGAGCTGTTTCAGCAGGCAAACAACCTGCATAAATGGGTATTTATAAAAAACCACTTATTTAGGTGTTGATTTTTATTCATTATTTTCAGCAATTACATTTTTCCCCCTATCGATGATCATGGAGGAAATCACAAATGACTTTATAGAATCAGCAGACAACCTAAAGGGAGTACTCCATAGTGATGTTTTTGACCAGTGTTAAATGTCCTTTTGGTTGAGTCAGGACAGGGAAGGAAATGGTGCCCAAGAATGGAGCCGTGAGTCCCGCTCAACATTACATTTTTCTCCCAAACTGGCCCCGAGGCCCCTCGGTGTACCTGGGGGCAAAGGGGTCAACTAGGCAGGTCTCTGATCTTTCTCCCAGGCCTTTGTGGCGTTGGGTCCTGCCTCATTAGTTTCTATCTAACCTGGGCAGCATGCATGTCACCTTTCCTCTGCTCAGTCTCCTGGCATAGATCTGGGTAGTAATGCCAATCTTCATCATTCCATATGCCAAGCTGAGCCCATCCTGCTCTGGGTGCATTTCATTCTGTATCTTCCACAACCTTGTTCAGGAATCCCATAGCTTCTTCCCAGTGATGGTCTCACTTGAAAATTTCTGCTGAAGTTCTGGGCGGCAGATAAGAGCTGAGACTCTTTATGCTAGACATGTTTGCCTTTCTGCCTTGGGGTTTTATTAGCGGAGTAACTCTGTGCAGATATTCCTGGTTTGTTTCCACTGACACCTGTGCTTGGTGGGGGACCACCCGGCTGGGTGGGGAGGCCGTGGCTGGGGCAGGAGACGTGCGGTGGGCACAGTGCTCCCAGATGAGAGTGAACCAAGTCGTAGACTGAAAGTTATAGTTCTGTTGTTGTTTTAATTGCGCTAAAAAAAAATGCATAACATGAAATTTAACCTTTTCTAAGTGTACAGTTCAGATGTGTACATATATTTACATTGTTGTGCAACAGATTTCTAAAACTTTTTCATCTTGCAAAACTGAAACTCTATATTCATTGAACAACTTCCATTTTTCCCTCCCCAGCCCCTGGCAGACACTGTTCAATCTATTACCTATTTGTGTGAGTTTGACTACTTTAGCTATCTCCTATACATGGAATCACATAGTATTGTCTTTTTGCGAGTAGCTTATTTCACTTAATATAATGTCCTCAAGGTCTGGAAACTATCTTTTGATCATTTCGATTTTCTCAGTAAAATAGAAAACAAAGGTCACTGGCAGGAAATGAGAATGTAGAAGGAAGTTTAAGTGAAGAGATTTGGAATGGTTATCAAGACAGCTGGAAAGTAAATGGACTCGGGAAAGACACAGGGTCATACCAAAGCCCTACACGAGGTCATGGATTTGATGTGAAACCTGTTAGCACACTCATGTTTTTTCCAGGCACATTGCACTACTCTGGTCCATGCGTCAAACAGGTGGACAGCTGGATATCACTCGGGTTGGGTTTTGCAAGGTAAGTTCCACAGAGGGAAAGAAGAGGGAGTTGATGGCCTATGCCAGGGAATGCTTTCAGCAATGACAGGATCCAAGAGGTAAAACAGTGAGGACATAACTGAACAAGAGTGGTAAGATGAGAAAGTTGAATACTTCAGTGTACAGAAGGATCAGAGTTGCTTAAGACTTCCTTGGTTTTCCCCGGTCTATATATCCAGTATTTTCCCACACAAGCATTTAATACACTTCACTGTAAATGCTTACTTAATTGTTTAGCTATACTTTAATTCTCCGTATGTTCTGTTGAGGGGAGGGACCCCATATGCATAGCTCACTCTATATATGAAGCATTGAAGGTTTTTTTTTTCTTCTAGTATTTAAATCTGACATAGAAGGTGCTTGTTAAAAGTGATTCTATTCCTTCCTTCTTGAAATTCTTCTTGGAGCTTCCCAGGAAGTCTCACTCATCTGATCCCTCCCCATTCACCAGCCACTCCTCCCCACCCCCCTCTTAGCCCTCTGTTCTATCTCCCTCCTTTCCTGAGGTTATTTCATCCAGTGTCATGACTTAAAAATATCATCTAAATCTTTCTCTCTAACCTGAACATCCCTTGGGTGTTTCCAGATTCTTTTGTCCACCTGTTAATTCTATGTTCCTGCTTGGGGAAAACAGACTTATTAATACTACCAAAGCACCATTACCCAAGCCCTCTCCATTTATTGAATTGTTACCTGTGGCAGATTGTATTTTATAAAGATAGCTGCACCAAAATACTTACCCCACTTCCCAAGCTCTTCTACAATGTGACTGACACTGCTCCATTGAAGGTGGGTTCTGTGATCTCTCTCCTTGGATCTGGGCAGGGTCCATGACTTCCCTGATTAGTGGAGTACAGAGGAAGTGATGCTGTGTCACTTCTAAGACCGGCTCATAGAAAGGGTAGAGCTTCTTCTGCTTGGCTCTTTATCTCTCTCGAGATGCTCACTTTTTGAAGCCAAACACCATGCTGTGAAAAAGCTCAGACCACATAGAGAGGTCATGTGTACATACTCCAGCTGATAGGTGCACATAAGGCCTAAGCTGACAGCCATCATTATCCATTAGACATATAAGTTGAACAGACCTTTAGATGGTTTCAGCCTCCAGCCTTTGAGCCTTCCAGTTGAGGTTCCACACATGGAACAGAAACGAGGCATCTCTGCTGGGACCTGTCTGAATTCCTGACTCACAGAAATCAGAAGAGACAATAATTGATCACATTTGGGAGTAACTTATTACGCAGTGCTAGATATACAGTATAGATATACAGTATAACAGCTAGTCACTTGCTCAGGCCAAAAATTTAAGAGTCATTCTTCATTTCTCTTTTTCCCCCTCATATCCATATGCAATCTATTCAACAAGTCTGGTTCACTTATCTTCCATGATATACCCCGATCCAAGTAATCATTATCTGTGGCTAAAGCAAGCAGAAAATTTCTAAATGATCTCCTCTACAGCCCATTCTCCTTTCCATGGCCAAAGGGATCCTTTGAAAATCTCTATCTGAATATGTTCCTTCCCTGCTTAAAACTCCCCACAACTGAAAAAATTCTAACACTCTCAAGATGTTTGATACTATTAAGAAACAACTGTGAATTTTAAGGTGTGATAATAGTATTATAATTTTTTGATGTGCATATAGAAATCTTTGTAGACAAAAGGATATAATTTCTGGGATTGTCTCAAAATAATACATAGAGAGGGAGAGTAGGTAGGGATAATGACCAAACAAGGCTGGTCAGGAGATGAAAATTATCTGTGCTAGTAATAAGGACTAGGGAGGGATTAGTATTCTATTCTAATGTTTTCATGTTTTAAAGGTTATTTTTTTTTAAGGGGAAAAACCTTGTATTGTCTTTCTTTCCATTCTTCCTTTGTTCCCTTTTTTCCCCTTATTTTTTATTTAAAGAAAAGTCATTAATTTTTTTCTTTTTCCTTCATTTGAAAGATCTCTGAATGGCAGGGCCTGAAGAGCTGGGACCAAGGAAACAGAACTGAGGAAGTGACTGTAGACATGGAGGGGAGATAATACTCCAAGGCTGAGAAAGCAGTGGTGGGGTTAAAAGATTGGTTACATGAAAGAGGACTGGGCAAGTAAGTGAATATGGTACAAATATGGAAAAGGGGAAGGCTTGATATAGTCCCATGGTTTGGATCAGAATTGGAGACATTAGAGAAGTCATAGTATCTAACTATCTATCTAATGTATGTATATACGTGTGTGTGTGTGTGTGTGTGTGTGTACATGTGTATATATATCTCTAACATGTGTGTGTGTATAGCTAGCTATAGAAATATATGTAGATATGTTTTATATGTATATGCTCTATGCATATGTTCTGTCTGTGTGTTTCCCACCTCAGTCCATTGAGATGGTCTAGAAGCAATAGCATCCTGGGAGCTATGACCACACTTAGCATCCAAATCCTGGTTTCTAAAACCATCCCCCACTACAAGGAGCCAGGGGTCCTGGGAAAAATGGCTGACTCCAGGGCTGGGGCAGGGGAAGCACAAGAGGAGGCTGGAAACTTCTCTCGGGCCAGAAAGTAAGGAAGAACTTAAAAAGATTATGAAGACTTGTCAGAAGAGCACAGGAGGCAGTCTGAAGGGTCTCTCAATGGCTGAATCTGGACAACCTGAGCACTCAAAGAAATAATGAAGTAGTAAATTATAATCCACTGAAAATAATAGGAATCTATGACTCTATACAGATAATGAGAGAATGAGTGGATAAATGAATGAATGGTTAGGGGGAAAGGGAAAACTCTCTCTTACCTTAGAATGCAACGAATAAATGTTGAAGGAATGAACAAATTGGGAAATTGCTACTCTGCAACCATCACAATAATGGTTCAGACGTGAAACATCAACAAATGCTAAAGCCAGGGGGTGAAAGGTTATCGAGAAATGGAATATTTACATAGGCTCAAAGCCTTTTCCCCACAAAATAATTTATTTTAAAGGTTAAAAAGTAATGACCTTATAGGGGATAAATCTGATAGAGACCATTTTAATCAAAATTAACACCACTCAGGGGCACCTGGGTGGCTCAGTGGGTTAAAGCCTCTGCCTTCGGCTCAGGTCATGATCCCAGGGTCTTGGGATCGAGCTCTGCATCGGACTCTCTGCTCTGCGGGGAGCCTGCTTCCTCCTCTCTCTCTGCCTGCCTCTCTGCCTACTTCTCATCTCTGTTTGTTAAATAAATAAATAAAATCTTTAAAAAAATTAACACCACTCAAAATCAGAGAAATTAATATTATATGCCTTCTGATATGTCAGACAGAGAAGAATACAGAATAATTTCTGTAAAATTCCTACGCCAAAGTATAACCTGAATAATCATGAGGAAACATCAGAGAGACCCACACTGAGGGTCATTCTCCAAAATAATTAGGTTATGACCTTGAAAAATGTCTACAGTCTCAAAATATAAGCCTAAGGAACTATTCCAGATTGAAGCAGATTAAAGAGATATGGTCATTAAATGCAACCCATGATTCAAGATTGGGTCCTGTACCAAAGATAAAGAAACTTGCTATAAAGGATATTATTAGGACAGTAAGGAATCTCTTGGGGGATAGGCTTATATATTATTAATTCCCTAATTTAGATGATTGTACTATGGATTTGGAGGGGAACCTGGGTGGAAGGTATATGAGAGTTTTTTTGTATACTCTCACATTCTCTTTGTAACATTGAAAGTACCTAAAAAACAAAACAAAACAAAAGTATAAGCAAATCTCAAACAAAAGCCTCTGGGTGTTCCTTTGCCTGGTCCTGCTGGTGCTGCCTTCCTCCCCTTTCTCCCTCTTCCTCCCTCTCCCTCCCTCTTCCTCCCTCTCCCTCCCTCTCCCTCCCTCTCCAGCCCTCACTCCCTTTCCCCTTGTTGGAACTGCTCCAGCCAACCCAGCTTTTTTCCCTTTTCTGAACACCAGCCGAATGGGTTCCATGTCAAGGCCTTGGCATTTGCTGATTCTCCTTCCAGTCTCCCCAAGGCTCCGTCCTCTTCATTCGGTTCTCAGCTCACAGGGTCATGTTAGACCCTTTTTACTTCTCCACTGCATCTGTAAGAATTTCCTATCTGTTCACTTGCTTGTTGCCCATCTCTCTTCAGTAAATGTGAGCTCATGGAGCCCAAGGACTGTGTCTCTTTCACCCGCATGGACCCAACAGCTAGAACATTTCCAGGTGCATAATGGGTGCTTATTAAGTGTCGCCGTGTGACTGCTTTCATAAATGTTTGTTGAATTAATAACATGTTGAGCTTCTAAGGAAGTCTCTCAGTATAGTAGTCTAGTTCTTTCACATGACCTAGCTCAAAGAAAAGTTTTTAAAAAGAAAAAGGAAGAGGAGGAGGAGGAAGGGGGTGGTGGGGAAGAAGAGGAGGAGGGAAAGGAGGAAATAAGAGTTTGGTTACCAAATACATTAGGAAAATGCTCCACACCCTCTTTGGGACTCACAAAGCTTCTCAAAGCCCTCCTGAAACAAATCCTGCTTATCAAGACAAAGCTTGTCTTAACTGTATTTGAGCATGGGATCCTCTTCTATTTACTTATTTTTGGATATGAGAATATAGAATACTGTGCTAGGATCTTTTTATTGTACATGTTCCAGCAAGAGAGGCAAAACAAAATAAAACTAAGCCACTCTGATACAGATATACATATATATTATATATATATGTATATATGTTTTTTATATATTTTATATATATATATGTATATATGAAAAATAAATCTCTAAACATACCAGAAAGTGTCTCTTGTTGGACCTGATATGAGGTTGTGGATGTCATGCCATTTACTGCGAAGTGGGGCCACCTCATTCTTGATGATCAGATGTCCCACCTCCCTCCTTCCTCTAGCAACTTTCCCCAGTGAAGCTGTCACGGGCTGCTGTGTCAGGAACAGGAGAGTGGCCTATGGGCTGTAGATCAAATGTTGACACCAGAAGAAGAACCGTGTAGGCAAGAAGGGATTCTTGCATATTTCTTGGTTTCTAGAAACAAGAAGTCTGCTAGGCAACATAATTATAATGGATTTTTAAAAAATATTTTATTTATTTATTTGACAGAGAGAGAGATCACAAGTAGGCAGAGAGGCAGGCAGAAAGAGAGGGGGAAGCAGGCTCTCTGCTGAGCAGAGAGCCTGATGTGGGACTCGATCCCAGGACCCTGAGATCATGACCTGAGCTGAAGGCAGAGGCTTAACCCACTGAGCCACCCAGGTGCCCCTAAAATGGATTTTTTTTAAATGTAGTAAGGTTTTTGTTTGTTTGTTTCATGATATCTGTAAGGTATAGTGTAACTAAATAATCACAAATGTATTATTTTATACTTTCCAATGACTTTCCGGACTATTCCTTACCTTTCTATATGTGGACTAGTAAGTCTGGATCACTAAGGAAATTGATTTTATATCAGTTTAGCACCAGGTTTAGCCTGGCTCAATTTCATCAGCCCTTTGGTACTACTCTATCTCCTCTATCCTCCAAGTAGAAAGTTGATTCCATTTTTCAAACTGGGCATGACAGGAAGAAGTTAGACAGTTTCTTCTTCAGAAGGAGTTTCTAGGACCTCAACCTGCTTCCCTTCACTCTTCTCTCTTGGGCTGCTCCCAAACTGTCCTACCTCCCTTTCCCAGAAGCTCCCATTCCTGTTGTTCTCACACAGTAGCAAGATGACACAAAAGACTATATTTTTTACCAAAAGGTCTGCACATTCCAAAATGTCACAGGCTTAATATTTTTTCTTCACTATGTCAACAGTTTAAATCCCAGCCCAGCCCAAGTTTTCCCCCTCCCCAAATGCATTTCTGTTCCTTTACCATCTTTCCTTATATGTTCTAATTTGAAAGCAATTTTTTTCTAAAAAGATCTAATTCAAACCTCAGAAGATAGAAAGTTCAACAAAGAGCAGGGTTTTCTCAGTCTATATCTGTCACCACCACTGGGGTACATGTTGGGGAGGACTCAGTTTTTTTTCTTTTTAAGATTTATTTATTTATTTGAGAGAGAGAAAGAATACATGAGTGGGAGGGGTAGAGGAAGAGAGAGAATATCAAGCAGACCCCACTTCCACACTGAGCATGGAGCCCAACTCTGGGCTCGATCTCACGACCTGAGGGATCATGACCTGAGCCGAAAGCAAGAGTCAGACTCTTAACCAACTGTGCCACCCAGGAGTCCTGTGGTCTCGATTTCTGTATGAGCACAAAAGCATCCATGTATAGATACAATCATGACCCTAGGAACCAGTCTGGGTTGAAGACATTTTCTACTGTTTTCTGCGGCTACAGCTTATTACAAAGCATATCCACAAAGTTTAGACCCTGGATGGCAAAACCTTTAGAGCATCATTAAGGATGCCTGGGTAGCTCAATTGGTTAAGCGTCTGCCTTCGGCTCAGGTCATGATCTTGGGGTCCTGGGATCAAGTCCCACATCAGGCTCCCTGCTCAACAGGAAGTCTGCTTTTCCCTCTCCCTCTCCCTGCTTGTGTTCACACTTTCTCTCTCTCTTTCTCTCAAATAAATAAAATCTTAAAAAAAAATAATAAGAACATCTTTCTTCTTCACCTCTCAGGACAGAATTGGAAAGGAACTGGCATGGTTTTCAAATGCTCACTCTGAACAATATCCACCCTTCTGATTCAGGTTAGAGAAAAACAGGAATAAGTAGTGAGAGAAGGAAGGGGTTAAAATGAAAGAATGAAGACAGAAAATAAGTATTAATTCAAAGTATTAAATAATGTTGTCATAGATATCTGAAGCCAAATTCAGTATTTGTAGAAACTTTCTAAACCTGGGAACACACACCTGTATACATATATAATATTTCATGCAAATAAATATGAGAAGAAATATGGATGGATGATCAATTCTAGGTTTCTGTTTTGCAAGTGAGCCCAGGGCTACCATGGAGGAAGCATCTCTGAATCTAAACAGAGAACAAGAGCCTTCATTAGGGTTAGGGTTAGGGTTTGGTCAGGGTTTTGTTTTGTTTTCAGGAATTTTTCTTCCCCCTTTTTTTTCAGGAATTTTTCTTCCTCACCTGATATTTTAATATACCAACATCTCTGGAAATCATCCAACTGAAACCTAGTCGGCCAATACCTTTCTTATCCGATAGCGGCTCAAAGCAATCTGCCTCTAATTCGTAATTTATAATCATAATCCATCAAGTCCTCTACACAGGGGAGTTAGGCCCTAGTTGTAGTGACTTATTCTTACAGAGGATCAGGGACTCGTGTCACTATGAGAGTCACGATGAAACCGCAAAGGGCACTGCGCAGCAGCTGGAGTGAGAACACGCTAGCCCCATGGGGGTTCCTGTCTTTCTCTCCTCTCTCGAGGAAGTGCCACTGGGGCTGAAGGCCACAGATCTGTCAGTCTGGCCCTTTAACAAAGGGTCTTTAAAGGAATTTATTTAAACCATTTTCTCCCACAGGGATCCGAAAGTTCTAGCTACACCATAGGTTGTTGGAATAAAATGGGAAGGGTGCTTTCGATCAGTGTCTGCCCTCTATGAAGCAAGGAGGGGGAAGGATTACCACAACTGTAGGGTTGTGCAGAACAGAGCCAAATTTTAAAATATAAAAAAGTTCCCTCTAACTTCCCCTATGTCTCTCAGATTGTTTTTCTCCATCCCTTGGTGTACAAATATCTTACTTGTCTCCAAGCCTGCTCTCAAGAAAGAGTATCTATCTAGGTTCAGGGTGAGAAGACCTCCAAACGTGGGTCCAGGAAGGCCTGGATTTGGCTCACATCTCAAGTCTGCTACTTATAAACTCTATCACCTCGGACAAGTTGCTTTTCTCTGTATGCCAGCTTCCTCTTTCCTTGCGCAGGGTCATGGGGAGGGAAGGAAGTGATGGAGATAAAAAGAGCTAACTCACATTTTATAGCAATGTTCTCCTCACTCAACAACTCTTTAGTCTCCCTATGTGTGTGCAGTTGGGATACAGTGGAAACAAGTCTCCAAACCGGTCCTTAAGAAGTTCATAATCTGACGGAAATGTGAGTGCCTTTTATATACAGGCAGTCCCTGACTTATGGCGGTTTGACTTACGATTTTTTGACTGGACGACGCTGCAAGAGTGATACATATTCAGCAGAAACTGTACCTCAAATTTTGAATTTTGATCTTTTCCCAGGCTAGCGATAGGTGGTTTGATGCTCTCTCGTGTTGCTGGGTGGTAGAAGCGAGCTGTAGCTCCCTCCCGGCCACGGGATCGGTGGGTGAACAGCCCATACGCTGACAAGCTTACTCACCCCGAGGACCATTCCATCTTTCACTTTCAGTACAGTATTCAGTAAGTTATGTGCGATTATGCAACACTTTATGATAAAGCAAGTTTTGTGTTAGGAGATTTTACCAAAGTAAGTGTTCTGAACACACTGAAGGTAGGCTAGGCTACACTAGGGTGTTTTGCAGGTGGGGTGTACTAAATGCATTTTTTGTGTAGATATTTCGAACTTATGGTGGGTTTCCCAGTGTCACCCATGCAGTGCAAATCATGTTATTCTGCTGCTTGACACTCAGTCTCTTTATTTTCTACATTCTTTTTTTTTTAAGATTTTATTTACTTATTTGAAAGAGATAGCGACAGAGATAGCACGAGTGGGGAGGAGAGGTAGAAGCAGACCCCCCTCCCCACCGAGCAGGAAGCCGGACTGGGTCTTTTTTTTTTTTTTTCCAATTTATTTATTTTCAGAAAAACAGTATTCATTATTTTTTCACCACACCCAGTGCTCCATGCAAGCCGTGCCCTCTATAATACCCACCACCTGGTACCGCAACCTCCCACCCCCCCGCCACTTCAAACCCCTCAGACTGTTTTTCAGAGTCCATAGTCTCTCATGGACTGGGTCTTGATCCCAGGACCCTGGGGATTATGACCTGAGCCACTCAGGTGCCCCTATTTTCTATATATATTGAAAAGGTATATGAAGTCCATGTTCCTCCATGATCGAAGGGGACACCCCAAATATTTATCATCTACCAGTCATCTGTCAGGCTCTGGGCATCCCCCCCCACACCCCATGCCCCTGTCACCATGCATTTTTCTCAGTAATCTTCACAACAGATGTGAGGAAGGCATTATCCCCAGTTTATAGAAGAAGAAACTGAGATCCGGAGGGGTTGAACACCAAGGACTCTTAACAAATGAATTTTTGAGTTGATAGTCTGAGCTTCTGTAATAAAGAGACCAGAAAGTATAATGGCTTAATTAATTAAGTTAATGTTTATATCTTAACAGCCCCAGTGTGAGCATTCCAGATTGTCAGAGCAGCGATACTCCATGAGATCGTTTTGAGACCCAGGTTCCCTTTATGTAGCTACTGCCGTCTCCGGCATGGCAAAAGCTCAGTCACCACCTTGTTTTGTTGTTGTTGTTGTTGTTTATAATTTTTTTTATGTTATGTCACCATACAGTACATCATTAGTTTTTTATGTAGTGTCCCATGATTCACTGTTTGCATATAACACCCAGTGCTCCATGCAATCCATGCCCTCCTTAATACCCGCCACCGGGCTCACTCATTCCCTCAAGCCCCCTCCCCTCTAAAACCCTGTTTCTCTGAGACTATAGTCTCTCATGGTTCGTCTCCCCCTGATTCCCCGTGCCCCCTTCATTTTTCCCTTCCATCTCCTGATGTTCTCCATGAATCAACACAGATGGAACTGGAGGAGATCATGCTAAATGAAATAAGTTAAACAGAGAAAGACATAAGGAAGAGCATGCAGTCACCACCTTATTCCTGTGTGTCCAGCATACAGGAAGGAAAAAGGATATTTAGGGCAACTAGCTTTGCCCTGAAGGAGCAGACCCAGAACCTGTGAAAATCCTTCTTGCTCACAGTCTATTGACCTGAAACTTAGACACACAGCCATCCCTAGGTGCAGGCGAGGCTAAGAAATGTAGCGTATGGCTGGGCAGCCAGCCCTTAGGATGATCTCTTACTAAACAGAAGTTGAGGATGAGCAGTTAGAGCAGTCTATAGCCTCTGGCACAGTAAGTAAGTGATGAAGCAGAAATTCAAACTTAGGTTTGAATTTTGCTTGAATCTAATTAGATACAAGAGCTTGAGAACTCTGGCTCTTCCATTTGTCTTCAGTGCAGAATAACAATAACAATAATAATGATGATGATGTTTTGTTGTTATAGTTTAGGATCAAGCAATTGGAATTATGTGTCAACTTCTCAGAAACATGGTGTGTGTGTGTGTGTGTGTGTTTTAACTTTTCTTCTTATAGATACTAATATTCCCCACCTCCACGCCCCCCCATTTTCTTGGAAATATGTCAAGCTTCTAGTAGCCTGGCCTTGTGATTCACGTGAACTAGTTGAATGGGTTACAAAACAGAGGGAAATAATTCAGCCACTTGAAAAGAAAAAAAACAAATACCAAATCTGTGTTAGGATGTCTTTTTTTTTTTTAAGATTTTTATTTATTTATTTGATAGACAGAGAGAGATCACAAGTAGGCAGAGAGAGGGGGGGAAGCAGGCTCCCCGCCGAGCAGAGAGCCCGACGTGGGGCTCGATCCCAGGACCCTGAGATCATGACCCAAGCCGAAGGCAGAGGCCTAAACCACTGAGCCACCCAGGCACCCCAGGATGTCTTTTTAATTCAGAGCCAAACAAATGCCACATCCATCTGAAACTACTATTTCTCCAACATGAAAAGCTATGTTTTCGTTTCTTTTGTTTTTATAAGTAAATGCAGTTCTTACCTGCAGTGATAGAAAGGGCTAGTGTGTAGCTCAACACCCTCGGTCTCCTTAAGCTTCTTGCTATAAAACGTGCACTCTTCTCCCCCACCCCCACCCCACACCCACTGTTCACTAACTAGAAGGTAGTTGTCTGGACCACAAACCCTTTTCCCTTCTTTCAGTTTTTCTGAGTCCCTGACATTCTGTCTCCTTGATCTTTGATCCAAAATGCTTTTTTGAAAACTTGCTAATGATCTCCTAATTGCCAAAGCCAGTGTTTATACCATCCTAGGGCTCTTTGTAGCCTTTGATACTACTGACGGCTCCCTTTCTATTTGAAGCTCTCATTTTTCCAGATCTGAGTTTTAAAACAATTTTGCCCTTGACCCCTCTGCTCTTTCGCTCCAGTAGCCCAGTCCGTAAGGGTTTTTCTCTCCCACGGAGTCAACCAGCACACCTAACTGTATTCAGAGGGGTCCGCATCTTTGGCTTCACTCCTCCTGAGGTCCAGCCTATTTCCCAAGCGTCTCCAGCTGAGCATTCTCTGTGGATGGCCCTACCAGAAGCAACAGTTGTGACCGTGAACACCTGACCTTTTCCCCCAAAGCTAGCTCCTTCTCCCAACCTTCCTAGTTCTGTCCGTGGTACTGGCCATCTCCCTTGTCCTGGCTTGGAAGCTGGGTGAACTGATCTTGACTGATGCACCCATCACTGACTTTTCCTAGTCCCTGTATCAAAGCAGTCATGAAGGACTGTCAGCTCTGCCTTCACAATACTATCGCTTCTCCTCCTTTCCACTTTATTGGCTATCACGGCGGTTTAGGGTTTGCTATCTAATCCTTGGACCCCAGGAAGAATGAACTTGTTAACTTGTCTCTTGTCTGTGGTTTCTTTCCCTCTCCTGCACTCTGCTTCTACCTGAATCCATTTTTCCCTCTGCGTCCCCACAAATTGTTTCTAAACCCCACTTTCATTCTACCAGTTGCTCACTCGAAAAATCCTCAATAGTTCCCTGATGATAAAACATCCTAATACTTTACTCTTCTTTTTATTTCAACAAATGGCAGACAGACGTGCTTCTCTAACTACTGGGTGAACATACCTTTCTCACCTCATCCCCAAATCCATGTACTTCTCTCCACGTACCCACAGCTACGCCATAGTCTGGGCAACCCCACCCTCTTACCAGGACATTCCTCCCCACTGGCCTCTCTGCTTCCAATCTTGTCTTACTATGGTACATTCTCCACAGCCAGCATGGTCTTTTATTTATTTACTTTTTAAAGATTTATTTATTTATTTTAGTGAGAGATAGAGCATGTGCACCAGGGGAAGGGTGGAGGGGGAGAGAGAGAGAGAGAGAAGCAGACACCCTGCTGCGTGCAGAGCCCAGTGAAAGCGCTCGATCTCAGGAACCCAAGATCATGACCTGAGCTGAAACCAAGAGTCAGACACTTAACCGACTGAGCCAGCCAGTCACCCCCAGATTTACTTTTTAGAAAGTAAATGGTTTATGTGATAGCTGGTCTCCAATGAGCCACGTCTCCCAGTATTGACACCCTCACTGAAGGTGAGCGCCGTCACTCCCGTCAGTCAGCAGAAGGCAGCACATGTGACAAAGGCAGCCAGCTCTGAGCTGAAGCTTCGAAAAGTCTTGGCAGCTTTTGCTTTAGTACTTGCAGAAGCCCTGAGCTCCCATATAAGTGATCTACTTATCTTGTTGGTGAGATCTCGTGGGAGAGAGCCTGAAACCAAGCGGAGGGAGAAGAGAGACAAGGAGAGAGAGAGAGAGAGGCCCAGATGTGTCAGTGTCCAGCTGAGTCCAACGGTGTAGTCCGCTCTGCCGAGGCACTGGACACACGAGTGGGTCACCTTGACTGTCCCAGCCTCGTCCAGCTCTGCAGCCTGAGCAGACATCTTGTGAGGTAAACTGGCCAGCTGAGTCCAGTCAGCTCCCAGAATCGTGAGACAGTTAAATGGTTATTGTTTTAAAGCACTCAGTTTTGACATGTTTGGTACTTAGTAACAGGTAACTGAAGCACAATTAAATCCAGCTCCTCCTTAGAGGTTCCTACAAGGTTCTCAAGGTTCTACAGCACCAGGCTCTTGCCTACCCTGTCCTCATGTTCTATTCCAGTCACTCTGTTCTGCCATCCCGGTTTGTGTCTGTTCCTCAGCCACGCTGCCTTAGTGCGTCCCCTGGACAGACCCTCGGCCTGGAATGCCATCTATTTTCTCAGATAGCCCATCAGAAGCTGCTCTCTCTTCATTCTCCCTTCCCCACGCCTTCTCTTTATCAAGACATTTATTTGCTTTGAGGTAAATATCACTCTCTGAAAAAAAGCCCCTTTGTCTACTAGCTTATTGTCTATCTTTCTTCCCTGTTTCCTCTAGAATATAAGCTTCAAGGGGGAGGGTCCCTTGTCTTCCTCATCAGGTAGAGATTTACCATGAGGCTCATGAGGCTTATTCTCAGCGACCCTCACTTGCGTGTACCTCTTCAAAAGCCCTATATTTAATTTTGTATTTGTAATTTGGCATTCTTTTTCTTAAAGAGGTCTTCTTAAATTGTTTAAACATCGGGCCCCACAAAACCTGGACCCACCTTTGTTAATAGCTATATTCCTGGGGCCCAGAATGGTGCCTAGCACATAATAAACAATAAATGTCTGCTAATGAATGAATGGTGCCTGGCATTTTGTAGGAATTCCTAATGTGTCTTCTTGTTTTAGGGAGTGAATTTCCATTCCTCTCGCACCTGTCCTGCACTTTGCTCCCACACGAATCTTCTTAAAATATCCCCTTCCTTCTGTCACTTCCCTTTTCTAGAAATCTTCAACTCCAACATGAGTGGAGGATAAAGTTCAAATCTCTAAGTCTGCCATTCACTCAGGCCTGTCACAAGCTCCTTCTTCAATCTTATCCCCTGCTTCTTGCCTTCATAAACACCGCATTAGAGGTGAGAGAGGTATTTACTGCCCCATGACCATCCCCACCCCTTCCATTCTCCGAGTCTTCACATTGGATAGTCCCCTCATTTGGAGAGCAACTTTCCTTTAGTCTTGGCCACATGGAATCTCTCAACTCCAGTAGACCTAGTGTTCTCTCCTCCTGAACTCTGGCCAGCCATGTTATTCCACTACTTGTGGAATAGAAAAAAGTAGAACTTCCTTCTATTACTAATTATCTTCTCTTGTCTCTGGTCTTGTCTGCCCATCTGGATCATTCAAGCACTTTGCCCAGAGACTGTATCCTCATTGGAACCATTCCCAGTTTAGAGGCCCCAGAGGAGACTGAAGAGGTCCTAGGGAAGCCCATTGGGTTCTACACTTGGAGCCAAATGGGAGGAAAGTACAGAATTTCACAGCCTCCCTGGAACCAAATAAAATCACCAGAAATGTGAACAGAAATGAAATGAAGTCATGAAAGAATAGCAGTATAATACTTTAATGTAAGTTCTTAAATCATAAATGCTTCAAGGGCAGCTCTGTCACAGTACCTGGAAAGTACCTGGTTTGGGGGAATTTATGGCCACACTGCACCCCTAAAGATAAAACATTAGAGCCGTCGGTCATGTGGTGATCATGGTGGTGGCAATAATGATGGCAATGTGAAGAAAGCTCAAGTCTGTTAAGGCGAAGGAGACATTGGTATTGTTTGATGGGGTCCTGCATGAGTAGAATTGACTCGGTTACTGCTTTCTGTGTTACCAATGCCAAAGGACACAAAATTTTTCCAAAGGAAAGTAAAATTTATGTTTCATTTTTCAAAATGGCTACATTTTCCCTAAGGCATAATGGAAGAGTCATCTTCTTCAAACAATATAGTTCTACAAAAGAAAGAACTTTTTAGGAAATGGGGAAGAGCTTTTGTTTCCTGCTAACATCCGACTTCTTTGTCTTCTTTTGTGTGTGTTTCAGTGATGGGCGAAACGACAGTCCTTTAGTAGAAGTTAAAATTACAGCCCTAAAAAAAAAAAATCTACTCAAATACAGTATTTTATTTCAGTTTAGACTCATTTCTAATTGTGCTTAATCTTTTCCAGGCTTGTTATTGCTTTCTCTTACAGTTTCCACTGTGAAATGACATCTTTAGTCTCTTTTGCCCTCTATTGAATTGCCCTGGTAATAACAGTAACTAGCAAAATGCTAGTCCTCTAGCATGTAGGGGAAGACATAAATATTTGATCTCAGATCAGTGGTGTGTGTAATTGTTGCTATAGAGAAAATCTTTTGATTGCTGCCCAAATCTGGAGGCCTATTAAAATTTAATTCCTGGGTCTTCTCCATATATATAAAACCCAGAACTTTTCATAGCATGTAAGTTAACCCTTGCCTGTTCCTGGGGCAGACTATTGTCCATCTCCATGGGGATGGAGCAGTAGGAAATGCAACTCACTCACAGGAATAAGATTTGGATGTTAGAGAGTAATTCCTTCAATGAACACTGAGAAACTCTGGAAAGGAATATCGAGGGAAACTGTGGTTGTCTTCTCTAGATGCCACTAAATGTAGGATAGACTTTCATTTGTCTGTATACTGTTCTGCTATTAATATTTCTAATTTCTAAAAAAAATCATAGAAAAGCAAAATAATTGGACAAAATAAATATAAAAGCAATTGATGCATTAGCTTGCTTTTTTTTTTTTAAAAAGATTTTATTTATTTATTTGACAGAGAAAGAGAGATCACAAGTAGGCAGAGAGGCAGGCAGAAAGAAAGGGAAGCAGGCTCCCTGCTGAGCAGAGAGCCCAATGCCGGGCTCCATCCCAGGACCCCAAGATCATGACCTGAGCTGAAGGCAGAGGCTTAATCCACTGAGCCACCCAGGTGCCCATTAGCTTGCTTTTATAAACATGTCAAGATCTGGGTCAATGCTAGCAAATTGAAACATTATGGTTTCAGCCGTGATCCTATAGTGGTTAGTACTCTGCGTTGTGAAACATTATGGTTTCAGAGTGTTTAAATGTTATTCATAAGTTACATTTACAGAATTCCACCTATACAAAGAAAACATAAAGCAAATGTTCTTAGGGCAACAATGGCAGAAGTATAATATATGAAGCTTTTCCTCCTGATACTTACATCACAATTGTAAGTGGGATTTGGCTACTGGCTGACTCATCTCATTATATCCAGATGAATGAAGTACTAAAGAAGTAGATAATCCCAAAGCTTAATTTTATACATTAGTTTCAAAGTCTCTCAGCTGTACCCAAAGCTATTATGGTAACACAATTAACTGTTCTATCTTCTACCTCTTTGTCTCCATCCTTCCCTTCTGACAGAGCGTGACATAAATCTCAAAGTCATAAAAAGTTCGCAGAGCATAAAGGTAGGTGAAACTAGAGGGCTAGCTATCCACATTTGTCCCCCCTACCCCAAAAGTCAAAATTGACCAAAAGGTAAATGTAAAAAGAAGTCTAATGAGATTTTAATGTGAGATTCTTTTTCTTTGCTTGACTTATTTCACTTAGCAAAATCCCCTCCAGTTGCATATGTGGAACATAAGGAATAGCATGGAGGACCATAGGAGAAGGGAGGGGAAACTGAATGGGAAGAAATCAGAGAGGGAGACACACCATGAGAGACTCTGGACTCTGGGAAACAAACTGAGGGTTTCAGAAGGGAAGGGGGTGGGGAGAAGGGGTAACTGGGTGATGGGTATTAAGGAGAGCACTTGTGGTGATGAGCACTGGGTATTATACAAAACCAATGAATCATTGAACACGACATTAAACTAATGGTGTATAATACGTTGGCTAACTGAACATTAAAAAAAAAAAAAAGAAATCTGAGATTCTCTTGTTGACATGTGTCATGCAACTAATTTCTCTACTGGGGTTTAAGATGGGAGAGGCCAAAAGTACTAGTTAAGAAATGAGGAGTCAGACATGGGACGCCTGGGTGGCTCAGTTGGTTAAGCTTCGGCCTTCAGCTCAGGTCATGATCCCAGGGTCCTGGGGTCTCTGCTCACTGGGGAACGTGCTTCTCCCTCTCTCTCTGCAGCTCCCCTGCTGCTGCCATCTCTCTCACACACTCTCTCTCAAACAAATAAATAAAATCTTAAAAAAAAAAAAAAAAAAGAGGTGTCAAACAGTCTAGAGGTCCAATCCTGGTTATGCCATTTAACTACTGCATGATTGCTTAATCTTAAGTGATTTTTTTTTAATCTTCTAGGCCTCAATTTCCTCATCTGAATAATGAAAAAGATAAAACTTCATAGAGTTGTTCTGAAGACGAAATGAGACAATATCTGTGAAATACTAGGAAGAGACTTGGCCGGAAGAGACTTTTGATTAATATTAGTCTATTATTAGCATCATCACAATGACTGTAATTCTCAACATTATCTTTATTATTTTGAGCATGAATAATGAAGATAATAGGAATAGCCTTAACAGGGAAAATTTCCCTAGACATTTGCTGGGAAAGAAGGCTGAGAGAGGAAGTCTGAATTCTGGGCATGATCCCTCCCAGCTCAGTGTTGTATTTGAGGCTGTGACCCAGGACAGGAGAAGGCTCACAGCACTCCTTGGCATCATGTCTGGTCCTAGGCTTCCTGAATGTTTTCTAAGCAGGATTCAGAGCTTTGCAGGTAATTCAGGTAATTGATCAGCCATGGACGCCACGAGCTGTCAGCTCAGCAATTCTTTCTTTGACACATGCAGACGTCTGATTTGGGCCAAGAATTAGAATGAGGGAATTATTATTTAACTTTTTAACATAGAAAACTGTTGCACAAACCGGGGCCCCAAAATGTCAGAGAGGATGAAATCTGTATTGTCAATACTTATGCATAATTCTGAAGTACCAAGTAGCAATCGGTTTCAAGTATAGGAATTTACAAATTGGATAGAAGTTTCTTTTTCTTTTTTCTTTGTGTTGCTGGGGGTGGGTGGGTGGGTACTGACAGGGAATTGCCATTACCTTTTGGGGGTGGGGTGGGGAGAGGTGTTGAAATATATTTTCTAATAAAGAAGCACTCTTCTTTCAGATATTCTAAGTAGATGGTACACAAAGGTGAAGAAGGGGATCCCCATTTTGGAGGACTGTCTCTCAAAGAACAAAGAGACTGTCTACTAATGTGTGTCTGGGAAGGTTTGGGAAGTTCAAGCAAGCTGACCATTGTTGAGTCCCTGAGAGGTAGGGCTAGAAAAGTTTACCTGGAAAAGTTAACATTTTACGAGTTATAAGGTAATCTCTCTGCAGAAAGACTGAATTACAAAGAGAATGAAAAAGGCTGAAAATCAAAGAGGTTGAAAGAATTCTTTTTTTTTCCCCCTCAAGCGAAAACAATGGAATCTGAAGAACTAGTATGAACTAGCATTAACTAGTGTATCACACACCTATGTTGCCTGAGGAGTGGGATGGAACACTAAGCTTTTAAGGTTTGGATGACATTTTACTTGGCTGTATCCTTTCCTGGGTGTCTCTCTCTCTGTGTGTGTGTGTCCCTCTTTCTCTCTGTCCTTTAAATTTAGTTAATACCTACTGAATGGCTGTTATTTGCAAAATACTGTATTAGGCACCTTGGTCACAGTAGGGAGCAAAATGGCACACCATCCCTGGCCAGCTCAGATATTATGGTAACAGGAAAGAGTATGTATTTTTCACTGCAACCAAATTAATTGGGATTCTGATTTATGCATCGACCAGAGATGATTCGCTTAATGTGATCTCCAAGAGGCTGATTATCCAGATACATGGACTGAATTGCGTTTTTACTCAGCTGAGAACCAAGCCATCCATGGTCCCTGGAGACCCTCTGAAGACACTGTCACCCTGGGCGTTGTCTCTGGGTTCTCAACGGCCATCTCTCTCTGAGAACTTGGGCCCGTTCTTATTACTTGCCAGGGTACAGTTCTTATACCAAGTCATAAATACAACCCTTGTTTGAGAACTATAAACAGGAAATGCCGACTTCTGGTTTTGTTGTGAATGTTGGTGTCTGTTGACCTGCCCCTGGTATTCCTCATGGTATGCATGTACAATTCTGAAAAGGAAGCCAGCAGGGAAGTGGTGCTAGAAACGGAGATGAATGTGAAGGGGATTTTTTAAATCACAGAAACTGACATTAAAAGGCCGTGGATATAATCCAACAGCTAAGGAAAGTGTAATTAAAACAAAGATTTCATAACATCAATCATGCTTTTTTTATCCCAAATTTCAAGAATTCATCCTATAATATTTATTATTTTATATTCTGAAATTACCCAAAGCACAAATCTATATTCTGAAATTACCTAAAGCACAAATCTAACCATGTGATTATAAATTTCCTGAAAAGTCATGAAGTACTTCACAAATTATTCATTTACTCAAGATTAAATGTTACACTGGCTATTATATTCTCTAATAAATCCTATTATCGATTATTTGTACAAATGATTTACACATTTAACTACATTTTTAGCTTGCTGCTTATTAAGTCTTAAACCCTCAAAAGATGAGATTAAAAAGTTGCCTGGGATAATATATTTTACATGAATTAAATGATTTAAAACCAACCACAAAAGAAGCAAATCCCACTGCATCTACTTAGAATGGCTAAAAATGTTTCATTTACGTGGTTTAAAGTTGTCCTCTCTTTTTGTTTTGAAACTTTTACCCAGTAATTTGGAACTATTTGTTCTCTTCATTGACTCTGACCTTACAGCTGGAATGGACTAAGACAGCACAACGTATCTTGACACTCAAATGTGGAAAGCTCACACTGGACTCAGCTAACGCATGCAAAACATGTCCCCAAGGCTCCGTTTCTCTGCTTCCTTTTTTTTTTTTTTCTTTTTCTCCATGGCACAACTCTGGAAGTAATCAATAGGTTGTCTCCTTTTGAAGGCCATGACTCTGGTTGAAAAAGGCTTCAACCAGGAATGGATATTTCCTTTGTGTCTAAGGAATATATGCTCATTAATAGAAAAAAAAAAAGGTTTATTTTAGAATTGTGATTCATTATGATGAGAATAGTAATAGTACTACTGTGAAAAATATTAGCTAGGCCCATGAACTAATCAGCATGTATATATAAAAGAGTTCTGCTAAAAAAAACTGTCCTTGTGAACTAACTAATCAGCATGTGTAAATGCATATATTAAATTCCTGACCATGTTCCAATACCGCCCTGTTAGGGAGCACACTAAGTCATTACTTAGACTCATTAAGGCCACCAAAAAAAAAAAAAAAAAATTGCAAAGAAAAGAGGCAAGTGCATTTTTCCAAATAGCTAAAATGTTAGTGCTCATCATGTGTCAGGCACCCTGTCAAATAGCTTTATGTATTAACTCATGCAATCTTCATGACAATTTTGGAAAAGAGATGCCACCACTGCTCCTATTTTAGAGATGGAGAAGGCAGGGTCTCGAGAGAGGCAATGCTGTGCCCCACAGGGCCGGCTCCAGCAGTGCCACGGGAACCCAGCAGTCTGGCTCCGGGGCTAGAGCTCTCTACCACTCGGTGATGTTCCCACTCGGAGACTGCACAGAATCACAACCCTAACCCAGAGGAGGAATCAGGGATTTAGTCAAGCTCTTTCTAAAATATAGAACCACTTTTCCCAGGCTGGGTAAACCAGTGGACCACGTGTGCTCGAAAGAATGGAAAGGCAGCTTTAGCTAACAGACCCCAAGGGTTCTGGTCGGCCCGAGATCACATCCTCGGGAGACAGATGCACCCTACCCAAAAACCTTCAGCAGTCCTCACCCCACAACTTTCGGATTATTGTTTGGTTTTTCCCGACGGTCTCCCAAAGGGAGAGAATATGGTCATCGCAGAGATAGTGTCCTGTGATCCCTGAGTGCTAATGTCTTCTTACAAATGAACAGTCTGATATTTATCTGCATGCGCTGCCCTAACAATCGACCACGTCATACCCACATTAGGTGTAGGAGGAAGCTAGGGATCTGCGCCAACAACACACTCCTGGCTGTACTCAAAGTCTCTTTCTTTCCCGACATTCTCCACCCTCTCCTGCACATGGACCAAGCCACTGGGCTTTAGAATGAAGAGTCCTCAGGAGCCTCTGGCTTCCCTTACACAAACAGATCTTTGGTGGCCTACCCTTGGGTTCCTAACCCATGTCGCCCTGTACATCACACCTTCCAAGTGGGTCACGGTCTTAACCACATTCTAAAAACAACAGCTATACCAAAATTGTGGCGTGTGGCTATACTTTGGAAACTGACGCTTGGAAGGTGTACAGGACGACTGTGGAAAGCCTAGTGCTGAGAACCAAACCCATGGCTCCTGATTCCCGGTTCCCTGCTACCCCCTAGTGGTCCACTGTTAATAGCCCTGCTTCCAAAGGCACGAGGTTGAAAAGGCTCTTTCCTTTTCTCAGGCTAAGAAATAGAAGAACAGATCTACTAACTGATCACAGAAAAACTCATGAGTTAAATCAGAAAGAAATCTTTTTAGACCAGTTTTCCAACTAGTTCTTCCAAATATTTTGAGGAATGATGACCTTATTAAAAATTCTTCTAATTTAACTAAAATGTCATGATTGTATTACAAAAAAAATTAAAAGGCCCATTTGAGGATTATTTGGTACCTTAAAAGGTGAGAAAAGTAAGTATAGCAGTTTCTGAAACACACTAAAACATGGTAGTATGTGCCACCAGCAAATTATTTTCAAAGGTCATCTTAGAATGTTAGAATGCTGCCTTTCTGGGCTACATTGTTTGTAAATTTTATTGACCTTCAAATAAGTGAGCAGGACCCAAATATTAGCAGTTTAACATTGCCATGTGAAACGTTTCTCTTTAAGCTATTTCAATGAAAGAATGGAATTGCTTGGTATATATTCTTTTCATTCTCTGACATGTACCTAATAATATGTGTATATGCAAATATCATGTGACAGTATGTCAAGTGGAATTGTTACTTTCAATCTGAAGCTTGAGAAGCCAATGTCCAAAATTTCATACATGTGTTGTATTCATATATATGTATACACACTCAAACATATATACATATGCATACATATACTTCTAGATTAATCACCATATTCTACAAAATATTACAAAGATATGCAAAGAGAAAGACACTCTGCTCAAAAGCATACCCACATATTGTGATTCATGTTAAAAACTTAACTATAACCTTAGAAGTGATCTTTCCAAGTTCATGAGCCAAGAACAAGGGTTGGTGCCCAAGTGTTCCAGTTTACTCTAAGAGAGAGAAGGTTCTGGTCGCCTTGCAAAAATTTAAATTAAGTTTCACAAAGCACTAGCTGCAGCAGTGAATTTGAACCCAAGAGGAAAGGGCAATTCTGTAAATGCCAGCTCTTGGTTGCAGTCCACAATATGGTCCTTGGACCAACTGTTCTGCACAACAGATACAACAGATGGTGTTGCTCCCCAGCACTCCCCCATGGCTTGTGTTCTGCCCTTTCACCAATGGGCCCAACAAGCCACCACTTACTCTGGTGAGTTGTGCTCATTTTCTTGAAAGGCAGAGGGCTTTCATTAGGGCTTCCTTTCCAGTGACCTGGTGGCCCACAGTGGAGAGACCAGAAAGTTCTCAGGTTACGCCGAGGTCTTAAGGCTATGAGAAAAAAGAACAGATGAAGCCTACATAGGGTAAATTTGGGATTTGTTGAGATGTGCGTATTTGGGGGGTTTTCTTTTCATAAATTCACTGGAAGATGATTTTTCTCTCTTTGGAAAATAATGGCATCTTATGGGAGAAGAGACAATCTATCTGTTACGTCACTGTGATGTCTGCTGAATGTCTGAACAACATCTGTGAATGGACTCCAGCTTAGCGTAATAAGAAAACCCAGTCACTGGTTGTATAGTCAAAATCAGGTAGGGACACCTGGGTGACTCTCAGTAGGTTAAGCGTCTGCTTTCTGCTCAGGTCATGATCCCAGGGTCCTCTGATCCAACCCCGCATCAGGCTCCCTGTTCAGTGTCGAGCCTGCTTCTCCCTCTCCCTCTTCCTCTGCCACTCCCCCTGCTTATGCATGCATGCCCTCTCTCTCTCTCTCTCTCTCTCTCAAAAAAAAAAACAAAATCTTGAAAAAAAAAAAAGCTAGGAAAAGAGAAAAATGAGTGGAAGCTTAGAAACAGGATCCATTCAGAAGCACAGATTTAAGTCTAAATGGTGACTTAGATTATTTCAAATACGTTTTAATAATGTCAGAGAGGCAGGTAATCTCCATCACTTGTAAATTAGAGCAAGAAGGCTTCAAGATATAAACTACACAAACAAAGAAAATCCTTACCATAAGCAGTAACTATACTTCAGTGGTTTACTAAAGGAACAGGCAGTGCAGGGACATAGCATAAAATTTTAACATAGTTAAAACCCCTGGTGAATTCACAGGAATAATCCTTTATACACCTTGCCTTGTGGATGTCAAATAGCTTTTCCCTAAGTGCTTTCAGCTGTAAGAAAATAACCATCTTAAAGGGCAAATCATTCTGTTTCCAAATAACTTAAATCATTAGACAGTTCTTTCTCATTTTAAGGTGAAATCTGTCCCCTGTAACTTCCATCCCTTGGTCCACTCTCTAGAGCTATAAAAATACGATTTGTTCCCCCTCCATATAATAGCTCACTAGATATTCAGAGTTCACGATTATGCTCTGCCTCAGCCTCTCCCCTTTGCTGGATAAAGATCCCATTTCCTCGGAGCACTCCTGACACCATCAATTGTCTTTCCTTCCTCATTCATCTTCCCCGATTGTGCTCAGCTTTGATCTTTTGCAATCTCTAACACATCCCTGAAACTTGAGATTCTCTTTTCCTCTTTAAGTTCTGAGCATTCCTCTTCTTAAAAACAGACAATCAAGCAAGAAACAGCACACGCGTTCCATTACCTTCCAGTTCTTACTTGGCTTCTCTTTTCTCCTTCAAAGTTGAAGTTCTTGAAAAAGTGTTCTCTACCCACTTTTCCACTCCCTCCCTTTCAAAGCTGCTGCAGTGTGGCTTTTGACTTCAGACTCGCTGAAATCATTTCTAGTGATAATACTGCTGACCCTGAAGGACAGCTGACACAGGACTGGGGGCCAGACAGACATGGTTTCTTGGATCCACCCTTTGTGAGTTGTGTGACCTTGGCAAAGTACATAACCTCTCTCAGTCATATTTTCCTCACTGATAAAATAGATCGTTGTGAGGAGCTAATAAGATGATGTAAGAAAGGTGTTTACGGGGCTGGGCCAGAGCCGGTGGTCGACGTCTGTGGGAGTCATTGTTATTACTATCACTGCTCTCACCAGTGGCTGTCAACCTTCAGTAGACATCAGAATCACCTAATGGGTGAACAGAATCACCTGATGGGTAAAACAGACTGCCACCGCCCTGCCTGTGCCCCCCACGCCGCGCCCCCCCCCTCAATTCAGTGGGTCTGGGGTACAGACAAGAATGTGCACTTCTGACAGGTTCCCGGTGATGCTGATGTTGCCACTTCAAGAACTGTCTTTGAGAACCACTCTGGCCTCAATCTTTGCCCTTCCAAGTGTACCAGGAGTATTGACACCAACATCATCTGGCAACATTTTAGAACTTCCACACTGACCTCCTGAATCTTATTGGGCATGTTAGTGAGACTAAGAATGATTCTCATGCACACCAAGTTGGAGAAGACAGGAGACGTTTCCTGGTCCTTGTATCCGTTCAGTAATATCTAATGCTTTATTTCTCCCTTCTTTTTAGCTTTCCAGATATAATTTCCTCCTGGTTTTCCTCATATCGCTTTGATTCTTCCTTCTTAATCTGATTTTCCTTCCTCCATGGCTAACATCCGCCCTTGGGTTCTGTTTTCCTCCTGTTTTCACTTTGCATGCTTGTATCGGTTCAGATTAGATCCCATGGCAAGTAATAGTTAACCTCCCTCCCCAAACAATGGTGTAGACCAGATAAAAGACTGTTTCTTTCTCCTATCAAAGTCCAGGTGAGGGCAGCTCGGTGCTGGTGTGATGAAGATTCTGTTCCACACAGCTTTTAACCAGCCACGTTCCTTTTATTCTGCTTCTTCGTCCTTCACGGCTTTCACTCTGTGTCACTCACGGTTTAAATACCACCAGCAGGTCTGCATTCTAGCCACCAGGAAGGAAGAAGGGATACAGAAAAAGAAAAAAGCTGCCAGCTGCTTCTAAGGAAGGCTGCTGGAAGCGGCCACAAGATACATCTGATCACAGTTTGTTGGCCAGAGCTCCGAGATCTGGCCACACATAACTGCCCTTGAAGGTGGGAAATGCAGTTGGCTCAGCTAAAAAATGGAGATATTCATACTATAGAGCCATAGTCTGCCGCATGGGCTGCAATTCATCCATATATTAACAATCTTACTACACACAGAATCCACTCAACGCCCCTGCACCCCCAAGGGAGGTACATGGTTTGCGAGGGCTGTAATAACAAACTTCTGCAAGCTGGGAGGCTTCAACCACCAACATTTATTGTCTCGCAGTCCGGGAAACTGGAAGGCCAATGGCAAGGTATCAGTAGGGTTAGGGAAGGGGCTGTTCCAGGCCTCTCTCCTTGGTTTGTAGATGATCATTTCCATATTCACATGGTGGCCTCCTCGTGGGCATATCTATGTCCAAATCCACCCCCCTTTTGTGAGTACACATCAGTCATATTGGATTAGGGACCACTCTACTCCAGTAGGACGTCATCTTCATGAATTACATCTTCAATTGCCATCTTTCCAAGCCCTGAGGTATTAGGGGCTAGGACTTCAACATATGAAATTTGGAGTGGGACACAATTCAACCCATAACAGGAAGTAATCCTTATTATCTCTCAGGTTATTGAAGTCTAGTCTAGGATAGGAATCTTGGATTTTAGGAAGTCTAGGAATCTTGAGTCAAGTGGCCAAACCTCGTGGCAGACATGCTGGACGAAGAGGGGAGAACATGTTACTGCCATGACTGCCTACTTCTGCCAGATGGCCAGTGATTACGTTCCAGGTGGTTTCTCTCAGAAGGGGTTATGGTGGGGTCCATCTATACTATGGATGTGATTGCTATGTCTACTGACCATGCCACCTGCCCAGAACCCCCTTACTGGAGCACAAACATATTTATGACACTTGCTACTCTGCTTGGTACATCTCTTTAGACATTCAGCTGGCTCGATCAGACACTGTTCAAGTATCACCTTCACAGGGAAGCCTTTCCAGACCACCCTGTTTAGAATAGCCCTTTCCCCTTTCCACCACCTTCTAGACTCTGGCCATAATTTGTTTTCTTTCATAACATTTATGACTACCTGAAATTGTATTAAACATGCCTGTGTTTCTTCTCGGTCTTCCTCACTAGAACGTAAACTCCATAAGGACAGGGATTTGGGACATTTTACTCACCCCTACAGCTCCAGCACCTAAAGCACGGTGCCCAATAAACTGTTGAAGGAAAGAATAAATCCTCCAAGACTTTGCTTATCTTACATATATCTTGTAATATATAGATTAAAAATATATTGAGAGTGGGAGAGTCTTAAATTTTGTTCCTGGGCTAATATTAATAAGAATTCATAATTCTGTGACCTATAAGTTAAGAGAGCTATAGACATCCTCGCCATTTTGAGACTTTACCTGGTTTGAGGATTTCACTCAACTTTCTCACTTTCTCTGATAAACATGCACCAAACCGTATGTTCTCATTAGAGCAATATTTTCAGACTATGGGTCATGACTCATTAGGAGTCATAAAATTGCTTTAATGAATCACAACTATTATTATTGAAAAGAAAAAAATGAACTAGATGCCAGAACTTGTCCCATGTTTTAAAAATAAATATTGTTTTTGTGAAATCTCTGTTTTGGTTTTATATATCTATGTACATGTGTACTGTGTTACAAAATAAAATGTGTTTGTTATTTTGGGTCATGGTCAAAAACAGTCATTGCTTTTGTCCTCAGGGAATTGAAACACAAGGAGCTTATCTTAATGCAATTTTTTAGCTATTGAAGCTTAACTTATTTCTTCAATTCACTTCTTTGAGGAGAGAACAATCAATTTGGTTAACACATTATTTTTCAAAACAAACTTTGCCCTTGAAAAGCTCATATTGTTGCAGAAAAAGTAGAATTACCATATAGGATGGGAGATTTAACAAGAAGCACAGTCTTATAGGAGTTTGGGGCAGGGAGCAATTAATTTTGCAGGACAGTCCTAAGAAATGTGTTTACAGTTAGATTTGAGAGATGCACGTATCATGAGAAAAACTGAAAACAGGTTTTGCCTCTTTCACACTTTTGATAAGGTTCAGCCTGGATAGAGCAACAATCTTGGACTCTTAACTACTAGAGCCATTTTGCTTAGGGCTTGAGAGCATTTCGATTAATTTTAATATCATACATATATATTTTTAATATCATATACACACACACACACATGCACACACATATATATTCTCTCTTCACAGTTCTTCCTATGAAATTCTCCACAGGAACAACGAGATAACATATATTTGTTCTGGCACCCTTAGGAGTATAGTAAAAATATTAATATAGATTTTAGGCACTGTGGTTGAACCCATTTTTTTCAATTCAGAATTGTTTTTCTTTATGGGGAAGTAGATCGACTCTGTGTCTTCCCATATGATGTCTATTGCTTTCAGCACTCCAGATTAGGGCCCCCATGTTACTGCCTACTTGAGGATATTCCTAACATTGTGGAATTCTATTCCTTTTAAAAAGATGATGTGTTACCTATTTGACAAAGTATCAGTCATTTGTAAGACTTGGCTTTAGAAAAATCACACATGTGAGAGATGCTTTTTCAGACCAAGAATCTTGATTTGGGGGTCTCTAAAATATGGTTATAGAGTCAACAGTATTACTTATCATTGTTACTAGAGATCAGTGGATATTAATCAGAACTCTGGGTTGCATGTGAAAGAAAGCAGGACTCTGGCTGGTTTTAGAGGTGACTTGAAAGCTGCTAGGTTGGTCTTTTTCTCTTCTCTCTATTCCTTTCTGCTTTTATTCTCTCACACTGGCTTTTGCTACCCAGCAGGAAACAGATGCCAGCAGCTTTTCCCCTCATTCCTTCCCAACTGCACCGCTGAGGAATCCAAATTCTCTCCCTCTCTCTTGTCCCAAGTTAATAAACAACAAACCAATCAACAAATTGAGCCCGAGGAAAAGTTTAAGTTACCTCAACAGAAGTCTGGATCAGGTGCCCCCCACTCTCTGAAAGTAGAGCGTTCCTATGAAAACCTAGAATGGTGTAAATTGAAGAAGCAATCAACATCAATTTATGTGGAAAATTTTTTTGAGTGTTCCAAGACCCCATCCAAATTACCTCTCTTGTGCTTTTCTGATACCTTAACATGTCTTGCTAACAGATGCACCAAAAAAATAAGAAAGAAAGAAAGAAAGAAAGAGCGAGCACAGAGGCTCACAGACATAGTTCAAAGTTCTGGTAGCTTGATGTGGAGATGCTGAGTGTAGTTCCCAGGGAAAGAGTTTGGGCACACCACTCGTGGCTCAGAGTGGGGGCTACCTCCATGTACACCCGCTGCAAATGAAGCATGAATGCTATTTTCACTCTTCTTTTTTCTTAAAACCAAAAATCCTCTTCAAGTTTCTCGATTGGTGAAATCAGGTACTAATGTAGGTCTTTTCCTAAAAGCAAAGTGGCATAAGGAGAACTTTAGAAAAGCCAAGGATACCTGTTCCCTATCCCAGGCCAATAAACTGTGTCGGGGATGTGGGATACTCTTATTAATCCAGTTTCTGTTGGATAGACATCCCTGGGTCAGTCAGTGCTGGTGACTCGCTGGGAGGTGTAAGAAGATGGCAATTTTTCCTTTAATTCTCCGGCTAAGCAGAAGCAGTAAACCAACACAGGAACAGAGCTTATTTGGGGGCGGATCAGACCATAAACGTTCACTACGTGGGTGTAATGTTAAGTACCTTACACATATCACTTAAGAGAATCCAGCCACAGCATGTGAACAGCCCTTAAGATTCAGTTCAGCTTGTCATCAAATTGTTTTGTCCCCAGGTAGAGAAACACAGGTGCTTTGGGGCCGATCTCAGTGGGTCATTCTTGAAGAGAAGCCTGATAAAATCTAGCCTTCTTGGTCTTGCTTGCTAATGGTTTATAGCGATGGAAGACCAGATTTTTTGATACTATAGAAGGGCCTATCAAAAAACACAGCAAGAAGGTTTACCTTGAGGTTTTCTGTGTAAAAATGCTGATTTGACCTATTTTTCCCATATGGGCTGACCCTCATTCTCTGCTGCTCCTAACAGCTGCTCTGAAGGTTACAGAGTCTGTTGCTTACACAGCTGCTTTGGCAGAGAGGGGCCCAGGCAGAGTTCCAGCCTTCAGACTGTGGGTTAACCCCTTCACAGCTATTTCTGAAGCCCGAGGAGGGATATGCTTTCATAGTCAGGAGCTTATGTTCCAATTCAGTTCCAAACACTGGGGCTGCTGACACCGAAAGTCTTTTTTCCTCCCTTCTCTTCTCTTCCCCCTTCCCTCCCTCCTCTCTTCCTCTCTTCTTTCCCTCCACCTCCCTCCCTCGCTCTCTTTTTCTTTTCTTGCTAATTACAATTTCTTGCATATATGGGATAACAGGTTTGTTCCCCCCCTCCACTGTTACCTGGTTTGCCCCTTCCTCCTTTACAGTTCTGGACTCAAGATATTTTCATTTCACCCTTCTCCCTTGGCAACAGTTTAATTTAAAAATTTCCTTAACATTAAAAAAGATAACATGTATTTGTTCTGGCACTCTTAGGAGTATAATAACAATACTAATATAGATTTCTTTTAGATATTTCTTTTAGATATTCTTTTACAATTTTTGTTTACAAATGGGATATCATCATTGAATTTGCCAAAAGATATTGCTAGCCATAAAACAAGGAAAAGACAGATTGTTAGCTATCATTTTGGATCTGTGACATACCTAGATGTATCATATTGACAAGAATATGAGAACTAGACCAGATCCTAGAAAGAAAAGAAAATTGTCTGCTCAGTTGAATCAACCCATACTTGAAGGGCTCTAACATATGTTAGTTTTATTGACATCATTTGATATAAGATAAACAGTATATAAATACTATTTCAATCGGCTCCAAACAAGGAAGTATGAGTGATCAAACTCTTTATTCAAGCTAGTCATGATGGTACAGAGGTAAATAAGACTGACGTCATCCTTGATATGACAGAGCTCACTATTTAGTGTAAGAGACATTAACGATTTCCCCAAGCCAATAAATCACAAGTCTTTTGAGTGCAATGAAGGAAATGCACAAAGTGAGGAGGAAATATGTAACAGGGGGATGATTCCCAGCCTGGTATTTGGTGAGGAGGAGGTTTAAAGCTGTTTTTCCATGGCAGGAACATGGACAGATAGAGTGAATGTGAGTGGAAGTTGGCTTAACCAAGAGGAAAGAGAAATAGCACCCAGACTCCACGTAGAGACTCCGTGCTGGGCAAGGCCTTTGACGCATCTGAAGAATTGAGAGGGAGGTCGGAGTGTAGTGTGGGGAGGAAGAAGAGGAAGCATGCTACAAGCTGAGGCTGAAGAAACCCATAATGGTCCTTTTAGGTTGTCTGAAGTCTTTCTTTCTTTCTTTATTTTAAAAGATTTTATTTATTTATTTCACACAGAGAGAGAGATCACAAGTAGGCAGAGAGGCAGGCAGAGAGAGAGGGGGAAGCAGGCTCCTGGCTGAGCAGAGAGCCCGATGCGGGGCTTGATCCCAGGACCTTCTAAGTGGATTTTACGTGAAGCTGTAGCAGTCAGTGACTGCTGCGGGACAAACGACCACGGCCCCTGAGGGGCATAAGAGAGTAGGCATTTGTTTTTTTGCTTACACAAGTCGACTGGGTTGGCTTGGCTGTAAGAGGCCGCGTATCTGAGGGTCAATGAAAGAGGCTCCACTCCACACGTATCACTCTGTGGTGTTGGCCCAACGGCCAGTAGCTGCCAAAGGAAGCTCTTTCTCATGGTCACAGCAAAAGCTCAAAAGAACAAGACTGACAGCAAACGACAGGCATGGCTTCTGCTTGCGTCACATGGACTAAAATCCCACTGGCCTGAGGAAGTCATGTGGCCATGCACAACATCACTGGGGCACAGAAGGAGGCAGGTGGGAGAGAGAGTGTTTTTTTCTATAATAACCTAACCTACCACAGAAGACACAGAGGGATTATAACCCAGGAGCCAGGAAGATAGGTTTGATTTAAAAATGGGCATATTTGGGGATGTGGAGAATGGATTAGAGGATTCGGGAATAATTGTAGAAAACAAGGTGATTATTGGGCTATAATGAAGAGAGAGATGACAGTGGCTGGAACGAGGTGGTGCTCCTGGCTTGCCCTGGAAGGATTCACATGTATATGATGTAGATGCAAATAACCAGACATGTTGAGCTTAAAGGAAATGTTACCTTGGTCTTTGCTGTGAGATCTTGGGTGGATGAACAAACTACTCATTGGGACAGAGAAAAAGAGAAATTTTACGGCAGGAGATGATGAGTCTAGTTTTGTATCTGCTCAGATTTGGTAAATCAGTGAGATATGCAAGTGGAGCTCATCTGCATCATCACTGTGAATCATATCTCACTCTGCCACGGCTCATTTTCATAATTTCTCCATAATAGCATCTGTTGTTAGACTTACCTTGGCTAGTAACTAGAAGAGATTGCAAGTAGATGTTTCAACAAAGAAAAATAACTTTAAGAAATAACCAGTAAATTGATGGAGTTTGGAGATCATTTAGGTTAATCCCCTCATTTGACAAATAAATCGAAAGGACCTGGAAAGCATTTTATTCTTTCCTACATAGAGGGGTATTTTAAAAAGCATAGCCTACACGGATCAATCATGGAGCAAAACATTTGACTGAACATTTATGGTATGTTCCAGACTTTATTAATTGATTTGTGGTATGAATAATAATAATAATAATAATAATGATAGTAGCAATGTAAAATATTTAAGTACCAGGTGCCAGAGAGTTACAAAGTGTTTTTTATGCATTAGAGTGCTTATTTCTTATAAAAGACTGAGTTTATTAAGAAATAGAATTCTAATGGTTAGTAAATTGTCCAACATCATGTTCTTAACTATTATGCTCTATTATTTTTGTTCCTGATTTAGAGCAACCAAGAATATGATGGGAGGGGGCAAGTATTACACACACGCTTAGAAAACTGTACAAGAAGGCATTTTAAATACTAGTTTGGGGATAACAGACTAGAAGCTACTGCAACATTTTTATAGATTGGGGACTTCAAATCAGAGGGACAATGTTGTAGACTTTATGTGAAGTTTGTTCATCTTTGGGTTAAGATGATCATCTTTTTTTGTTGGACATCTGCTAGACATTGAATAGGAAAGAATTTTTTGTCCTTTGTGTATAACTTGCTTGTTTGGGAGACACAAACCTTGTGAACTTTCTCAGAGGCTCTTGACAACTTCCTTCTTATTCTTGTTCAGCTCTCCACCTGCATGGGGGTTGTCTCCCCTTTTGGACTTATGAAATCCCTCACTGTAGAGTGAGAACTCTGCCATTGTGACCGGGTGCCCCAGAGAATGGAGTGTGGGGGAATTCGATGTTCTTGAAATAAGCCTGGAAAATAGGAGGCAGATCAATTCTTCCTGTGTTCTCTGTCTCATGGGCTTCTCTAAAGCGTGGTTTCTCCACGTTACTCTTCCAGAGCGTTTGCACGTACTGAGTGAATCAATCCAAGGAGTGTCCCTTAGGGTTGTCATCTTGATCCTGAGATAAGCAAACTGCTCTGAAAACAACACTTTGCACTTTTTCCCATCATCTTGATTGCTCCAGCCTTCCTTTTCTCAGGTAAAATGTTGGCATCTTAATCCTTGCTTTAGGCTCTTTTCTAAGAGCCAATGGTGAAGAAAACATTTAAAGTTTCGACACTTTGAAAGTGGCATCAAGATTTCATTATGCGTAATAATTTCTCATTTCTTTGAGGAAAGAAGTTGAGTTACATTTTCTCATCAAAGTTGGTGGGTAGGATTAAGTCACTTACCTAGTGACTGAACCCTGACAAGTGCCAAACTAGTGTGTTATGGTGAAGCTTCAGTAGTCTATATTCATTCCTCACCAAGCTTTTTGGTATAAGCCACAGGCTATAGTTCTTCTCAAAAAGTATCAGAATATCAGTGAGACTTAGGATAATGGCAAACGTGTAGATAACTTGGGGGTCTCCCAGAATTCCCACCTCTGTAGGCTTGCCAAGGTCATTTCAATAATCTTGGAATAATTCAATTCTGTTTTTTATATGATAGAAATTTGTGGATCCCACTTACAGCACTATGGCTGGGTTTAAGTGTATTTCATTTTATTGTTATGTATTGAAATAAATGAACATATTATGCTGCAGATGCAAAAATGTACATGAAATATAGAAGATAAAATACAAGACTCCAAAGAAATATGTTTGCCACAGACTGCTTTGAGAAAACGTGCTCCACTCCTCTTGGAATTCTCAGTTGCTAGGAGTAATTAGTTTGGAAAATTTGAGAACCACTGTGTGGGTGTATGTATAATTTCCCCCCCATTAAACATATCTATACATCTATGAAGTGAATTAAAAAAGTTACTCAAAAAGCTGCTGCATGTCTGTGCTCTAGGGAGATGTTGCAGAACTGCTTTTCAAAGGAAGATTCCTTTTTGGTGTGGAAGAAGACATTGTAAGAGGCCTTTTGGTTTTCCAAGTTAAGTAAATCCCAGCAGCTAGTCTGGAAGGGAAATGTTGAAACACAGAGGAGTGTAAACAGCTATCATCATTCTGCCAGGTTGACAACCCTTGCAGATTATTATGGGATGGCCTGTTTTAGCCCCTCTGGCTGGGGTTAAGGGAAAAGGAATGTTTGGGCTCTACTCACAGGGAGGGAGGTTGAGCAAGAACCAGACTCTCATTGGAACTGACACTGGTTCTGAAAACAGAGCAGCAGACTGAGGGCTCCAGAGGAAACTACCGACCGACCCAGGACCTCCACTTAAAGGATGCGATAACAGTGACAGCAGATAGGTTTGGTTGTGTTTTTCTTCTCTGAAATTCTCCTCTGTTCTTAAGCCCTCAATGGTGCTTCGGGGACTGAGGGGAGGTCTGCGATTGGGGGCAATGTACACCTGCAGACTGTTGGGGCGGCATATAAAAGTGATGATGAGTCCCCCAGAAATGATTAGAGAGCAGCAGATTGGAACGAGAGAGCAAACCACACCAGAGGAATGAGAACATTGTCTGGGTATTCTCAGAATCGTGCAGAGCTTTGCATTTCCTGAGGCAGAAGGGTTTGAATTTGTTTTTTGGGGTATTAAGTGCATTGAGTCATCACAGAGGAGAGAAGAATCTCGAGGTATAAATACATGTCTATGGTATTGCAAATCAAGGTATGGTGTGTTGATTATTGGAAGGGTACATGGGATTAAAAAAACATGGATGAAGGAACAAAGTCTCTGATAAGAGACAATGATGCTGCCCTCTCTGAGGGCTAAGGCTGGGCTCACAGGAGGGACATGGGATTTTGACAAAGATGTTTTATAAATTGAACACTACAGAGCAGGCACAAAGGGGACTAGCAAGTGTAGAGCAACAGGAAGATTAGGAGAATCAAGACATCCTTTAACTAATTTAGCTACAAGGACTTCTCTCTATCTCTTGAAGAATCTTTTAAAAATACAAATCTGATCACGTCCCCCATGCACTTGAAACACATCAATGGTTTCCCATTGCCTGTAGGATAAAGTACCAAATCCTTAACTTGCTTGGTAAGATTGTCTGAGCTGGTGCTTATATCAAGAATTTCAGTCCCATCTCTTGTCATCACTCTTCTCTATCCTCTTCCCATGCCAGCCATTCTGGGTATGTCTGTCTGTACGATTGCATAAATAAAACTTCAATTCCTTTACCCCTGGGCTTCTGAGCCAAGTTTTCCTTCCACATGTGTCCCTCTGGCCTCTCCTCTTCCACTCTTTGTTCAAGTAGCAGAGGAAATGCCATTTCTTTAGGCTGACCCCCTTCAGCTTCCCAGACCTGCTGAGGTCCCCTGGTGAACGCCCTTGTAGGCTCTGTGCTTCCCTCCTTCATACTATTCTTCCAGAAAATACTTCCTGAGCCTGGCATCATTACCTGCTTGAGAAACACAGCAGTGAAGGCAACAGACACGAATCTCTGTCCTCCTCACAGTGACACATTTCCTCCTTGCATTCTCTGTTCGACACAGCTCCACGGTGGGGGGTGGGCAGAGAACATGTCTGTCTCGTTCACCCTTTAAATCCCCGCACACATAGTATCGAGCCTGGAACACTCTGGTGCTTAACGAATATGTGTCAAAGGTATGAATGTTAGAGAAGTAGGAGATTCACCGGGCCCGCCAAACTGGAACCAGGAAGTCTTAAAATACTTTGGTGGCTAGTTTTAGCCTAGATCAACGGCACACAGTGATTTATTAAACCTGGAAAATTATAAAACTTGCTAGGAAATATGATTGATATGAAAAGATGGCTTGACCTATTAGGTGGCTACATTTCAAGCTTTCAAGGGCAGATATTGATTTGAAATGGTTTAAGGGAGCAGGGTGGAGAGGGAGCAATAGTGTCCCAGCCTCCAGCAGCTTTTCAGAAGCTGTGGGGCCTCCTTAAATGCTTACTTTGGAAGTATTTTACAACCAACCTCGTGTTCGTTTGGGAGCAAGCTACTGCTGCAGAATGTTTAGAATTTTTCTTTCTTTCGTCTCTGTTGGCATGAGAGAACAGAACTAAGTGGGAAGGCTAATTTTGCTTAAAAAAAATGTATCCTTTTGCAAATTAGTTTTTAGCTACAAATAAATACTGGTTCTGAATGAGTTTGAAAGAGTAAATTAACTTAATTCTAGACAGTAAATTCCTTGAGAATAGGGTCTGTGCCACAGTCAGCTTTGAGCCCTCGGTACTGAGCACCGATCCTGACAATAATAAATTACCTAGAAGTATTGTTTTTTTTCATGAATGAAGAAACACAGTTTCTTGAGTGGGAAAAAAATCAGTCAAATTGCTTGTTTTTGTTAGCATAGAGACCAGTAATTTTAATTGGCTAAAGTTTTCATATTCATAATTCATGGATGTAGATAAGGTCAGGAAAAATTGTCAACCAAATCAAAATAAGATGTTTTAATTAGATCGCATTAGAATATGTATTTATAGCCTACCTAGTTCTATAAGAAAATCAAATACAATAAAAGAAAACATATAAAACAAAAACCATAGAAAGGAAACTAGAAAAGAACATTACATTAAGAAAACATCTTTGAGGAAAGACATAGCAATCTAGCATGACACTTAGCTTTAAGTTTCCTGTCAGACAATGCTAAGAGGAAAACACAAAGGGGTACCTACTTCTCATTGTCCAGGAGAAGGAAGCATCCAGGTTCATCCAGAGAAAGAACACCTTCCTCCTCCTGACATTGAGGTAATATATCCGATAGCTTTGTAAAGAAGACCCTGAGAAAAACGGGAACAAGAAACTTAACGTCAATTTTACAAATAGAGATGAAAAGACAAATACACATGAAATATTTTTTTTTCCAGCTGTGGGTGAAAGATGAGGACAGAACGTTAAAACGTGATTCCATGAAAACTATTCCTGAAGGTAAGAGGAGGAGTTCCGTGTTTCTCTGGAGGGATGCGGTATAAAACTTGGGGAGGATTAAGAACAGAGTATTTTGTATCACCCTTGGTTCTAAAGGTCTCAGAGTCCAGGACCAATCGACTGAGTGACACAGAAACCAAGGCTGAGGCAGGTGAAGGCTGTCACCGTAGGGGCGGTGAGGAGGACAAGGCAACATACAAGTGCTCTGAGCCTTCACCCCTACTCTTGCCTCTACTGAAACCAGTAATGTGCCTCATTTCCAGGTTTTAAGTTTGGACCTCCTTTCCCACTTTTGCTTTCCTTTGAGAGGAAACTTCTGCAGGGAGATAGGCACACTTGTAGCATTACATACTTCTATGAAGAAGCCTTCACTGACCAGGCTGTTTAGAAAGCACCCACCTGCCCCGAACCAGCAGCTTTATCCCCTTGTGCTGCTTTGTATTTCTCAATAGCTCTTACCAATATCTATGTTACTATATAACTTATTTCCTTATTTTGTGTATCAGTCAGGATTATAACAAGACACATTATCCTTGAACTGGGTGACTGGAACACAGCATAATCAAAGAAATAGTGACAAAGATGTGGGCAAGGTTCAGGGAAACCAGTGAGGGCTCATGTAAGGCCGTGGGGCTGACAACAGTGGCAGTAGGAATGGGGGGGCCATGGACACCTCCAAGCCTGTAAGGGAAAAGTAAAAGAGCAATTATTAGAGGTGAAAGAAAAATCTAGAAAGGATAACAACTTGGAAGACACCCTTGGAAGAAGGATATGGCCCTCCCATAATGAACAAAGTCCACAACTTTTTTCTCCTCTTGAGCTCCCAGTCCCTTTCACTGGCCAAATCCCACTGGAGAGGAGAGGGCAAGTGAGTTTGTTGATGTGGTCTGTGGAGAAGGCTGGAAGGTACATCAGGAAGAGCATACAGAGGATCACCACTATATTTCATTTCCTGTCTTTCTCCTCAGCCGGAACCTAAGTTTCAAGAGGACTGGGATTTTTGCCTGCTGTATCCTCTGTGCGTAGCACAGTGCTTGGCTCATGGTTGGTGCTCAATAAACATTTCTTTCTTTTTTTTTTCTTAAGATTTTATTTATTTATTTGACAGACAGAGATCACAAGTAAGCAGAGAAACAGGCAGAGAGAGAGGAGGAAGCAGGCTCCCCACTGAGCAGAGAGCCTGATGCGGGGCTCCATCCCAGGACCCTGAGATCATGACCTGAGCCGAAGGCAGAGGCTTAACCCACTGAGCCACCCAGGCACCCCTCAATAAATATTACTTAGATGAAGAAATACCAGTTGTTTTAACATAAATTTAAAAGCTCGACAATGGAATAGCAGTTATAGGCTATTTATAAAATAAATATAGTATACCTATCTCGCATGGTATACTCTAAGTATACCATGTGAGATACTTTTTACATTGGTTTTCTTTGTCTCCCTGATTTATAGGAGTAGTAAATGCTTGACACTTGATTAATTATTTGAATTATATATATTTAGGTTCCTGGACCCAGTTTCCATGTGTATGTGCATATGTATGCTGGGGAGGATTTCCTACATAATACCAAGCAATTTTCAAACACTAGTGGGGGGGTCCTACCGGTCAACTCAAAAGGGTTCAGTCCTTCAAGACTGCACCCCCACTCCCCCGTGCCAATTTTAAGTCCAGGTTGTCATCTGTGCTTCTGACCATCTAATTAGAAATCAGTGGTTCCCAGGACCTCCTCCCAGATTCAATTACTTTGCTAGAGCAGCTCCCAGAACTCAAACATTTTACTTACTAGATCACTGGTTTATTACCAAAGGATACAACTCAGGAACAGCCAGAGGGAATAGATGCATAGAGCAAGGTATGATATGTGGGAAGGGCTCAACGCTTCCATGTGCTCTCTCAGAGTAGGTCATTCTCCCCAAATCTCCATGTGTGCCTCAACCTGGAACCTCTCCAAACCCTATCTTTTTGGTTTTTTGTGGACGTTCTTTACATAGGCATGACTGATTAAATCACTGGGCATTCTTGACTATTCAGCCTCCAGCCCCTCTTCTCTGGAGGTCTGAGGTGGGACTGAAAGTTCCAACCCTCTAAACAAGTAGTTGGCTCCACTGGCAACCACCTCATTAGCATAACAGAAGGCACCTTTATCTCTTTCAATACTTAGGAAATTCTAAGATTTTTGAGATCTGTGAGCCAGAAATGGGGATGAAGACTATATATATTTCTTATAATAAATCACAACTATATATATTATATGTGTATACAATATATATATATGTGTGTGTGTGTGTGTGTGTGTGTATAGTGTGTGTGTGTGTGCAGCTCCAATATGATGTATTTAAAATTATATTATTAACACTTTTGAAATGATTTTCAATTGGGCTTTGAATAACTATATTTAGAAGAAGAACTTCCTGCACTGGCATTTTCTGTATATTAATAAAATTCAAATCATCTTTATTTCATATGTACCTCATGTTGCTGCGGACAGAATTATCTTATTTAAGTCCTCTACATTTCAATAAAGCAACAATCCTAGCATAAAACATCAAGCACAACAACATTCATACCACTAAACTGGTCAAGATTTATCACAGAGACAACTGTTTTGAACACCCTTCTGCTAGGGCAAAAAAAAGGAAGGTCAGTGATTTATGTGAATGGACAGATGGGTCATAATGTATTCCTTCAAAGTGATCTAATTTGGTCTCTGACAGGCTGTAAAAAGAAGTGGCTCAGGGCAGAGTGTCCTTCACTGACACAAATGCGGCCTCTGGTGGAGGAACTTCTCTATGTACTCAGCCAGGGGCTGGGCAAGGGTTGAGGTCTGCCACTTAAGGTGTCGGGATCACAGGGCCTAGGAATTAGATCAGGAGCAACACCTTGACTCACCTGAGGAAGTCTCTAGGATACCAGTGCCATCTGTCAGTGTTGGAGGAGCTCAACTCAATATGGCCGGCATGGCTGAGAAAGCCATCAGGTCTCTGGTGCTCTGGCAGCATCTTGTGAAGTCTTGAGACTTGAGAGGTCCACGGACGGTGCTCCTTCTAAGACAATTTGGTGACATTGTGACAGGTGTCCAAAGTGAGGGTGTTAGATCATATTCCAGCTCAAATGGTTTTGCCACTCCATGGGGCGCTGCTCCCTGAAGGAGGATTTCACATTTTCTGTTCGTATCAGGATTGGCCATATATATGACTTGCTTTGTGGATGAAGTGGGGAAAGGAGATTTAAGAACAAGCTTGAGTTTTATCATGCTTCATTTTCCTCTACCACAGTCTTAATGCTCCCGGAGAGGTTCGCTCTTTAGTTTCATCCTGGAGTGAAGCTGGTGTCAGTCAGAGCTGAGGGTCAAGCGACAATGGACAATGAATATGAATGAGAAATAGACCTTTGTTGCTGTTTGCCACTGAGACTTTGGGGTCATTTGTTACCACAGCATAACCTAGCACATCTGACTGAAACAAGGAAATCGTATCTCTCACTGTTCCTATTCACCCAACCTCTGGGAGGAACAGCTGTTATTGTGGCCAAACAGTAGGCTTGTAGGTCTCACCAACCACATAAGGTGGTAACACAATGAAGGTTGATGGAGGTCAGATCGAGAGTGCCAGGTTACTGGGGAATTAGCGACGGGCAACACTTTCTTGCTGAGAAACAATTTCAACTTGAAACTGGCCCGAGCAAGGATGTGGGTGTTGTTTCAGAGGCTGTGGCTAGCTCAGGGTGGTTGTTTTGGGCTTCCAGGAGGATGCATGGGAAGGTGGCCAACCAAGGCACTGTTACAGAAGGACTGTGCCCAAGACATGGAAACCCCTGGCCTGTTTGGACTGTGAGTACTGTCACAACGTAACAGTGGCATCTGGAATTGGTGCTCCTGAAGAGGAGGCAGAGGAAGCAGCAGGAGACGGAAGCATTAATAACTGTCAAGAACAGGGCAGACAGGCTAACTTAATGGGTGAGCTCAGTCCACTCGGGGCCTGATAAGTCCTGTCACTCTCCCTTTCTACAGTCACTCCTCCTGGGAGACGAATAAATCATATCCAATGACCTAATAAAATAATAAGGTTTGTCTGAGTTTTGACAACAGTGGACCTCAAATTCAGAGGGAGAGAAATAGGAGGCATTTTAAAATTGCTTTCTCACCGGAATACAGGAAGGCTAGAGATGAACACAAAGTTATGTTCTGTCCACTATTTCCTGAAAATACCCACAAATCTATGACACTTTATAGAGCTATACCACAGAGTCGGGTTAAGTAGGTGGCGTTTTTCTGTGGGACGTTGTCTCTGTTAGGTAACTCAACAGTATCTTTCTAGAATGAAATTAATTTACTGAAGGTCGATCTTTAAAATTAATTCATTTTAATTACGTGGAGTGGGCATTCAAGCAAGGCAGATCTGAGTTTGAATCTCAGTCCTGCTCTCTAGACCTCTGGCCTTGGCAAAGTACTTAATTTCTCTGAGTCACTTTCTTTCACTGTGTTGTTGTGGGAAATTAAATGAAACTACAATGTATTTAGGCATTTGGCGCAGAGCCTGATACTTAAGAGCTCAATCCTTTTTAGCTGGGAGGATTTCTGCTGCCGGTGCAGGTTAGTCCTGGTATGACTAACAAGGTGCATTTGGTAATCATTATAATTAGAAGAATAGGTAACTACTGAGTTTACCATTTACTCTATTAGGTCAACCACATGGTGAACCCAGCCCAGTACTTTGCTGTAAATATCTCTGTTAAATTTCCACATGGCTGATAGCTGGGTATAATGTTTCAGTGACACGTTTCCTTATTCATTAAGAGCCGGTAGTTTGTGTCACTAGTTAATACCGTTGAATTCAGCAAGTATTTGAGTGTCTATTGCACACAAAACACCGTGATAATTTCTCCAAGGCCATCCTTTTTACTTGCTTTCCTCTCTTCTCCCCATTTAACAAAAAGGGTTGCTGTTTCTGTTCTACCTGTGTTCTCAATTCTGTCTTTCCAGACCCTCAGGAAACGTACTCTGTCAATTATTTCTTCCCTCGATTATTGTCAATCCCCTCTGTTCTGCTGTTTCCTTCTCTGCTGGGACAGAAAACCAAAGAATTAAAAACCACGGGAACAGCACACACAGGGAAGGATCCTTTACCAGGAAGCTCAGACACTCCAGCTCAGGCCAGCTGATACAAAGAGCATGAAGGGGCTGGATGTTTGGGGTCATCATCAGGATAATTAATTATATCTGGTGAATCTGGACACCTTTTCTCTCCCTATACCGAACAGCTGGTAGAACCTAGCTAATTAAACTTGTGATAACCTTTCTTAAATAGAGTGTATGAAATTCTTGGTGCTAGTCTAGCCTGAACTGTGGGTCTGGAGAAAGGGTCAAGAGTCAACTGGAACTTTCTAACAAGTAGGGGCAGGAAAGAGGAAAGGAAAAAAGAGACTTCGGCATATTTTCCTAGCATAAATCCTAACAGAGATTAGTAGCAGGTGTTCTGCCGTGGGTAACGCTCAGTCAGATGCAAGAACCGAAAAGGACAGGGACCTCCCAATTCCAATGGACCAGCCACCAGTACACTTTGCCATGCTGGACATTGGACCCATCTTCCAATCAGAGGATGCAGAGAGTTCCAACATTTGGATGCGATTTATTTATCTATCTATTTATTTATTTATTTATTATTTTAAAAGATTTTATTTTTAATTAATCTCTCCACCCTACTTGGGGCTCAAACTTACAACCCTGAGATCAAGAGTCACATGTTTGGGGCGCCTGGGTGGCTCAGTGTGTTAAAGCCTCTACCTTCAGCTCAGATCATGATCCCAGGGTCCTGGGATTGAGTCCATCCCCCCCACACCCCCCCACTCCCGCTTCAGGCTCTCTGCTCGGCAGGGAGCCTGTTTCCTCCTCCTCTCTCTCTGCCTGCCTCTCTGCCTACTTGTGATCTCTCTCTGTCAAGTAAATGAATAAAATCTTTAAAAAAAAAAAAAAGTCGCATGTTCCTCTGACCGAGCCAGGCAGGTGTCCTGGATGTGATTTTTTTTGTTTTGTTTTAAACAGACCCAGTATTGTCAAACTCTTTTCAAACAAGGGAAGAAAATGATCAAGTAATGGGAAAGGGTCAACTGCTCTAACATTGTAGTATTTGCTTTGTCTTATTAAATATTCTGATTATCTTATGCATTTCAGTCCTAAAGTGACAGATTCAGGCTATCCAAGCTAATATGTATACCACATAAGCCATTTGAAGTCATAAAAAATAGTTTTTAAAATTCATAAAATAAATCCCATCCTTTTAAAAGATAGTTTTGACTCTTCTAGATTCTTTTGATTTCCATATACATCTTCAAATCAGCTTTCCAATGACTCTGCTTACTCTTTAATATAACACTTTCGACCCACCCATCCATTTTGTTGACTTGAGTTATAACATAAAAGGTAAAGTGCAAACATATCAAATGTAAACAACATTCAAATAATGCAAATATGTGAATAATGTGAAAAAATGCTAATCTTCCACAAGTAGAACACAGGCAGAAGTTGTCACAACTTTAATCTGGAGGCAAATGGGATCGTTACCAGCTACACGGTGTAGGGGAGAGAAAAGAGGTCTAACTTGTCCAGCACCTTTGAATATAGTTCTTTAATTAATGGAAATGTGCAAATATGCGAATCATGTGAAAATAAGTGAACTGAGAAGAACTTCATGCTCTTGACTTAGTATTCCTGAGATGAAATGACATGCCTTTTCAGTTCATAGATAATCTTTGAAAACACAGGGGATGGGATTTCTATGAAAATCATTACTAATCTAATATTTCAAGTTGTGGAAATGCATTACCTTTTTCTTTAAAATTATCAAACGACTGGCAGATGATTTGCTGGCCCCCTGGAGACCGTCGGTTATCAATACAGCAAAGAAACCAAGGAAGAAACCCCAAAAACCAAGGAGGCAGTGGGATTCCAGACAAGGTGGAGTTTAAGGTTGAGAGAGGCCGTAGGCAAGAACAATGCAAAATTTTCACCTCACCAGAGGGAATAAAATGGAATAAAGAGAACACTATTATTTCATCAGTGTTTTCTCATGTCATAAAAACGTCCTCAGAACCTCCCCTTTAATTGGCTGTTTAATATTCTGTGGTGTGGTTGGACCAGCAAACGGAATTCAACAGTGCAGGAAGAGTTCTCCACACGACAATGCAGCAGCGACTTACTACTAGGGTTTTTATTAAGACTATAAATCAGATCAATAGGCTCAGGAAGAAAATACCACCAATGGATAGTGAAAAGCCACTTGATAAACTTCATCCCCAATTTCACGTTTTGCTGTGCTCTTCAGCAGCTGCTATGCCACAGAGGTTTTATCTCCTTGACAGTTTGAACCACTGGAAAAAAATGCTCCTGAAAGTCTTTTATTTCTTAAGTAATGATTTAATAACCTTCCATTTCTAGGTTACTAATGATTATTGATCTGATATTGTTCTGATTTTGTTGACCGTCTTAAGTCAATTTTATAAAATTTCTATTTTCACAGAAAACTCTCTATTTTCCAAGGCTAAATATTATAGGCAGAGAATTATAAATAGTTCTCTACCATCATTAATTATTTTCCTTTCTATCTGTTATAATAGCTATTTTTGTCCCTATTTTTGTTAGGGATTTTCCACTTTTCTTGATTAGATTTACCAAAGGTTTATTTATTGTATTTTTCTCATCAAGAAGTGTTTCATTGAATACAAAACCTTACTTTTCAAAATTCATTTTGGTTTATCTTTATTACTTTTCTCTCTGCTTTACTTAGGTATTTTATTTATTAGATGATTGACTGATGTTTCTCTCTTTCAACTTGAGTTGGATTATTTATTTTCATATTTAGTTTTAATAATAAAAATTAAGATTATATATTCTGCCTTCAGTGGAATTATTCATTCATTTCACAATTTTATTGAATGTCTACTGAGGATCAGTGCACAGAGCAAACATAAATCCCTGACTTCATAGAGCTCACACTGATAGAGGAAAGTGAAAAAGATAAAGTTATTTATGTAGTATATGAGAAAGTGATACATTTTAGGGAAAAAAGATAAATGAGAAACAGTTGATAAGAAATCCTAAATGGGGTTACACGTGGGTGGTTCAGTCATTAAGCATCTGCCTTCGGCTCAGGTCATGATCCCAGAGTCCTGGGATCAAGCCCCACATCAGGCTCCTTGCTCAGCAGGGAGCCTGCTTTTCCCTCTGTGTCCCCTACTCTCCACTCTTGCTCTCACTCTCTCACTCTGCTTGTGCTTCCTCTCTCTCTGACAAATCAATCAATCAATCTTTAAAAATATCCTAAGGGGGTATGTATAGAATTTGCAATTAGGTTATTGTATCTTGAGAATTCTTAATTTCACACCTTATTTTGGTCCAACTGGTATATATTTGCATTTTTTTTAAAGATTTTGCTTATTTATTTGACAGAGATCAGAAGTAGGCAGAGAGAAAGGAAGCAGGCTCCCCGCTGAGCAGAGAGCCTGATGCGGGGCTCGATCCCAGGACCCTGGGACCATGATCTGAGCCAAAGGTAGAGGCTTTAACCCACTGAGCCACCCAGGTGCCCCTATGTTTGCATTCTTATTTCCTTCTTTGCCAGTACTTACTGAGAGCACCTTAAATTTTATAACTGACTTTAAAACTCTTATCACTTATTTCCAGTTTTGTTGAATTGTTGGTTAGAGGACGTGGCTTAGACAGGCTTTGTGGTGGTGTACTTATTGATGTGTTTTGTGACCATGTAAATTAGCACTGGGCCTACAGGCAGTACCAGAACACCCAGTAAGGGGCTTGCATGAGTGAGGGGCCAATTCTTGTCCTCGAAGAGTCCACAGTAAGAAGTCCAGGACTGCCATGAAGGAACAGGGCTGTTTCCCTTTTCCTGCTCTGCTGATATGCAGAGACGGGCTGCATCTCAGGCATCTGGTGGATATTGTAGGCAGCAAGAAGGAGGAAGGCCAAGAGGCAGTACTAGCTGGTCCTTGCTGATGTGTCTTTTTGGTCAGAACTAAAGCCTATGGGCACCCCCAGCCACAAAAGAGCCTACAGATAGAGAAGGAAAACTGAAAATGTATCTATTTTGTAGAGAATCAAGTTTAGAGTGTTATTGGGTAGGCCAACACAGTGAATCTCTCACAGTATCCCTTTTTGTAAATATACCCAAGACATAGGAATTATATATCTTTATAGGATTCTTTTCCCCCTAAATTTAAATTCCTTATGTCATTGTTATTTTTTGTATACTTGACCTGTCAAAGGCTAAAAATTGTCTATAAAGTCTTCTAGAATATACAAGTTTTTCTTTCTGCTTTGATTTTTAACAATCATACTTTCTATATTTTAAAGCTATTGCATTTAGTGCTTAAAGGTCATTGATATGTTCTTATTATGGACTAATGCCTTTTATGCTGTCTTTTTTTTTAGATTTTATGTATTTATTTTTGCAAGAGAGAGAGATAAAGACAGATAGAGAGCATGATCAGGGTGAGGGGCAGAGTGAGACGCAGACTCCCCACTGAGCAGGGAGCCCGAGGCAGGACTCGATCCCAGGACTCTGGGATCATGAATTGAGCCGAAGGCAGACACTTAACTGACTGAGCCACACAGGCTCCCCTATACTGTTTCTTTCTGACTTGGATTCTATTTTATGCAACTTATCCTCCTTCCTCTATTTTATTTTAATTTACACTTGATTGGAAAACCTTGGCCCATTCTTGTTTTTTAACCTTTGCCATTTTATTTTAGGGCATCTCTTCTGTGTATCATACACTTCCTTATTTATCTACTCATTCATCACAAATATTTGCTGAATTCCTGTGGTGTGCCAGGTAATCCATGATGCTGGAGATAGGACAGGAGACAAAACAAAGGATATAATTGTGAGACTATTACATATATTGAACAAGTATGACCCATGGAACGTAATCACTGGGTAACTTTAATTTACTGGTACTCCTTCAAATTTATTCATGAAGTTAGTTCTTTCTCTTGCCGATTTACTTTTCTCTTTCTCTAGGTTCCAACATAATTGAGTCCAAAAACCAGCTTAGAAGAGGAGTAGGAGCAATAACAGTGCCAGGAAAGAGAAGCCAACAAATAACAGTTTTCTCACAGAGAATTTGTTTGTACAAAGGCCTGAGTTGGGAAAGGGGATAATCTTTGAATAGAGTTTAAATTTTGATTATCATTTGACATACTAATTACTACCAGAGGGTAATGAGAAGTCATGGAACTGGCCTGAAATTTCACCTCCAGGGAAGGAAGAACCAGTCCCATATGCATAGGTCTCTCTCTCCCTCTGTATCCAGGTAGCTAGTTCCCAATTTGTTGCTATAATCTGGGGTCAAGATTATATTTATTAAATTATAATCTTCCAGATTTTCTCTTTTGAATTGATTGAATTGATCCTGTAACTGTATTTCCAATGATTATTTACAACAAATTCTGCTTAATTTTCATATTTTCAACCCCTTTTTTTATATCCCATATTTCCCATTCTAAGTTTTGATTATTTTATCTCCAGGACAGAATGCATTTTAAGTTCTTATCTGTAGCTTAGGTAAACAGTCAACAATTCATCAGGTTATCACATGCTTGCATTTCACAATTTCCCCTTTATAATTTGTGATCTTTGTTTCATGGTCTTCTGGCATTAATGTTACAGAAGAAAAGTTGGAGGTAAGGCTAATTTTCCTTCTTTGTAGGCAACTAAATTTTTTGCCTGAAAGGTTATAGAAATTTTTCATTACCCTTGAAGTTTAAGAAAATTTCCAGAATAGTTTATGGTTTAATTTTGTTTGGATTGTGGTATGCCTTTTTAACCTGCATTCCCAGAACTTTCTATAAAATCTTCCCTAATTTTGATACCCCAGATCCCTAGTTCAGTTCTTATAGACAGGCAAGCAAATTACAAAAGAGTCTGTATCAAATTTAAATTCAAACATATGATATATAATTCTTACTGCATTCATTTATTTTAATACAGAAATAGCTGGGTAATAAGAATGATTCAACAATTTATTAAAGTAGACCTTTTGCCTATAAAACCAGACTTTTAAAATGTGTCTAACAACCCTTAATGAAGTAGAAAAGTCAAAATGGTAATATTGATACACTTCAGGATTAAGGTAGAGTAGAAGAGGAGATCCAAGGAAAGAGAGGATAAGTACTTGTCTTATTCAGGGAAAAATAGAACATTTGTATGGTTAAGAAATGTATAGAAAAATAAATATAGGGATGAATACTCACAAGAAGAAAAATAGAATGTATAACTTTCACATCAGACAAAATTTTATCTATCAAGTGGAAGATAGAAAATCAGAATCAAATACAGTAAGTAGAAAATATAAAATTAGGCAGCAAAAGTGTTCAAAGAAGCACAAATCAAAATAAATATAAATGAGTTGAACTGACAAAAGCTCAGATCCTCTCCGATCAAATGACAACCACCAACAACAATGACAACAACCATGATCTGACAACATTTGCTTCATATATCATTGGCAACTTATGCCGGACTAATTGTGTAAAGGAAACGGGGACAATGGTAGGTCCCCCAGACTGTAAAGGTAAGCTAAAAATGGGCTGTGACACCTGCCAGAGCTTCATAATTTACATAAAGTAGTCTATGTGGGATGGTAAGGGAGGATGAAACAGTTGAGCAACAGAATGTGAGCCACGCTGCTTTCATGGGAGCTCAATTTGTGACGTCCCTCAAATCATGTCAGGACAGAAGGAGAATAGTGGTGGACTCTGTGAAGAACTACCCAGATTCTCCTTCGAAGGACTTGTTTGCCCCAATTTCTTGGAGTTTTGCTGGCAGCACAAAATATAATTTTATCCCCAGCTAAACTACTATTTAAAATTGAGTTTAAAATATAGACATTATGGATCATGATCTCTGCCGAACAGAGAGCGCGACACGGGGTTCCATCCCAGCACCCTGAGATCATGATCCGTAATGTCTGTATTTTAAACTCAATTTTAATTTTAATTTTAATTTGTTTTTGTTTTTTTTTTTACAAAGATTTACTCTAACAACAACAAATCTGTAGAGAGGAAGTATGATGCTGAATTGGGGAACACATTTCTAAATTAATTAAGTGATGCTTATAAATCAGAAAGAAAAGCTCAGTGTGTAAAGATTTATAGCTGTATTATAAGGAACGAGATACTGAAACCTTCAGATTTTTATTACAATAGCTTTATCAAATCAACTAAAGGAAAGAAATGGTGGGGAGGAAAGAAAAAGCATGGTAAACATAAAATACACAGTATGATATAATAACTCTAAATGTTTCAATAATCAAAACAGGTATAAATGGATTAAACTTAACTATTAAAATACCAATAAAAGATTTCATAAAAATCAAGCTATTTATGGCTTATAGACAAACCCATAAAATAAAACCACAGAATAAAATACACTGGGATCATAATCAAAACAAAATCTGCTGTGGCAATGTTAGTCAAACAGAAGAAAATTTAATTCAAATGCATTAATAAGATTGAGGCAGACATACACAACGATAAAAGAATAATCTACAAGAAGAGCATAATAATCATGAGCATGTATAAACTTGACAACATAACCTCAAACTACAAAACACAACGTTTTGGAAGGAATGGAAACACCTACAATCATGGTTGAATAATTTTAAAAACCTTGATCAAGAACAGAGATAAAAGAGACAAAATAAAATTAGTGAGGATAAATAATATTTGGTCTGCTAAATTAAGAGTTTATTGTACATAAACATGTACACACAAAACATTTGGCCCAATATATAAAGCATAAACATTCTTTTCAAGCACAGAGCATTTATAAAAATTGAACATGTATTAGGTAACAGAATGTTCCAACAGATTCCAAAGACATGCTGTCACACAAACCGTGTTCTTTAATGTAATTAAGTTAGAAAGCAATAGTAATGTGATAGTTTTAAAAAACCCTGAAACTCTCTCTTGGGGTGCCTGGGTGGCTCTGTGGGTTAAAGCCTCTGCCTTTAGCTCAGGTCATGATCTCAGGGTCCTGGGCTCGAGCCCCACATCGGGCTCTCTGCTCAGTAGGGAGCCTGCTTCCTCCTCTCTCTGCCTACTTGTGATCTCTGTCTGTCAAATAAATAAATAAAATCTTAAAAAAAAACACAAATAAACCCTGAAACTCTCAAACAATTCATGGGCTATAGAGGAAACCACACAGGAAATGATAAAATATTTAAGGCCGAACAACAAAAACACCCCCACTACATTTCAAAATTTATATTATGCAGTTATAATATTTAGGAGGAATTTCTATTTTAATGTATTTACTTAAAAACAATAAAAATCATTTTCAGTAAAAGATCTCATCATTTAAGTTACTGTAAATATAAAGTAGTAAACTTAGAAAACAATATAAGAAGTTAATCACAATGAGAGCAGAAATGAATAGAGAAAACAAGCAAAAAATCAGCAATAGTAATAATTAACAAACTCAAAACTGATTTTGTGAAAAGTCTGATAAAAAATATATATCCTTAAAAAAACTTATCAAAAAATTAAAAAATGAAAAGCAGGTATTAATAATGAACTACAATAGGAACATAGGGACATAACCACAAATATTGTAGAATATATATATATATATATAAAGTATATGTATATTTATAGAGACTAACCATTGAAAAATATAAATAATATGGATGGTTTCCTAGGAAAATACAAATACTTAAACTCAGAAGAAAGAGAAAAGCCAAAATAAGTGAATAATTGCTAAATTGGACCAGTTTTCTCAGATCTATTCTTCCAAAGAACATATTTTAGGTAACAAAAGACGAGTTGCATGAAATTTCAAGAAATAGATAAACATTTCAGACAAGAGGAAAAAAGAGCAAGACAATCGACTTGTACATGCCTAGAATATATCCTGTATGCTAAAACTAAGCAATAAGCTTATTGACAAATGTCATTTATTGTCACAGATGCAAAATAATGAAATAAATTATTAGCAAATTAAATCCAGGTAGCTCTATTTTATCTTATTTTATTTTTTAAAGATTTTATTTATTTATCGATAGACAGAGATGACAAGTAGACAGAGAGGCAGGCAGAGAGAGAGGAGGAAGCAGGCTCCCCACTGAGCAGGGAGCCCGATGTGAGGCTCAATTCCAGGACCCTGAGATCATGACCTGAGCCAAAGGCAGAGGCTTAACCCACTGAGCGACCCAGGTGCACCCAGGTAGCACTATTTTAAAACTGTAGTTCTGAACAACATCGATTTTAACTCACAAATTAAGCACAGTTTAATACTGGAAAATCTACCCAAGTAATTTAATACATTAATTGAGAAAGTAAAATTACATAAACATCTTAGCAGATAATCATAATAAAATATCTGATAAAGTTTAAATTCATTTGTTATTTTAAAAAAGTCCTGTCAGATTATAAATATAAGGAATCTTCTTAAATCCAATGAAGGATGTATACCAAAACCCTACTAGTAATGGCAAAAAATTTGAAACAATCCAAATGTTCATTAGCGGAGGAATTCAGAAGGAATAGGGTTTATTCATACAGCAGGACACTATGAAGCAGTTCTCAGTAAAGACAGATTGAAAAGATAAGTGAAAAAAAGCAGTATGTTGTTTATGTGTACATTGTTGAGGGAGAGAGGGAGTTAAATTGGGAAGCAAAGGACATAGGCTTTACAGTTATCTGTCATGTTTTAGTTCTTTGAAAAAGGACTTACAAATACAGCAAAATGTTAATGTTTATTACATTTGGATGGCAAGGACAGTTGTTTTTATAATATCTTTAAAATATTTAAGTTTTTTAAAAAGAGAATTTTTTAAAAGTCACTAACATCAAGAGTAGGCATTCTCTCAGGAAAAAGCAAAAATCCCAATTTTTAGTAGCTTCTCATGGTCTAAATAACACAGTCGAAACCCCTTATAGAGAGAAGTTAAGACTTATATGTCTTACAAACATGTAAGACTCTCATGGACATAACTGCTGATTTTCTAGCCTTAGATCCCATATGTGACTTCTTTATTCTCTCTGGGGGAGGCTCCTTGCCAGAAAAAGATAAAATAAAAATAAATATTAACAGATGTTCTACTATCCCAATGAAGCATACTGGGAGGGACAGACCATTATCTAGGCTAGAGGTACCAAGAACTCCAGCATTCTCCCAATCTTGAGTTACCTTGTCCCTTTAAAGAACTTTAAGAGTCCACTTGAACCCAAGATTCCCTGTAAATTTCCCTTTATAATTTAGATAAACTCTGACTCAATAATCTTTCATTCCTTTTGTCAACCAACAAGTTTTTATAAAGTTAGGCATTGTGCTAGACACCGGACGTACCAAAGAAAACACATAGATGACCACAAAGAAAACCAAAGATAGATGACTAAATGTAATATAATTACATATATAAGATATATATACACACAAGTATATATGTATATAATAGAATTATATATAAATATATACACATATAAACACATATAATTATAGATAATACATAATATATATATATACACACATATGTATATACGTATGACATATACACACAATGGAATATTATTGAGCCATGAGAAAGAAGGAAACCCAGCCACTTGCAGCACTATGAATGGACCTTGGGGACATTATGCTCAGTGAGATAAGTGAGAGGAAAACAAATAATCTATAATAATCTGTCGCTTACATGTAGAATCTAAAAAAGCCAAATCCATAGAAACAGAGAATAGAACGATGAAAATAGGGTTAGGGAGTGCAGGAGGAAAGGAGAAGACGTTGGTCAAAGGGACAGACTTGGAGTTATAAGATGATTACATTCTGGAAACTAATGTAGAGGGTGGTGATTTTAGTCAACAGTACTGTACTAGACACTGGGTAGCTGCTAGAGGGATAGATCTGCAGTGTTTTAACGGCAAAAGGAAATGATAATTATAACAGGTGATGGAAATGTTTACTAACCTTACCTTGGTAATCCTTCCACAACATATAAGTGTATTAAATAAACATAGTGTATGCCTTAAACTTACACAATGTATCCTGTCGATTTCATCTCAATAAAGCAGGAAGAAAACAAATAATCAAGTAGGTACACAGCTATCTGAGGTAATTATTCCTTATTACGATGTTGGGGAACAAACCGGGATGTTGCACTCGGAAGTTACACAGGTGATTAGGTAACGACTTTCGGAGCAGGTGATACTGGAGTGGAGGTTTACAGCACCAGAAGGTGGTCCTGTGAAGGTCTAGGATGGAAGTTCTGGGCAGAGAGAAGAGGAGTACAAATGTCTTCACTTTTTAGGAACCTGTTAAAGGGCCAGCATGGTGGGGGGGACGGTCTCCTAGATGAGACAGGAGGGTAGCAGAGGCAGAGAGATCCTGTGGGGCCTAGGAGACCGCAGCAAAAAGTTTGTCTGTTATTCCAGGAGAAGCGGGAAGCCATGGAGGTTTTAAGCAGAGGAATGACAACTGATGTGTTTTTTAAAGATCACTCTGTTTTAGTTAGCTTGGACTGCTGTAACAAAGTACCTTAGACGTAACCGACAGAAATGTGTTTGTCCCGGTTCTGGAAGCTGGAAAGTACGAGATCAAAGTGCCCGGCCCATCTGGTGTCTGGCGAGGAACCACTTCCTGGTTTTGAGACGGTCAGCTTCTCATCATGTCCTCACAGGGCAAGAACACAGTGAGAGGCTCTGGGTCCCTTTTTGAGGACACTAATCCCATTCATGAGGGCTCCGCCCTCATGACCTAATTACTTCCCGATGGCCTCCCTCCTAATAGCCTCACGTTGGGGGTTAGAATTTCAGTATAACAGTGGGGGTAGGAGTGGACACAAACATGCAATACATGACGCCATCTGTCTCTTCTCAACATACTTCATGGCGGCTTGGGTGGGTCCTCCGATAACCTTAGCTGTAAGTGGGGACTTGCCCAATGTGGGGTAGGCTGGCAATTTTCTAGCATCAATGGAATATGTGGATAATTCCATCTAATGCTGGATTTCAGTATGAGAAAGCCCCTTTGGCCGCGTACCACAGCAGCGCTCTCAGTGAGAAGGCAGTTGAGAATTCAGACAGGCAAATGCCGGGAGAGGAAGGATGAGCAAAGAGCTGGCTTCTGTTTGTCCTGTGTCTCATTCCACACTCACCAATCCAATGCACTCCTCCACTTCCACAGGGAGTAAAGTGAGAAGGCAAAGGAAAAAAAAAAAAAAGGGCTAGGACTGTCACTTTAGAAAAACACTCCCTCCACAGGGAAAGAAATGCTGGGAGTGAGAAGTGCTTTTCCTTGTGCCATTCTCTCTCTCTCTCTCTCTCTCTCTCTGTCTTATTTATTTATTTATTTGTCAGAAAGAGAGAGAGACAGAGATCAAGAAAACACACAAACAGGGGGAGCAGCAGGCTCCGTGCTGAGTCAAGAGCCTGATGCAGGACTCGATTCTAGACCCCAAGATCATGACCTGAGCCAAAGGCAGAACCTGAACTGACTGAGCCATCCAGGTGTCCCTGTATCGTTCTCCATTTGAAGGCTGCCCCCCACACTTCCCTTACTCCCTCTTTAACTCTCTTGCTTGCTCTTATAGCTTGTCTTTCTCTTGGGGGAGATTAAACAGATTCTGCTTTTCCTGTCATTCCCACATGGCTTTCATCTCATACCCGGTTGAGTCTTTACTGAACCTATAATTTGTAATCTTGTGTATTTTTCCGTATCTGCTGTGGACTTGAAGATTTGTGCGGTGAATACAGGGGAAGGCAGAGGAGAGAGTGTTTGCAAATAATGGCCACAAGTAAACTCTTCAAAAGTCACTTCGTTATACTGTCTGTTCCTTACAAGCTGACTTGTGAAGTTATTAACCCCTCTGTGTCATAGAGGCATAAACTGAATTTTCGAAAAGGTAAATGGCTGTCCTTAGTCCTGTAATTCCAAAGTGGGAGAACCAGAATTCTAAGCTAAGTTTTCTCACCTTTCGGTCCTGTGCTCTTTCCTTTTAACACAATGGCTTGTTTAAAAATCTTTGCCTTTTTTAACGTTTCTTGGTTCGCTAGCCTCTTTCTCTTTAGCCTGCAGATGGGAGAGGAGAATGCCAGAGAAGCTCTGGAGAACAGAGGACAGAATGGCTTCTTATCTATGTTTGAGAGAATTTGTATAAAAGTACTTTAATAGTTCAGTGCATACACGTTCCTTGCTTAACAGGTGCAATTATCTTCCCAGTACCTAGTCCCTGAAAGCCCACATTCAACTGATCACCTCTTTAACTCCCACTTGTCACATGTGGGCAAGTGGGTTGAAGCAAGAAACAGCATTCCATTTCCTAAACGTTCTTTTTTAACTGGGAAATCTCCCCGGGGAAGAGAGACATCATTTCCATCATGCCCTGGGTGGAATAAATGGTGACTAGTGCTTTTCCCAGCTGGAGGTCTCCCTGCCAACTTCTGCTCCATTTTCTCATTCTCTTCCCCCTCACCTGGATCTACATCCTTCAACTCCTGGCTCAGTCTTGCCCATTCCCAGAGTTATCTTTTCAAACTATAAACTAAGGATAGTTTATATCCTTAAACTATCTTTAAGGGAAAAAGGTATTATAGGAAACATTTCACATTCCCACAAAATAGAATAGCACAATAAATCCCAATGTACCCATCACCCAGAATCAAGAATTATCAAAATTACACAACACTGGATGGCTGGGTGGCTCAGTTGGTTGGGCAACTGCCTTCGGCTTGGGTCATGATCCGGGAGTCTCAGGATCGAGTCCCACCTCAGGCTCCCTGCTCGGCAGGGAGTCAGCTTCTCCCTCTGACCCTCTCCCCTCTTATGCTCTCTCTCACTCTCTCTTTCTCTCAAATAAATAAATAAAATCTTTAAAAAAAATTACACAGCACTGCCATATGTATTGTTTTTTTCTTTGCTGAAATATGTTAAGTTCTACCCCCAGCTTCTTATCACTTCACCCCTGCATATTTCAATATGGACTGAGGGCAAGCTGTTCAATGTTGCCAACGCTCTTCTAAGAAGTACAGATTTTAGTCTCTAGGTTTGTTACTTACCAAATTATTTCATAGACATCCCACACATTTGGTGTTTGGATTTCTACCTCAAGTAAATAAAATATAAATGAAATAAATCAATAGATTGTGTTTACCCCAACATCTGGAAGAAAGATGTCTACATAATTTAAAAAATGGGTGAAAGAGTCAATGGATCCTTTCAGTAATGGATCAGTTGGATGGAGAGGCAGGGAAATCGCTGGGATGGCTGCTTCTCTGACTGTTGCAGAGCTGAAGTTTCTGACCTCTCTCTTCCCTAGCCAGCCACTAGAAAGACTGCCCATGGGAGCCCTGCTCCCTCCTGCACTGTTTCCACCCAGCTGTGTAGCAACAGGCTGTGTGCCACAATGAAACTGTTCTTTAAGACCGCTAAAATCCCACCTGCTCCGGGAAGGCTTTCCTAATTATGGCTTCCAGTTGGTTCTCTTCAGCACACAATTCAGCAATTACAGTTTCATGCATATAGTTTGTCTTCTCTGGTAGACTGCGAGGGCATCAAGGGTAAGAAGTGTGTTTAGCCTTCTACTGTGTGACTTATGGTGCCAAAGAATGAAGGCACAGCAGGTGCTCAATAAATATTTATAATGCAGCTTTCATTTGGGCTGATGTCATTAGTGTCACTTTTTCTGTTCAGAATCAAGTTGTAAGGGAAAGAAAAAAACCCAGCAGAGCCATTTCTGTCGACGAATGTGAATAAAAGACAGGTTGGGTTGGCTTTCATCCATCCACTAGTTCAACCTGCTCTACAAGTCTCTTAAATCCTGCCCCTTCTGTCTTTGCTTGAACAACCTACAATGCTTTTTTTTTCTTTTCTTTCCTTGTGCAAATGACTAGGGCAATTGTCTGTGGTTGGCACGTATTGTGGTATGACCACATGTTTAAGAATCATGAAACCCTACATTAAGAAGTCGGTCCCTTAACTGAACCTTTACCCAAAGCAACAGGCTCAGTCTTGTCGCAGCGCTATGGTGCCACCAAGTGGACAGTTTTTGAACAACCCAACTCATAAACCATTTGTGGCCAGTTGGTTTATGGAATGGCAGATTTCACACTCTGCATTTTCTACCTAGGATGTTTGATGAATTCTAACAACTGCTTCTCTTATGCTTCTTGAAATATTATTCTCTTTAACTCCTACTTGTGATATAAGAAAATTCCTAAGCAAAGCATTTATGAAGTACAGTAACATGGGAGCTTAATTTTCATCTTCCTACCTCTCAAGAGAAAACAAGTTTCTCGTTACCTCTGAGGAAACTTTCTTTCTTTTTTTTTTTTTTAAAGATTTTATTTATTTATTTATTTGACAAACAGAGATCACAAGTAGACAGAGAGGCAGGCAGAGAGAGAGGAGGAAGCAGGCTCCCCGCCAAGCAGAGAGCCCGATACGGGGCTCAATCCCAAGGAATTTGGGATCATGACCTGAGCTGAAGGCAGAGGCTTTAGCCCACTGAACCATCCAGGTGCCCCCTGAGGAAACTTTCAAAATATTAATCCTATTTCCTAGGGCAGTCTACTTAAAAAGGAAGAGAGTTTGCCTCTGCACTATGATATATATGTCACCTACGTCTAGTCTTGATGTATAGTTCCTCAGGAGTCAATCTCGTATCTTACTAAGTCAGAACACCAAGTGAATGGTGCTGGAACAATCGGATAACCAGATACAAAAAAAATGAACCTCAACTCTTAGCTGACAGCATAAACAAACATTAACTGGAAATGGGGAAATGGATGCAATTATCACAAATTCCCTAAGTCTCAGCTGAATGGCCAGTTTAAGGACCTCCTTGGAGAAACAAAACAGCTCTAGGACACCTTATTCTCTCCTACTCCCCTGAGGCTAAACATACTTCACCTGCATTTTTCTCAGGAGAGGCTGCATATGATGAATTTTCTTTCTTTAAAAAAAAGTATTTGCTCAATTTAATGTTTAATTTTTCTAAAAGTATATCTTGGTTCTATGTAACGTAGGGTGGTGTATACTTGTGTTCTGTATGAAGGAATTGGAATTTTTTTTGAATTTGTAGGTCATTAAAAAACTCATAAGATGTAGACAAGTGCACTGGACGACCAGCCAGGAGATGGAAGGTCCATCCCTAGGTCTGTTACAAACAACCAGTGTGGCCATGGACAGGACAAGAGTCGATCTCTCTGGGTTTCCACATTTGTCAGGTGGTTAGTGTCTCTCCCTTTTTGAACTGTATGTATTTTTACATTTTCTCTAATCAGCCTGTTTATACTATTAATAAGGACTTTGGGTAGGATCTCTTAGATTCCTTCCTTGTACCTTGTTTGATATATATATATATATATTTGCCATTGTGTTTACTTGCAAATTAGTTTCATTGCAATATGAGTTCTTCATTTAAAACTATTACTCTTAAGATCTCAGATTAATTTTGATGACCACTCTTGGAAAATTTCTCAGACCTATAAGTTTCTTTCAAATTTTCTAAATGTACGTTATATGTGTATTTCTCATTTTTGCCAAATTTTAAGTGAGTTTGAGCACCATGTGCCCTAAATATGCCATCTAAAAACCCCTCTACCATTTTCCATAAAAGAAAAGGCAAACTAATCCTCGTGTACTGTGCCTTGGGCCGTCATGCGAGGGGATTGCACAGGATCCTACAGTAATTTTACTGTATTAAAATACATCAAAAGGCATAAAAATACAGTGGGGAAGCCTTGGATTTCAGCCTGAACCTCTCAACCTCCAAGCACATGATTGCGGGGGAAAATCACTTAATGTGTCTGAGCCTATGTCTTCTTACCTGCAAAATGGTGAAACCTGTTCTGTTGAATGCATTTGGTTGAAGGTTCAAGTGAAATGAGATTCAAGGTAACACACTGAAAACTTGGAAGAGCAACTCTGATGGGAACCCTTCATTTCATAGGAAGAAGCTGAAGAGCTTGGAAAGATAGGGGATACAGTAGAAGAATCAAGGATGATTTAGGACCAGACGCAAAACCTGATGGTGCCTTCTGGTGGGGCATCATAACCAGCAGCTCTTCCTGGTCCTCCTCTCCCCCTTTTGGAAATGATGGAAACAGATACGGTCTTCTGTCCACCATCCTTTTCGCCCAGATAACAGGAAGGGAGAGTAAGTTGGATGTGACAGTCCAAGGATCAGTAGAAAAATGAGGGGGAAGAAATAGGGCAGGAGAGGGTGACCATGGGAATGACACTACGTTATCACCTGTGACAAGTCAGACACCGTGTGCACATGATCTCTTTACATGCAGGGATGGCTTCTGGGTTCCCAGCAGCAGGAATATCTTCAATGCATGAATGTAAAGTAATCATCATTGAAAAAGTGAAACAACTGCAGAATGAGAAATGTTCTATTTTTCTTTAAGAGGAGGACTATATTTTAAAATTGTCAACATAGAAGCCCCAGTGACCTAATGGATAAGGCATTGGCCTCCTAAAATTGTCAACATAGAAGACAAAGAAAGGTTATAGAAATGTTCCAGATTAAAGGAGGCTAAAGGGATAGGATGAATACACGTGATCTTTGATCTATGCTGCATATGCTACTAGAGGAGACAAAACAATGCCATAAAACATTATTGGTCAATAGAATTGGAATATGGATGGCAAATGAGGGGAAAGTACTATGTCAACGCTAAGTTTACTAGAGTTGAAAACTATATTATGGTTCTGTAGGCCAATACCCCTATTTAGGAGTGGTGGGCCATAATGGATGTAACTTATCTCTAAATGGTTCAGGGAAAAATATATAAAGGGAGAGATAGAGTGAAAGAGAAAGTGAGCAGGTAGGGTAAAATGATATAAGTAGATGATCTGGACAAAAGGTAAATAGGTATTCCTTGTGCTATTTTTTTAAATTTTATTTTAAGTAATCTCTACACCCAACATGGGACTTGAATTTACAACTCTGAGATCAAGAGTTGCACGCCCGTCCGACTGAGCCAGACGGGGGTCTCTGCACTATTTTTATTTGTGCAAGTTTTCCATAAATTCAAATTTATTTCCAAGTAGCAAAACTTTTAAAAAGTGAAACAAATATTCGAATGAGATCCTCTATGCATTAAACATTCTCATCATTATTTTTAGTTATTAAATAAATAACACTTAATACCTGCATGCTCTGAACCATTTACAAAGTCTTTCCACATATTTTGTTTCACTTAAACCTCATGAAGAAGCCCCATTTTATAGAGAAGAGAACTGAAAATCAGAGACTTCTCATAGGACCTTGGCTAAATTGTCTTTGTATTTTCACTGCCGTGTCCAGTGAGAAAAGGAAGGAAGACAGACAGGGATGATGAAGGGACCTACCCCCAAACCACAAACCTAGAGGCACACATGTCGGACTAAGACTCAGAGCTCAGTACCTTTTATTTCTCTGCAGCTACCAAATACTATAAAACACACTTAAATCTCAGAACCGGACTAACCGTTATTTAATTACTGTTTGACGATCACAAGTCACACAATCTTACAATGCTTTAGGCTAACTTTTATGTATGCCATTTATCATCCTGTAGCTAAGGGAAGTAGCTGTCAAAAAATGTTAATCCGATGCTGGCAGAGTAAGACTCCCCTGTAGTAAACTCCAATATATTGCTTTTACCAGTGACACCATGTAACCTAATAAGATAAAGTTATTTTATATAGATATTTTTCTTAGACCTAAGAACAAAAAAGATGTTACCAAGATATCTATATGGCTTATTCGAGTGGTAAGCATTACCCTTCGTATGAAATTTTGTGTACTGCTACTTTAACACTTTTTTTTTTTAATTTTCATCTCTCCCCCACCCCCAGCTTCATTTTCAGCATTTAAAGCGAAAATCCTAGATCGCTAGAGGAATTTGTCCTCACAAGTGAAAAGGAGACATGGTACCAGCAGCAGAAGTGGTTTTCTCCACCTGGCTAGTAATCTTCAGTGCCAAGTAATTCTTGACATTCGCTGCATGTGGTTTCCTTTTAAAGTTCAAGAAGTTATACTAACTAAAAGCAATAGCAATACATATATGAGGGAAAAAACCAACAACAACTCACAACAACCCAGAAGTGCCAAGAATGAGAATGAAATCCTAGACTGCTGTGATGGGGGGGATTACACGGTCTAAGGGCAGGTATCTGGGTAATGAAGAAAATCCGGTGTCGGGGGCTGCCATGGGAATAGGTGTGACTTTCCCAGGCTGACTTTCCCGAGTGGGTCTTCAGTCAGCCTGTATTGATCTGTCTTTTACTCTGTAAGTCAAGAGTCTAATACTGGATACTCATGTTAGGCATACGTTATAGTTGGGAGGGGACAAATGTGTCATCTGGGGAGGACAGCTGGCCATTTGACAAAGTATGAAGGTGATTAGACTGATGGTTGCCTGTTAATCAACCTTCAGTGAGTGGCTCCTTGGGACAAATAGACGTGGCTTATGGCTGTCTCCGCAATCTGTACTGAGCTCTCCATCCCTTTTCTCATGTGATGTATCGTCTTGCTCATCAGTAAATTAAAAACTAGGTGCAAGTCAATTCTTTTTTTAAAAAAATTTTTAATTTTTTTATAAACACATAATGTATTATTAGCTCCAGGGGTACAGGTCTGTGAATTGCCAGGCTTACACACTTCACAGCACTCACCATATCACGTACCTTCCCCAATGTCCATAACCCCACCACCCTCTCCATCCCCCTCTCCCCAGCAACCCTCAGTTTGCTTTGTGAGATTAAGAGTCTCTTACGGTTTGTCTCCCTCCCGATCCCATCTTGTTTCATTTTTTCCTTCCCTATCCCCAAACCCCCCATGTTGCCTCTCAAATTCCTCATATCAGGGAGATCATATGATAGTTGTCTTTCTCCGATTGACTTATTTCGCTAAGCATAATACCCTCTAGTTCCATCCACGTCATCGCAAATGGTAAGAATTCATTTCTTTTGATGGCTGCATAGTATTCCATTGTGTATATATACCACATCTTCTTTATCCATTCATCTGTTGAAGGACATCTAGGTTCTTTCCATAGCTTGACTATTGTGGACATTGCTGCTATAAACATTCGGGTGCACATGCCCCTTCGGATCTCTACATTTGTATCTTTAGGGTAAATAACCAGTAGTGTGATTGCTGGGTCATAGGGTAGCTCTATTTTCAACTTTTTGAGGAACATCCATGCTGTTTTCCAGCGTGGTTGCACCAGCTTAAAGGCAAGTCAAGTCTTAATGCCGGCCGAATGAATGTGTTTTGAACAGTTATTCTCATATAGATTCTCATTTGCATAACTTATAGCAAGAGGATCTTCTGTGAGTTATTCACCCTCCATGGGTACCTAACTTGGCAGATTAGAACCTCATATTAAGGTGAGCAAACTCATAGGTTTCATTTTAGGGAGAGCAGATTTACTTCTCAATGCTGCAGGGTTGAGCACCTACTATGTGTCATGGATTGAAGATTCAAAGGTGAATAAGGCTGACTGTTTTTATAATTGGGGAAATAGGTAATTAAACAGGTGATCACCAAAAAATGACAGGCACTAAGAATGGGGTAAGAACAAGGTTCTATGGGACAATTTTTTCTTAAAGATTTTATTTATTTATTTGACACACAGAGAGAGAGAGCACAAGCAGGGGGAGTGGCAGGCAGAGGGAAAGGGAGAAGCAGGCTCCCTGCAGAGCAAGGAGCCAAATACAGGGCTCTAACCCAGGACCCTGGGATCATGACCTGAGCTGAAGGCAGATGCTTAACCGACTGAACCCCCCAGGTGCCCCTCTATAGGACAATTTTTGACAGACACCTACTCTATGACAGTCACTTGGTCTCTTTGCTTGTCAGGGAAGGTTTTGGGCAAGAAGATGGCTAAGCTGAGCACTGAAGGACACATAAAGGTTTAATGGGGGAAGGGAACAGAGGGAAGATAGGAATTCTAGGGGCTAAAATAGACAAAGGTCAGGAGGTGAAGGAGAGCAGGGTATATTTTGGGGACTGCAATCAGTTGACAGAGCTGCACCTAAGATGGGGCCGGACCATGAAGTTTCTCGAATGCCATTCCAAGAAGCTTGGATTTTAAATTGATAGTTTTAAAACAACACTGAAGGGTTTTAAGTAGACATAAAATGATCGAGTGTATAGAGAATGGATTGGCATGTGGTAAGTCTGGAGGCAAAGATGTGGGCCCACAGTTTGAATCACCAACATCCTGCAGCTGTCTGCTGTGGCTAGAGAGGTTGCTAGGAAAGAAGAAGTGGGGGTGGAAGAATTTGGAACCCATCTGCGCTCTCTGCCCTTTTAAGGAGTGTTAAGTAAGTCATCTTTATTTTTAAAGAATTATACACTCATAGTAGTGTAGTCTAATATGTCATTTGATAGGAGGAAAAAGCAACGTTATTTACACGGAAACGCTGATACCAACACGGAATACTTAAGAAGTGGATGAAACAAGGTAGGAACTTATCAGCTGTGAAATTTCACCAATAATCGCAATTTTATCTTCTCATATTTATTTTATTTGAATTCAAATGGAGTATCTGCAAAGAAATATATACATTGGTTAGACTTAAAAATTATTCCTTTATTAATTCTTAGTTTTAGAATTGAGAAGACTATATTCTGTTCATTTTCCCACACTTGCTACCTGAGACAGGGGCCACCATACCGTAAGTGCTTAATAGGTGGTTGAAAGTCAAGAATTAAACACACACGGACTAAAATAGATTTTCTAAGACCTCTGATGATTTTCATGAAAATTCTAAGAAATTTCCTTAACACCAAACAAATATAAATTGGAAGTCAAATAAACAAATACTATATTCATTTTGGATAAATGTAGCTTCAGATGTGTTTGATACAATTCGCAAAAAAAGGCAACGGGAATTGTGTGGGTGAAACTGAATGAGGAATTCGGTCTTTTGTAATTTCGAGCTGTTTAAAATGAGAAGGGTTGAGTAGTTTAAAAATGGATGGGAGGAGCTGGGTCTTAATGGCAACCCACAATTTTCTTCTCATGGTTGTGACTACAGAAAGAACATTTTCTAATTTCCCACAATGCTCACAAAGATGTTTCTAGATCAAGGACCGTGAGACCCTTTGAATGTAAGAATTAGAAAAGCCTTATATGGATATATACACCTCACTTTCAATTGTGTCCAAATTTTAATACACAAGTTTATAATATAAATCAATATAAATAAAATAAATTAATAATTATAAGTTAATTATATCCTATAATAAAATATTATCGAAATAAAAATAAATTAATAATTATAAATTATAACTAAATGAATGCTTAGGTTTTAAGGAAAATCATCTTGTATACTTTTTAAATGTTACTATTTCACTTTTTCTGGTCCCTTAAATAATGCTTGTATAGCTTGAACCTTTATTTTTGCAATAAAAGCCTAAGTTTGCAGCAAGTGGAGCGTAAATTACACAGCTATATTCATACAAAAGTGCAGTCGTGAAAACACATTATGCCAACCACATTCCTTATTAAATGCATGCTAATATTTTCTTTGGCTTTTATTCTTTGTATGTTAGTCATGTAGACAAGGAAGAATGTTTTCATGGGGACTCCTTATTAAGTGTTGAATAGAGATCGATCACTATCAAGGACGTCCGAACTGCACCCTGCTCCAAAACCTTTGCCTTTGAGTCTATTTTTCTGCAATGCCTTTTGTTGTCACTGTTGCTGTTACAAGATGGGATTTTCAGTTTTAAATTTAAGTTTCATGCAACTAAGGAGCTCTTCCCATTTCTTCCCTGTGGCCCATACCATGCTTTAGTTTCTTTAACAACAGTTCTAAGTAGGGAACCTGGAGCACTGAGTTTCAGTGGAGATACTGGGCCTCCTGGTGGTGGCAGCACTGCCTTTGCTCTCTGTGGCTAGTCTTGGAAATGAAAGTGTTCACTACCGAACAGCACACTTCGGGGGACCTTTGAGTACAGAATGATTGGAATCAATTAGATGAACAAACATGAAACTGTAATAGATACCCAGAAAAGCAACCTCATTTTAGGAAAACCAAATATATTAAGTTCACAAAAATACATTGATTGAGGGATGGTATAGATTACATTACGAAAAACCTATAAATTTCTTCCAGTAGTGAGCTACGGAATACAAATTTTGAAATCAGCATTTACAATTTTAGAGCATTTACAAATTTTACAATTTTTACTCTGGCACACCAGAGTAAAGCACCCTGGTTTTCACACGAGAGTGGGACATTTTGCATTTGGCAGGTTTTTGCACTTTGCGAAGGAGACCATTGCTGGGTCTCCTCTGATCTGCATATTCCACCAGCTGTGGGCAAACACCACTACACTCCCCTCCCCCTGCAGAACCCACACAGCCTGGTAGAGAGCACATGACCTCTAACCCAGCACCAGTTCCTCCCACCCCATTCCTCCAAAGGCATTTGTTTGTTTTGTGTGTGTGGTTTGTTTGGATTTTTTTTTTTTTAGTGGAGGTATATGTCTATTGCAGGTAACATATATTTGTTTGGACACTGTCTGTATTAAAATACTGCTGGCGTTTAGTGGACAGAATTGAGACACACCTTTTAAACCCTTAAATGATGGACATTTAGGGGGCGCCTGGGTGGCTCAGTTGGTTAAGCATCAGCCTTCAGCTCAGGTCACGATCCCAGAGTCCTGGGATCGAGTCCCACACTGGGCTCCTTACTCAGCGGGGAGCCTGTTTCTCCCTCTCCCACTCCTCCTGCTTGGGCTCTCTCTCTGTCAAATAAATAAAATTTTTAAAAAAATGATGGACATTTTGTATTACATTTTAAAATCATCTCCCTTCTATTTCAGAATGTTATAAGCAAACCTATTATACCCACATATGGCAAACATAGGGTAGATGCACATTTTCTTACTAAGTTAATATTTTTTAAAGTTCTTATTGAATTTCAGTTAGTTAACATACAGTGCATTCTTAGTACAATGTAGAGATTCAACACTGAATCTCTATATTGTACTGTAGAGATTGAGTCCATTACAAATGGACTCAAATCCCCGTCACCTAGCTCACCTCCCCCCGCCTCCCCTGTAGTAACCATCAGTTTGTTCTACACTTGAGAATCTATTTCTTGGTTTCTCTCTCTCTTTTTCCAAGTTAACGAATATTTGACAGATACTTCTTCCTACATTCTGGGGTAATAATTTGATATTATTTCCCCCTGCACTGAAAATTATGTGCTCATCACTTTAGGCTGTACACATTGCTTTTTCTGAGGAAATATCATAAACATGACTCTGACCCAGTAATCTGAAGAAATACGCATTGCGCACAAGCAGAATGAGTAGAAAATTTACGCCCGACATCCCCACTTTGATTCCATGTGAGGGGCAGAACCTAATTTTGTTCTGCCCAGAACCAAAAGTGGGTGGAGACAAGCAAAATTGTGAGCCCTGAGGTGATAGGTAGCCCACATCAGTCTGTTACACTGACGATTTTTGTAAAACTCGATTTAACCGGCACTTTGCACGTAGCTGGTGCTCAATAGTACTGATGGGTCAGTTAACTGACTTTGGTTAGTTCTTGATTTGCCTGGTTTAGTCCTTGCTAGTTTTCCTATTTGCTGCCTGATGGGTCCATCTGTTAACAACTAGTTCCCAGCTTTAGGCTAGGCTCTTTGCTTGACACCGACCTTCTTGCTGTTATTTTATTTTCTGAGATGTTCTGGAAAGGGCTTCATTTTTTAGCAGGAGAGATGCAAACCGTCGCCAGACCTCCCTTGAAGAAATGTGGTTGTTCTGGGAATAGGCGAGCTATCAGTCTGTCAGTGGAAGAAGGCAGGGCAGCCCTCCATTTCTTAGAGAGGATTTGCTTCATTTGTCACCTGGTGGCAGGGCAGAATGGAGGAGCTCCAAGGCAAGTGTGAAGTAACTTGCCTCTTACCCGGCCCCACCTCCGTGCCCCTTAGCCCCTTTCCGCTGTCTGTTGGTCAGTCTGTCCACCTACCCAGGCTTCTTCTAGCCTCCAGCATTCTAACTCTGGCTGCTCTGAGGTCATGTCTCCCTTTCCAAATCCATTCCCCTTTCCATGTCCCACCACCCTAGAGCAAACATTTATGAATAGAGATTCCACTAGCTGGTTGTTAGAAGAGTAGCAATTAAACGAATTCATACCAATATATGCTGTAATTTGTGTAAGAATATTTACATTTTGGAAGAATATGTGTTTAAACCAAAAAAGTGAAGCGATGATGACCAATTTTGTATCAGTAAGGACGTGTTTGAACCAGAATCTTCCAGGTACTTAATGAGTGGAAATTTATTCTCATTCTATCTCGGTCTCTTGAAGGATGAGAAGAAATGTATTGGGATAAAAGCTATTTGCTTATAAACTGGTGTCACGCTTGGTCACGTTCTGCTTGCCTCTGACAGCTTTGTAAATAGTTAAGCTGCTATGCAGTTCAGTTAGGAGAATCTCAGAAAATTAGTTTATCACTTTCCTTCTCTGATATGAATGAAGGAGGTGATTAATATTGTGGAGTTTGTGCCAGAGAGAAAGGCAAGGCAGTTTCTGTCTCTTGCCAGCTGTGTGGCCTTGGGCAAGGAACACTACCTTTCTAAGCCACAGCTTTCCTGTTGAGCTCATATAGTTGATGAGTGTGATTTCTGTATAGGGAAAATCATTAATATTCCCAAATACATTTGAAGCAATTTGGGTCAGAGTCCCACTGTTGTGGTTATTGTTGGTTTTAACTGGTCAAAATAATTCTGAAGTTAATACATGGAAGAAAAAGTGTGTCAGTGTTGTCAAGAAAGTTTTGAAAGAAAACAAACAATGAAGGGGAACTTGCCATACCGGATATTAAACTTTCCAGCATGGCAGCTATAATCAAAATAATATGAATATTAGCTCAGGGATGAACAAATTGATCAATGAAACAGAACAGAGAGTGCAGAAACCAATTCAAATTAAAATATGAACTTTGTATATGGTGATGCTTATATTTCAAATTATTGAGAAAAGCCACAATTACTTTATATAGAGCATTAAAGTAATGATATACTCACCTGAAAGGAAGAAGGAAGAAAGGAAGGAAGAAAGAAAGAAAGATAGATAGATTTGTAACTTGAATAAATATAAAGAGAATATTAGGATATAATGAAGATTATGAAACTTGAGGGTAGGAAAGGGACATTCATATGTTAGACAGAAAAATCCACAAATCGGAGGTGGCTGGGTGGTTTCATCCATTAAGCATCTGCCTTCAGCTCACATATGATCCCAGGTCCGGGGATTGAGCCCCATGTCCGCTCCCTACTCAGTGGGCAGTCTGTTTCTCCCTCCCCCATCTGGTGCATTCACTCTCTCTCCCTCACAAATAGAATCTTTAAAAAAGAAAAATCCACAAAAAAATTTTTTTTTCAATTTATTTATTTTCAGAAAAACATTATTCATTATTTTTTCACCACACCCAGTGCTCCATGCAAGCCGTGCCCTCTATAATACCCACCACCTGGTACTCTGACCTCCCACCCCCCCCGCCACTTCAAACCCCTCAGATTGTTTTCAGAGTCCATAGTCTCTGATGGTTCACCTCCCCCACAAAAAATCTTTAAAATGGATTGACATGACTACAAAGAAATCAAACATTTCTGAATGTCAAAGGCACCATTAAAAAGTTGAGGGATGGGGTGTCTGGGTGGCTCAGTGGGTTAAAGTCTCTGCCTTTGGCTCAGGTCATGATCTCAGGGTCCTGGGATCGAGCCCCACATCAGGCTCTCTGCTCAGCGGGGAGCCTGCTGCCCCCCTGCCCCACCTGTCTCTCTGCCTACTTGTGATCTCTATCAAACAAATAAATAAAATCTTTAAAATAAAAAAGTTGAGGGACAAATGATAGATTGATTGGGAAAGAATATTTGCAACAAATATGACAAGGCATTAATTTCCTTTATAGACAATGACTTGTGAATAAACAAAAGACAAGAAATATAACAGAAAAATGAGTACACAAGATGATCTAACAATTATCTAATGAGGGATACAAATAGCCATTAAACATTTTAAAAAGATGCTAAACTACAGTGTTGGTCAGCGATATACTAAAGAAATAGAGAGTTTTCATGTATCAGAGAGACAAGAATTTTTAAAAAACGGATCAAATTTACTTTGGCAAAAGTGTGGAGAAAACATACCTCAATTCACATTGGCGAATGTGTAAATTGTTAACATTTTTGAAAGTCACCTGGTAACATGAAATTTAAATGTGCGTATCTTTGACCTAGAAATGCCACTTCTAGGAATCTAACTTACAGAAATAAAAGTGCTAGTTTTTAGAAAAAGGCTGAGTGAAGTTGCATATTGCTGCATTTAAGGAATGAACTCTCCAAAGCCCTGGAATATACCCTGAACATCCACCAATAAAACTGATTATTATTTACCACCAAGAAGACTGAATATTATTCAAATATTTACATAGGTCTACACTCATTGATTTAGAAAAATATCCGTGATATATTGTGAAGTGAAAAAAGCAAGTGCTAAAAATAGGTGTAATACATTTTATTTTTTATAAAAAGACTATATACCTGGTTGTGTGTCTAACTATAGGACTATGTAACACCTGGGATGTTGGGGGGTGGTGTCAGTCATAGACAGACTTATGGAAGGGTACATTCCAAAATATTGGAAGCTGAAGAATGGGACTAGATTAGAGGAGGAGAGCATTAAATTTTATATCTCTTTATGGCTTGAATTATTGCACAAAGACTTCATTACTCTTACGAATTGAATTATGTCCCCCGGTATAGATATAGATGAACTAGATAGATAGATAGATAGATCTATATCTATACCTATATCTATATCTATATCTATATCTATATCTATATGAGATTTTATTTACTTGAGAGACAGTGGGAAGGAGCAGCAGGGAGGAGCAGAGTGAGATAGAGAAGCAGACTCCCCACTGAGCAGGGAGCCTGATGTAGGACTTGATTCTAGGACCTAGAGATCAAGACCTGAGACAAAGATAGACGCTTAACTAACTGAGCCATCCATATGCCCTTATGAAGGGGAAACTTAGACACAGAATCAGGGAAGACAATGGGAAGACAAAATGATGGCTATCTACAGCCGAGGGGAGAGGCCCGGAGCAGCCACTGCCTTCCCTCACAGCCCCTGGAAGGAGCCCATCCTGCTGTCAACACTTTGCTCTTGGATTTCCAGCCTCCAGAACTGTGAGAGAAAAAACTTCAGTTGTTTAAGCCTCCCAATTTCCAGTCCTTTGTGTTGGCAGCCCTAGCAAACAAATACAATCACTCTTGAAATTCAAAACCAATAAAATATTTTTGAAAAAGGTAAAGAATAAAAAGAGCTGCATTGTGTAAGTTTATTCATTCAAGAAACATTTACCAAATATCTGTAATGTGCCAAGTAGTTTATCTTAATTAGTTTTCTTAATTTTCCAGAAATGCAAGAGGATAAGAATTAGTGCCTGCATTTTACAGACATTCTGTAGCTTTTCCATTATCACACAGTGAATACATTTTAGGGTAGGAATCAGTACCTGCTTTTCTGTGGCAAATTCCAGTGCTGAGCGCTTGATCTCCTCATTGTCCATTTCCAATCTTTAGTGAGCACTCAGGAGAATGTTCCCGTCTCCATTTCTTTCTAGAACGTTAATGTAAGACACAGAATAATGATGCCAGAATGACACTGTCCATAAAGTATGACACCAAAGTGGAATGATTTTATGGAATCTCCTTTTAGTGGGTTGTATTGAAGGGAAAGACAGTGAACAATGGTTATAGCCTTTTCTTGGTTGTACTCAACATTTCATGTTCATTTTTATCTTGCCAGTTGTCTAAGCTAGAGAGCTAAAAAATAGGAAGATGGAAGAAAGAAATATTTCAGAAGTCATATGACTTAATCATAGATAGGTGGTTTGGCTCAGTGACATATTTCAGAGTTTCATCAGGGAAAAGTCGAACTGAAAATACCCATGACCTTGTGATAGAGATGTTATATTTTCCAAATCCTTTAGTGTAGGGCAGAAGGATTCTTTGTTGCTCAATTTGCAAAGGGCACTCTGATGACCTCTTCTATTAATTCTAGCCACGGCAATGATGCATTTGGATGCTTATAATTTTATGCGACCATTTATGGATAAATGCTTATTCATCCAGCTCAATGCACACATTCTATCACCTTCTCTCAGGTCAGTTTGTTGTACCTTCTTCTTTGCAGCTGTAACACATTTTTACTTAAAATACAGAATATATAAGGTATTCTTAACAACATGTATTCTCTTGTACTATTTATGTGTGAGAATCTTTTTCTACATTGTAAATTCCTTAGGGTTTGAGACCACTCAAACTCCATGTTCATTAGGATCTCACAACCAGGCATACCAGTGACCGAGAGAGCAGAGAGGATTAGAAATACCGGGCAGGTCAGCGGTGGAGTGGCAGAAGAGCACCTTCCCCATCTAGACCGGGGACGATCTCATCATTCATCTTTCCCACAGGTACTACACCTCCAGTTGGCATGATCACAACTCTGTAGTTTGCAGACAATTCCCATTTCCAAATACCTGCTCCTCTTTGCTTCCCCGCTTCCTTCACTCCCTGGCAGAATACAGTTAGTAGTAATAGAACCAGTACCGTTACTTGCACTGGGAATAGCTAACACTTATATGGCATTAATTGTGACAGGCACTTTTCTAAGGCTTTGCATACACTAAATGTCTTAGATAGGTACTATTATTAGCCCCATTAAATAGATGATAAAATTAAAGTGCAAAGAGATTAATTTGCTCCAAGTCAGATAACTCCTAAGCGGTACAGCCATAATCCAACCCAGGCAATCTGGTTTCAGAGTCTATGCTCTACACCACTATGTCTTCATACCCAAGAAACTCACACCTGTAATTGATACTGTGGTAGAGAAAGAGAGTTGATAAAAGATTATCTATCTGTATTTATTGAACTGTTTAAAATTAAAATACAAATATCTCATTTAAGTGGTCAAACTTTAATGGTAGGGTCCAGGCTTTTTCTTTGAGAAGAAGTCTGCTGACTGAAATTCCTCTACATTGATCTTGAATTATTTTTTTCCTTTTTGCATGGTTCTATAGTTTCTAGCTTTCATTTCACTGAAGAGAGAAGTTGAAATGCACTCGCAAGGTAATGAGTGCAAAATTCATCGAGACGTCTTACCATTGTCCTCCAGTTATTTCTAGGTGTCTGACCTTCCCAATGCAAAAACATCTTCAATTTTCATTTTTTCAATTTAGGGAGCCCTTCCAAAGCATTTGTTTTCATAGACCCAGAATTCTCTTTGTTTTCACACTGAACCCGCATTGATTCACATAACATTTAGTTTGAGTAATGACCCTAGTTAATACAACTGGCATAGACCCCCAGGAATCAACGCCTCTGACTTGAAAAGCACACAAGTCATGAGCGAGAGGGGGAGTCTGGGGCACCCCGGAGGGCAGGTTCTCCAGTCAGGAATCGGGAGCCATGGTTTCCAGGCAGTAGGTGTGTAGAGGGGTTAGGAGAGTTGGGTAACCTGGTGTTAGATGAAGGTGACTGAGCAAGTGCTAATGTGTTCTGTGTCCTCGGAGCCCTCGGCTATCCCCTCCACTGCAAGCCTTCTCTAGTGGTGTCTTCACCTGACAGAGAGGAAACTGCCTCCTCTTCAGTGACCCTATAGTATGCTATGTTTCTAGTGCATACTTTTTTAAAAACATATTTTATTTATTTGTCAGAGAGAGAGAGCACAGGCAAGCAGAGGCAGAAACAGGCTCCCTGTCAAGAAAGGAGCCCTATGTGGGACTCGATCCCAGGACAGTAGGATCATGACCTGAGCTGAAGGCAGCCACTTAACTCACTGAGCCACTCAGGCATCCCTGTTTCTAGTGCATACTTATCATTCTTAAATGTGGCTGTGTTTTTTAAAATTTTTTGTTGTGATAAAATACACATAGCCTAAATTTACCATTTTTCCTGGTACAGTTCGGTGGCATTAATTACATTCACATTGTTAGGCAACCATCTCCACCATCCATCTCCAAAACTATGTACCCATTAAACAGTAACTCTCCATTGTCCCTTCCCCCAGTCCCTGGCAATCACTGGTTTACTTCTGTGCCTATGATTTTAAATATAATAGGTACCTCATATAAGTGGAATCACATGGTGTTAGTTTGTATGCATTGCCTTAGTTCATTTAGCATAATGTCCTCAAGGGTCATCCATGATGTAGCATGTGCCAGAATTTCCTTCCTTTTTGAGGCTGAATGATATTCCATTGTATATATATATCACATTTTGTTTATCCATCCATCTCTCCAGCGACATTTGGTTTGCTTCCAAGTTTTAGCTTTTGTATGTAATGCTGCAGTGAACAGGGGTATCCAATGGTTATCCAATGGTCTCTTCAAGACCCTGCTTTCAATTCTTTTGGGTATTAAATGTGTGTGTGTGTGTGTGTGTGTGTGTGTGTTTTAGTACGTAGCTCTTCCTCACTGGAATGTGAACTAAATCTCACATTTTTAGTGGATAGCACACTTCCTGGCACATAGTAATTTAATAAAGGTTCATTAATAAAACATACTCTTTGACAGATAACCTGGAGGTTTTATCTAAGGAAGGTCTAGAGCCATGATTACTAACCACATGCAAAATTTGTACCTGGAGAATTACTCACACCTGAAGTAGAGTTAATTTGAGAACTCTTGTCCCAAAACACTGAGAATCTATAACTAAGATCACCTTTCCTTCTTTCTCCCTTTTCCCCCAGGTCATTGTATATAGAATCGTACAGCATGTCTTCTCCCTAAAACTATGAGGCCTACCTCATTTTTCTAACTGTAGACTCTTAAATATAAATTCAAGGTGGCAGAATTTTCCAAGGAAAGTACAAATCACTATTCATTCTTGACATCTATTTATAAAAGAGTCTATCTAAGTCTTTAGAATGAAACATGAAATCTCCTATTTTCACTTAGCGTTTGATGCAGACGTTTTGGATAGCTCCCTAATGTTTACATCAGCTAACTGATCATCATTACTGCCATGAAAAGATTCAATTTCCAACAGCTTAGAAGACTGCGTGAAAATTCTGTGGGGAGAGCATACATTTTAAAGCTTAAAATAAAAAAAAAGAAAGGAAAAAAGAAATGCTGCGAAGCCATTGACACAGGCACACCAGAAACAATTTCATGAAGAAATGTTTCAAAAGAAAAAAACGAACCAAACTCTGATGAGGTTGCTTGCTGTCAGGGACTGTTTCAGCTAAAATGCTGACCCAGTGAAGTCTATGTTATTAGTGAAGTGTTATTAATAACCCTTTTAATGGGATGAGTTCTACATTTTTTTCCTTCACTGCTATTATAAAGAAACTGTATACTTTTGGCTTCAGTCATGATATATTAATTTTATTTTTACAATGATTTCCTTTATGTACTTTTTATTGGTATAATCTAGGACTGATGGTTTGAGAGAATGGAAAAAAAAAACAAAAAAATAAAAAAGAAGGAAAGAAAGAAAAGAAAAAGCTCAGGAAATACGCCAGTCTTCTATTTATGAGAATAGTTATTTTGGGGGGCACCTGTGTGGCTCAGTCAGTTAAGCCTCTGCCTTTGGCTCAGGTCAGGATCCCAGGGTCCTGGAATCAAGTCCCGAATTAGGCTCTCTGCTCAGTGGGGAGCCTGCTTCTCCCTCTGCTTCTTCCCCTATTTTTGCTCTCTCTCTCAAATAAATAAAATTTTTATAAAAAAGAATATTTTATTTTTTATTTGCATTTAGATTGCATTTGTCTTGCCAATGGCTCTTCCACTGAGTTTTTTTGGGCAGGACACTACCCTTAGCTTTCTCACTTTACATTTTTTTACTTTGTAAACGATACGATCATGTAGACATATTTGTAAGAGGGAGGGTCTGATTTTGGTAATGTGTTTATGACCTTATTCAAGGACACAAGCTAAGGGGGCCACAGAGGGTGAGAAAGGACTCAGAGGATGCCCTCAAGTTCTCACTGCAGAACACTGAAGGGGAATGAATGTCAGCAAGTCACCTTCATTTCTCAACTCCCGAATTAAACTTCTAGCAGAAGATTTCCTTGGTTTCCATTGTAAACACAGAAATCTGGAAAACAGTAGTATCTTATGGTATTTGTCAGAAGTATACCTGAGCACAAGTGACTTGGGTAACTGTCCTGCATTCCTTGTGTTACCTTCTTTCTAGCTGATGCTCCTGTCCCCACTCCCCTGAACATACATATGCACTGCCCAGCAGGGACCTAAGAGGAAAGAGGAAAGGAGTATTTATTTACAGAGCTTATATTTAAGTTGGGGACATAAACAAGAAAAAAATTAATACACAGCAGGTGTCAGGTAGGAATACGTACTCTGAAGAAAATGAAATCCGGAAGAGGGACTAGAGAATAATAAGAGCACATGTGCGCAACTGCACACGCACGTGTGTATGCATTTATGTGTATTGGGAGTAGCTAATTAGGTGGTGTTTGAATCAAAGCCTGCAAGAATCCTAGGCATGAGCTTTGTAACACCACCCGCGATGCAAGCAAGATGGCAGCTTCCCCAGGCTCTGCTCATTAGACGGACACACATATCACAAACACAAACACATTTATCAAAGAATACGTGCGTGCTTCTCTTTCTCAGGGGTTGGCACTGAGCGCTAGCACAGCACAACGAGTGACCCTAAATGTCTCTTCTTGGGAATAAACTGGCGCTCAGACGCCAGAGAAACTCTTGGCAAAAAATTTCTTGTGCCGTGACCTCAAAAGAAAAGGCCACAACGTCCCAGTGCTGTTAAGGGTGGCTGAGTTGTACTGCTGTTCATACTAGAGAGGGCCAGAGGACAGTGGTGCATGGTAAAAGACATGTTAATTGACTTGTCAGATTCTTCTCAGGAAAGAACGGATTCTTGCATAATGACAAATTATTTCCCATTAGTGTGCTAAATGTCCACTTCCTTCCTTCTCCTCATGCTCTGATTTGCAGTTTTGGTGATAGAAATGAATTTGACTTTTTACATTGAAATTATCAGGAAACTGAACACTAGACTTGTGGATCATTTTATATGTACAAAAATATTTATTACAATCTACATACCTTTTCCAAAAAGAAGTACAAGTTCATCTTTACTTAATCAATTTAGTTAAGATTTTGATTGGCACTATAAAATAATTAAAGTTAGTAATCTTTAATATTTTGTCTACTCTATCATAAAATAACCACAGCTTTACACTGAAATAAAATTGTCACCATGAAAGTCTATTTGTCAAGGCAAGAGAATATGATATATTTTACTTGGAAGTTTGTTGTCTTATCATTGTAAACACAAGATGTAGAAGCTCTAATTTTACTTTTGCCCTGGGCTCTTGCAATGTGAGAGATGAGGCTAGAACCCTGCCAAGACTGGAGGAAAGAAAGTTATGGGCTGAGGGAAGAGCAAATACAAAGGCTTTAATATGAAAATGAGAATGGCCCCTATGAGGATCAGCGTATAGGCCAGCTGTAGCAAGTGGGAGGTAAGCCAAGGGTGGATCAGTAGGAAACCAAAGAGAGGTAAGCAGGAGCCAAACAATCTAGGTATATCATTGTATGAAATTTGGATTTTAGTCTAAGTGTTGTTGGAAGTCTTTTGAAAACTGAGAGCTGATACCCCAAATATTTAAAAAAATATATATCACTTATGCTGTTCTGAAGAACAATGCTGGAATTAGAAGAGCCAGTAATTTATCATAATACTGCAGACAGGAGATGATATGTGTGAGCTAGGGGGACAGCAGGGGAGGTCACTGAGGTTGGGATTTATTTTGAAAGTAGTCAACGGGACTTGCTGATGAATCACTGTGGAATGAGAGAGAAAGATGGAAGTCATAGGTGACTCCAAGGTCTTCAGATGATGCAACAGGTTTGCTAAGGTGGGAAGACTGGGGAGAAACTGAGTTTGAAGAAAAAAAGTCTTAAATTAAATTCGAGGCACTTCTTCGACATCCAAATGTAGATGTCTAGGAGGCATTTAGATATCTGAGTTCAAAGTTCAAGAGACAAGTCAGGAATGCTTGAATCAGTGCTGGGACCCAAGAGCTAAAGTTGTTTAGTATTGAAATGGTTGCAATCATCTAGGGACTGAAGGTAGATAGGGAAGAGGATGGAGTCCTTCAATATTTAAAAGTTGGGAAGAGAAGAAGTCATCTCAGTTTAAATTTCACCGTCTTCAGGAAGCCTTCCCTGACCCTTCAAGTAAGTTATGCTCCTAGTTGACCCCAGAGGACCCTGTAGTTTTTACATCTATGACACAATGATGCAATCCCCTATTACTCATTCCCCTCCAAACTGTGAGCTTGTAGAAGTCTTCTGTGCTTTTGTATTCTCATCATCTTGTGTAGGGTTTGGCTTCTTGAATAAATGAGTTATTTTGCCATTTGTTAGGAAATTTGGGGATATTTAATTTTTATAATTAAAGTCATCAAAAGTGTTCTTTTTAAAAAAACACTGACTTTATTATTGTTTTTAAAAAATGTATCAGTAATTCTCCCAATTAAAGCATCTCTTATCTATTTATAGCAAAATATTTAAAAAATCCACCACCTTAGGTATCCATGTTCATGGATAGGAAGACTCAATATTGTCAAGATCTTAATCTATAGATTCAATGTAACAGCAATAAAAATTCTAGCAAGTTATTTTGAGAATATTGACAAACCAATTTTAACTTTACACAGAAGCAAAAGACCCAGAATAGCAACACAATATTGAAGGAGAATAACAAAGTTGGAGGACTGATGCTACCAGACTTCAAGATTTACTATTATTCACAATAATCAAGAGAGTGTGGTATTGACAAAATAATGGGCAAAAAAGATCAATGGAAGAGAATAAAGAACTCAAAAATAGACTCATATACATACAGTCGATTGATATTTAACAAAAACAGTACAATGGAGAAAAAGTCTTTTCAAGAAATGACACTAAAATGATTGGACATCCACTCACATATACAAAATGAATCTAGACACAGACCTGACACACTTCACTAAACTAAACCAAAAACTAAACCAAAACTGATCATAGACTTAAACGCAAAGTACAAAACAATGAAACTCCTAGAAGATAACTTAGAAAATATAGATAACCTTGGGCAAATTAATGGCTTTTTAGATACAATACCACAGGCATGATCCATGAAAGAAACATTTGATAAGCTGGACTTGATTATAATTAAAATCTTCTGCTTTATGAAAAACACTGCCAAGAGAATGAGAAGTCAGTCCACAAGCTGGGAGAAAATGTTTGCGAAAGGCATATCAGATAAAGGATTGTTATCCAAAATATACAAAGAACTCTTAAAACTCAACAATAACAAACAACCCAATTTAAAAAATGGGCAAAAGATCTGAATAGACGCTTCATCAAAGAAGATAAAAAGATGGCAAACAACCACATGAAAAGATGCTCAACATCATATGTCATTAGGGAAAACACAAATTAAAATAACAATGAGGTAATGCTACATATCTATTAGAATGGCTAAAATCTAAAACACTAACAACAATAAATGCTGGAGAGGATGTGGAGCAACAGGAGCTCTCATTCATTGCTGGCAGGAATACAAAATAATACAGCCACTTTGGAAGACGGTTTGGCAGCTTCTGACAAAACTAAAAATACTCTTACCATCTGATCCAGAAATTACATTCCTTGTTATTTACCCAAAAGAGCTGAAAGCTTATGTCCACACAAAAATGTGCACATGGATGTTTATATCAGCTTTAATCATAATTGCCAAAACTTGGAAGCAACCAAGATGTCCTTCAGTAGGTGAACGGATAAATAAAATGTAGTAGAGCCTGACGATAGAATATCATTACAAGTTAAAAGGTAACGAATATCAAGCTATGAAAAGACATGGAGGAATCTCAAGTGTACATCACTAAGTGAAAGAAGACAATCTGAAAAGGCCACATCCTGTATGATTCTAACTATATGACATTCTGGAAAATGCAAACTGTAAAGACCGTAAAAAGATCAGTGGTTTCCAGGGTTTAACAGGGAGGGAGGGACAAATAGGCAGAACATAGTAGATTTTTCCCCGCATAGATCAGATTTTTATTTTTAAAAAATTTTTTCTTATGTTATGTTAGACACCATATAGTACATCATTAGTTTTTGATGCAGTGTTCCTGACTCATGGAGCATTCAGTACTCCATGCCCTCCTTAATACCCATCACCAGGCCCACCCAATCCCCCCAACCCACTCTCCTTTAAAACCCTATTTGATTCCCAGAGTTCACAGTCTCTCATGGTTCATCTCCCCACCCTCTGATTTTAAGGGTAGTGAAACTATTTTGTATGATACTATAATAGTAGATACATGTCATTTTACACTTGCTAAAACCTGTAGAATGTACACCCAGAGTGAACCTTAATGTAAACTATGAATTTCAGGAGATGAGGGTGTAGCGATGTAGGTTCATTAATTGTTATGAGCGTACGACTCTGGTGTGGAATGTTGATACTTGGGAAGGCTGTGCGTCAGGGGAAGAAGAGAATATGTGGGAGCTCTCTATACTTTCTGCTCAATTTTGGTGTGACTCTAAAGTTACTCTTAAAAAACAGTTTATTTTTAAAAAATCATCATTTGGGTATCACTGTCCTTCACTCCCTAATGTTCACCGTCTTAAAAATAATTTTTTCTGATTTATGACTGTATATAATACAGTGGAAAGGTGAATCTTGTCTGTTTGACTCCATCTTCCTGGAAGCAGAAGTACCTATTTTTTAATGTATTTGTTGCACTCACTGATCAAATTATATCAGAAGAAATGAATTCTACACTATTTTTTTTTTTTAAATTATGCTTTTGTATGTTTAAATTCCTTTAAGAACTGCTAATCTTAGGGAAACCTTTAGAAACAGTTCACTGAGAAGCATAACTAGGCTTCATGCCCACTTCTGAAGAGGGAAGTCTTCAGTGTCACCCTACTCTCTCAGGTGGGGCCTTCTTGATACCCATGTCCAGTGGCTTGGACACCCTGAGTCTCCAGAATTCCCCTTATATCCTATTTTACTCAAGTCTTTACTCTCTTTTGGTTCAGACATCTGCTCTGGACTATAGCCTGCCCTTGGCTAATACGAACCACAAAGGGAATGGATATTATTGGGTAAGTACACTGTGTCTGCATTTTAATGGACTATCTGTAAATGATGTTCTAATACACAGTAAAGACTCCAATGGCAGAAATTCTAGGTGTTCTGGCAGGTTGGTGGAAGTGATATTTTGAGGTAGGTCAGAATTTTGATGTTCACGTATCACACACATTCGGCTGGCTCCTAGTCTCCCTTTTTTAGGGTCAGCATCATCAACAGATGAGTGCTTTTGTCTTTTCCTTTATTAATAAAAATTAATTTGGTTTCCACTTTTGAATTTCTCTGTATGTCCATTAAAAAGAACAAGTAAAAGTAAAATGGTCATGCCATTCTTTCCATCCCGATTAGTCCTAAGAGAACAAAGAGAAATGACAACAGTTAACCAAGGAATTTAAAGAATCCAGAAGCAGTTTTGTTTGTTTGTTTCTAAATATCCTTGTTTTATGTACTGAAGCACTGAAACTAGTTTTTCTGAAACATGTGAGGTGTTTCTTCTCTTTGAACCTGGTCTCATTTTACCAATATGAAAGTGACTTTCTAGTAACCTCTGACAATTGGTATGGGGCAGACTCCTTGAAATCAAGTTAATGCAAAATGAAATGGAGGCTTAGCAGATAGTAAGTTGCTGAAAGTTCTTGACAGCATATGTTAATTAATTAATTTGACAGTGTACTGCCTGAATTTCCTGCACAAATGCAATTTTCCACTTTTGTGATCATCAAGTCTTGGAAACAAAGAGGTAATTGTAAGTAATGATGAACATTTCTTTTATATATATGCAGGAGGTGTGGAGTGTGTAGACAATACCATGGCTTTGTCTTTGGTGTTGGGAATAGAAACATAAAACAGCAGAGGTAGAAATATAATCCTTGTCCTCAAATAATTTACAACCGACTTGAGTTGATTCCAAAGAAAAGTATTTAACCCAGCAGAAAATAAAAACCTGAAGGTGAACAAGCACACAAAACCCTCAGATTGTCCCATTCTTACCCATGTGAGAGAGTGATGACGTGTCCATCATCAAACAAAACCACAGAGGGCAGTGCTCTCACATCCCAAGTCTGAGGCGAACGTGGCATCATCTGAACTGAAGTTCGCTGTAACAGACCAGGCTTATTGGGACAAGCCAACAAGTACATGGACAAAGGAGTCTGGTAAAAAATTCCTGTATTTATACACATGGTTCTGCTTCATGTCATCATACTTGATGTGGCTATGTCTAGGAACATGTGTACTGACCTAAGGAAACCAGACCACTCGAGGAGAAAAATCTATTTCATTTAGAAAAAAATGTACACTTAAGTATATGAACTCTATCATCAATGTAGAGGGCAGTGTCTTTCTGTTACATGAATAATAGATGCTGAAAGTATCCTGATTATTTCTACGGACAAGATATTTTTAATATCTAAAAATAACATAGGTAGTCACTGTAGTGGCATAACTTTCTATTCTAATCTATTATTTGAAAAGCAAATTTGTCTATTGGAGCCTAAAGATGTGTGTTACGGGGTTATTTCATACATGGCAGATTTTCAAAGTCCTGCAATGATGACATTGATATAGTGCCACTACTCTGTTATAACCTTTGTATATTATTTAAGTGTAACAAATACTTCATTCATTGCTTGCCCTAAACTTTGCATTTGGTGACATTCTTGCTGCTGTGTTAATATCAGGTCTATTAAGCTGGACCTCATGGTCCATTACCCTTTCTTTAGATTTGACCCCATGAAGTTTAGGGGTCTTGAGCACAGTGTGAAAAAGCAAAGGGTTTCACTCTCACCCAAGGAGCTCATTAGGACTTTATAGAAACACAATAAATACTCACACAGTACTAACATTTCCACTGAGGGATGCTCACCAGACACACAGCCTGGTGTCAGAAGGTGTCCATTGTTCCCTTTATCCAGGCCTGCCACTGATTCAGTCCACTAACTAAAGAGAGTGCTCATTTGTAATCTGGCATCTTTTTCTTTGTAGGAAAGATTCACTTACTGGTATTCTGACTTACTGGGATTTTTTTTTCTCCCTTTCTATGTCTTGACCCATTTCTTAAAGATTCCACCTAAAATTTGGGTTGCGTAATTTAAACCAATTTCCACAGTTCACGAAACACTTCCAATAGGAAGTGCTGGCAGCAGTATCTGGACAGCAGGCCCTTATTCCCTCATAAACTACACTATAATTCACTAATCCTATTCGCCTTATTAAATACAGTTTTATAATGCAGCTTAATATTATTAGATTGGCTTGGGGCACCTGCCACCAACACTGTTATTTTAGCCTTATTTTAAAGTCTAGTGTGCATTAACTCTCTGATACTACTTCTCATATTTAAAATTTTATAGTAAAGAGTTATGTCATCGTTACATAGACCAAAATTTGATTATATCATATTACTATGTCCAACCACCACCATAAGCAGGTTTCCCTTTTTAAAACAGATTTTAGTCTGAGAGTGTCATGAAACATTTTCTTCCAGGGGCTTGTAGGCAGCATGAAATGGGATAATGGGATTTCTATCCAGAAGTAGAAGCCGTTTGTTACTGTGAAGTCCTTTTCCCTAGGGATGGCTTTTATGAGGTACAGTTGGAGATTCCAATTCTACTTTTCAAGTTAATCATATTTTTTGGGAAGAATGCCTCTGGAACCCCCTACAAAAACTCTTTTTGTCTTCATACTCTGCAAATTACTTAATGAAAACACTGGATTACACAAAACAAAAGGATTTTTCCGCTTATGCCAATCAAGCATTGATGGTTTTATTTTTGTTTCTAAAACAAGAAAACGAAGGGAAATTTTTGTTTTACAAAGTCTGGATGAATCACCTCACTGCATAATTTTCTAAAAAATTTTATTGGCGGCTTGGGGAAATATTGGCGATTCAATAATTTCCGACTTGAGACCACATGGTAAGAATAAACTATAAGCCAAATTTACCAACCTTTTTTTCTTAAACTAACCAGCTACTCTTTAAAGAGCAAAGTGATTTAGAACATAGGGCATGCTTTAGCTTGACAAATGCCAAGAACATTCACTCATCTTTTACTGTGTTGGGAACTCTGCTATTCATATTGTAGATACAAAATTGGATAAGACTATGCTAGGAGTAAACGGGTTGGTGGAGCAGATTCAACTAACCACCATACAACATAGAAACATGTACCATTAACAGAGGCTGGGACAGGAGGGGAGTGTGAGGGGAAAGAAGAAGAGGGGAAGAATACACTTCGAAGGAGGAGAACTTTCCTAGTTCATTAATGGGGGACAGACATTCTATGCAGATTGCACAGCATGAGGAAAGACAAACAGGTGTAAAAATTCCTGGTGTATTTAGGTAGTAGCTTTAACTGCACACCTGAGGCAGGAAGCCAGGCATTGGGGAAGTGGTGAGAAATGTGCTTGGGAAGGTCAGGAAGTGCTAGCTCTGGATAGCCTGCCAAGAAGGAATTTGATATTTCTTTTGGTGACACTGAAGGATTTCAAGGATCCATGGAAGGAAATGAAAGAAACCACTAATATAGTCAGATCATTGCTCTAGGAAGATAATTGATGGCCAGGTGGAGGCTAGTCAGGAGAGGGAATAATTTGTTCACAGAGAATAATAGAGGCGATTACAAGAATCCGTGAAGGCAATCAGAAAGGTCTAAACTAAGGACGTGCAAAAAGGATAAGAAATAATATATTTAGGAGACATGTATGAAGAACTAATATAACTTAATGACCAACTGCATATGCAGATGAGCAGTGAAAGATAAGAGAAAGAGATAAGCCTAAAAAGTCTCCAAACTGGGTGACTGTTTAAATAGAAATTCCTAAGAGCAGGTTCATGGAGAATATGGTAAGTTTGGTTTTGGACGTGCTGGGTCTGAGACACCCACTGGGGAAGCACTTCAGGTTATTGGAAATACGAATCTAGAACTCAGGGAACATGTCAGGTAGAGTTTGGGAATCACCTTACCAGAAGTGAATGGGGAAACCATAGCTGAAATCACACAGGGAGAGAGGTTCAGGGGAAGCAGATTTCCTGTTGCACATAAACTCCAAATGACAGCGAGCTTTCTGAGATGCCCTGTTGAGAAAGAATTTAAGGCCCCTTTCAGGCAGAATGGGAAAGAGCACCGTGAATCATGATTATATCCACCACTGGCTCCAGGGAGGGAAATGGTTGCATCTGTGTCAGACATTAGACATTCCCAGTAAGAAAAAAAAGGCACTCAAGATCCAACCCCTAGAGAACACCAGTCCTTTAGGGACAGTGGGAAAGTCTGTGCAGGTAAAAGAGAACAAGAACAGAATTAGGAGGAACATGAGCCAGTGTGTCACATGGTAGTACTTAGTTCAGCATCTCAGACATCAAAGTCAGAAGTATTTATTGAAGGGATGGATAAGTTAATAAAATCAAATGTTGACAACTATACTGCAACTGGAACGATATGGAAGGTCAGCAGTATGATTCATCACGAGAACAACAATATCCCCAGGGGTTTTGGGTTAAGGACATTAACTCTTTGGTTACTTTCTCCATTTGAGAGTGCTGTTTTCCCACTTTTCACATAAATATGACAATTAGCCTAGTGTATGACCATTTGGGTTAATACTACAGAAAAAATTCTTTTTTTTTTTTTTTTTTAAGATTTTAGTTATTTATTTAACAGACAGAGATCACAAGTAGGCAGAGAGGCAGGCTGAGAGAGAGGAAGCAGGCTCCCTGCTGAGCAGAGAGCCCGATGTGGGGCTCAATCCCAGGACCCTGAGATCAGAGGTGACCTGACCCGAAAGCAGAGGCCCAACCCACTGAGCCACCCAGGTGCCCCTGGAAAAAAATTCTTAAAACAATAACAGGATAAAAATTTATATGACTTGGTGTAGGAAGTTGAGAAATTAAGTGTAGAAAATTAATGGTTAAAGAAAAAAATGAAAATGAAGGAAGGATACTCTTTGGGACATATCCACAAAGAAGAGAGCTAAATTCTCCCTTTTACACCCTCAAAGACAAATTTTTTTAGGAACAAAAAGAGAGAAGAGATGCCCCATCTATCAGATAATGTAGAGAATCAAATGCTTCCAGCCTGCACCGAACATGTAAACACCACCACCTATTATTCAGGCATTTTGTATTTGAAGAAACTTTTCTGCCTCTGAAACTTAACTCTAAAAAAGTCAATGACTCATCCATTAAGTGCTTTCTTCTGAACATCAAATCTGTGTATGACACTGCTCAACCTGTCACGGGTGTTGGCAGAATCAAAGATAGGATGTGGAAGCTTTAGAAACAAGTGGAGTGTAGCTGCTACCACAAGGAGACAAAGTTTTGGGGGTGTATTATGTCTGTCCATTGACAGTAGGGCAAGTGGGAATAAGTGCTAACATAAAAACACAAATGTAAATAAGCAGAATGGGGCGCCGGGGTGGCTCAGTGGGTTAAAGCCTCTGTCTTCGGCTCAGGTCATGATCTCAGGGTCCTGGGATCGAGTCCCGCATCGGGCTCTCTGCTCAGCAGGGAGCCTGCTTCCCCCTCTCTCTCTGCCTGCCTCTCTGCCTACTTGTGATCTCTGTCTGTCAAATAAATAAATAAAATCTTTAAAAATAAATAAGTAGAATATTCAGCAATTATGGTACATATGAGAAGATAAAGTCCAAAGAAGGAAGAAATCACATCTTCCTTCTTTGGAAGGAAGGAATAGGTATCAGCAAAACCTCTTTGGAAGACTTTCCAAACACTTCCAAAGAAGAACAAGACTGGCAAAACCTCTTTGAAGAAGGTAAGGTTTGCACTGAACCCTAAAGAAACCCGAAGGAAAAAAATGCATTAAATTCTCATCAGTGAGTAGTAGGAAGCAAGCTAAGACAGGTAACTTGAGCAAAGGTAAAGAAGAGAAATCTGACAAATTCTGGAAGAGAGAATGAGCCAACTGAGCCACAGAAGACATTTGAAGACTCTGGAGTTTCTGATTCGGCTCTTTAGCACCCCAACTTACTTTTCATCGCTCCTTCTTCGTCTCCTTTGGCTTTGAGTTGGGCACTGGTTGTTTGGGCTCCTGCCAAAGGAAGAAGTGTGAAGGTGCCCCGCATGTTGCTTCTACCTCCTATGCTTCATAATGCTCTGAGAGGATGCCAATACAAGGTTTTGCAAGCCAGCTTCCCCCAGCTGTTGGAGAAAGAATTTACTGATGTAAGTCTGAAAACCTCAGAGGACCTAAACAAAAAGAACATTCTCTAAAAATGGGAAGGCAGGAATAAAACATGGGCTGTGAGGAGGTGTTAGAGGAGGGACTCCAATACTTCTGAACTTTTGTAGCTTTAAGGATTGGAAGATATGACCTATCTTTGGATAAGGGTTTTGCTTTTGTTTTTAAGCACAATTTTTTTGGGTAAGCTTTTTAATCCTGAAGATGTGCCCTACTTATTGTTCCTGAACTGGTCATCTAAATTCAGCTGTTTTTAACAAAGATAGAGTAGCCTTACTGTGATTACATGCTGGACTTTTGGCTTTCATTTCCCAGAATTTGGTATAAGCTTCTTGATGGCAAACTCTGTATTTTATACTTCTTTATAGCTGCCACATTTTATTTTGCTGAAAACATTATTTTGTCTTGATTGAATATTGCCTGGCCCTCTACTTTACTCAGTTATTTAAACAAATAACACTGAGAGAGAGGAGGCTTTGAGAAAGATTTTCATTGTGCCTTGGGCCTTTTAATAGTTTAACTCAAACTTATTTTTTTCATTATAAAACTAATACATACCTCACAATAGCCAAATGGTGGCAACCATCCAAATGTCCATCAAGAGACAAATGGATAAACAAGATGTGGTATATACACACAATAGAGGATTATCCAGCCATAAAACCGAATGGCATTCTGATACATGCTACAGCATGGACCAACCTTAAAAACATCAGCTGAAAGATGCCAGGCACAGCAGGCCACATCTTGTGTGATTCCTTTTACAAGAAATATCCCAGAATGGGCAAAGCCGTGGTGACGAAAAGCAGACTAGTGATTGTCAGGCACTGGGGGAGAATGGGAAATGAGGAGTAAATGCCGAATACGTACAGAGTTCTCCATTCAAGGTGATGAAGAAGTTCCAGAACTAGATAGCATTATGAACGGACTTAATACCACTGCCTGGTACACTCTAATATGGTTAAAATGGTAAATTGTATGTTAAGTGTATTTTGCTGCAATAAAAAATAAGTTTAAAATATTTAGTCAAGGGGCGCCTGGGTGGCTCAGTGGGTTAAGGCCTCTGCCTTTGGCTCAGGTCATGATCCCAGTGTCCTGGGATTGAGCCCCGCATCGGGCTCTCTGCTCGGCAGGGAGCCTGCTTCCTCCTCTCTGCCTACTTGGGATCTCTCTCTGTCAAATACATAAATAAAATCTTAAAAAAAATTTTAATCAAGCTCATCATAGAAATTCCACTAAATTAAATTCCCTGACAGGAGTGCCAAATAAAAAACTATACATAAAGAATTATTCATTGTTTATCTGAAATTCTAATTTAACTAGATGCCTATATTTTTATGTTAAATATGGCAGCACTATTGAGAGTGGAAATTTTGTTTTTGTCATTGCTTTACTCTAAGCACTTAGGATAGTGTCTGAAACATGGTAGCTATAATCTCAATAAAGATGTTACATGAATATACATTTGAAAAGACTTGTAAAAAATAGAAACTACAACATAGAAAGAAGAAACTAAAATCATTCATAGATCCACCAACCAAGAAAAATTACCCAGAATTTTTGGCTACTTCTACCTAGAGCCTTCTGTATGTTTTGTTTCTTGGTTGTTATTACTAATGTAGGCCAACTGCATATCTTACTTTTTTCAGTAATGACTTTAATGGAAGCATCCATCATGCTACCAAGATCACCTAATAAACATAAATTGTAAAAGCTGAATGATGATGTATTGTGTAGCTATATCATAGTTTACCTATTTTCATATCATAAAATAATCAGTTAACTTTTTTTTAGTGCTTTATACATAGTGTATCAGTAAACATATTGGTCTCTAAATCTTTGTTTTTGATTTTTCTAAGATAAATTAGTAGAAGAAGAGTTACTATGTGGAAGGAAATATACATCTTACCACTGTCAATCTCTATGGAAATATTGATTTCCAAAGCATCAGGTTAATATATGCTTCTACCTGTGATGAATTCAGCTGCTCATTTCACTGCCCTGGCCACTACCTTTATGACAGCCTAAAATCTTTGCTAATTTGATAGAGGAAAGAGAATATCTTGTTTTAACTTACGACTTTTTTTAAAAAAATGAAAACTGAACACTTTCCCACACATTTGCTAATCAGCATTTCTTTTGTGACTGGTCTCTGCTGATTTACTTAGGGGCAAGACTTATTGTTCTCATTAATTTGTATGTACTTATTTTAGATCAGAGATATTAATCCTTGGCCTGCCATTCATTTAATAAATATCACTTTTTGTCTGTTGGTAAATTTTAGTCATTCCTTTTGTGACAAGGGCTTTATTAAAAGAAGGAGTGCTGGTTTATGTGTTACTATCTCTTGTGATTTCCCTTTGGTCTGAAATGCTGGCAGAGTCAGCATCACCTCAGGATCTCAGTGTCTGGGAGTGGACAGAAGGAAAAAAATATAAAGAAAAAGCAAGAGCAAAAAAAAAAAAAAAAAGCAAGGGCACTTGGTCATTGGAGAGCATCATTATTCTTCTCTCGTAGGTTCCTGTTTGTTTGGTCAGCCACAGCCTGAACCACTGCTCTGCTTCCTTCAGTGTATGTAGCCTTACTGTCAAAGCCCAGCCATACCCTCATGTCTAATTTTCCCAATTTTTTTTTTTTCAGAAAAAAATTATTTATTTATTGCTGGTAAGATGAAGGTCACTTTTACACTCATTCAGTGGTTTTTGGTACTGTCAACAAATATTCACAGAACTTACACAATGAAAAGTTTAGCCTTGGAGGATTCATTTTAAGGTGAACCGGAACAAAGAATACATTGTACCTAAAGTTCACAACTATCCATTAGGATGTGAAAGGTAACATACTGACAACAACCCAGCTTAGATGGACAGACTGTCCTGTGACAACAGACCAGCACATGACATGATTGTTGGGGCAGAGAAAGAAAATATTAGAACTTCTGCTTATATTTATTATAGATCTTGTAAAGTTTTTATTATTTGTTCACTTTGTAATACATACACTTAGTAAACAAATAAACATAAATTGGAGGAATATACTGATTTTTTTTTTAATGGCAGGTGTGCACAAAAATGCCTTGGAAATGACTGTAAGAGATAACTAGAAAGTATAACTGTTCATGAAAGGGCACAAAAGAAAAGACTAAAAATGAAGAGAAACAGTAAGGTTTCATTCATATGTATTAGCTCCCCATCACAGAGCTGAATGACATCCAAAAGTTATTTTTTATAAGATGAGTTTTCACTTCTTTTAAGAATATTTGAATAAAATCTGATTGCACTAAGGAAATTTACTCAGGCAGGAGGTCCAACCTCTGCCAGTGGTAAACTAGAAGTAATTTTAGATTAAAAAGAAAAACAAAACAGGAACACAAAAAAGCTATGAGCCCAAATGGAATGATGTTATTTTAAATCAGTTAAACTAAGTTTTATTGCTAAGAAATGTTCTGCTTAGCAATTAAGGAAGACAGATAAAGGCATGGTTAGGGTTCATGGGATAGGAGTTTCTGATATATGCTATATTTCATTTTTTGAGTTACCTTTTTAAAACTATGCTTTATGACTATTTGCTTTGCATAATTTAACATCAGCATATAACCAGATATCTGGCATCTCCACTATGTCCTCTTCCAGGTGTGCCTTAATCAGGCAAAAGCTAGGGAAATGGTAGGTATGACTGCTAGCAGTTGACAGCTTTTGTAATGTTTGCCCAGGTTGCAATGACCCCATGATGGGACCCTCCTGTCCTATTGAGGCTGGGCCCTGAGAAATCTGGGAAAGAGAACTCCACACTTCCAGGAAAACTTTTATTGTACTTATGGTACTGATCACAATGTGGTGGGTCAAATCTCCATGAAGATTTGGGAGCAGAGGAAACTGATGGCAGAAGGTTAAAAAAAGGAAAGAAAAACAGACAAGGTGAGTGGAGAGGAAGGATTATGAATTTTCCGGTGATTCTTATTTTCAGGAACCATTAGTGTCTTCTTTCCTTGAAGTCTGAGAATTCCCTTGAATTGCTCTGCAATTCCTTGAATCATTATGTCCTTGTGATACATTTTTCCTTCTGTTTTTTGAAAGTTATCTGCAATTGGTTTCAAATACCAGGAGCCATAGGGCTAACACACATATTACATGTTGGTCATCACAACTTCAGCGTGTAGAACAATACGCTGGCAGGTGGACAGCTGTTCACTCTCCCGTCAGAAGGCGTTCTCAAAACCCAAGCGCAGCTCTGCTCTGCTTAATTCAGCAGGCACTGTTTCCCTACAGGATCCTTCACATATGTTAGTAGTTTGTGTGGCTGACCCACTGCAGTTGCTGAAGTGGCCAAGGACATTAGCTTTATCCTTCTGACAGTTGTTTTTTCAATATGTTGCATGGCCAGAAACTAATTTTCTGCAATTTATCAATTTTGTTACTTTAAGTGTGTCTGTGGTTCTGTGGGAGTATTTTTCCAATGAAGCCATGGACTCCTGGGAGCTTTTGTCTGCAGAAGTAGAGGAGTATGAGGAGGCCAGGCTTGAAGACTATAAGGGATGTCTTCTTTAACAGCCTCAGCCTCAGAGGAGACAATGAGAGTTCCCTTCTGAGGAGCTACAAGGTTCCTTATGGGCAAATAGGAGCTCAACTAAGGCGTCATTAGAATAAACAGAAAATTACTTTGCAGTCAAAATGGTGAGGTCTGAACGTACTAGTTACGTGTCCTAAAGTAAGAGATTCTGCTTAACTCATCAACAGACAGCTGCTCACATAATTTGATTTGAAGGTTACTGCAAGGTTTCTCCTTCCAAAAAATAATTCCCTCACAGAGTACATCACCCACTCCTACAGGAAATTCCAACCTTCTTTGATCAGACAATTTAGGGAGAGCCATGAATTGTCCCCAGAAGGTTAAACTGCAGATGTTATCTAGGAGCGAAGAGAATCCTGTGGGTTCTATTGATCTCTCATTGTACAATGGCAAGCATTGGCTTATTATTAGACCAACAAACTGTTCCCTAGGAAACCAGGAAAGTGGTGGGGGTGAGAGGTAAGTGCAGGTGAGCGGTAAAGTTAGAGGATGTTATCAAATAACCTGAGGTAGACGTGGATCCTCAGAGCTGAACATGGAAGGTTGGCATAAGAAGAGCCAACACAATGACCCCATTGTGGTTGGGATACTAGAGAGATTATAAAAGAGACCAAGGGCAGTGTGAAGAAATGTCCTGTATGATGATACAAAAACAGAATGCCTCAGGGACCTCAAAGGTTTACCTTGCTCTCTTGTTGATCAGAACAACAAGCTATTTGAAGAATTTGTATTAATACCTGGAACTATTCTCCTGAGTTCCTCAAATATCCACTATATTTGTGAGAAAGTAAGGATCAGTTATAAATGACTACTTCTGTTCTTCTGCCCTTTTTAAAGAAAAGTATTACCTTCCCCTTACATGAAGAGGATTCGTGTTGTCTATGTACACTTCTCTACACCAGAACTGGATGGGGACAGATGTACACCCACACCAATTCACTGTCTCCCTGATGTTAAACCTGATAGTGGTGAAATTGGTGTGTCTTTAGACTAAGGTTGCCAGATTTAGCAAATAAAAATATGAGGCATCCAGTTGAATTTGAATTTCAAAGTCAAATTGAAATTCAACTATATGTTCTGTATTTCATCTGGCAACTCTACTTTGGAACTAATGGGGAGTGTCTTTTTCATACATGTACTCTTCATATTTATATAGAAAGCACCTAAAACTGGGAACTGAATATTCAGTTTGAATCACTAAACAATTACTGGGCAGGCACTTCCATTTTGTGAACTATTGCGCTAGGCTGTGGGGAAATCAAACATGATTAAAATACCATCACTCTTTCTTCCATGTTTACGACCTAAAGAGAAAAGCATTTGTGTAAATAACCATCAATAATACAAGGCAGAAGGAAATGTGCCAAATAGATTGTGTACTAAGACTACAGAAGAAAAAAAAAAAAAAGACTACAGAAGGAGTGATTAAGTTTGATGGAAAGAATCTGGATAGAACTTCAAAGAATATGCAGCATCTCTGTCAACAGAGAACGGAGAAATGGTGTTCCAGGCTCAGGGAGCAAATTACGGGAGGGATAAATGTTCATGGTCCATGTTTGAGAAGCAGTGAGTAGACTAGTAGCAGGGGCACGGAATGTACAGAGAAATGAGGTGGAGTTGATGCTAAAAATGCTAGGTTAGGGTGGAATGGAGGATAGTCTCTGATGTTATGCTAATTGTTAAGACTTACTTTACTGAGCAAAGGTATGGAGGTGGAGGAAGATCCTAAAGGTTCTGGTTTTTGTGTGTGTGTTTTGTTTTTTTTTTTTTTTTTTTTTGAGCTTAAGTTGTTCTGAGATGAGAAGAGCATAAATCCCCCCCTGTGATTAGGAAGATACATCTGTAGCAACGTAATGATGGATGGGTGAGGCAGGAGTTCAGATGCAGGGAGTTTCAGCTTAGGAGGATGATGGCAATTATGGGCAAATGGGGAATTATACTCATGGTTTTAGGAAATACTAGTCACTTTCTCTTTAAGGTACTGAAAAGCGTACTTTCTGTGTTGAAGTGAAGTAAGAACCCCTTTAATGCCCCTTCTGTTGTTGATCTTGGCCTCTGACATCCTATGGGGCCCAGACCTGCCATTTTCCTCCCTACAGTTAGCAGTTCTGTATCCCCCTGCATATCCAAGTGGTACACAGAACAATTCTTGGGATAACAAATATCCCTAAACTTCTCTGGACTGAAAACTTGGACTCACCACTCTGATCCTAATATAAAGGGAAGTGCTTATGTGCTTACAGGGATTGGGAAAAGCATGAACTAAATTACTTATCAAGAATTTCTTCCCTCCATAGATTGGTAATTTCATGTTCTTTATGGAAAAGATAATTTTATTTTTACTATTATGCATGTATCTTCATTTAGAGGCTTAATTCTCTTAGTTTGAATTTCTCCACTGACCACCTTTATTTATATCTGTAATAAGAGATAAAACAAATCAATACCCATAATGGTAACTAAAAGTCATTAAGTATTATTAAACACTACATATTTTCTAGTCACTGTATTAATTTATATGAATTATCTCATTTAATCTACCCACTATCCTATGAATGGATAAATATGTTATTAAGAGATAATTCATATAGGAAGAACAATGAAAACATCATGGGGATTATTAAAATTCTAAAAGGTATCTCAAAGATATGCAAATTATTTTTAAAAGATGTCATTTTTACTTATTAACTTGGTACATATTAAGAAGAAATAACTTCAAGTGCTGGTTTCAATATAGTTTCATGTACTACTACTAGGATGAAAATTGGTAAGACTTTTCTGGAAGACCAATTTTTAGTAAGTGAAATTTCCATGCCCCATGATCCAGAAATTATATGTGAGGAAATTTGTGCCAGATAAATAATTAGAAAGCTATAAAAGATTATGGTATAAGGATATTCACTATAATATTATTATTGGAAAATAAAAAAGACCTAAATATTTAAGAATAAGAGATTTGTGAATTATGCTTTAATTGCTGCTACAAGGGTAATTGGCTAGGAGGATAGAAGATGACTTTTTGTTCATTCTTTAAATTTCTTTGAGAAAGGTATTAAAGCAGTTTAAAAGTGCTCTCCATGTTATTAAGACACTATATGATAATACAAATAGTATTTTAAAAGAAATTATTTAAACTTCCTTTCTTATTTTTCTTTATACTCTACTATCCATACAGTGGAAGAATAAACTTGGCTTAAAAGTTTACAGTTAATTTTTGTGTCTTTTTTAGTATATGTGCTGCTGAAGCGAGCACAGTTTTTGTGTCTTTTTAATTAACAATCAGTATCTTCAAACCATAAATTTTAGAAATTATTATACCATAGTGGATACTTATATAATTCAGCCCATCAGATCAGTCTTGTCATACTGTCAAAGGTTTTTTTCTTTGAGTCTTTTCACATACACTGGATTCAGGCTGTAATGAGCCAGTTTCGTTTTGTTTTTTTATTTTCTTTAAAATTTATTCTTGAATAAGAAAAAAGAAACGATGTGAGTACCTAGCCAACCTATTGAACTCCTTTTTTCCCTGTTTAAATAAAATACTAAAAAAGAAAAAAAAATCTTGTGCTCTATGGCTGTTTTAATTTGCTGCTGCTAATTCTTTAGATGTAATTTTTTCCCTCAACACATAAACTTGGTTTTATTTTGTCTTTTTGAGTCTAGCAGGCTCTCTGTCTAATTTTTTCTATCCACCTGACAGTCAAAAGAACTCCTGGTTTCTGTAAGGATTAAGTCAGGAAGCAGTTTTTAACGACAACAAATTGAAACGTTTGCACAAGGAAGTGTTGCTTTTATAAGTGATGGGAAACTTCAAATTTGATTACAAGCAACCTTTGGCTTCCTATCTGTTCAACAATAGGCTATGTTGTTAAGGGCAATTTCCATGCACAGCATGTGGGTCCCATTTTTTCATCCTTAGACATGGTTGTTTACTGTTCAGCACTGTTTATGCATTTTAATCAGGCTTTTTCAGTCTCCCTTAATAAATCACTACAAAGCAAATGTACCAAAACAAGAACTATTATGCAGTATTGGTTGCCCTTACCCAATATTTGCTGCCCTCGAGTTTCACTCAGTACCCAAATTTAAAAAATAATGACAACAAGAACAAAATCCATAGCCAAGAGTATTTTATTTAGAATTGCAACATTTCTGGCTAAAGACCCTCTTTGAGCTCCATTCTTTAACAGTAGGAGCCTGACTTTAAAATTCAGTTCAAGCAAGAATGACTTAACAATTGGAAACTGCCATCAGTCCTTGGGACTGAAAGTCTTTTTGATGGGATGAAGCTGACAGCCTAGTTCCTGCCTGGCAGGCATTCACATGGAATGAGCCTGTATTAGTGCAGATAAATGTTTAGACATTCAGGTATCTTGCTGTCTGAGAAGAGTATTACTGGTTAAGGCAATGGTAAGCAGAAGAAAAAGGAGTTCTCAGGCATTCATGCCTGAGTGAGAAAAGACAATGGCTTGTTAGCATCATCTGGCAAGTGGGCAAAAGACAGTCTGACCTATCTCTCTTCCCTCCTTAAAGCTAAACTTTCATTTGGTTTTGAATAAACCAAGGAAAAAAAGTATGTTCTTTTTCCTCCGAGAATTTGTTGTTGTTGAATTAAATGGATTTTTTTAACTTTGGTTTCTAGCATCAAAGGCAGATTATTATAAGTGGTAGTATTTTTAAAGCACAGGCCAGAGGTAAGAATGCCCTGAAAGAAAAAGAAGGCTAGGGACATTGTACAATACAGATTTGCATTTTAAAGCATGATGGCACTTAGAATTTAGATTCATCGATCAAGAGTGACATATTTTAGAGGAGTCACTGGAAAATTAACAGTATAAATATGTATGCTGATTTGAGGTTCAGGAGTAGTTTATTAAATATGAGAATCTTTGGAAAATATTTTAAGTGAGTAGCAAATAATTATTTGGTATGATTTATACTAACCTGCTTTGCACAACTCCCTGTGTTACCCTTTGACTTCACTGTATAAAATCCTCTGGACTCCCCTGGAATTCAGCACAGGCAGGTGCCATGCAGAATTCCTCACATACCTGGCCAGCCAAAGTGCTATTCTGCACGTGGCCCAGAGAAAATATTTCATGAGTGAGAAATTAAATTGTCATGTGTTTAATTAAGAGGTAGATACAGGTGTTTGAGGATCGTTTCTAAAAGCATTCATCTTTTCTAAAAGCATTCAAAAGGTGACATGCATACCTTTTAAGGTGTTCTGGTTTTCATTCTTACACAGGACAAAAATATCGCATCTGAAAAATAAGAGCTTGGCATTTAATTTACAACTTTTCTGAACTTTATTGAGCTGCCCAGAAAGTCACTCTTCACCTATTTTTGCGTATAGATTTTTATCCCTTTTTTTGTCCAAACTTTTTTTTTCTCAAGCCTTGATTTCTTTCCTCATGATGCCCTCCTTGCTATCGGTTGCCTTAGGGATAAATAATCCCCAAAATATTACATTTTCACAATTTAATTTAGTCTTTCTCATAAATTCACTACAATTCTCTATTTCTCAGTCCACAGTCCTTTGAGGTAGAGGCTATCCGTGAACTCCTCAGTACTCTCCTCAGTAATATTTCTCTTTCATGAATGAACACACATTTTGCACAGATAATGGACTACATTTCTCAGCCTTCCCAGGGTTTGGTGTGCTCATATGACTGTGGTCTAACCAATAAATTGTCAACAAAAGTATTGTGTGGGTCCTCCAGGAAATCTGCCTGGAATACAGATATGATGCTGCGGCTCTAGCGGCTATATGGACTTTGGGGATTGGAATCACATCCTATAAGTAGGAGAGCTATGAATTGGAAGGATCCTGAGTCTTCAGTAACTTTGTGGAGATGTCATTCTAGTCCTGAGCCATGTTAGATTTCTCTGTTATACACAATTGAAATCATTGTAATGGGTACACCCTGACTCAATTATGGGGAAAAGTTAAGGTGGGGAAAAAGGATAGTTTGACATGATTAGCAGAAACTTAAACTATTAAAAAAAATCACAAGAAGAAAAAAGAGAGACAGCTTAACCCAACTGGAATTTTTATACACAGCAATTTTCTTTTTAGATATGTGTTTCTGATAGCTAAGTATCTATTTTAATCTTAAATATTTATGATTTGGATAAATTCTCCCTATGGCCTATGATAAAATCATAGATTTGATTGGAAAATATATGGGATTATTAGCATCAAAACTTTAAACCAAATGCTGCCAGACATTAGGGAAACATGTTACGGATTGGTGTTTATATCTGGTTTGGTTAGTACAAAGCATTTCTTTTAAGTTTTTTTTTTTGCCTTAATAGTTTGGTTATGAACTGTTCATGCTAAGAAAAAAATATTTCTCAAATATCATAATAATCAGAATGGTATTATTATTATCATTTATTATTGTTGCCAACACTTACTGAGCACTTATGACATGTGAGCACTTTGCTAAATAGTTTACTTATATTAGTTTTATTTAATTTTTTACCTGTAAGATAGAAATGTAATTATTATTCTCACTTTCCAGGTGAGGAGATCAAAGCCAAGAGAGTTTATCAGTGGCTTTAGAAAATGGAAGATAAGGGCGCCTGGGTGGCTCAGTGGGTTAAGCCGCTGCCTTCAGCTCAGGTCATGATCTCAGGGTCCTGGGATCGAGGCCCGCATCGGGCTCTCTGCTCGGCAGGGAGCCTGCTTCCTCCTCTCTCTCTGCCTGCCTCTCTGCCTGCTTGTGATCTCTCTCTGTCAAATAAATAAATAAATAATCTTAAAAAAAAAAATGGATGATAAGACAATTTAGACTTATCACAGGCAACTGAAAAAGTCAAAGGAGAGCCCCAAAAAAAGTTTGCTTGAAGATACTGGACTGCTGATGAGGTAGTGTAGCCTTCAAACCAGAAGATTACAAAAATAAAGAAATGTGAGCTTAGTATTTGAGGAAAGGGTACATAGAAAGAGGGGAACATTTTCTCTGCTGGAACTTGAAGGTTTTCAAAAGATGGGTGAGTGGAGCACTTTAGATTTATAGAGTGAGGGCCACAGAATTTGGAGTCCAGGACCTTTTGGAGTTGGGAGCTCAAGTAAACACTTTGGCTTGGGACCCTGAAGGGCTAAATTTTACTATTAAAGGTGAACTACATATAATTTAGCTCACATATCGAAGTGCCCTAGAAAATCTTAATTCTTAAAATTAAATAAAGGTATTCTGAATTCATAATATCCCCAGGTACCTGACAAAATAAAATGAAAAATCCTTTCTAGAGAAAGACAACATTATCCTAGGGCTGAAATGATTTCACTAATTTCTATATATAATATGTGGTCAGTAAATAATAACATAGCATATCAGGAGACTAGTCAGTATAAAGACAATCAGTAGAAACAACAGACTATAAAAACAGAACCCTAAGACCACTGGATATTAAATTAATAAAATGCTGGTTTAAAATATCTTGGATGCCAAGTTCAAGGAGATAAAAAATAAATTTGGTTGAGAGCTAGAAACCACAGAAAATGACACGACACAACTGACTTCTCCAAAAAAATCCTTGTCAGAGTATAAATCTTATAATCTTAAAAAAGCTAAGAAATTAGTGGGTGGATTAACAGAAAATTAAATACAAATGAAGAAAGAATTAGTGAATTGAGAGAGCTTGGAACAAAATATTTAAAATTCAGATGGAGATATAAGACAAAATGTGATAAGAGAGAGAAAGATGAAAAACACAGAGGAAAGAATGTAAGAGTCTAACCTACATTTAAATTAGAATGCCAGGAAGACTTAATAGAGAAATGGAAAGAATCAATTTTCAAAGAGATGAAGGATGCCTTTTTTCAAAAATTGCTGAAAGACAGTAAATCATAGGTTTAAGAAACTATGTAAATGGATTCAGGATTAATATGATATCCACATCTGAATACATCATAGTAAAACTGAAGAAGAACAACTAAAAAGAGGAAAAACATTCAGGAAAAAAAGAGATTACATTAAAGAAATAGGTCTGAGAGCTGCTGTGTCAATAGAAACAATGAAAGCCAAAGACTACAGTATGAAATATCAGGTGCACCAGTCTAGAATTCTTTACCTATCCTTCCAGAGTAAATGAAAATGGGGAGAATTTATTTTCAGAACATCCAAAGTAAATGAAACCTGAAACATATTTTTTAGGAAGAAGGAAATGATACCAAATAGAAATTCAGAGAGTAAGAATGGGAAGATGAATAGTAAAAATTTGGGTAAATATAAATCAATAAAACAATAATTATTCTGACTTATGCAGGTTTTTAAAAAAGGATTTATTTTAGAGAGAGAGAATGTATGTGCACATGAGCAGGGGGAGGGGCAGAGGAAGAGGTGGAAGGAGAATCCCAACTCAACTCCCTACTGAGTACAGAGACTGATGTGGGGATCCAATCCTGTAACACTGAGATCATGACCTGAGTGGAAATCAAGAGTCAGAGGCCCAACAAGCTGAGCTACCCAGACACCCTGACTTACATAGTTAAAAAAATATCGAGGACTTGAAATATATGACAAAAATAGCATATAAGTTGGGAAGAAAGTTAACAGCATTAATTAATAACAGTATTCCAAGGTCTTTTCATTGCCTTAGAAGAGAGTAAAAGCATCAACTAAGATTACTTTGATAAATAAAGTATACATATGGAAATCTCACTAAAGAATAATAAAAGAGCATATAACAAATTCCCAACATGTAAGTTGGGAAGAGAGTTAACAGCATTAATTAATAACAGTATTCCAAGGTTTTTTCATTGCCTTAGAAGAGAGTAAAAAAGCATCAACTAAGATTACTTTGATAAATAAAGTATACATATGGAAATCTCACTAAAGAATAATAAAAGAACATATAACTAATTTCCAAGCTGACTGAGGAAAAATATGAAATAGAAAAATAATTGATCTAAAAGAAGGGAAGAGGGGTACCTGGGTGGCTCAGTGGGTTAAAGCCTCTGCCTTCAGCTCAGGTCATGATCCCAGAGTCCTGGGATCGAGCCCCACATGGGGCTCTCTGCTTGGCAGGGAGCCTGCTTCCTCCTCTCTGTCTGCCTCTCCTATCTCCTGTCAAAGAAATTTAAAAATAAATTTTTTTTGAAATTGCATTTTTATAAACCATGAAGATACTAAAAAAGGTGATAAAATAAGGTTATAAGTGATTTTACACCAATATATTAAAAACTTTATTGAAACACATTCTTGGAAAAAGATATTTGGTCCAATATTGACATAAAAAGAAACAGAAAATCTCAATATTCTTACAGTTATTTTAAAAAATTTGTAATTAAATATTTTCCTACAAAGAAATCTCCAGGCTCACATGGTTTAACTATCAAGTTCTAAAATATATTTAAAGAAGAAATAATCCTCCTTTTACCAACACATCTCTCCAGAAAATTGAAAAAGACGTTTGCAAAATCGTTTTATCAATCCCACATATCTTCAATCCAAAATCTGACAAGGGCATCTGAGAAAGGAAAATTAAAGGTCAATCTTATTTAAAACATGAGGGAACATAGCAAGCCAAGTTCAACAATATCCAAAATGGTAACAGACTAATTACATCACAAACAAGTTGGGGTCCTAGGAATTCTAGGTTAGATACAATTTGCAAATAAATTATGTTACATTAACAAAATAAAGGAGAAAAATCATATGATCATTTCAATAAATGCAGACAAACTCAATCTCCATGATAATTTAAACAACACTAGTAATAAACTAGAAATTGTTTACTGATAAAAAGTTTCTAAAAATCTTATAAATATCATGCATAGTGGTACAGTGCTGAAAACTTTCTCCTGAAATAAAAAACAAGAGCAGGTTATCTGCTTTCATTGTATCTATCCCACATTGAATTGGAGAGTATATTTAGATAATTTTACGAGCAAGTAACAGAATATACAATTAGATATGGATTAAATAATGAAAATTTCCTGTCTAACATAACAGGAACTCTGATAAAAACGTCCTGGATTTTCCCAGTGGCTTAGGGATGTCATCAAGGACCCAAGTTCTTTCTGCTTTGTCCCTCTCACGTTGGCTCTTGGGCTTGTCTTTTCATAGTTCACAGATTGGCTGCCACAGAGAAACAGAACAATATTTGCCAAAAAAGAATTGCATTGCCTCCCATTCTCTATTTAAAAGGAAGGAAAACCTGTCCTAGAATATTTCTGGCAGACTTTCTTCACATCCTATTGGACAGGATTGGATCACAGGCCAATACCTAACTTCAAGGGTAGCCAGGAGAATAGTTGGTATTCTAGGCTTCTGCAGGGGTGTGAAGGCCCTGTCAAGAGAAAAAGGCAGAGGAGAATAGGTAGAGAATGTTTTTGTTTAAGGAACAATAGTTTCTGCCATAGAGAGCTTAAATAACTCACTCAAGGTCACATTTCTTTCTTTTTTTTTTTTTTTTAAGATTTTTTATTTATTTGACAGAGAGAGATCACAAGTGGGCAAAGAGGCAGGCAGAGAGAGAGAGAGGAGGAAGCAGGCTTCCTGTGGAGCAGAGAGCCCAATGTGGGACTCGATCCCAGGACCCTGAGATCATGACCCGAGCCGAAGGCAAAGGCTTAACCCACTGAGCCACCCAGGTGCCCCAAGGTCATGTTTCTTTTAAATGGTAAAGCTAGGATTTGAACCCAGGCAGCCTGACTCCAGAGACCACACTGAATGGCCATACAGTCTCGACTTGTGTATGACTTTAAAAGCAATGAATTTTAACTGTAACTTAATTCTTACCCCAGAACCTATAAAATAACCTGGGTACACTGACTCTTAGTGCCACCCTCAAAGTCTTTGTTCTACTCTATTACAGTATTCACAGGAATTAGTTGACAAGTTTTGAGAACCTTAAGTAAGCTCAAATTCATCTGTTTTCCAGAGAAAAACCTTAATTTCACATAGAATTCTTTAGAAATAATTATTTATAACATTTGGGAATTTGAAAATCAATCTATTATGTGTGTTTGAAAGAATGTGAGAACAGCTCATCAACTTTGAAAAGAAGTAATATGCATACAAATCACATAAAAGGTTTATAATAAGAAGATTAAGTATCACTAAGCAGAAAAAGAAACATGAAATACAAGGGCACATTTAAAAATAAAATGGGTACATCTTAAAATAAATCTTTTCAGCAAAGTTAAAACAGTAAAATATGCTTATGTAGGGAAAAAGTTGTAAAACTGAAATCATATTTTCACTTCACAGTACATTTAATATTATATGCATACTATTACATTATAACAGAATAATTATACCTATTTATCACCTATTGTAATAAAAGGAGATATAATTGATTTAAAATGTCCTTAAGTAGTTTTAATTATATAAACAAAAATTAGCTTTTATAAGCATGTGTGTGTGGGTGTGTGTGTTTAGAATTGGTAAACAAAGTAACTTTGTGAAATTAACCTACCCTTGGCTCTAATCATTACTATCAGATCAGAGTCTTGTGAGTTCAATATTCTATGGTTGTATTTTTATATATAAAAAAAGAGAGCATGTAATGCTATTTTTTTTCCAGCTTCCAGCCCAAACTGGACCATATTTTATTTTCACTTTTTATGTGGGTACATTTATGGTTCACAAGTCAAAAATGACCATTCACAGTCCTATGCTGTCTATCCCCAAAAGGCATTGGCCAGGCTTGTCTAGGATGAGGGAAATTGAGGTCAAGGCAGCAGGACCACCTGTATTTGGATCTTTTGTGGGTAATCTACTACCATCATGGGTATTGTGCTGGAGTCTGGAGGCCTCATAGTGAATAAAGGGGAGAATTCAATCAATTACATTTCTATTACCTTTTGACAACAGTTCTAGGTACTCTAGAAATTACGAGCCACCTCATATTTGCAGTTCAACAGCTCATAATCTATGGGGGAGAAGTAATTATACATAAATGAATAGATAACTGGCAGATTATACTAGGCAATTATAGAAGCATCTGGAGAGAAGAATCCTCACTGGGTAAGAATATGGGCAAGTTTCAGAGCACCTGGAAGACTCAGTTGGTTAAGCTTCTACCTTCAGCTCAAGTCATGATCCCAGGATCCTGGGATGGAGCCCCACGTCAGGATCCCTGCTCATCTTCCCGGTTTGTAGACATTCTCTCATTACACATGGCTGAGAGAAAAACCATCTCTCTTGAGTCTCTTTTCAGTTACACTTATGCCATTCATGAGGACAGCACTTTTAAGACCTGATTACCTCTCAAAGGCCCCTTCACCTGACACCGCCCCACATGAATTTGGGGGGAGGACACATTCAGTCCATAACACCCCTAATAGCAAGCGTGCAACTCTCTATAGAGTATCACACCTCCTATATTTTAACTGAGTTCCTCAAACACTCTGAATTTAATAATTCTTTGATTCCATGGGGGTTTTGAATTCATTGACCCATAAGTGGAGGCCTGTATCTTCCTCTCCCCTTCATCCATTTTACCTAACATCCCACACCCTCCCTTCTGGCAACATTGAGTTTATTTTCTATACTTAGAGTTCAGGTTCTGCTTTTTGTTTGTTCATTCTTAGATTCAATTTATATGTGGAGTCATATGGTATTTTTCTTTCTCAGTCTGACCTATCTCCCTTAGCAAAATATATGGGTCCATCCATATTGTCTCTAATGGCACAATCTCATCCTTTCTTATGGCTGTATACTATTCCATTGTGTATACATACATATATGTACATTTTCCTTATCTATTCATTTGCTGATGGACACTTAGGTTGCTAACATATCCTGGTTATCGTAAATAATACTGCAATAAACACAGGGGTGCATGTATCTTTTCAAATTAGTGTTGTTTTTTTCTTCTTCTTTTCTTTTTTTTTTTTTTTTTTGGTAAATACTCAGTAGTGGTCCCATTTCATCTTTTACATGTAGCTTTCCAGTTTTCCCAGCATCATTCGTGGAAAACACTGTTTTTTTTTTTCTCTATTGTATATTTTTGCTTCTTTTGTCATTAATTAACCATGTAATCATGGGTTTATTTCTAGGGTTTCTATTCTGTTTTATTAATGGTCTGTGCCCATTTTTGTGCCAATACCATACTGTTTTTATTACTAAAGCTCTGTAGTATATCTTGAAATCTGGTATTGTGATACCTCCAGCTTTGTTCTTTTTTCTCAAAATTGCTTTGCCTATGCAGGGTCTTCTGTGGTTCAATATAAATTTTAGTATTTTTTGTTCTAGTTTTGCAAAAGATGCTGTTTGTGTTTTGATAAGAATTGCAGTGACTGTAGAATGCTTTGGTTAATAAGGACATTTTGACAATAATAACTTTAATAATCCAAAAGCATGAACTATATCTCCATTTGTTTGTATCATCTTCAATTTTTTTCGTCAGTGTTTTATAGTTTTTGAAGTACAGGTCTTTTACCTCTTTGATTAACTTTACTCCTAGGTGTCTTAGCCTTTTTGGCGCAATTGTAAATGGAGCTCTCTTTTTGTCACTTGGCGTAGTGTACTGAAACGCTACTGGGGCCCGCGTATCTGCGACCCTAGCTGAGAGTTGGAGGATCTCAGTCTGGCGACTTGGAGGATCTCAGTCTGGCGACTTGGTGCGACCCCCTGAGCTCAGGCATGAGATGTCCTTCCACACAGGACTTTGATGAGAAAAGTTTTGATGGCCAAGGCTGCAGAGAAAAGTGAAGAAAGGTAAAGAGTGAGGGTCGCCCCCAGGAAACGTCATCAGAATGCACCGGAAGTGGCCCAATACTGAAGCATGTGATCCACCATGCATTTTCTCAGAAGATGGCCGGAGTTTGATGCTCCTCTTCCAGGAGCCCAACAGGCGGAGGCATCTGTGAGGGCCTTCCTGAAGCGCAGCATGCCCCTTCCTGAAGCGCAGCAAACCTGCGAGGACTAACTGCAATGCAAGACTGTGGTCTTGGAGTACTCCACTCACCAGAAGAGAAAAGAGAAGGGAAAAAAAATCCAAACACCTTTCTGCCAGGCAGAGGAGGGAGCTGCACCTTTTTGACACTGAGCCAGAGCAGCAGAGCTACGGTCTTCTCTCCCTCTAAGAGAACTCTGAAAACAGTACCACCAGGACCTGTGCAGTGGTCTCAACCCAGGCACGCAGCCACAGATGATTCAGGCCAAGCTCTTAAAGGCAGATCTTCATGGGGCTCTTGTTTCAGTCACAAAATCCAAATGCACCTCCTATGTGGGTGTTACAGGAATCCTTCTACAGGAAACAAAGCACGTTTTCAAAATCCTCACCAAAGACCGCCTGAAGGTTATCCCCAAGCTAAACTGTGCGTACACAATAAACATTGATAGCTTCATTTCCAACATTTATGAAAGCAAATTCCAGCTTCTGTCAAGTTAGTGATCTGCCAAGAAATTCAAAGCAAAGGGAATAGTTGATCTGTTAGCTCTTTGCTGTGGAGACGATTGTTTGTGACCCCAAGGACTGGGCGCAACTTAGTGCCTGTCTCTCAGCCAAGAGATGGCCAGGCTGGTTCTGGTTCTAGACCACCCCTGACCCATTAACAACAGAGTTAAGAACAATTCATCATCCAGGATGAAATGTGTGGTACTGAGCAAATAAATCAGGGAATGGAGGGATGTATATGTTTCTAGGTTATGATGGGTGTGTATTGCTCCCATGAGAGAAAAGCATTGTAGAATCAGCACAGGTGGACCTGACTGGTGACATTATTAGGTTCTTATCTCTTTTTCATCCTTTTCTGTGTCTCCTGAGTGTTCTGTTAATGAATCCGTTGTTTATGTGATAAAAAAAAAAAAACACACATGTAGGCACACACATACACACAAAAAACCCCTTCTAATTTCTGGATGTCAATTTTGTATGCTGCTACTTAATTTATTATTTCTAGAAGTTTTTTGGTGAAGTTTCAGGATTTTTTAATGTATAGTATCATGCTATCTGTAAAGAGTACCAGTTTAACTTTTTATCAGTATGTACACATGTTACTTCTTTTTCTTGTCTAACTGCTATAGCTAGAACTTCCAGTATTTTGTTGAATACAAGTGGTGGGAGTGGACATCATTGTCTTGTCCTTGACCTTAGGGGAAAAGCTCTCAGTTTTTCACTACCACAGTTAGCTGTGGACTTTTCGTGTATGACTTTATTATGTCAAAGAATGTTCCCTCTAACCCCACTTTGTTGAGAGTTTTTATCATGACTGGATGTTGAATGTTGTTAAATGGGTTTTCTGCATCTATAATGATCATATGATTCTTACAGTTTGTTTTTTTGATGTAACACATGACATTGATTTGCAAATATTGAACCATTCTTGCATCCCTGGAATAAATCCCACCTGGTTGTGGTGAATGATCTTTTTAATATTTTGTTGTATGTACTTTGCTAATATTTGAGGATTTTTGTATCTATGTTCATGAGATATTGGCCCATAGTTCTCTTTTTTGTTGTTGTGTATTTGCAGGAGGTGTTACTTTAGGTAACTACCTTTTGACCCCACCACAATGTCCCTCACTCTAGGAAAGCGGAGGATTAAGGTCCAGACTGTGGAGAATAGCTGCAGAGTGACATGGACTGTCATCCATCCAACCCCCATCAGTGAGTTACCCTGAATAAAACTCTATTTCAATGGTATGAGTGGCTTGCCTTAAAGTACCTTTTCAGTCTGGCGGATACTTTATTGTCCCTTATCCTCCTAACATTTTCCCGCTGAAAAATCTGCTAACCAGTTTATGTCTGTTCTCATAGTCTTTGCCATTCTGCCTGTTGAAAGATTAATTGTCCATTTCCCTATATAAAGCCAACTGAACTGGTTGTACATGGACCCAAGTAACCCAACTGGGCAGATGAAGATTTTCTCACCTACTCTGGGACTTACCTCCTAACAATTATCCCTTCTTTCTCCTGAAATATCACATTTTCCTTTACAATAGATTATTTTTCAGTCTATGAGCATGTTATAATAGCTTCTTTAGAAAATAAAAACCCTCACACAACCCTGTTCAGATACTATTCTATTACTCTGCTCCCCTTTATAGTAAAACTCCTCAAGAGATTTCCTTAAATGTACTGTTGCTCTCTTTTCACCTTCTATATTCTTTTGAACCCATTCAAATAAGGCTTTCATTTTCATGACTGGACTAAAATAATAATTGTTAATATTCCCATGAATCTCAATTTTGCCCAATCTAATAATCCATTTTATTTAAAAAATGTATTTACTATTTAAAAATTAAAGAAAAAAATTAAGCAGGAGAGTTTGGTCTGGAAGAGCAGTATGGTACTGGCACAAAACCAGACACATAGATCAAAGGAATAGAAACAGAGAACCCAGAAATGGACTCTCAACTCTATGGTCAACTAATATTGCATAAAGCAGGAAAGACAATCCAAAGGAAAAAAGACAGTCTCTTCAACAAATGGTGTTGGGAAAATTGGACAGCCACATGTAGAAGAAAGAAACTGGGCCATTTCCTTATACCATATATGAAAATAGACTCAAAATGGATGAAAGACCTAAATGTGAGACAAGAATCCATCAAAATCCTAGAGAACACAAGCAACAACCTCTTTCTTCTTGGCTGTAGCAACATCTGATAAAGGCAAGGGGGACAAAGACAAAAATGAACTATTGTGACTTCATCAAGATAGAAACCTTTTGCACAGCAAACAGTTAACAAAACCAAAAGACAACTGACAGAGTAGAAGATATTTGCAAATGACATAGCAGATAAAGGGCTACTATCCAAAATCTATAAAGAATTGATAAAAGTCAACAACCAAAGAACAAATAATCCTTTCAAGAAATGGGCAGAAGACATGAACACACATTTCTCCAAAGAAGACATAGAAATGAACAACAGGCACATGAAAAAATGCTCAACCTCATTTGGCATCAGGGAAAGAGAAATCAAAACATCAATGACATACCACCTCATACCAGTCAGAACGGCTAAAATTAACAAGTCAGGAAACAACACATTTGGCAAGGATGTGGAAAAAGGGGAACCCTCCTACACTACTGGTAGGAATACAAGGTGGTGTAGCCACTCTGGAAAACAGTATGGAGGTTCCTCAAAAAGTTGAAAATAGAGCTACTGTATGCCCCAGGAACTGCACTACTGGGATACAAAATAAAGTGACCCAAAGATACAAATGTAGTGACCCAAAAGGGCACCTGAACCCCAGTGTTTATAGCAGCAATGTCCACAAGAGCCAAACTATGGAAAGAGCCCAGAGGTACATTGACAGATGAATGGATAAAGAAGATGTTGTGTATACACACACACACACACACACACACACACACAAAGGATTACTACTCAGCCATCAAAAAAAAAAAAAAAAAAAGGAAATCTTGCAGTTTGCAATGATATGGATGGGACTAAATGGTATTATGTTAAGCAAGATAAACCAATCAGAAAAAGACAACTATCATATGATCTCACTTATATGTGGAATTTAAGAAACAAAACAGAACCATAGGAAAGAGAGGGAAAAAAATGAAACAAAATGAAATCAGAGGGAGATAAACCATATCTTAATCATAGGAAACAAGCAGGGTTGCTGGAGGGGAGGCGGGTAGGGGATGGGGTAACTGGGTGACAGACATTAAGGAGGGTATGTGACATAATGAGCACTGGGCATTATATAAGACTGATGAATCACTGACCTCTACCTCAGAAACCAATAATATATACTAATTAATTGAATTAAATTTAAAAAATGAAAAGAATATTTATATGAAAAAAAACAGAAGAGCCTTGATACTCAATGAGATCAATGAACAATCAGCATCTGCGTTTCCTGGAATCATATTTAAAATGTAGACTCTCGGGCCCATGCCTGACCTTGAGAAAACTCTCTGAGCCTTAGTTCATTTATCTATAAAACAGGTAATAGTCAATTCTTGATCCTCATCTTATTCAACCTTACTGCAGCAGCTGACTAGTTGATTCTCCTTCCTTGTTGAATCACTTTCTTTTCTTGGCTCTGGGATGCCACCTGCTCCTGGTTTTTCCACCATCAAGTTTTTCTTAGTCTCTTGCTAAATCCTCTCCTACTTTGTGATCTCTAAAAATGTTTGAGAGGGGGCGCCTGGGTGGCTCAGTGTGTTAAGCCGCTGCCTTTGGCTCAGGTCATGATCCCAGGGTCCTGGGATCAAGCCCCACATCGGGCTCTCTGCTCAGCGGGGAGCCTGCTTTCTCCCCTCTCTCTCTCTGCCTGCCTTTCTGTCTGCTTGTGATCTCTGTCTGTCAAATAAATAAATAAAATCTTTTAAAAAAATAAAAATAAAAATGTTTGAGTGACCATAGCATCCTTTTTGATTATTGTTCTAGCCAGTGTGAACACACAGGTTATAAATGTTTCCAAGATGTGATCCCTGGAGGTTCTTACTCATTACCTCTAGCTTCAGGCAGCTTTGTCTGCCTTTTCAAGTGTACAGATATTATATTTTGGGGGGGGTGAGCAATGACATGAGAAAAGGTTGGAAAACCCTATCCTGAAATATCTCACTTAATTGTATGCTTTTCAATACTACTTATGTTGCTGATTTCCAAATTTATATATTGAGCTTTAACTCTCCCTTGAACTCCAAACACCTGTACTGAATGCCCTAAGTAATATCCCTACCTGAATGCCTAATAGGCATCCCAAACTAATAATACCTCGAAGTGATTTCATAGCACCTCAGAGCACCTCACGGCACTCAGATAAAATTAAAAGTAGTAATCCTGCACTCCTAGTCCATCAGTAGATGTAGAAGCTAAATTCAAGGTAGTCTTCAAATATGACCATTTCTTATTGCCACTATTATCTCGATCCTAGTCCATGCCACTATTATCCCTCATTTGGATAGCTTCAGTTCTCTTTCAACTCCCTTACTTAGAGGCTAGAATTTTTATCATATAAACCAAATCATGTAATTTTCCTGTTTTGACCTTCCATTGGCTGCATTTCACACTTAGAATAAAACTGGGAGTCCTCTGATGACCTATTAAGCTATAAATGACCAGGTTCTAGGCTATTTCCCCAACATCATTTCCAATATCTCCAAACTCTTCATGTTCCATCCACACTGGCCTCTTTACTATTCTTAAAAACCAAGTGTGCACTCACCTCTAGCCTTGTACTTGCTGATCCTCAGCTTCGAACCCTCTTTTGTAGATATTTTCATGCCTCATGCCCTCGCCTCATTTAAATTTTTGCCGAAATATCACTACCTCCTTAGAAAGGTCTTTTTGAAAATCCCAGCCAAAATAAAATTACACTCTGTTCTCTCACTCTCCTTTGTTATCTTCATAGTGGTTTATCTAACTACCAATAGAACTTGTGTTTATTGTTCATTTGTTTTCTCTCTACCCTGGGGAAAGAAAGTTCTACGAGAAAAGGCAAGCACTAGTTTTGTTTACTCCTGAGTCCTTAAAACCTAGAGCAATATCAGGCATACAGATGCTCAGTAAATACTCAATTAATTCTGAATAAAGAAATGTTGGAAAGGTATATGATACATTGACATGGTGGTGCGGTTGAAGAAAAGAGAGATAAGTAAGAAATATGGCTGGGATGCTCTCACAATAATTCAGGTCAGAGATACAAATCAGTGCTAAAAAATGCCTTGGGAATTTTTTTTTGTAAGAATAATATATACACACACACATACAGAGAGAGAAGCAATGTATATATAGGTACATTGTGTATATATATGTAGACTTATATATGTATACACACACAAACACACACACAAATATGTGTGTGTGTATATATACATATATATATATATATATATATACATCTTACTTCTATCCATATATTATATATAAATATATATAATTTTTTTTTGCTGGAAGGAAAATCCAAGAAGAATCATTTTAATGGTCTCTTATGAGTATAAAATATATCTTTAAAAAGTTTAAAGTTCAATGACTCTCCTAGATCACTAATTCATTCTTCTACCTCATTTACCCTGGCTGTTAGAGTATCCAGTTTAGACTGCATCTCATTCATAGCATTTTTAAGTTCATCCTGATTAGATCTCATTTTTGTCCTTATTCTATACTGTCACTAATGCTTTTCTTAAGCCTAGCTATTGACTTCATAATTGCTACCCTGAAGTCTGTCTCTGACATCTTGCTTCTATCCATATCCAAGTCCTGGGTGTTATATGCAAGTAATTATTCATTGAACACTATGTCAAAAACTAATGATATATTATATGTTGGCCAACTGAATAGAATAAAAAAAATAAAGTCAATAGTTCACATTAAAAAAAGAAAGTTCAATAAATCATTATTAAATGGCATTCAGGGTGTTAACTGATCATTTTACTCAGCATATATTTATTGCTACCTATAATGTGGCACATGCAGAGAGTGATATAAGCTCCTTCTTTGTGAAAGAAAAAAATACAAAAGCAGAAATATTCATCTTCCTCTAAGAACCAAATCAACTTTGGGCGCCTGGGTGGCTCAGTGGGTTAAGCCACTGCCTTCGGCTCAGGTCATGATCTCAGGGTCCTGGGATCGAGTCCCGCATCGGGCGCTCTGCTCAGCAGGGAGCCTGCTTCCTCCTCTCTCTCTGCCCACCTCTCCGCCTGCTTGTGATCTCTGTCTGTCAAATAAATTAAAAAAAAAAAAAGAACCAAATCAACTTTAAGTAAAGTAAGACAATGAGAAAAAAAAGTAAGACAATGAAAATAATTACTTGAACTAAACAGTATTTGTTTAATTCAGATACCTTTTTACAAAACGTCTCTGTGTTAAGGAGGTTAAATTCGGTTAGCTAACGAAATTTGACTGGTCTGAGCTTGCTTTTTTTTTTTTTCTTTTTTTAAAGATTTTATTTATTTATTTGACAGACAGAGATCACAAGTAGGCAGAGAGAGAGGAGGAAGCAGACTGCCTACTGAGCAGACATCCCCATTAGGGGCTCGATCCCACGACCCCGGGATCACAACCTGAGCAGAAGACAGAGGCCCTAACCCACTGAGCCACCCAGGCGCCCCTGGTCTGTGCTTTTGTATAAGCAACATACTTCTTTAAGTTTCCTGCCACTGAAAATAAAGAAAAGGGGACTTATTTTATTAGATGGTATTATCATTATTACAACTTGTCTTTGACGAAATGTGTTTCTTATTTCTTTATGGATATCAAGATTTGAGAAACATGAACAGTAATAAAAAGTAGTAACAATAGCTACTGTAACAGTAATAGTTTGTTATGTTTATGACTTACTGATTCAGAAACAATAAAATTTAACATACATTACTTAAAAAATTTAAACAGTTATTTTCCTGCCTACAATTAAACTTTTTATTTTCCACATGCTGAAAGTTTTGCAATTCAATATATTTGGGACATCAATTTGATTTCCTGATACAGCTCTTTGTAGAAAATTTATATTAAATAAAAAATGTGGTTATGAGTTTCAAAACATAAAACACCACGATAAGCTTTGTTTATTTTCTTCTGAAACACAGGCAATGTACTAACTTTTAGGAATGAACAGAACAATTGACTGACTCAATCTCATGTACACAAAGCTTATTCAGGTAGAGAGGACAGCCATTAAATTAAAAAGAAATTATTTAATTATACTTAAAGAAAATTCTCAGAGTACTCTGAAAGTAAGTAATGGGAGTATAACCTTGACTGGCTATGAGACTAGGGCATTCAGAGAAAGTTTTCTGAGAAAGAGACATTCAAGCTGAGACCAAAAAGACAAGTGGACATTTTCTAAATGAGGCTTAGACAGAGAAGAGGTTTTCTGGCAGAAGGAACAATATGTGCAAAGGCTCAGAGTTGGGAAGGAACATGATACTCTTGAGGAACAGACAAAGAGCAGTAAGTTGGAGAAAGCGACTGAGATAAGACTGGCAAAATTGTCATGGGTCAGATTAACTTGGGCCTTGAAGAACACGTTAATGATCTTAGATCTTATTCTATTCTTAGAAAAGAAAAATAAAACCACTGAAGAGTTTTAAGCTTGGGATTTCTAGGACTAGACTTATATTCCATGAAAAGATTAATTTGACTCTTGGTAGAAAATAAAGTATTTCCACTTTTGGTGATATGGGAAAACCAAATACAGGCACACCTCACTTTGTTATGTTTCATTTTACTGTACTTAATAGATATTCCTTTTTTTTTTTTTTTTTTTTTACAAGTTGAAAGTTCAAGACTTCAGTGGAGGAATAACTGCAGAGGTGGTAGAAATGGCAAAGATTCTGGAATTAGAAGTGGAGCCTGAAGATGTCCCTGAAATTCCTGTAATCATGATAAAACTTTAGTGGATGAGTAATTCCTTTTTATAGATGTGTAAAGAAAGTGGTTTCTAAATTTGAAAGAACTTCACTGTGATAAAACATTATTAAACAGCATTACATGCTACAGAGATATTTTTCATGAAGGAAGAGTCAATTGACACAGCAAACTTCAAGGTTGTCTTATTTTAAGAAACTGCCACGGTCACCCCAACCTTCAGCAACCACCACTTTGATTAGTCAGCAACCACTGACACTGAGATAAGACCCTTCACCAGAAAGAAGACGATTCACTAAAAGCTCAGATGATGGTTAGCATTTTTAGCAATAAAGTGTTTTTAAATTAATATATGGACATTTTTGAGACATAATATTATTGAGCACATAATAGACACAGTATAGTGTAAACATAACTTTCATATGCACTGGGAAACCAAAAAGTCACTTGACTCACTTTATTGTAACGTTCACTTTTTTGAGTTATCTGGAACTGAAGGCACAATACATCTGAGATATGCCTATAAAATAAAAACAAAACCTACAAAATAATAAAAAAATTACGCATAAAATATGGCATTTTTCTTTTAAAATATATAGCTCAGGTTTCAGTTTGAATTCTTCAATATGCATCTTCCCAAGACCTCATCTTGACAGGGCTGGAAAAACTGGCAGAAGTAGCCACAAAGTATCTCTAGAGTGACACACATGAAAGTCAGATAACAGTGGATTTCTATAAGACACAACTGCATTAAAAATGACTTCATGGTATGCTTGGGTGGCTCAGGCGGTTAAGCGTCCCACTCTTGATTTTGGCTCAGGCCATGATCTCACAAGATCAAGCCCCACGTTGGTTAAGATTCTCTTTCTCCCTCTTCCTCTGCCACCCCCATTCTTGCATGCTCTCTAGCTCTGCCTCTAAATAAAAAATGACTTCACAACCCAAAACTGCAAAACATAACTAAACAATATAAAAGCAAATTTCATGTGATAGAAAAAATAACAGGTATAGGTCTTTATGATCTTCAGATAACAAATTATTGATGGAACTAACAAAATACGCTTAAATTGCTTAGAAATATTTTTAAAAATTAAATAAGTAAAATACGAGAAAAGATCAATATCTTATTAAAAATGGCCAGGAAAATTTGAAGAGAGAACTAGTAAAACATCTAAAATTAAACCTGAAAGTATAATAATTTAAATTAAAAATTCACTAGCTAATATTAAATAGCAAATTCAACAGCTAAAGGGAGAAATAGTGTCTGGAATATAGAGATAAATTATTTACCTAATTACCTAATCAACTGAAGTGATGAAAAGATTTAAAAAATTGCATAAGAGAAAATAGGGCCGAAAATTGGTAGAATTGTTCTAATAGGAATTTAGGAGAGCCTAGAAAATGGATGAAAGAGAAGTAATATTTAAAAAGATAATAGCTGGGCTCCTGGGTGGCTCAGTGGGTTAAGTCGCTGCCTTTGGCTCAGGTCATGATCTCAGGGTCCTAGGATCGAGGCCCACATCGGGCTCTCTGCTCAGCAGGGAGCCTGCTTCCCTCTCTCTCTCTCTGCCTGCCTCTCTGTCTACTTATAATCTCTGTCTGTCAAATAAATAAATAAGATCTTTTAAAAAAATAAAAAGATAATAGCTGACAATTTTCTAGAATTGATCAAGTATAAAAATCATCATATTCAGAAAGCACTTTAAGTTCAGAGGAAGATTTAAAAAAAAAAAAAAGGAAGAAGAATCACTAGATTTATCTTAATGAAACTGAAATAGCCAAAAAGAAAAACAACCAAGAAAGAAAAGATAGATTACCTACAAAGGAATGGCAGACTGATAGAGTTTCTAGCATCACCAACAGAATCCAAATAACATCTCCAAAAGTCCATAGAAAACCACTGTAAATCTAAAACCTATACACAGCTAAACCATCATACAAGAAATGACAGAAAACTGAAGACATTTTCAGTAAGAATCGCCACTCACTGAAAAAAGAAGGTACTTCATAAAAATGGACTATATACATAGGAAAAATACCAATGATGCTCCAGAAGGAAAAGTAACAATTTATAATTGGGTGACTATATATAAGTAATCAATCATCATATTAAGAGTATAAAACAAGATGAAACTTACCTCACAAAAACATGTAAATTAGTAGAGTGGTATTTAGAATTAAGTTGTTCGGGACAACAATAGAGATATTCATTAAATTTAGGCTAATGTTAAAACATTGAGATTCACCATTAGTGGAACAGTAATGGAGTATATTTTGTCTTTTGACCCAGTAGGCAGGAAAAAGGAATAAACAAAATGTTTTCAATTCAATAACAATCAAGAAAGTAAGAAAGAGAAAGCATAATAAAGGAAAGGAAAGTAGACAGCACAAAATAAAATGGCCAAAATTGAAAATATCAGCTATAACACTGAATATAAATGAGTTAAATTCATTCATTAGAAGACAGAGGTTTTCAGAGTAGACTTAAAATCCAGCCATACCTAAAACCCGTAAGAAATATAAAAACATGAAACTTTTTAAAGAATGTAAAAATACAGCAGGAAAGTAATAATAAAAACTATCCTGCCATAACTATATTAACTCTAGGCAAAGCAGACTTTAAAGATGAAACATTATGAGAAAGAAGATACAAATTACACATGATATATGAAATACAAAAAAAAAAGAAGTAGCTACATAGATTTTAATAAATTTCAGTAGTTGAAAATCCAAATAGATGAATAATTTCCAAGGCTAAAAGATTTATATAACAGCTTAATGAAATGAACACATATAGAACCTTGCAAATAAAAACAGAGATTACATACACATGTGCACATGCATGCACATGCACACGCACGTGTGTGTGCATACACACACACACACACTTTCTTTTGGCCAGCCAGGGAAGAACATGCCTATGGCTAACACTTCATAGTTCACTGAATTAACTATATGGTAAGGTAAAACCATCAATATCTTAGCTAAAATAAAAGGCAGCCTGGTGGATTGCTGGGAAGATGGTGGAGTAGGAGGACTCTAAGCTCAGCTTGTCCCAAGGATACAACTAGATAACATTCAGATCGATGTAAATAACACAGAAAATGACCTGAAGACTGGCAGAATAAACCTCATTATTAAAGAGAAGACCACATCAAAGATAGCAGAAATGACAGAAAAATTGTGGGGGCTAAATGGACCATGGGACTATCAGTGGGAGAGAGAGACTTTTGGATGTGGAGAAGGGAGAAGGGAGAAGGATGTGGAGAAGGACTATCACATTGGGAAGCCCACATAGGGAAGATACATCCCCATAACATTTGGCTTTGAAAACCAGAAGGGCCAAATTCCATGAGTTCCTACAACAGTGGGACTTAAGGCCTGTAATTTTAAAGATCAGCATGGTTGGATCTCAGCAGGAGGGCAAGAGGAAACTGAATCCCCACCATTAAAATGATAGAACAAATAATAGTCCCTGGCGATAGAGCACAGAAGCAGCAGTTTGAAAAAGAACTAAAGGTACAAGGAGGGATATTTATTTAATAATCTCTGAATGTGTCTTGGAGGAACAGAGATATATGGGAGACTTCTGAAACAAAGGAGCTAGTAGGTGTCATTTCGCTCTCCCATCCCTCAGTCTAAACAAATGGCCACCTGTGGCAATTAGCATAGTGCATACATTCGCCACCTAACTTGCTTATCCCCTGCTCCATCTGGCTTTGGCAGATCTGTCTCCTTTAGCCAGGCCTGCCTCAGTCTTGGTGCTGTGGGTCCCCTCCCCACAGAAGACCAGCACAAACTGTGCCAACAGTGTCTCCTGACCAGCACACTTGGTGGAACCTTGGTCTTGGCATTGGCAATGATAGATTCCCTCTCATGTTGGACCAACACACAAACCTTGCTAAAAGTATGCACCCCATCCTTGTGTTCTTTGCAGATTGGCATCCTCCAATACAGTCTTGCCCAGAGCCAATTCAAACAGGGCCACAAACCTGGCAGTATGCACGCATCCTTGACAGTCACTCCAAAGTGACTCCTATCCTGAGGAGAAGGAAAGACAACCACACACACCAATCAGACTGTGGCCCCAGCAGTGCACTGGGAACACACAGTTCATCTGATTATAGGCTATGGCCACCAATGAAAGTTTTTCAGGGGACAACACAGGGAAAGCACCTTGTAGTTTTGGGCTACCGCATCTCTGGCAAATGCCTGGTCTGACTCAGCTTAAGCCCAAGGTGGCCCCAGACTGGTCTAACACTACAAGGAAAAAGCAATGCCCAGATCAAAATAAGAGAGCCATTACAGACAACTGGACTAAAGGAAAAAGTGGATTAGCTACAAAAGCTGTGCGCAAAAACACACACAGGAGATACCCCTAAGTGTTGGCTTCTAATAGATAGAAGACACTCCATTGCAAGGCCACTACAGGACCTCTTCTTCACAAGGCCACTAGTTTCAGGAGCAGAAGTGGCTGACTTTCATAACACACACCAAGAGACAAAGAGAGTTAGACAAAATGAGGAGACAGAGGACTGTGTCCCAAATGAAAGTATAGGATAAAACCACAGCAAGAGACCTAAGTGAAACAAAGATAAGTAATATGGCTGATATAATAAAGAATTTAAGTAATGATCATAAATATACTCACTGGAGTTGAAAAAAATTGGAGGGTATCAGTGAGACCCTTAACACAGAAATAAATAAGAATCTGTCAGAGAGGAAGAATATAATAAATGAAATTAAAAGCATACCAGATGGAATAAATAGCAGACTAGAGGCAGCAGAAGAAGGCACCAGCAAACTGGAAGACAAAGTAATGGAAAGTAATCAACCTGAGCAGGAGAGAGGAAAAAAATATACAAAATGAGAACAGACTTAGGGAACCCAGCAATTCCATCAAGTATAATAACATTTGCATTACAAGGATCTTGGAAGGAGAAAAGAGGGAAAAGGGGACAGAAAATCTATTGGAAAAAATAATAGCTAAAAAATCCCCAAATCTGGGGAAGGAATAAGAAATTCAGATCCAGGAGGCACAAAGAGTCCCCAACAAAATCAACCCAAGGAGGTCCACACCAAGACACATAGTAATTAACTGGCAAAATGTACTGATAAAGATTGAATTTTAAAAGCAACAAAAGAAAACAGTTACATAAGGGGAGACCCCCATAAGATACCTAGGAATAAACCTAATCAATGAAGTAAAAGACCTGTATTCTGAAAACTAGAGAACACTTATAAAAGAAAATGAAGAACAGACAAAGAAATGGAAAAAATTTCTATGCCATTGGATTAGAAAAAAAAAAAAATACTGTTGAAGTGTCTATACTAACCAAAGCAATCTACACACTTAAAGCAATCCCTATCAAAATACCACCAGGGGCACCTGTGTGGTTCAGTGGGTTGAGCCTCTGCCTTCAGCTCAGATCATGATCCCAGGGTTCTGGGATTGAGCCCCCATTGGGCTCTCTGCTCACTGGGGAGCCTGCTTCCCCCCGCCAACATGCCTTGCTGCCTACTTGTGATCTCTATCAAATAAATAAATAAAATCTTTTTTAAAAAAAGTTGAGGGACAAATGATAGCCTGATAGTCTGCTTCCCCTCTCCCCCTCTGCTTCTCTGCCTACTTGTGACCTCTCTCTCTGTCAAATAAATAAATACAAACTTAAAAAGAAAATACCACCAGCTTTTTTCACAGAGCTAAAACAAACAATCCTACAATTTTTGTGGAACCACAAAAGACCCCGAATAGCCAAAACAATCTTGAAAAAGAAAAACAAAGCTGGAGACATCACAATTCCAGATGTCAAGCTATATTACAAAGCTGTAATCAACAAGAAAGTATGGTACTGGCATAAAAATGGACATATGATTGAATGGAATAGAACAGAAAACCCAGAAATGGACCTATAATTCTATGGACAAATAATCCTTGACAAAGCAGAAAAGAATATCCAATGGAAAAAAGATAGTCTCTTCAACAATTGGTAGTGGGAAAACAGGACAGTGCAACATACAGAAGAATGAAACTGGACTACTTTCTCAAACCATATGCAAAAATAAATTTAAAATGGATGAAAGAACTAAATGTGAAACAGGAGCCCACCAAAATTCTAGAGAAGAAAACAGGCAGCAACCTCTTTCACCTTGGGCGTAACAACTTCTTTCTACGTACCATCAAAGGCAAAGGAAACAAAAGCAAAAATGAACTATTGGGACTTCCAAGATAAAAACTTCTGCACATCAAAGGAAACAATCAAGAAAACTAAAAGGCAGCCTACAGAATGGGAGAAGATATTTGCAAATGATATATCTGATAAAGAGTTAGTATCCAAAGTCTATAAAGAACTTATCAAACTGAACACCCCAAAACCAAATAATCCAGTTAAGAAATTGGCAGAAGAAATGAATAGACATTTTTCCAAAGAAGACAACCAGATGCCCAACAGACACATGAAAAGATGCTCAACATCAGTCATCATCAGGGAAATAGAAATTAAAACCATGATGAGATACCACCTCAGACCCATCAGAATGTCTAATATTAACAACGCAGGAAGAAACAGATGTTGATGGAGATGTGAAGAAATGGGATCCCTCTTACACTGTTGGTGGGAATGCAAGCTGGTTTAGCCACTCTGGAAAACAAGATAGAGGTTCCTCAAAAAGTTAAAAACAGAGTTACCCTATGACCCAGCAACTACACTACTAGGTATTTACCCAAAGTATACAAAAACACTGATTCAAAAGAACAAAGGCACCCCAATGTTTATAGCAGCATGATTAACAATAGCCAAATTATGGAAAAAGCCCAAATGTCCATCAATTGATGAATGGACAAACACAAAATATTACACAACAAAAGAATGAAATTTTGCCATTTGCAATGATATGGATGGAGCTAGAATGTATTACTCTAAGTGAAGGAAGTCAGAGAAACACAAAATCCATAAGATTTCACTCATGTGGACTTTAAGAAAGAAAACAGAAGAACATGGGGGAAGGGAAAAAAGAGAGGGAAGCAAACCATAAGAGACTCTTACCTACAGAGAACAAACTGAGGGTTGATGGAGAGAGGGTGAGCAGGGGGTGGGCTAAATGAGTGATGGGCATTAAAGAGGGCACTAGTTTGTGGAATACTGGGTGTGGTATGTATGTGATGAATCACTAAATTCCATTCCTGAAATCAATATTACACCATACATGAACTAATTAGAATTTAAATAAAAATTTGAAACACATACCCAAAAAACCCATAAAAACAACAACAGACTCATTTCAGACCTAAGACACCTGCAGATTAAAAGTGAGGGGATGGAGATATATCTGTCTTGCAAATGGATGTGAACATAAAGCTGGAGTGGCAACATTTGTATCTGACAAAATGGACCTTATAAAAAAGACCGTAACAAGAGACAAAGAAGTATACTATATAATCACAAAGGGGAACAATCAACATGAAGATATAACAATTGTAAATATTCATGCACCCAACATGGGAGCATCCAAAAGCATAAAACAGTTAATAACAAACATAAAGGAACAAATTGGTCATACAATAATGGTCAGGGACTTTAATGCCCTACTTACATCAATAGACAGATCATCCAAACAGAAAATTGATAAGGAATCAGTGGCTTTGAATGACACATTGGACCAATGCATCTAACAGATACACTCAGAACATTCCAACCTAAAACAGAATATATTCTTTTCTAGTGAACATAGAACATTCTCCAGAATGGATCATGAGTTAAGTCACAAAACAGGTTTCAACAAATTAAAAAAAACTGAAGCCACACCATGCATCTTTTCTGAACACCACACTATGAAACTAGAAGTCAATCACAAGAAAAAAATCTGGAAAGAGCACAAATACATGGAGGTGAAATAACATGCTACTAAATAATGTATGCATCTACCAAGAAATCAAAGAGGAAAGCAAAAAATACATGGAGACAAGTGAAAATGAAAACAAACTTGTCCAAGATCTTTGGGATACAGCAGAAGTGGTTCTAAGAGGGATGTTTATAGGAATACAGGCCTACTTCAAGAAGCAAGAAAAATCTCAAACAATCTATCTTTACACCTAAAGGAGCTAGAAAAAGACCAACAAACAAAACACAAAACCTGTAGATGGAAGGAAATAATAAGGATTAGAGCAGAAATAAATGATATAGAAACTTAAAAAAGAAAAAAAAAAAGAAAGGAAAGAAAAAGAAAAAGAAAGAAAGAAGAAGAAAAAACCCCAACAGTACAGATCAATGAAACCAGGAGCTGGTTCTTCAACAAGATCAACGAAACTGATAAAACTTCAGACAGACTCCTCAAAAAGAAAAAAAAAAGAGAGAGAGAGGGAGAGAACTCAGATAACCAAAGACACCAATAAAAAGATGAGAAATAGCAACAAATACCACAGAAATACAAAGGATAATGAGAGAATATTATGAAAAATTATATGCTAGCAAATTAGTTAAGCTAGAAGAAATGGATTAATTCCTAGGAACATAAAATCTTCCAGAACCGAAGCAGGAAGAAATAGAAAATTTAAACAGACCAATTACTGGCAAGGAAAGTGAATCAGTAATTTTAAAAAAACCTCCCAACAAACAAAACTTCAGGACCAGATGGCTTAACAGGTGAATTCTACCAAACATTTAAAGAAGAGTTAATACCTATTCTTCTCTAACTATTCCAAAAAATAGAAGAGGAGGGAAAACTTCAAAATTCATTTTATGAGGCCAGCATAACCCTGATACAAAAACCAGGTAAAGACACAAAAAAGGAGAACCACCGGCCAATATCTCTGTTGAATATAGGTGCAGAAAACCTCAAGAAAATATTAGCAAACTACACACAATAATATATTAATAAGATTATTCAACATGATCACATGGGATTTATTCCTAGGATGCAAGCATGGTTCTATACTCACAAATCAATCAACACAATACATCACATAAATAGTAGAAAGATAAGAACCATATGATCACTTCAATAGACACAAAAAAAGCATCTGACAAAGTATAATATCCATTTATGATAAAAATACTCAACAAAATAGGTTTTGAGGGAGCATACTTCAACATAATAAAGGGTATATGTGAAAAACCCACAGCTACATCTTCCTTAATGGGAAAAAAAAAAACCAACTGAGAGCTTTTTCCCTTAAGGTCAGGAACAGGGCAAGGATGCCTACTCTCACCACTTTTATTCAACACAGCACTGGAAGTCCTAGCAACCACAATCAGACAACAAAAAGAAATAAAGGCATTCAAATCAGTAAAGAAGTAGTAAACTTCCACTATTTGTAGATGACATGTTACTGCATATAGAAAACCTCGAAGACTCCACCAAAAAATTGCTAGAACTTATAAATGAATTCAGTAAAGTTGCAGGATACAAAATCAAAGTACAGAAATCTGTTGCATTTACATGCACCAACAATTAAGCAGAAGGAGAAATTAAGAAAACAGTTCCATATATAATTGCACTAAAAATAAGATACCTTGGAATAAACCTAACCAAAGAGGTGAAAGATCTGTATTCTGAAAAATATAAAAGACTCTTGAAAGAAATTAAAGATGATATAAAGAAATAGTAGACATTCCATGTTCATGGATTGGAAGAACAAATATTGTCAAAATATCTAAACTATATAGTCTGTCCACACATTTAAAACAATCCCTATCAAAATACCAACAGCATTTTTCACAGAACTAGAACAAACTACCCTAAAATTTATATGGAACCACAAGAGACCCTGAATAGCCAAAGCAATCCTGAAAAAGCAAAACAAAGCTGGAGCATCATAATTTATACTACAAAAGTGTAGTCATCAAAACAGAATAGTACTGGCACAAAAACGGACACATAGATCAACGGAACAGAACAGAAAAACGAGATATAAACCCACACTATATGGTCACTTAATTTTTGATAAAGCAGGAAAGAATATACAATGGGAAAAGAACTGTATCTTCAACTAATGGTGTTGGGAAAACTGGAAAACAACACACAAAAAAACTGAACCACTTTCTTACCTCATACACAAAAATATATTCAAAATGTAATAAAGATCTAAATGTGAGATCTGAATCCATAAAAATCCTAAATGAGAATAAAGGAAATAACTTCTTCAACATCAGCTATAGCAACTTTTTTTCTAGATATGTCTCCTGAGGCAAGGGAAACAAAAGCAAAAATAAAGTACAGGGACCACAACAAAATACAAAGGTTCTGCATAGCAAAGGAGATAGTCAACAACACTAAAAGACAACCTACTGAATGGGAAAAGATATTTGCAAATAATATATTCAATAAAGAGGGTTAGTTTCTAAAACAAAGGAAGAACTTAACTCAATAACAAAAAAAAAAACACCCAATTTAAAAATAGGCAGAAGATATGATCAGACATTTTTCCAAAGAAGACATAGAGATGGCCAAAAGACACATGAAAAGATGCTGAACATCACTCATCATGAGGGAAATACAAAATCAGAACTACAATGATAGATTATCTCACACTTGTCAGAATGTCTAAAATCAACATCACCAGGAACAACAGGTTTTGGTGAGGATGTGGACAAAAGGAACACTTGTGCCCTTTTGGTAGGAATGTAAATTGATGAGGTCATTATGGAAAACAATATGAAGATTCTTCAAAAAGTTAAAAATAGAACTACATTATGATTCACAAATCACACTAATAGGTATATACCCAAAGAATACAAAAACATTAATTCAAAGGATACATGAGCCCCTTTGTTTAGTGCAGCATTATTTATGATAGCCAAATGAAGGAAGCAGCTCAAAGTGTCCATCAGTAGACGAGTGGATAAAGAAGAAGTGCTTCTATGTCTGTCTTTCTCTTTCTCTCTCTCTCTCTCACACACAGCCCCTAGAATATTACTCAGCTATTAAAACAATGAACTCTTGCCTTTTGCATCAGTATGGATGGATCTAGAGAATATAAAGCTAAGTGAAATAAATCACTTAGAGAAAGACAAAAACCATATAACTTCACTCATATCCGGAATTTAAGAAACAAAACAAAGGAAAAAAGGAGACAATCCAAAAAAACAAACTCTTAACTATAAAGAACAAACTGATGGTTACCAGAGGGGCGGAAGGTGGGGTATGGGGGAAATAGGTGAAGTGGATTAAGAGTACACCTACCATCATGAGCACTAAGTCATGTATAGAATTGTTGAATCACTATACTGTATACCTGAAACTAATAAAAGACTATATGTCAACTATACTGGAAAGAAATTTAAAAAAGAAAAAAAAAAGGCAGCCTAGCTATTTAAGATGATCATATAAAATTGTTTGGAATTGTTTACTTAATCAGGCCTAGTTCTAAAGAATCTTCTGTAACTTCTTAAATACTTCTATTTATATTTACTTGTCTCACAGGTATCTGACGTCTGCTGTCCAGAGTCTTAAATACTTCTGCGTAATCACTGACTTGACAAATGACCTAAATGTTTCCAGATAAACACAGGATAATATCACACGAACTGAGGCTCCATCTAAAAATCTGACATCTACAAATCATATTTATAAAGAGAATCAACATCTGTGATAAGATCTGGAAAATCCTTGATTATCTCTCTACAGCCCTGGTTGAATGAGAAACAAAAGGGAGAATGGAGAATTTTAAAAGTTTCTAAAATCTTTTTCTAAAGTGATTGCTCTGTAACCATGGTAACAAGTAGCCCTCAAAACTGAATAGGTTTTAATCCTGTTCAGCAGATACACAATAACTCCCCTTGTGAATACACTTTTGCATGTCATCCAAATATTATCAGCAACCTGCACCTGAAAGTCAGCTAGTCCTGGACAAACTAACTCCAAAATTGTAACATACCCAAAATGTCAAGAAATCAGCTACTGTCTTAACTCAGTAATGATGCTACCACAACTACAAACTATGTGAATCCACATATGACTTCTAAAGTCCACCAAACGATGAACTCCTGTTTCCCACCAATACACAATCATTTAGGCACCATCTTTGTTTCCTCCGTTGGCCTGGAGGATATTATAGCACCTACAGAAGCCCTTAGCAAGTTCTTCAAGCAAATCTTAAATGATAGCCAACAAAGCCTGTCCTTAACTGAACACTGCAATGTCTTTAATGACAAAAGATGTCTTCCAAAATAGAATGGCCTTGGACATGATTAATACCTTGCAATTAGGCATGTGTGCCACTGTCCAAACAGAGTATTGTCTGTTCATATCTGATGAGTCTGCTGATGCTTTATCTTTATTAAATCATATGAGGACAAAAGTGAAATACCTGAGTGATCCAACCCATAACCTAGGGGATTTAGCAATCAGTGGTTTGGATCATGGAACTCTTGGTGTGGGAAAAACAAAAACAAAAACTATTACTAGATTTTAGAATCTTTATTACGATCTGTGTTTTCTCTCATATGTGCCTCTGTTGATGTTGTGATATCTGCCTCCAGTGCAACCAAGATAGCCACCAAAAAAGTTACCTCCATGTTTGTGAAACCTGCTGACTATTCAGGCTACATCATGGAAGAGGAGGGTATATAAGACTATTAAGAGTCAGTCATGAGTTGGTGGAGTTTTAGGGGGGAGATAATTGAGCGATCATGACTGCCAGTTTGCCCAAGAACTTGACACTGGACACGGGCAATCAGAGTTTCCTCACCCCCTCCCCTGTGCTTGGCATGTACACTCTCCCCACTGCTCCCATAGTGGGAGATGTTTTCAAGGACATAGCCTTCAGAGAGCTATGTGTTGTTGAGACCATCTGGATGGTATAATATGATAGAACTAAGTCCTCTATATAAATTTTAAGATTAGTTGGTGGGTATAGAGATGTCCTGGTCTTGTGGCCACCCAAGAGAAGCCTCATATGTAAGTTCCCTTGCATAGCCAACCTACCACTGTCCAATCTGGAGTGAACTGCCTCTTTCTCTGGTCCCTCCTTGCCCTCTGGGTCCTAGGGGACAGTTTCAGATTTCACTCAGGAAGCTCCTAGGGTTATGAACCAACCGATGCTTAGGCTAAAAGAAGAAGAAAGGATAGCTGGACCAGAGGTGTTGCATTAGGGCTGGGGGAGATGTGTAGATGGACTGATGGGGAATGTGAAATGTATGCATGACCCTGAAACAAAGAGAGCGGATGTTTGAGTGATATAAGGAGGGTCACTTGAGAATTACACCACACAATTTAAGTGGTTGACTGTCAAGCAATATTTACTTCAGGAGCTTTGTAGTATTACTCTAGTTTCCAAATAAATCAAAGCCCTGAAACTCAGCAGAGAACTGGGGGACTAGGAAGAAACAAATACTCTAGGGCTTAATTTTTATTTGCCTAAAATGCTTATTACATTTTATATGAGACAAATTCTTGCCGGAGAAATGACACTTCAAAGCAAGGAGATTGACACACCTCAATTTGGTTCAGAGAACCTGAGTTCACAACCCTAAGGCACTTTCACCGGGAATTAACTTCTCTGTGTGTACTTCATACTTTGGGCAGTAAATGCAAAAAACTTAACGTTCATCTGAAGGGACGATTCTGGTATAAACCCTGGGGAACAGGACAAAACTTACAACGCGATGTGCAGCCTCCCTTCTATCCAAAGCAGTGGTAACTCAGGGCAAACCCCAAAACTGTAGGATTTCAATATGAATGAGAGGCACCTGTGGCTGTGAGGACACTGAGACAATGAGAAACAGTTGAAAAGACCTGCTGCTCAGCAGCACCCAGAGTAATTTCCTCAAAATCATTCAGTAGCCTCACATTCCACTTTGGGCCAAGCAGGACAAGTGGAAAAGTGGTTAGAAATGATCAACGAGCGAGGAATGCCAAAGAAACTGAATAGCCTGGAAAGAAACTGGGAAGTCTCCCAGTTAGAGAAGAAAGTCTGCAAAATAGGGTTTGAAGGTAGAATGCAGGGCACGGAGATGAACAATGCCCGAGGCATGGCAAAATAATACACAAAAAGCCAAGAGAGCCAGCCAGAAAAGACATGTGCAGGAAAAGGAGGACAATATGCGCATCAGTCCTGCCAGATCAAAACTGAAAACATATTTATAAATGTCTTTTAGAGGTGAGCCAGAGTTTTAGAATTTATTTTGAAGACCCAAGAGTATTTGCGGATGGAGTGGGATGGAGGGAATGGGAAAATCTTTAAGAAAGTATGTTACTGTGCGGAGTTTAACTGAGTAACAACTGTTGAAGTGGTTGTATGTGCCTCTTCACATGTTCCTGTACTTTTAAAAATACATATTTTTTTTCTAATTTAAGGATTAGGATGTAATCTGCCTAAAGTTCTGAGATGTGGGGGGTGTTAGTGGAGAGAATCTACAGTTAGCAGTTCTGGGAAATATTTGTTTCTCCCTAAGTAACCCTGCACCAGCCAGATTTTCAGTGGTTACTAAAAAGGCTACAATGAGACTCTTGAATTTTCTTTCAGTTGAGAACAGAACTAATTCCTCATAACCACATCTTCTTTTCAAAGATATCTGATTGTTGGAGTGGGTGCTTAGAGGCTGCCAGTGAGGTCAACAATAACAGAGTGCATGTTACCTGGGCTATGAGAAACTTCTCTCCTCGCCAAGCACAGAGACTCTCCTGGCCAAAGAGAGATTTCAGCTGATATCGGAGGAATTAGGGAAGCTTGTTTAGATTCCACTACAGAATTCTAATTCTTAGTGGAATTACTATAAGTATGTGTGTTTAAAATTAAAAAAAAAAAAAAAAAGATTTACTTGTTTGTTGTATTTGCTTAATACTTACTGGGTTGGAGGAGGGGCACTAAAGGGATACATATATAATAACAGAGTCAGCAAATAAACATAAAAGATCTAAAGTGAACTGAGGCTGGAGATGAGAGAACTTCAGACTAAGAGAATTACTTCAATTAAACTCTAAAATGAGGGGCACCTGGGTGGCTCAGTGGGTTAAGGCTCTGTCTTTGGCTCAGGTCATGGTCTCAGGGTCCTGGGACTGAGCCCCACATGGGGCTCTCTGCTCAGTGAGGAGCCTGCTTCCCTCTCTCCCCTGCTACCTCTCTGCCTACTTGTGATCTCTCTCTCTGTGTCAAATAAATAAATAAAATCTTAAAAAAAAACCCTCTAAAATGAGTTCAACTTCTTGGCATTCAAAACATATTAGGAAACACAATGGGTTATATAGTTCCCACAGTCCGGATAAAACCAAGCACACTGGTTCTTAGGAGAGAAAAGACTTCCTCAGACTCTAAATTCACAGATATCTTCTAGATAGATCTCATATTCTCCTACTTCTCCCCATGGTTACTGCCACAAACCCAGTACAAAGTCCCACGATTTCTTCTCTGAATTACCTGACTAGTCTCCAGTCAGCACAGTCTCCAGATCCTAAATCCTAACACAGTCTCCATACCATAGGAGTGATCCTTTAAAATACAGATATGAAATAACATCTCATTGTTTTTTTAAAATTGAGATATAACTGACATATAATACTGGAGTTTTAGATGCACAACATAATGATTTTATATGTATAGCACAATGATTACCACAGTAAGTCTAAGTTAACACCCATCACCATATATAGTAACAATTCCTTCTATTCTGGTGCCCATCTCATTGCTTTAAGGACAAAGTACAAAATCCCGAGTACTGGGATGCCTGGGTGGCTCAGTGGGTTAAAGCCTCTGCCTTCAGCTCAGGTCTTGGTCTCAGGGTCCTGGGATCGAGCCCCACATTGGGCTCTCTGCTCAGCAGGGAACCTGCTTCCTCCTCTCTCTCTGCTCACCTCTCTGCCTGCTTGTGATCTGTCAAATAAATAAAACCTTAAAAAAAAATCCTGAGTATTGTATACAAGGCACAATCTGGGCCAAGCCTACTTTTCCAGACTAGTGACAAATAGGTCTAAGCATATGCTTTCCTTGGCAGTCTCTGACCACCCTGCCTCCTACCCCCAGCTCTTTAATAACTAACTCACTCTCTATTATTTTATACGTGGTTAACCTATAGGTGTCAACCATCCGACCCTGAAGGTATTTGATTTTGCAGTGATGTTCCTTTTTTTTGAACAGATCTCAGCATAGACCAATGTGGTTCTTTAACGGATGAAAATGGCCTGAGCTTATTGGGCTTTCTCAATGATTAGGTTCTTTTTCACAAAGACATGAAGCTTCAAATAGCTAATTAAGCAAATTAAGAGATTTAGAGCCATCTCCATAAGCCCATGGCTAGGTGTGAAGGCAAATGTCAGATTGAATTCCACAACACATTCAAACATTTATGTGCAAACATATACAGAAACAGTCCTATAATATGTTTGTAAGCTCAATGATGTCCATCTCTCAGGCCTTTCAAGGTCACACCCTGTCAGAAAGAACCACTTGAGGAAATGTGACAGTTTTCTGGTCCCAGGGTACTGGTAAGATTATAGGTGGTGAGGCAACCCGTTCCCTAAGTCAGTGACTGAACACAGGACTGGGTAAGAATTAAGCCTGGGGCTCCATTCTGGAGGGTAAAGGCTTTCAAGTAAAGGTGAGAAAGCTTTCCTTTGAATCTTAAATACCACTTATTTATCAGGTGAAAAGTAACTTAAAATGTCTATTGTGCTATCTAAAACACCCTCTAACATTAATTGAAGATAAAGATAACTGTTGGGAAAGTCTCCTGCATGTGGTCTTTCATGCTCACTTGGCTGCATGAGAACAGGCCTTGGACCCAGAACACTCCCTTACCAAAAGGGAAAGAGCTCGCACCGCCTGTGCTGGGCTTATCACTGCTCTTTGCTCTATCAAACACACTTTTACCTCCAGCCCCTTTTCTCTCACCGTATAAAGTTTCATTTCTTTTCTTTCTTCCTTTCTTTCTTTCTTTGGCCCTGTAACTCCCTTTACCTTCCCCTTGTGTTTCTTCAACTTCTACTTCCCTATTCTTTTACCTTCCATACATTTTCAATCATACATGAACTGGTATCTACTACTTCCCCTTCCTGGCAAAAAGATTCTTGCCCAAATCACTAAGGATCAAATTAAATTTTTTAAAAATCTGAGGCATTTGCTGAGTCAGCATATTAAGGTGAGAATATTCTGGAAACCAACTCCTCAATCTTAATGGCCTTACCCAGTAAATATTTGTTTTTGTTTATGTCATGATCTACTTATGTAAATATTCATTTTTGTGTGCCTTCCATGTGGTGATTTGGGAACACAGGCTGCTTTCATCTTGTGGTTCTGCCATGCCCTGAGGACTTCTTCATCCTCTGGACCTCTGGATCTGGCAGCTGACTAGCAAAGGACTGTGTAGATTGTTACAGGACAGAACTGGAGGGGAAACAGATCACTTCTCCTCTTATTGCACTGGCCACACATAGTGTGCAGGGCAGGCTGGGAAATGCACTATAGCTGCTTGGCCATTTGGAAAATACACTGCTGAGCATAGAGCAGTTCTCTACCAAAGTCCTCTATTCCTCCTTTTTGAAACTTCCTTGCCTTTGACTTCCATGGCTCCATTCTATCTTCTGGTTTCATCTTCAAATCTTGACTGCTTGTTTTCAGTCTTCTTCAAGGCTCCTCTTTCTTCTCTCCATCCCCCCAATATTGGTATTCCCCAGCATTTGTTTCTTGGCTCATTTCTCTTCTCAATCCACCATTCTCTCTGGAAGTTTTCGCAAACAACCAGAACATCCATCTCCATCTTTCTGGTCATACTTCCATGTGAAACCTGCTCCTCATCTTATAAGTCCCCACCCTGATTAAGTAGGCTTCTACACACTTATCAGACCAGAAAACCTGAAGTGATCTTACATTCTCTTACTCATCTTCTATAACAGAGGTTTCTCAACCACCACACTATTGACATTTTAGGCTAGATAATTCTTTGTTGGGGGAGCTGTCCTATTCATGGTAGGATGTTGAGCAACATCCTTGGCTTCTAGGTAGATAGTGGCTAACTACCCTATCCTCTTGTAGATTTGGGGCAACCAACAGTATCTCCAGACACTGCCAAATGTCTCTTGAGTAGGGAGGGACTCACCCCCAAGTTGAGAACTGCGTCTTCCAGTCCTATAGATTCAATCCACTGTAATATTTATCCCCTCCATTCCATTTCCTTGCCATTAATTTTGTTAAATTCCACATCACTTTGTGTCTGGATTTCTCCAGTTGCCTCTTACCTGGCTGTGACAAGTTGGCTGACTTAACAGTTATTCTTGACTCAAGTTTTCATCGCCACCTTCCACTACAGAACAACAAATAACTTGTGTCTTAGCCTCCCTTGCTTGGCCAGATGACATCATTTTGCATGACAAGTAGATTTGTGAAGAGACTGACCGGTGATCTTAAAGGTTCTAAGGCTTTGGAATCACCCAGCTTAGATCGTATCTTAGCCTCATCACTCTGGGAGTTGTGTGGTTTTAGGAAGTAACTTAAGTTTTCTGTGCCCCATCAGTAACACTGGCCAACAGTACAACCTTATAATATTATTATTAATATTATTATGAAGTTAAACAAGTTAATATGTACAAATTGTTTAGTTTATACTTGGCCAAATGTAAACACTGCACAAGTGGTGGCTATGATATAGGACTGGCAGGTATGATATAATCTCTCTTTTCCTTACTAACCTCAAAGGTTACAACTTCACATCCCATCCCTGACCACTGTTCACTTTTTAAGATTCAGTTTAGGGGAACCTTACTCTGGAGGTTTTCTCACACTTTTCCTTCCAACTTCCAGTCCCTTTCTCAGACATCACTTGTTTTTCTCCCTCACTAAGCTTTGAACTTCTACAAAGCAAGGGCCAGACCTTTCTTTTCACCTTCTACACATTCTCAGGACCACCACAAATGCTCAATAAATATGAAATTCTCAGTAAAGACTTGTTGACTAAAACTGTAAGCGAATGAATATTAGTAACATACACCACCCTCTCAAATAACATCCCTTCCATTTAGCAGCAGTAGAGTGAGTGGATTTCTAGAAAGCTTTTGACATACTTAGTGTAAATGAAACACAAATCAACGAGGTGAATTTTTAAAGGAAATTTATCTCACTAGCCTGGCAACCCTGGCCAGCTTTTAAGTAAACTGAAACTATTAGGATAAAAAGGAAAACCATATGTGCAACCCCAAACCTTTCAGACATCCTTTAAATTTTTTATTTTAAGTAAATTCATCTAAATCTGCACGGGAGAGTAGCAATGGGAATTGTTAATTGACAGAGAAGTCACAGTTTTAAAATTCCATTGCTACAGTTTCTAAAATGAGGAGCTTTAAATTGCCTTGTGGTTAAAGGAACTTTTAACTACACACAGACTTTTGCCTGTCCAGTCTCTAGCAGGCTGTTAATAAATTGGAAACGGCCCAGATTTCTACGGGGGAGGGAGGAGAGAGCAGCTGTACTCCTAAGTAATTCTCATCCTGGTTTGTGTGGAGGAAGATCCAAACATGTTTGGTTAGGAAAACTTGGTGGTGCTTTCCTTCCTGGGTTTTGGATCCAACCATTTAGCCAACTCCAACTAAGATCCCTTTCTCTAGGTCAAAATTTATTAGAACATTTCTTCTGGAGTGATTCCTAAGTCAAATCTTATTAAAAAGTTACTAGAAACTACGAAATTTCTTTAAAGGTCTTCAAGAAAAACTTATTTCCTTTGCCTTAAAGGGGGTGGGCGGGGAGGGGAGGGCACATCTCATACGCAACCCACTTTTTAAACCTTCTCATCTGTAAGACCCCGATGTCTCAGTAACACTTGCGACTTTCTCTGATGACTACAGCCCTTCAAGACACCAGTGACAACTATTCGTTTCCCTTGGACTCCCCTTCATTCCTGAAGAAGTGGCATCAACACTGGAGAGCCAGGAGTCGACCAACAGGTGGTACACCGAGCGCTCTCTAGAAGGGAGTGTCGCCCGCCCTCGGGGCACTTCTCCGCGGCCGCGCGCTCTCGCACCCCGGGAGCTACGTGGGCTCTAGAGCCAAGGCCCCGGCCGTGGGGACCGGGCGAGCGCTCCCGGTTCACGTCGCCTCCACGCCCAGCTCCTCCCGCTCTGCGTCCCCTCCCTTTGCCAAAGCTCAGACTCTCCGGGCCGCCCTTATTGTTGGCTGCGTCTGTCACTTTGTGGGCCGGGTGACATGAATGGATGGGCTAGACACACCTTCCAGCCTTCTAGAGAAAAAAAAGAAAAGTCCGGATCTGCATAGGGAGCGGGAGGGACTCCTCCGGCGCCCCCAGAGCCTACGCCGCGGGCCAGAGACACGCACAGCTCCCCCCTCCCACACTCACTCCTCCCATCCTTGGGAAAAAAAAAAAAAAAAAGCCCAACCCAAATAAATAGTATCGTTCCGAGCCTGCCGGTGTCCTCGGTGCCCTCTCCTTCTTCCCGGGCTCAGCGCGCTCCAGTTCTGCGGAAGGCTGCGACCGGAGGCAGCGGCGCGGGCCCCGTGCGGGGCGCGGAGCGAGAAGCGGGCGCGCCCGCGGCCGCACTATGCTCCCCAGCGCCGTGGCAGCCCACGCCGGCGCGTACTGGGACGTGGTAGCGTCCTCCGCGCTCCTCAACTTCCCCACAGCGCCGGGCTTTGGCAACCTGGGCAAGAGTTTCCTGATCGAGAACTTGCTGCGGGCTGGGGGCGCCCCGCCGCACGGGCTGCAGCCACCCGCGCACCACGGCCCCGCGTCGGCTCTGGTCGCCGCCGCCGCCACAGCCGCCCGCGCGCAGGTCCGGCCCCTGCCGGCCAGCCCCGTTCCCCTCAAGCTGTGCCCTGCGGCGGAACAAGTCAGCGCCTCCGGCGCGCCGTACGGCACGCGTTGGGCTTTTCAAGTGCTCAGCCCCTCGGCGGACGGCCCCAGGCTGCCGGGACGGGCCCCGGCGGACCGAGACTGTACCTTCCAGCCTTCAGCCCCAGGTGAGCTAGCTCTTCCCTCCCCAGCCGCGCCCGGCGCCTCCTGCACGGCTGGACCGGGATCCGGGCGCTCCGCGGTGCGCCCTGCGTCAAGGGAGTCCCGGCCCCAGCGCGCAGGAATCCGCTCTGGCCTGGGACCTTCTAGAGCTTCTCGAGCTTTAGCGGAGATGCCACTTCGGGGGTGAAGAAGGTACCACCACTGACTGCGAACCTCCCCTCCCCCATCCCATGCCACCCCTTTCCTCTCGGCCTCCTTTCAACAAGTGGTAGGGCTACCTTGATTTTCAGGCCTTTCCGGAGAAACCCTGAACGCACCTCATTGGGTTAGCGGGAAAGGGCAGCTCCAGTCCCCAAGATCTCTGGGCTCGCTGGACCAATTTCACGGGGCTTCCCAAGTTGAGCTTTTCTGCCCGCGGTCTGCTGTCCTGGAGGCCGCGCGACAGTGGCTCCCCGGGAAGTTTTTGGCAAGGAGAAGTTCTCGAGGCCCGCTTTGGGGGCTTTTTCTTCTCAAACTGTTGGTGATGTCCAGGAACGCTCGCAAAGATCTTTGGAAGCAGAGTTGCGCAAACTTTTGACTTTCCCCATTCTTAATATTTTGGATTACTAAAGCGCAAGGAAATCGAGGCCGACTTTTTCTTTGTGGTGAGCCGAAACAACTGAATTGGCACCTGGAATAGGAGATTCACCAATAAATAGGAATTTTCTTACCCAGAGAAAGGCAGTTTTGGTTTGTTTTCATTTTCGGATAAAATCCAAGTGGGAAGAGGATGCGAACGGCTTAGTCAGATATTAGCTAAAGCGAATGGAGTGGCAGCCGAAATGGGCAGTGAGAAAAGGAAAGTCTCTTAGAAACTCAGAAGCTGAGATCCAATTGGATTAATTTTTTTTTCCGCTGCGTCCTTAGACGATCTTAACTCATTCTTTTAATCCCGATGGGTTTGTCCAGAATGACTAATAGACGCTTTTTCAGCAGATTCCATTGTCCCAGCAAACTGCCGGATCAAATTTATTGCTAATGGCTTTATAGAATTTAACATGTTTAGAACCTGTCCTGGTCTTTCAGTTTGAAATGGTTACTAACAGAATGGAACAAATATAATTATATGAGCATCGGTCTTATTCATATACTGCAAAACCTGAACTCTAGGAAGACTTTTTTCATCTTGGGAAATGAACAATATACAGTTAAAGGCAGGGTTTTTGTTCCTTGGAAATTTGGGCCACTCTGTTATTTGTGAAGTATTTGGAAAATTAGAAACGTATATAACCGAATCACCTAAGCAAGAGTTAGTAAATAATGTTGGGTCATGAAAAATAACATTTTCAAAAAGATTGGTGATTTGCATAACTTTTAGTGGTTTGGCATTGAGTTCATTGAAGTTATTTTTAAAGATTTTTAAATTGGTCCTGATCATGATTGGCTACTCAACCACTGAAATTTACTTAATTTTCACCTTTGTGCATTTTACAGATTAAATTTAAATAAACCAAACACAAATCAAGCACAGATATTTCAATAACCGGAAAAGAATTTTGTGTATCTGTTTCATTAGAAATATTGCAATTATTGGGTAAAAGTACTCCTAACTACATTTTTAAAAATTTTCAAGGATATAATCATTCTTGTACACTTATTAAAGTGTCAAAATGCAAAAATGCTTTTTAGAATAAGAGAACAAGAATTTATATTTCCCTTTTAGGTGTTCTAATATAGTTTAAGCACATATTTTCCCAATATTTTACTTAGTTCTCATTGAAGGTATGATATTCTCCTGGGTTTATTTGAACAAATAACTGTTTATTTAAAAAAAAAAGGAGTGCATTTAATTTTTGAATCTAGAGAAGTATCTTAAGAAAATTAAAGCGCTCTTTATTTGTTCCTACAAATATGCTGCTTAAAACCAGCATTTACATTCATTTATCTTTGTAATTTGACACAGAATGTAGTTTTCTGAACATTGCCCTAGTTTTATTTAAGTGACAGATTTTTGTCCTACTGAATGTTGTGGGAATTCTTTTCTACTGTAGAATTATGAAGTTATAATGAGTACTGACAAGGTTACTATCACCTGAAAATTAGCTGACTGATGACATAATGATTGATGTTCTGTAGAGAATATAGAGGAGAGAGAACTACCATTTTTGGAAAGATAACAGGATTTCTTTATATTTCTTTCTGAAATGTCAGCAAATGACTGTTTCTGATCCTTCAGACACTTACTTTGGAGTGGACCAAAAATGTTATCTTTAATCATTTCAGCATATTGACTACTCGCTTTTTTTTTTTTTCAACATTAACTCGTTGGGCGTACCAACCCAAATGTCGAATGAAAAAAGCCCAGAGTTCTATGAATTGGTGTGTTGGTGAGCTACAGAACCATAACTAAAGGACTTCTGCCCCTGCATGCAATTTCTGTTTCATTATCTTTGTTACCCATTTTTAATTATACCACATATTTCATTCATGCAGCAAATGCTTATCAACTATCTCCCATGTGTCAGGCTCGGTCCTAGGCCACTGGGACAGTCAGTGCACAAAACAGATGACTGTCTCTGCCCTTGTGGAGCTTATATTCCACATTCATACTGCTTTGTGGCTTACCAAGTATTTTCATAACTGTTAGCTGCTTTAATCTTCCTAGTAGGCCAGTTTTTTTCCTACAGTGATTTACTTCACTTACCAATCTTGTTTTTGTCAGAAGTAACAGTGAAAACTTCTGTGGACTTGTGAAAAAGAAAAAAGTTGCCCCGTATCTTCGTATTCCTCATGTTAGTATTTCATTGAATATCAGAAACTAGTGATAACCAATTACATGTTTTGCAATAATAAATCAATTGTGATTTTATGTCTGAGCCCAGAAGGAAAGAAATTGGCCTTCCCTGTTCATCTTGCTGAGGATCTACAAGGTATAGACAGTTAGACAGTAACAGGGATTTACAGGTAATAAATGAGAGGATGGCTCTCAGTGCTTCATTCCAAAAAAGTGACAAGTATTTCCGAGTAGGAAAAAGATACTCTGTAGCTATATGTTATCAAGTGGTTTATATAGAGTAGTTTAAAAACCTTAAAAATCAAAGGGCATTCCTCAAGGCTCTAGACCAGCACATTTAGTGCAATAGACAGTAGTAAATAGTTTACCTCCAGGGTTGAATCTTTGGATCTGTTACGGTTTATTAGGGGAAACCAGGAGGTTTTGCAAGTAAATTAGAATCATCAGACAGCTTTCCTCAAAAGTTCATGTATGTCATTATTTGGTGACTATTGTGCTAGATTAAAATATTCATGTTTTTGTATATAAAAGAGAACTTTGAGGGCGCCTGGGTGGCTCAGTGGGTTAAGCCGCTGCCTTCGGCTCAGGTCATGATCTCAGGGTCCTGGGATCGAGTCCCGCATCGGGCTCTCTGCTCAGCAGGGAGCCTGCTTCCCTCTCTCTCTCTGCCTGCCTCTCTGCCTACTTGTGATCTCTCTCTGTCAAATAAATAAATAAAATCTTTTTAAAAAAAAAAAAAAGAGAACTTTGAAATGTCAAAAGCTGAAAAATTTGAATTTATCTTGGTTATGTTACCAGTTTTATTCAAAAATAAGTGGAGGGGCACCTGGGTGGCGCAGTCGGTTAAGCTTCTGCCTTTGGCTCTGGTCATGATCTCGGGGTCCTGGGATGGAGCCCTGCGTTGGGCTTTCTGTTCAGCGGGGAGCCTGCATCCCCATCTCTCTCTGCCTGCCTCTCTGCCTGCTTGTGATCTCTCTCTCTGTCAGATAAATAAATGGAATCTTTGAGGAAAAAAAAATAAGTGGAGATAGGCCTTGCTTTTTAATGACATTTGTTATTTTAAACATTAAAAAATTGACATAAAGATAATTTCCTGAATGCTATTTATTATTAAATCTACTTCTTAAAGGATTAGAAAGCAATTGTTTCTTCTAGATAGGCGAGTCCTTTCTTTCTTTCTTTTTTAAATTTTGTCAAGAAAGTTTTACTATATACTATAGGAAAGGTACCAGATCCATGGCATTTTACTGACCCCTTGTTAGGATTTCTTCTTACCATTAATACTTAATGTGCACTCTAGTTTTCTTGTCCACCTCCCAATTCCTGTTACTATTTACCTGTTAATCCATAATGCTGTCTTAAATTAATTGCACTTAGTTTTGTCTATGCCTGCTTAAAGACTTTGTGATCTAATTTATTAAGCCAGAGTTTTTCACTTATTTTTGCTACCACTGTGCTTTAGATTTGTTCTGGCAAATTAAAATCACAGCATCTTAAATGTTGGTGATGCTGACCCTGAACCTGGGTGGAGAATGGAGAATCCAGAGAAGGGTAAGGATGGACCCCATTCCAGTGGTTCCTTGTTCAGACCATCACCCCAACCATCCTTTGATGGAATTTGCAGATATTCTTACTTTGCCTATTCTTACTACATGTACATATTTTTTGTATCTTCTTAACATGTCTTTGGATTTATATTAACATATTAATAACTTAATACAGTTCATGAGAATCTGCTCTGAACAAACTGTTCTATGTTCCCCAAGTTAATGAACTGCTTCAGATTCATGGAGAGATTTTTGCTGTGAAGAGAACCAACAGACTATAGACAGTCCCTTCCCTTCTAGTAGTGATTCAGTAAGCCACCCTCTTTACAGAATAATTCCTGAGTTGGAGTTACAATGGCGTAGCAATTTATGTGCATTTAATTTGCCTCTGACTGTAGTACCTATCCCAATCCCAGCCCCTAACATATGCTTCTCTACCTTCTCTACTCCACTTTAAAACAAGGAATCTCAATCTGTTAACAGGTATTGAAGCTATTGAGGTTTAATAATAAAACAGGAGTAAATGAGCAGGCAAGTAGGAATATTTTAGAGCTTTCCCCTAAACTCCTATTGACTTAAGGATCTGAGGGTTATTTAAGAGGCATGATGGTTTGAATGCCCAGAAAATTGTGTACACATTTATGCATAAGTAAACATAGGACTCGGAGAGTTCAGAGTTATGTGCAGGAAGCCAAAGGATGCCATATGTTGTGGGCGATTTAAAAGGATTGTCGACAGTGATTTTATACACATTTATTTGTCATAAATGGGCTTCAGATATTGGAACTGAAGCTGTGAATTAAACTCCATTGTATCACTTTTTGAGTGTGCCTCCTCCTTCTGTTCTTGTGCCCACCAGAAAAAAATCCCCTTTGCTTTAAGAAATCACTTTATGACCGGGCACCTGGGTGGCTCAGTGGGTTAAGAAATCACTTTATGCTTAGGTTTGCTGCTGAATAATAGAAATGAAAGCAGCATGAAAGTAAGGGAAGCAACACAAGTAATAGATGTATTCATAAAATACTTTTAGATGTTTTGCTATGCAAGTTTTTACAGAGGTGAAATGTTCTTATCTTTAACATATTTAAACAAATGTGTCTTTAGGTTTGTGGGGGCTGGTAAATATTTCATTTACACCTCACTCAGCCTGTTTTCACCACCCTATTTCTGTTGTGGTTATGGCTTATAACTTTAAAATACTGTCTTATCATATCTTTCCTTTTCTTAAAGATTTTATTTATTAGGCAGAAGGAGAGAGAGCACAGGCACAGACAGGGGGAGAAGGAGAGGGAGAAGCAAGATCCCCACTGAGCAGGGAGCCCAAAGCAGATTTCTACCCCACGACCCTGGGATCATGACCGAGCCAAAAGCAGACACTTAACCGACTGAGCCACTGGGTGCCCCTTATTATATCTTTCAGGGAACTTGATTTGTAGCTCTTAATACAATGTTTTTCTACTTAGTCTTGGATTAACAGAGGTTTTAAATTTTTTTTTTCCTAATTACAGTTTTTTTTAAATAGTGAAAGTACACAGTTTTTAAGCCAGTTAAGAAGTATAAGTTTTCATTTGAATATACCTGGAGTCTGTCAGGAATAAAAAGGCAAATTGGAAAAAGAAACAGTATGATTTTTATCTAGGAATGCTTGTTAGAATCCTTATTTAAGACTTCATTAGATCATGCTTTTCTATTTTACACTCTCTTAGTAAGAAATTGGATTTTTGCCTTAATGTATAATATGCTTACCAGACCCTTGTATATTTTATTCCAAAACATTTTATTTTACTTTCAGTAATGTTTCCACTTTTAATGAAATCTCTCCCTTTTATTCTTTTTAGCCTCCAGTCAGTACTTGATTTGGCAATGCTGAGTGATTCATCACTTTATATAAAGTCACCATAACTGATCCTATTTTTAATAGCATTATTCATTTTGTCAACCAGCTATTAGTTGGGAATATTTCAGGGGCATATTTTTGTGAGCTATGTGAACAGTAAACTGAAGGCACTAAAATTCTCTCTGAAGTCAAAGATCAAAAAGCCTCTGAAGCTTTAGACTTTTGTTTCAGAACAAAAGCATCTGGGGAAAGGAAAGAAAAAAAAAACTTCACATCTTTTTCTATATTACTGAATACTTAATTGACTTCTTGTTTATCAATATTCCAATGATGAATTGGGTTTTTCACTCTTCTTTCACGTTTAGTCACCTTGCCATAACAACCTTAATTTTATTAATTCAAAGTGGCTGTCAGAAATAAAATATGCGATATATGATACATTTTTACCAGTCCTTTTGGGAAGACTCAAAATTTCTTGTTCTTTAGAATGTTAAATTTCTGACAACTTTTAAAATTAAAATATGTGGAGGAGCCTGGTTGACTCAGTTGGTTAAGTGTCTCACTCTTGATTTTGGTTCAGGTCACAGTCCTAGGAACATGAGATGGAGCCTGCTTAGGATTCTGTCTTTTTCCCTCTGTTTGTCCCACCCCACTCTCACATGCACAGGTGTACTCTCTCTACTCTCAAAAAAAAAAAAAAAAAAAAAAAGTAAAATATGTGAAGGTGTTAAGTTATTCTTTGAAGAGATTTTGTACCTTAAAAGAATAAAAACTATGATTGGTGCCATATTTCTTAAAAAGACTATCCTAGGGCTGGATTGAGTTTAGATGTATTGAACCAATTCTATAGTTACATTGGATCTAAAACCAAAAGACAGTACTTTTCATTTTTTTTAAGATTTTTTTTTTTAATTTATTCATTTGACAGACAGAAATCACAAGTAGGCAGAAAGGCAGGCCAATAGAGAGGAGGAAGCAGGCTCCCTGCTGAGCAGAGAGCCTGATGCGGGGCTCGATTCCAGGACCCTGGGATCGTGACCTGAGCGGGAGGCAGAGGCTTTAACCCACTGAGCCACCCAGGTGCCCCAAGACAGTACTTTTTAAAGCAGGAAAAGAATCAGTCCTATTTCTTTATGTACTTTCTGTAGGTGCTTTTGCATCACACATTGAATAGTTGCAACAGAGACCTATGGCTGCAAAGCCTAAAATATTTTTTTTTAAAGATTTTATTTATTTATTTGACAGAGAGAGATCACAAGTAGGCAGAGAGAGAGAGGAGGAAGCAGGCTCCCTGCTGAGCAGAGAGCCTGACGCGGGACTCGATCCCAGGATCCTGAGATCATGACCTGAGCCGAAGGCAGCGGCCCAACCCATTGAGCCACCCAGGCGCCCCAAGCCAAAAGTATTTTTTAAAGTAAAATTTGCCAACAGTTCCTCCAAAGCAAAAATGGCAAGTTGAGTAAATTTAACAATACAGTTTTATGAGCTGATTTTAGCAGCATTTCCATAATTTTAAAGCCTAGATTCATGTCTAAGGTCTTTATATTATTGCTTATATAATCATAATTCACAGAAGCTCCTTGAGCCTCTGTTTCCTCATTTCAAAATAAGAACAGAGATTAGAGTCAGCATCTGACTTTCAAACACATACTGCAAAAGCCCCCTGACAACATATAGGGAAAGATGTGAAAGACTCCTTCCCACCATTTTCTCCACAGGCAAAATGTTGGGAAAAAAGGGGTATTACTGTGTAAAAAGCCATCTCAAAGCTTAGAAGCTTAAAGGAACAATTCGTTATTTTCTCTCACAGCCCCGTGGGTTGACTGGGCTCTGCTGGTTAGTTCTCTCTTAGAATCTCATTACAGCTAGATGGCAGCCAGAGCTGTGGTCTTCTAAAGGCCCAGCTGGGCTGGATGTCCAAAACAGCTTCACACATGGCTGAAGCTGTTCCAGCAGTCCACACTTGGACTTTCCAAGTGTCTTGAACTTCTAATAGCATAACGCTTGGGTTATGAAAGGGAGGGTTTTAAGAGCAAACACTCTAAAAACCCCAAGAGTGGCTGCAAGAATCCTTATGGCCTAGGTATTAAAGTTCTAGAATGACATTTCTTCCATAGCCTTCTGTGAAACAAGGCAGCAGGGTCATCCCAAATAAAAGGCAAGGGGGAAATCAAGATCTTACCTCTCAGGGGAAGGAGTGCCAAATAATTTATAGCCATTTAAAATCTGCTACAGGGTGAAATCAGGGTAACAATCAGATAAAACTCTGGCCAGGTTTGTCTCCTGCTGGAGTAGATCAGTGCAAGGATTAGTCACACAGGGTGATATAGCTTGGGGCTCAAGGAGCCTTCATTAGGGCTTCTAGAATTGGAGAGCTACCCATTCTATTCTGTTATGCTATTCTCTCCTGGGATGTTGACTTTATAATAAAAAGAGCAATGGTTTTCCTCAGATTTGTCAGCGCTGCTATGGAGACGCCTTGAAGGGAGAGGTAGCAGAGGTAGTGAAGTATTTGATGATTGCAATGAACTGGACCCCCACCGCTTGAGAGGAAGCAAGATCTGCTCACCTGCTGGTGCAGTGAGGCCGGAAAAGATGCTGGTGCAGTGTCCAAACAAAGGGGTGCCATCACCTATTCTTATTCCTGCAGTGGGACCCTTCCACCTAGCCTTACCTTGCTCCACCACATCGCACCCAGTACTGCCAGGAGAATTTCCCCAAAACAGAGCTTTGTCATATTGCCAAGCTACTCAGGGAAACCTTCTTTGTCCCCATCTGATGGTCAAATCAAATAGAAATACTCTGTTCTCCCAAGACCTTCATTCCATCAGCAACATTTCGGTTCTCCAACTACATTCCTTAGAGTTCAGTCTTTGGGCCTAGTGCCTGCAGTGGGGCAGGTCTTCTTAACCTGCCCCATGTGCTCCTCCTCAACATCCCCCCACACACTGCCTTTTGTTCTTGCCACCTTTCCTTGTTGGAATGCCTTCTTCTCATCCTTTGCAGTTCTAGATACCTTCCAAATCAAGGTGTGGATTAAGATGTTGTTCCTGATTAAAGCCTTCCCGGACAAAGCCTTCTTAACAATAATCTTTTCTTTTTACTTCTCTATTTCAGTGGAAGTCTTGACCATGCTGCTTCTTTTCATACGTTGTCTCCCAGTTGATCTCAAATTGCATAATAATGGCAGGAGTAAAGGCTAACATGTATAGAGTGCCTGCTGTGTCAGACATTGTTTTGTGTTCTTTTCAGTGTTTCCATCCTGGCGATGCATTGTAATGACCTGTGCAGCATTTGAAACAATGCTGTGCTAACGAGCCCACCCTTAGCCAGTGTGATTTAACCCCATTGGTGTGTGACCTGGGCATCTGTATCTTTGAAAAGCACTCCAGTTAATTCTAGTGTGTATTCAGGGTTGAGAACCAATGGTTAGGAAAATGCACCATACAAATTTTTTCAAGCCTCTCTTTCTCAGGGAATGCTTCAGATTTTACAGAACAAAATTGACTTTGGAGAACAGAAAAATTTGCATTTCATTTCTCTGACCTGCAGATATAAATCTGTAAGTAAAGAAACACTAAATAGAAATTCTTGTAGAAAAGGAAACTTTCTTTTTCATCTTTGTAATCCCAGTACATAGTACACTGTGTGGCACTCGATAGAGATGCAATAAATATTATTTGCACAGAATTAAAAGGATAGAATCAAACAAGTAGATACTCCACTTGATTTATCTTCTCATAGCTGTACCAGAACATTAGACCTTTGTTTTTCTGTGTCTGAAATACTCATTGAGGAAATAAATGTGGACTTCTGTTGTTTTCTGACGAGCAGGAAGATAAAGGATGAATTTACTTCACTTGCTTTCCCTTGTGACTGAAAGCAAATTTGCATGTGGATCACATAAATGAATTCCTTTCAGGTTGTGTGATAAAATAAATCACACCTCATTAGGTAAGAGATATTGCTTAGGTCTTACTACTCCGGGCATCTGGTTGCCATTCTTTGGAGTCTTGTTTTTGGGTCCACTCTATTCCAAATGTGTATTCGTTTCAGGTCACAAATTTAGATTTCTTTATTTCTGGTGCCCAGGTACCAGGCACTTAAAGAAGGTTATTTAAAACCATTTTAAAAAAATTATTTAATTCCCCGTTATTTCCTAGAGGTATGTTTTGACCCTTTGGTTGCCTTACTAAGACATCTTGGAACCTTTTCTCATTTCTCCTCATCTTTAAAGGGTGCTGCCAACTGGCATAGCACTGCAGTGAACTCCAAATTTATTTGAAAGTTTTATTAGTGGTCTTTAGTATTCTTTCTTTGAAACATCAACCCAAGTCAGTTTGTACCACAGTTTTGCATGGACAATAAAAAGAATGTGGTTTCACCCTTTTTAAAATACCCATTGTTCTTCTCCATCAGTAAAAGAAAAGTGAAAATAATAACAGAGAAGCAATTTAAAAATTATTGCTTGCTTTCTAGACAACAGAATTTTGGAGATAATTTCTCTGTAGTTAGGCTTGTAATTGTTCTTGGCTATGAGATGCTTGTATCACAAAACCATCTCGTTCAGTTTGGAAAGAAATCAGGCCAGTTCACCGTTAAGTTGGCTCTAAGTTCCCACCTTAATTAAATATGCAGAAGAGTTAATAGATATTTTGATTCTGTGGCTTCAGTTAAGTCCGAACATCTGATTAAGAAGTGAAAAGTCGGGGCGCCTGGGTGGCTCAGTGGGTTAAGCCGCTGCCTTTGGCTCAGGTCATGATCTCGGGATCCTGGGATCGAGTCCCGCGTCGGGCTCTCTGCTCAGCAGGGAGCCTGCTTCCTCCTCTCTCTCTCTGCCTGCCTCTCTGACTGCTTGTGATCTCTCTCTGTCAAATAAATAAATAAAAAAAAAGAAGTGAAAAGTCCATGAGGTTTTCTTGTAAGTGATTTTCGTCATTTGGATTCAGACAGTTCAGTTCCAAGAATTTTAAGTGATTTGTTTGTGACTTGCAGCAGATTCCTACAGAAACTGGAAGCTAGTTTTGTCAGTGGAATACAAAACTCTGAGTATCCTGAAACGTTGTGCTGACAGAACCTAATATCATATTGTACCTGACAGTGTGCGTTTCATTCCCCCCTCCACCCCCACACGAAAGGCCATTTGTTTTTCTTTTATGGAAAGCTTGGGAGATGAGTCCCTTTTCTGGGTTCCAGCTCTTAGGAATAATTGGCAGTCTTTGCATGAAATCCTTATCTTTCCTGGCTAATGATTAAATATGCTAACATATTTATGTTTCTCTTGTCCTTTTTAAAAAATTTGCTGAAAATAGTTCTCATCACATTGCAGACACATGCTTGAATGGTAGAGGTTCTGAGGCTGAATGGTAATGAATGAATGAGATAGCGTGTGTTAAATTCATAGCTAGTCCAGTGCCCGGTGTATAATAGACACTCCTTAAATATTATTGTCATAAATATTCAGTAAACTCGTGATGAATTGTTCCCAATATGATCAGTGATAAAATGACTGTATTTAGATTGCACTGATGGGCTTTGAAATGCATATCATCCAGGATGAAATTGCCTTGTTTTCTGCCTTTTTTAGAGCATTTTCAGAGTAGTTCTTAATGGCTTACAAAAGTTTTAACAGGTCTGTTAACTTGTGCTTTGTTTTTATCACAAATAAGTTTCTTTGTTCATTGCTTTAAAAAGCATGAGGTTTATAAAAATTTTAAAGTGTAATATATATTTCTAAATGCATTTCTTTGTTTATTTTATTATTATTGTTTTTTGCATTTCATTGTTTAAATCTTATTTCCTCATACCATTCGACACCCTTGCAATCACATGGTCAGCTGGATTAACATTTGACTTATGTCAATTTGTAGGCACATGTTAAAAAAAAAATGGAGCACTTAATTGGAATTTCACAGCAATTTTCACATAAGCCAGTTTAAACAAGGTGTATTTATGTATGGGAATCAGGAGTGAACTAATCTGTGTAAATATATGTATGTCAAAGAGTTGATTTAAAATGGTGAAGAAATTCTACACAATGGAACCTGAAGCCTGGTCATGTAACGTGTAGTTCTGTAGACACAAGAGTTTATTACGGTAGATAACATGTCATTTTGATTACAGCTTTCCTCCATTAAGATAAGGTAAAATATAGTAATAAACTATTCAGTGCAAACATTTTATGGTTAAACTTAACACTAAGATCATATATTTCAAAGCTTCATTTATCACAAATGAATTTAATTGATCACATGTCTCAAATGAACCATTCATTTTTTTTCTCCCAATTTATTTATTTTCAGAAAAACAGTATTCATTATTTTTTCACCACACCCAGTTTTTTAAAAATCTTTTAGCTTTCTATTTTTAGGGCCATAGGGTTAGTCTGAGAAACATTTTGGCTAGAATGGTAAAATTTGTACATTTTGCATGATTATTGTAATAATATCACTAGTGTACTTATTTTCTACACTTTATTAAGTACAAATATTTTTTTCATGTGTGTTTTTCCAGCTATTGTTATAAATGTTTCCTTGTATGCATGTAAATACAGCATTGCATTTTGTGCCAAACAGCGCAATTGCCATTACTTAATTATCTGTGGAATGTTTCTTTTGGGGATGAAATAAGTTAACAGAAATGCTTGAGAATAAACATAATGTGACAAAGCTTATACATAAAAATATATTTTTATTTTTCAATGTACTTATAGTCCAAGAATAATGAAAAATGTAACTCTGCCCAAATAATGCCATTTTCTTGTAATATAAGATGTTAAATTAAGAAGAAATGGCTTATCATTTCTTCGATGGTTTTATAGTCAATATTAGAATGACTTATGATAACAGTGAAATTAAAAAAAATGTTTTATAGGTTGCCTGGGTGGCTCATTCAGTGGAGCGTGCAATTCTCGGTCTCAGGGTCGTGAGTTCAAACCCCACATTGGGGATAGAGCCTATTTAAAAAAAATCAGAAAAAAAGTTTTATAGTACTTTGGAACACCAAAATGGATTTCGTTTTCATACTTTGCTTAATTGCTGTATTTTCAAAATGCCATTTTTTATAAGATTTTATTTTTACATAATCTCTCTACTCAGTGTGGGGCTCAAACTTACAACTCCAAGATCAGGAGCCGTACACGCCACTGACTGAGACTGCTGTGTATGTTTGGAAATATTATTCAGACAAACATTTTATTATTTGAAAACTTGGATATTAAAAAACTGAGAACATTAATATTGGCAACTTTCCATTATATTATGATTTATGGTTAATTTGCAATTTGAAGGCATTAAGAACCTAAATTCTTGTTGGGCAATACACTTATTTTGACATACCTTCAAAAATATTTGCAAAAATAAATACATGCTTATCAATTGGTTAAAATACAAGTCTGAAATTACTGTGTTCTTGAAAAACCTATGTTTTCATATCAAAATAATATTCACTAAATATGACTAAGAAAAAAGTTGCCATTGAATATGTAGCGAGAGTGATAAAAATATTTATTTTCAAGTGGACAGTAGAGATAAAGGACATTCTATCACCACAGATCATTCTCTTGGATAGTGTTGCTCTGGGGTATTTTAAATAAAAGAATACATGCTACATATAATTATGACAACACAGAAAATTAACTTTTAAGTTTGGTTTTGATCCATTGATTATTTCCAACGCATCTTCCAAATCTTGATTAAACTCTTTGGCAATCTCTTTGGGTGATAAAGGCTACTTTAGAATGACTTTAATTTCAGTAAAAGTTATAACTAGCTAAGTAAAGGCTGAGGAAATGAAATGTTTTACTCATTGGCTTTGGGGAAACTGGAATTTTGAATATTGTCTAAAAGAAATGGCTCATCCATGAGATCAATGCTTTCTCCACAGCGTCTTCCAAGCCTTTTTTCCTGAGTGCCCCTCCATTCTACTCGGCATGCTGCGGTGGGTCCTGTCGGCGCCCTGCATCCCCCACTGCTTTTGCAAGTAAGTTTTTATGCTTCATCAGCAATGCCTCAGTTATTCTGTAAACCAAAGCAGCAGGATTTAATGTGCTCTGGAAAACTAATTGGTAATGCAATGGCAAGGAGCTAAATCCTCACTAAAAAAATCACAGCGATCCTATTCAGGAGGTTTCCAGAGATTTATCAGACCTCAGCACACTGAGCAATTGTGAGCAGTTTCTAATGGCATTGAAACCCAGGGCTGACACACCAAGGAAAGTGACTTGTTTTCCATTCGATATAAAAGATCTCAGAGGGACCAGTTTGGCTCTTTCTGAAACATGTAGCAATACTCATTTAGAGAAGAAAAAAGAAAGGAAGGAAGGCTAAGAAATTGTGCTGTGTGAAATTTCCATTCAGCTTAAAATGTGACACAGAAAGTCACTGGGTGTCCGTAGAAAATAGTTAAAATTGTCCGGGTTGTAAAAGGAAACAAATACCTCCTCTTTATGATCTTGAAGAAAAGTAGCCAGAGTTGTAGGAAATATTTTCAAGAGAACTCTTCCTTGAACATTACAAAATTTAAACATTGTCCAGAGGTGAAGTGAGAATGACAACTTTGAAAAACTTTCAGAGCACACATGCACACACACACTCACATAACCAAAGAAAACAATGTCAAACAAAAAAGAAATAAAGTTCACCTTGATCTTGAGATTTCTAGGTAAAATAAGAATTTGTAACCAGAGAATCTGAGCTTATGAAAAAGGAGTCCAGTAAAGGGGCACATTTATTTCAGGTGCCCAAGAGGAAACATTTATTCAGGCTAACCCCTCTGTCAGGTGAAAAGTGAAATCGGAGTTGAGTCAGGCTGAAGTAGAGAGCTCTATCACGGTTGAATTCAGGTCCCTGCTGCCTCTCAGTTAATGTGTTTTATGAATGTTTCAGGAGAGCAGTTGCTCAACAGAATGATTCCTGACAAGTGAGGCAGCAAATGCTGGCCGTTTAATGAGCTGCAGGCCTCTGAGCATCTCTTTAGGGGGCCGATACTTTCCCACAGAGCATTTTACATGGCAGGGACCCAGCCACAATGGGTGACAGACCCGTGACCAATCATCACTTTCACTTGACTCATCCACACGCGACCTCACCACGATTTTTCACTGTGCAGATGAACTTTAGGAGCCATTTCACATGGAAAAGGCTCGGGCAAGGGTCAGTTGCCCTTTTGTATGGTCATAAAGCGAGGCTCTGTGTGTCCATCTTTTCTCCTGTCTCACATTCCCAGTGAATTTCTGGACACCATTTAAAGCACTTGACTGAAAAATAAAGCAGTGAATGAAACTGACTTTTATAGACTCATTCTAGCTCATCTTCCCATATAACCCTGTCCACCTGAAAAGGGATTTAGTGGATGAGCTGAGTGTATACAGGACTTGCTGAATACATAGGGTCCATTATCAACTCTGGGGATTGTTTATTAACCAGGACTGATACACCACTATTTTGGAAGTGACCTATTAATTGTCCATTTAACTAGAATGTATTGATTCACATAGAAAAATAGAAACCGTGACTAAACCTTTTACTCGCTCCTTCAAGGTGGTCTCCTATGAGGGCAGCTGAAAAGTGTTGTGCAAATTAAGGACACATTTGTCACCATAGATTAGAGTATCAGGGAAAGGCTGTTGGAGTGGAGACTTAAGTCCAAGAGACCTGACACTGTGGTGTCGTGGCATGTCTGGAATTAAATCTGTGGTGTCGCAGCCCCACGGTAGAGATTGAAAGAGATCCCATACCCTGTTTTGGTTACTCTACCTTGACAGAATACTGGACTTCCGTTTTAAAGAACCTCTAGCAGTGTAGGTTAGATAAGTGGAAATGGACAAAAAAATCCCATGTAACAGGTAGACAATAATAAATTCATGTGTGTATACATGTATAGGTTTATTCATTTTATAGCAGTGTTTTTGTAAGAGTGTCCAAGCCCTAAATGTACGCTATTGCCTGGGCCAGTTTGATCCATAGAGCACATAAAAGTAATTCTAAAAAGCATTTCCTGGAGAACATCACCTTGTCAGTTGCTTGAAAAATTACTTTAAGAAAGACTTGTTTTCCTCCATCTCCCTCTGGGTTCTTCCCACTTTGTGCCTTTGGCATAAACGTTGTAAATTGTGGTGTCTCTCCCTAGAGGCTTATAAAGTCCCATGTTTATCTTTCTTAATTCAGTAAAACATACAAGGGGTAAATCAGCACAGCTCAGATCAAGCATAGAGAATGCTGTACTTGGTCTGTCTCCATTTCTGAAGTTGGCATTTTAAAACTCGTTAGAGATGCCACAAGTGTTTTTAATGAACTTTGGTGTCTCATTAGTTATAAATCTGAAATGAATTTTTTATTTTTTATTTATAATGTTCATCGTATTTACAGAAAATGATAATGAAATGGTAGATTTATGCTGTCAATAAAGAGTTTTACATAAATAATCATGATACCAAGGAACGTTAATAAGGCTGACATCTGCATAGTACTCTTTATTATTGAAGGCATATACTAGATTTTCTTTTCTTCCTCTTTGTTTAATAATAAGAACAATTTTTACGCCCAAGCATTAACATTTTTTTTCCATGCATAGGAGAAGGAAAATGAACTGTCCAAGTAATCTAGTATTAAATTTCAGCCAAAATGTGCTGACATGTGTGGACAGCCAAAATCAAGGTTTATACTAAACATTTTAATGAGCAATAAAGTCTGAAAAGCATAGGATCAGATCAACAGGTTCATAGCTAGTAAGTAAAATATCATTTTGACTCTTTTAACATGATTCATTTGTATAAAATTGATTTCATTTTTCTTGTTAACCTTTTAGATTTATGATTAACTTGTTGTTGCAATGTGGAAACAATCATTCCTCTAGTGCCCTTCTCACATATAATAAATGGTTTAATAGGCTCTTTAAGCACAGCCCTGACAGTGGGAAAAAATTAAAAGGCAGTGGTAAAAGTTCTCCCCTCCCCCAAAGCAGTGGAAGGAAAATCTTTGATATTACAGCCATGAGGTTCTTTTCAAAATCACACATTTCTCAGCCAAGATGAAATAGAAAGTCATGGAAATTATGCGGAGAATGACCTTTAAAAAAAAAAACAACAGACCTGAAAAGGTACAGGAGTCTTAATTATGTAGAATGGCTAATTGAATTAATCAGATAATTATTTCATTTTGTCTTTGAGTACCCAACTTGAATGTAATCCTTCAAAAATGTTATGCATTAAAAGACAAAGTTTAAATTTAGAGTAACGTTGTGAAAATATGAGCAGGGAAATATTCTTCTGGGACAAACTGCTCTGCCTTTTCCTTGGGAGATTTTGAACTTATATTCTACACTGTAAGATCATGTTCCTCTTTTCTCTTCCTTGCTAAAACTTAGAGGAACATAATACACTCTCCAAATTTGCATTTAGGATTTTTGTTGAAGGCAGCAGGGAAGGGCTGTTATTTTTATTGTTGATAGGTTGGTCTGGTGAATGTCACTATCAAAGATAGGCAATGCTCTGGTGAGGATTCTTGGCACTGGACCTGGCTTGTGTTCTCTTTCACTGTTCTCAGCTGGAGTGCTGGGTGCCCAGAGAGAATTGACAAGACCGACGGCAGTCCTTCTGTAAGGATTTATCATTAGCACTCTAAGATCTTCAGAGGGATGCAGCATTTTGTTCTACTAGAGAAAGAAGTGAGATTATTTTGTTGAAAATATAATCAGGTTTGTGCAGTAAGTTGAATACAGGTTTTGACTTCTCAATAGTGAAGGGAGGGGTGTTCCAGAGATAAATGACACTCAGTCAACCAGGAAGAATGTTTAAAGGAGTCAGAGACTCAAAGACAATAGATTTTCCAAGTTGATGGCTCTATTCAACAGTTTCTGCAGAGGCAGTGAACATATTTGAGTAACTTTCCGGGAATGGAGTTCCCTTTCTCCCCAGATGTGTCCTTAAGTAATAGAAGATGGAGGATGGAAAGCAGAGCTACTTAGTGATATAGGATGCCTGTTCCTGATCTTGTCTACAGCCCTTGCCTAAACATAATGTGACATCTAATGGGGCAGCTGATAAAGTCCTGATTTGAGATTCCCCCCAAAAAGTGCATGAGTGTATAACAGAGTGACAGAATTGGCTGAACAGAACAAAGAAGGAAAGGGTTGTACTCTTAGCTCACTATGTGTCTACAGAATGATATGGGGATGTTGGATTATGCTTTTAGAACTACAATACTCAGAGCAAGGGAGATAAGAGTCCTACTAGTCTCTGTAATGGTCAGACAACCTACACCTGCTCAGTTCTGGAGCCCCACTTTAAAAGGCACAGTGAGCCCATTTGCCTATAAAGGTCAGGTCAGGAATAGTCCGCAGCTAAAATGGTGAAAAGTCTCTATGCCTGGTCATGAATTTTCTAAAGTGAGTGAGTATGTTTGGCCTGGAGAAGAGAAATAATAGGGAGAACCTGAGCGTCATCTTCAAATTAGATATACTGCATTCAGTATAGATTTAAAGGAGAGACATGGAGCCAACAAGTGGAGTTTAATGGAAATTGAATTTGGGATTAATATTAGGGAAAGATTTTTAGCAAATTAATATGGTTATAATGTATGATACTGAAATACTATAGCATTCCCAAATACTATATTATATAGAGAATGGAAGGTAGACTTCTAGTTTAAATGGGGCAAGCCAGGGAAGTTCTATATCTTTCTCTCCATGCCTCAAATCCGCAGGAATGATATAAAATACACACACACACACACACACACACACACACACACTACATCCTCACACATGAAAATATGAAGGGGTCCATTAATTTATCTTGTGTTCTATTCCTCTGTGGATCCCCACCTCTCTCCACCCAACAGTGTCATTTACACACAGCGCGGCTCCAGCCGGAGCATCCGTCGCCAGCCCCATTTCATGCAGGGGCTCCCTGGAGGATGGTGCATGGGGCCATCTCAGCCCTCAGGGAATCATGCTTTTGAAACTTTTCTATCCTCTGTCTCTCTGCCACTTTAATGGGATTCTTCCCACCTCCCGACCTCTTTGCCTACTTACAACTCTGACAGTCTTTGGTATAATTATAAAGAGGATTGGTGGACTTCACTCTTCCTTTTTATGTGACTTTAAAGGCACAACTTAACTTTTTGGACCCTTAGTTTTTTCCTAGGGAAAGTGGAGGAGATAGTACCTCGCTCTGGGGGTTGTTGTAAGGAAGACATGCCATGCTGCAGGGAGTGGCCACAAACCATAACACCTGCTGAGCCCCATTAAAAAAATATATATATATAATATATATGAATATATGTATATATATGTGTGTGTGTATGGAGGCCACGGGACAGAATCATCATCATCATCATCATCGTCGTCATTGTCATCATCATCATCACCATCATGCTCCCAAAATGGTAGGGTCCATAGCACCTTGAATTGGTGGTCCTGGCCTTTAAAGCCTCTTTTCTACATGTCTTAAATTCTGTATCTGTTTATGTTTATTTTTATATTACTCACTAGTTTATTTTTTGTCACTGGAAGTTTCTATACAAGTCAGACATGTGTCATGAGTTTAGGCGTAGTCAGAGGTGTTTGTGGCTGATAACGTTGTAATAGTTTCTGAGAGAATTTTGAGTCACCAACAAGTTCTTGAAGTCCTTGTGTTTGTTTTGTAGGCATAGATGTGAGCACATATTAGATTTAGAAGGTATGGAAGTGGTGTAGTTTCCTCAGTACACTTTATTTTTTTTAGATTTATTTATTTATTTATTTATTTATTTAGAGAGGGAGGGAGGGAGGAAGAGAGAGAAAGTACACAAGCAGGTAGAGGGGCAAGAGGAGAGGGAGAGAATTCTCAAGCAGACTCCCTGCCAACCTGGAGCCCAGTGTGGGTCTCAATCCCAGGATCCTGAGATCATGACCTGAGCCTAAAATCAGGTTGGAGGACACTTTATGGACTGAACCACCCAGGTGCCCCCTCATTGTGCTTTATGGTTAGATCCAAAGACAGCCCATAAAAGACCGTGGGGGAGAGATGGAGAGGAGCTTCCATAGTAAAAGTAGCATCTTCCCAACTTTTCACAGGAATCTAAGGCTCGTCACATTGGGAAAAACCAGCATGACGTGCATATTGAGAGCAGTGCTAAGAGGAACAGTAACTAGAAAAGAATATGGTAGTCTTTATCTTTGCCATATTCATTTGCTTGTCATTGCTCATATCCATGCTCATTTTCAGGCACTGAAACCTGAGGGTCCCGGACTGAAGAATTAACCCTTTGGCCATCATAACCATTTTAGTCTCTCTTTCAAGACTGAGGTCTACTTTGGGTCCATGATTTTCAAAATGTTAGTATTTATCACATTAGTGAGAGTAATTTGTTTGTAGATTGTCCTCAATGGGAAACTTCTTTCTCTTTACTTAAAAATAGCTCCATAGGAAAACTTATGAGTTTCTTTAAAAGTTTTAGGGATATTTAGGGGTACCTGAATATATATCTATGGTGGCTCGGTCAGTTAAGTGTCTACCTTCATTTCAAGTCATGATCACAGGGTCTTGGGATTGAGACCCACTTTAGGCTCCTTGCTCAGTGGAGGGCCTGCTTCTCCCTCTCCCTCTGCCTGCTGCTCTCCCTGCTTGTGTACTCTCTCTCTCTGTCAAATAAATAAATAAAATATTAAAAAAAAAAGTTTTAGGGTTCCTTTAATGTGTTACCTCATTGTTTTATTTAAACTTGTAGGTCTTACTGAAGAAGGGGCTAGGATGGGTAGAATCATGGTCCCTACCTATAAAATCGCTACCTAGAAAACGATGTATGTAGAGTTTTAAAAATGAGGCCTGTAGACTCACAGATTTGCTGTGCATTTCTATAAGATATAAAAGGTTTTATTAACTAGGGAAATACTGGCCTTTCAACAATGCAGAGCTGGTCAGGTCCTCCTCAAAAGGCTTTTCTATTGGGCAAGTCATGACCTGAGCTCATTTCAGTCACCCCTGGCCCTAATGTACCTTTCCAGCTTATCTTCTGTGTTCTTGGCACTCATACCCTGCAATCTGGAAATACCAAGGTTCCAGGTCCACCGTGTTTCACCCATGTCCTCACTCCACTCATGGGTGCCCAAATTTGAACCCCTCTTCTCTCCCTGCCTTTGACTAGATTGCCTGTAAGAGGAATTGCTATTTTCTTCTGTCTTTTCTTCTCTCTCAGAACTTACTCTGCTATCCTCCAAGTCTAAGTGGCTTCCTGTCTGGTTCTTCAATACTTTCTCTGCCATGGTCTGCAGTTACTTATCTCACTGCGTTGTGGCTGGCTGTTTAATTTCTTGGACCTTTCCTTATCAACTGTGAGCACCTGAAGGATGGATTGGCTTCATCTTCACTTGTCTCTCAGCAACATCTCAATCACCCCACCAGATTATTCTCAAAAAGGTTGCTACAGTGTTCGCTTGTTTTCCTTAGAAAGTAGAACCAGACTTAGAATGCAGAATAGAGATGAATTATTTGTCCATAACTCTATAGTAGCCTACTTTATGTTTATTTTTGCCTTTTCAGTCTCTTTTCTCGGCATTTTTACTTAGTTATAAACATAGTATGTGTCTTATTTATTATACACAGTATAGCATATTTTCTTTGCTGCTGCCTGGTCTTCATAGTTCTCATCTTTAATGGTTCTTTAAAATTTCACCAGGGGGATATGGCATCATGTAATTATAAATTTCTTTACCTTTTGGTATTTAGGTTTCTTTCCCCAATATTTAACACATATGGCTATAATAATGATAGATTATATACATTTGTGAATGAAAAATGCCAGAATCAAAATATCAAGTGATAGGGCTTGCTGGAATTTGAGGACACAATTATCAGGAACAGGAGATGCCTTGTAGTCCATACTCACACACTGGTCCAGGACAGTGTAGAAGCCTGTAGTCACAGACAGGAGCTTTGACTGTGCTTATAAATGTTTCTCCCCTTCCGTTTTGACATGTGACATCTGAGTAGAAAAACAGTGTGGCACAGAGGAAGGAACCAAAAATTTAGATTTAGAAGGTCCTGCTACCAGCTGAGCTCTGTGTTCTTGGTGTGGCTTTGGACCTTAACAGCCCTGAATACTTCTTCATCTGTACGGAGTATGTCTGTGACATGGTTCTTACAAGAATCAAATGAAATCCAACAAGCAGAACTAGATAGATTCATGGGATCCTTCCTGTGGGCCAGGCACTGTGAAATTTTCTTGTATTATGTCATCAAATCCTTAGAGCATAAGCTGAAAAAGGCTAATTAAACTGGCTTTAAGTCATACAGGTAAATGCCATAATCCAAACCGAGTTCTTCCCTATTACACATTTCAAACTCCTTTGTCCTAGCCTTCCTGGAGAGGGATCACCCCAACAGATGAATTTCGGAACCCATGTAGAAAGCCCAATACCATAGTCTCTACACCAAGGAAAGTTCAAAGAAGCAGCACATTTAGAAAAAGGATGGATTGAGCTATTTAGAATATTTTTATTAGTAACCAATATTTCATAAAACTATTTAAATCTTTGATAAAGAGGTAGTGAATCTGGTTGTCAAAATGTGACCTTCAAGGTATGGCTTTGGCATGTGACAGGCAAAAAAAAAAGAAAAATGATGCTGTGGATGGAGAATTAACCACGATCTCATGCAATGAATGGAAAGAGCATCAACAAAAATAGACGTTTGTAAAGAATTTGGCTTGATTACATCCGACGGCGTTTCCAAGGAGATGCAATTGTTACAGAGCTGGAAGGAAAGAGAGAGAGGCCAGATCTTCTCGTGATGTGAGGATGAAATAGAATGAGGTGTAAACCAGGACGCTGGGATCATGACCTGAGCCGAAGGCAGCGGCCTAACCCACTGAGCCACCCAGGTGCCCCCCTTGCTCCATCCTTAAAGCAAGAAGGGTAATATCAGAGAAAGTAAATCTTTCTCTGTGACTTCATTTTCCCACTCTCTTTTCCACTCATAAGGACCCTTGTGATTACATTGCCCACCTGGGTACTCCGGGATGCTCTTCTAGTCTCCGGGTTAGCTTGTTAGCAGTTGTAATTCCATTTGCAACCTTAATTCCCCCTTGTCATGTCATGTAATATATTTCTAGGTTCTGGGGAACACATTCACATAGGCATCTTTGGGAAGGCCATTATCATTCCTACCACAACTGGGAAGCTGAATGAATGAAGGATGATAAATGAATCTCTGAGAGGGCTGGAACTGGTTGCGCTAGCCACAGAAGGTAGAAAAAGGAGTAGATATCTCTGACTTGAAGGACTTGATGAACACCTGGATTGAGGAATAGTGGTGGTTGGGGATCTTCTAAACCTCCCTTCTCAGACTGAATATCTTGGACTCCTACAAGCTTTATCTGAAATCCCAGATGACGACCAGATGCTTGTTTTGCATGCCCAATGCAGCCTCCTTGGAATACATCCTCACACTTGTGACGTTAGTTCAATAAATGCCTTCCACTAAATCTTACAGGTAATGTGTACAATAAAACACATTTGTCTTGTTTCTCACTGTGTATCATTGAGCAGAGCACCTGGCAAACTTTGTTGAGAGAAAAAGAAATGAATAAGTAAATGAAGAATTAGGCAAAAATAGAGTGTTTAAACCACCTACTATTTGTTCTGCATTTGAACTTTTTGACGTGGGACCATGGACTTTCTAACATGGCACCCAAATTGTGAGGGCAAGCATATGTACTTTTCTATCATTGGTGAGCAAAGAGTATTTCTTGAATTCTCAGTGGAGTCCATGACCAAGACCATGGAAGAAGCACTGCTCTAAGTATGCAGAGTTCAGAGATGAGAGGATTTGGCCATGGTACAGAGAAGAAGGATACTAGCCTGGGAAAGGCAGACTGACTTCTCCTCACTAGAGCTAACTGGGCTTTTGTAACTGTCTCCCCCTTCTAGGAGAAGAGAGTGTGCTGCCTCTCCTGACACAGGACTCTAACTCCAAAGCTCGGAGGGGTATTTTAAGAAGAGCTGTTTTTTCTGAGGATCAGAGAAAGGCTCTGGAGAAAATGTTTCAGAAGCAGAAATATATCAGCAAAACAGACCGAAAGAAACTCGCCCTCAGCTTGGGACTAAAGGAATCACAGGTACCAATGAGCAGGAAAATGTCTACTGCTCCTGATTTCTGAAGTATGAATGTATGATTTCTGAAGTATGAAATTCATACATTTGGCAAACGTCTCTTGTACTAGGTATGGTGCTGGACCCTCAAGTATTACTGAAGTATTTTCACAGTTGTAGAGTGGGTGGAAATACATATCAGAATTCCTATTTGAAAATAGACCCATTTGCTGAGAGGTCTAGGTTTTTGCATGATTAATTCTTCCCAAATGAAGAGAACCTCTAAGGATGTCATATTTACATCATTAATTGTTTGCTCTGGTTTCAGAGAAGTAGACTACATAATCTATAAAAGCAGGAACCAATTTTCCTGTCTTTTTTTTCATTCCCAGTCCAAAATCCAGTCATAAATGTGTGTGACTCATAAATACTTCCAGATAGATTTCATTACCCTGCAATCTGGGCTTATGTCAAGTACAGTAAAGTAGTCTCATATTTGCAACACCTACAAACCTTTCTTACGTATTAAGGTACTACTATTTTAAAACTAATCATTTTATAGTAAGCACGATAATCATCCTCATTTTCTAGATGAGAAGGTATAAAGAAATAAATACAGGTCTACTGTCATGTAGTGAAGCTGCTCTGGAGCTGGGCTCTCACCCCAGCAACCTGGTTCTGGAGTTTGTGTTCTACTTAACCTGGAGCTATCACGTATTTTTGTGCAGGCTGTGCACTGCACAAGGGCACAAGGGCTAAGAGGCATGGCAGCAACTGAAATGTAGCAGGTGCTCAGCCTGCCAAAATGACTCTCCTGGTGCAAGACTATATCCATCTGGATTTTTTGAGTTAGCATAAAGGCTCTGAAGGGCTAGCAGAAGCTCTGTATAACTACCATGCTCTACTATTCTTCACTCAATACCAATGACCTAGTTTCTAACTCTGGATTTTATTAAACCAGTTATTTTTGGATGAAACTCTCCTTAACCTTGCTTCCTTCCCCTAGGGAAGTGATCTCTCCCTACCCCCCAGCTTTTTCTAGTTGTAGGAAGCAGTACGTGGAGTAGTAGAGGGTAATTGGCCTACATCAGCCAGCCTGTGCTTTCCTCATTGTGTGATACTAAGGAGTCCCTAACCTTAACCGACTGCTCTATGCCTCAGTTTCTCACATAAAAAACAGGGACAAGGGCGCCTGGGTGGCTCAGTGGGTGAAGCTGCTGCCTTCAGCTCAGGTCATGATCTCGGGGTCCTGGGATCGAGTCCCGCATCGGGCTCTCTGCTCAGCAGGGAGCCTGCTTCCTCCTCTCTCTTTGTCTGCCTCTCTGCCTACTTGTAATCTCTCTCTGTCAAATAAATAAATAAAATCTTTAAAAAAAATGGACAAATATCAGAGTTCTATCTAAGTTGCAGAGCAATTTTGCATTTATGATAGATAATCAGTAGCTATATCTTGATGGTCTGTTGTGTGCAAGACACTGTGCTAATAAGTAGGCAGTAAGAGGGAGTGTTGATTAAGTACTGACTAAGATACACTCTGTGCACCCAGGAATTTGTATGAGCGACTGGGGAAATGAAGCAGAAGCTCAAGACAATGCATTGCATAGGAGACATTGCCTCTTAAGTTAGATATGCTGCCAAATAAAGGAGCTAGATCAGGGGTCCTCAAAGTTATGTATCTCTCCGGAGATTTATGTTAATCTCCACGACTGGTCCTTATGCTCCTCTGGAGTCTAGGGAAGAAAGTGTCTCTCTCATCCTTAGAGGAATCGTTGGGCCTGACTAGGAGGCACAGAAGCTCAGTAGGACTGGTCTTCATCTCACTGGTATGGATTAAAAACAAACAACAAAAAAACAAAGACACTCTGAGTTAGAGTTGAGAAAATGTGAGGCTTTGGGAGTTTGCAGGAGGTCCTTCGTTGAGTTAGAACTTGAAGTAGGTGTTAAAAGATATAGGTCACCATACAATACATCATTAGTTTTTGATGCAGTGTTCCAAGATTTATTGTTTACATATAATATCCAGTGTATGGTGACTAACACAACACAATAAAAATTAAAAGCAAATAAACAAAAAACCCCACCACCAACAACAAAAACAAAAGTAAAAATTTTAGGATACTAATAGAAAAAAAGAGAAAGAGAAAAGGTGGCTAGGTTTGATCTGATAGTGCTGAGGCAGTGTGAACGTCTTTGAACTTCCTGAAAGTAGATTATTGGAATGAGAATGTAGCCAGTGTACTGGAGATCATTTATGAGGGGATGACCATAATCTGTCCATTCCAAGAAAACAAACTATTTTTCAATTTGTATCTTATCTTCCTGTTCGTGTTCACAGGTGCTAGTTTTACATAGTTGATTGTATTGTTTTTAAAATTCAAGTGCCTTGAATGAATGAATACTTTCCATGTTATTAAATTTGGTAAACATCTTGGAAGTAATTTCACATTTTCTTATTTGCGTAGACATCTCATTATATAATTAACACAGGGTATTTATTGTGGTAAATTCAAACAAAGGAGAAATTGGCAAAACTAAAAATGAAAATTCATCTCCTCCCCTTGCAACCCAAGTCCTTAGTTATTACTGTCATTTATAAATGGCTCTTGTCTGACTTTATTTGATGTACCGTGTATTATCTTTAAAGTAAATGCATATGTGTGTTGTAAATGCACAAACACAAAGTAACACAAGCACTTGCACCGTGCCTACCCTGTGTCCTTAAATTTGACGTCATTTATCCTCACAATTACCCTGCGAGATAGCCACTTTGATTATTCCTACTTTATAATAGGGACCTAGAATTGAGACCCAGAGTTGTGCATATATGTTTTTAAATAAAAACGGGATCCTATTTTACATATATCTTGACTTTCCGAGGGAGACTGCAAATCACCTTTGTAACCAACACACAGATCAAGCAGTAGAACCTTCTTGCCAGGGCCAGTAGCCCCCTGCATAGTACTCCCTTCCAGTGACTGCCCTCTCCTTCCAAGACCACCTACTCTTCTGACTTCTAACCACATAGATCAGGTTTGCCTATTTGTGTCGTTTGTATAAGTAGAATCGTTCAGTACAAGTTCTTTGGTATACGTGGCTTCCTTTCCTTAACATTATGTCTGTGAGATTCATTCATGTGACTGGATACAGCAGTTGCTCTTTTGTGTTCATTGCTGTGTAACATACCCCAGTTTCTCCACTCTGATGGTGGGTGTTTGGATTGCTCCCAACTTTTGGCTATTATTCATATTATTTGTAGCAATTATTTCAGCCGTTATCAAAATGTTTGGAATATTGTGATTAGTAACATTCTCCTGTTACAACCATTGCAAACTCTTCAAGTTTGAAGGTTGTTTTTTTTTTTTTTTTTTTTTTAAATTGTGGTAAAATAGGGCGCCTGGGTGGCTCAGTGGGTTAAGCCGCTGCCTTCGGCTCAGGTCATGATCTCAGGGTCCTGGGATCGAGTCCCGCATCGGGCTCTCTGCTCAGCAGGGGCCTGCTTCCCTTCCCCTCTCTCTGCCTGCCTCTCTGCCTACTGTGGTCTCTCTCTGTCAAATAAATGAATAAAATCTCAAAAAAAAAATAATTGTGGTAAAATAGATGTAACATAAAATTTACCATTTAAACCTTTTTTAAGGGTAAAATTTAGTAGCGGTAAGTACATTCACATTGTTGAGCAATCATGGCTACCATCCATCTGCAGAACTTCTTTCATCTTGTAAAACTGAAACTCTGTATCCATTGGACAGTGACTCCCCATTCCTCCTCCCTCCAGGCCCTAACAACCACCACCTTGTGTCTCTATGATTTCACTGTTCTAGGTACCTCAAATGAGTGGAATCATTTGTATTTGTCCTTTTGTAATTGGGTTATTTCACCTAGCATAATATCTTCAAGATTCATCCATGTGGTGACATGCGTCAGAATCACCTTCCTTTTTAATGCTGAATAATATTCCATTTTATGTATACCATATTTTGTTTATGCATTCAGCCATCAGTGGACACTTTGATTGCTTCTACCTTTCAGCTGTTGTGAATAATGCTATGAACATGGATATATAAATATCTCTTCAAGTCTCTGCCTTTAATTCTTTTAGGTAGTTTGTGGCTATGTTTCATGTTTGTGGTGTCTTTATTTATCCAGAAATTTCTCATTTTTATGTTGTCAGCTCTATTTTTTCTTTTGTGGTCTAGTGTTTTATGTCAGTGCTTAAAAAAAAAAATTCATCTCTCCAAGACTGTAATGACAATCTCATATAGCTTTTTCTAGAACTTTTATAGATTTGTTTTTGTGTTTAGCTGTTTAATCCTTTTGGAATTTGTTTTTGTATTTGTTGAGAGGTAGAACTTTTCATTTATGGTTTTCCCCAAATATGTACATTTGTTTCAATACTATTGATTATGAAGAAACTTTCTTCATGGTTTTTTTTTTTTTCATTGAGCTATCACTCAGAAAAAATTCTAGATCTACAGAAAAGCTAAGGAAAGAAGAAAATAATGAATGTGATAGAAGGACAAGAATCACCAATGGGCACAAATATAATGTCTTAGTGAAAACCCACTAGAAATACTTGGCAGGCTTTCTAGAAGTAAATGCCCACTGCAAATAATAAATGAGTTCATGAATAGAACCAAATGCTCTGGTATGTACACATTAGTACTGTTTTCTTATGAAAAGCCTTAACCACAGGATTGTAACTGAGATGGCAGTCTTTTGGACTTACTCGCCTGGGGTCAGGTTCTTTGCAGCCGTTTTGAAATTGCCCGTCAAGTTGAAAGAATGAAGAAATTGTTTTCCAATCTGGAAAGATTATCTCAGATAGAGATTTTTCCTTCATTGGGAGAAACATTTCGTTGGTAACACTTTGTAATTATTTTTTAGGGTAAAAACTTCCTGGTTTTTTGTTTTAAAAATAGAAATCCACTAAATTGTTCACATAAAGATGCAGTGTAATTCTTAGGAAAACCATGTGATTGGCTTTTAAAATATCAAGAAACCAGTTGTGGAGTTTTCTCATCAGGCCTGATTGACTACACAGTAGATAGAGGGGAGAGTTAGTAGTAAAGACAGAATCCAGTTGGGTGCGGCAGAAGTATGGCTCAAATAGAAACCCCCATCATAAGCCCTTTCGGGTTAAATATGACCGATTGTTATTTATTGAGCCTAATTCTTCAAGTTTGATAAATCGTAGGAGTAATCAGACTTGGAAACTGTACGAAGCTTGGAATTTATCAAAGCGTTATAAAATGTTTAGCTTCCCAGAAGTTCCTAATGAAATCTGAATGTTATAAGAGCCTGGGCACTGGAGTGGGACAGTCATGGATTCTACTTTAAGTGCTTCCATTTTACTAGCTGTGTGACATTGAACTGATTTATCACTCTGAACCTCAATTTTCATACATGTGAGATGAGGACTTGTTGCAGTCATTGCAAGGATCAAATTATGTAATCCACACAGCATGCATGGCCTGACACACCTGGCATAAAGTAAACACTATTATTAACCGATAGCCTTTCCTTTGTATAAATAATTTAGCATGGGTTAAATGATGTTTTAAATTGTTGAGGGTGAAATCGGTTTTGAAAGATGTCAGACTTGCAGGATGTAACCCATTTATCACAGTCGTTTTGTTTCATCAGTCTGGGGAAATTATACGAAAGTAATTGTTCAGATATTTTTGAAGGAACCCAGTGAAAAGCCATAAGGACTTTGCTAGGCTGGCTCTCACAGTAAAGTTGTCTCATAAAAAGCATTACAGTTTGCAATTCTGAAGTGAAGTAATGTGGAGTAAGTGATCATTTTCTCCAATTATTTTGTCAATAGGTGAAAATTTGGTTTCAGAACAGAAGAATGAAGTGGCGGAATTCCAAAGAGAAGGAAGTGCTTTCCAACAGGTGTGTCCAAGAAGTAGGCCTTCCAGAGGATCCCCTCTCACGGTCTGCTCTGGGGTTCCCTTCTCCATGTCCTTCGCTCTGGGAAGTCTCCCAGCAGCACTCGAGTCCAAGATGGAGGGAGAATTCGCCAGAACCTTCAGAAAGACTCATCCAGGAGAGTTCAGGGGCAGTGCCCCCGGAAGCAAAGTCACTGCAGAGTGCCTTATATTTGTGTTCCGAAGAAGCTGGAGACAAGAGTGTCCTTGCTGGGGTGGTCTGAATCGAAGCCTTCCTCTATGTTAATTTAAAAGGATGCTTAACTAATAACATTTGGACTCTAAAGCCAGCTAGTTTGTGCCTCATCGGTGCCTAAAACATACTACCTTTGGAGTGATGCATGAACTAATGCTTTAGGAAACCCTCTCCAGTGTTCTCTTGTTGGGCTCCCACACTCAGGCTTAATGTGTAAGTAGAATAGAATCTCCCAGAAGGTACAAAGGAACTGAAAAGAATGAGAATTATAGTTAGCTCAGTCCCTAGTCTGAGTATGTGTGTATATATGTGTTTGTCTTTACATGTGTATATATATATAAATGTTCATTGAAATACATTAGTAGGAGCTAGTTCCTCTTTAAATACTGTACCAAGCAAATTCATGTCCTTTTATATGAGGAAAAAACAATTATTGACTGGATGTTAATAATTTTTTGAAAATAACGTAATATTTGGATTTTGGTCCAACATGTTTTTTGTTTTTTTGTTTTTTAATTCCCTATTTTCTGGTTTCTTTCAGTGTCCAGCTATAAGTGAAACTTAACAACTCAGCTCAGCTACCCTAATCGAATGAGCCACTATTAGATATATACACTGAAAGTATATACTTAAAAGTAATCCAACAAGAAAATTAGAAGAATTTCTGAATGAAACTATTAGAACCCTAAATTTTCCAAGTCTCTGAACTTCATCAGGACATCATTGAGGGAGGTACCCATTTAACTAACAATTATCTTTTGATCTCTTCTCTGTGAGGATGGGCCTTAATCAAGGTTTGCAAAATGAAATGCCTTTAAGGGCCTATCAGTAAAGAAAGGGCATGGTCCACCTAAAAATATTTGAGTTTAGTAATTTACGAAATATTGTGTTGGGCAAAAGAAACCTCTGTGCCAAGCTGTTTGTGACCTCTGGCCAAGACTTAAAGAAATGTCACAGTTCCTAAAATGTTCCCAACTGGACTTCAAAATACAATACTGATGGAACTGGTAGTGGATTTCTGTTTGCACTTCTAGTTATAGACTCAATTTTCCACTTAGGTGGTACACACTATATATATTAGGTTATTTTTATGTATTAACAAGAACCACACAGATGTTTTGTGTGTTTTGTTGTTCCTGAAATAGTCATATTATAAAATTGCATTTCTGGTAACGATTTGCTTAGTTAATCTAGAAATTTTTATTCAAGGTCCAAGAAAAAATTATGTTTCACTTTGGAGGAAATGAGGCAGAAAAAGGAAATGATGTGGTTTTGAACTAGGTTATTATTAATCTGTGGACAAGAAACGTTATTAGAAGTTCATGATGTGGAATTTTGTTAGTGAGAAAGCTGCGTAAAGGGAGTGGCTTCTAATTTGCTTACATTCCTAGTTATAGACTTTGAAACTTTAGGGTTTAGAGAAGGTAATATCTAAAAAGACAATGGTTTTAGTCAGCATCAAGAAATGATTTTGTTTGAACATGATTAGAATTGGGGTATGCTAGCCTGTGTCTTTATCACAAGATACTTTACTTAAAAGTCCTCTCAGAAGAAGCTTGTCCTAGTGTCTCTGTGGGAAAGAGGAGCAGGGATCTGCAGACCACAATTTAAAATTTAAAACCTATCTTTAAATGATTTGTAGTATTGTTGTTGTTGTTGTTTTCCTCTTGGTAGGATGTTAACCTCACCTACATTTATTGGATGTGCCAGAGAATGTGCTAAGCCTTTAGGGTGAATTAATTCATGGTGGTCCTCATGAAAGTAGCCCTAGGAGGTAGGTGCTATTATTGTCAGGATTGCTTTTTCCCAGGTGAGGGTTTAAGGCTATGAGTTAGGGTGGTGGCCCAAGGTCATGAGGTTAATAAATGGAATTTGGACCCTGGCCATCAAGTTTCAAATCTTGAAATCCTACCAGCCATCTTGGGGTATGTGTGTGCATACCACTGTAGAATGTATTCACCAGCTATGGGATGCGTTGTAAGACATACGTTTCGGAGATTGCAGTAAGATTTATTAAAGAAATTCAGAAGCATATTGTACTTTATGATCTCTTACTTGGGGAATGGTTTTATTTCTAGTGTTCTCTTCTCTATTAACTTTGAAATTTGGGGAACGTAAAGAATTGCAAAAGCCTTCAACTATGAAGCCTCTATAGAAAATAGTCCCATAGGAGTGTTTCAGTGAAATGAAACTATATTTTTTTATCACTCACTGCTAAAAATTTAAAGTGCTTATCTATGGTTAATGTTTCTTGAGAATAACTTGAAGTTAAATGAGAGCAACCTGCTTCACGGCACCTGATAAGCCAGGTTTTATGTGGGCTAATTGGTGCTCAAATGATCTTCCCCCAGACTTTCACCCCAAGCTCTGAGACTCAGCAGGGGCTTTTTTTTTTTTCTTTTTCTGTAAGGTTGGCCTGATATTTAAATATGCAAATAAATATTTTAATTGCTTTCTACTCTGGAATGCTTTAAGCCTCAGCAAAGTACAGTTTATATGACTATGTTAGGGATACTTAGGACACACGCAGAGACGCATACACTTGGTGCTCATACGTAAACCTGCTGTGCCTTCACTTTGCCTTCACTCACCTGAATTACTTGAGAGAACTGCTGAGCGTGGTATTCTAATGGACAGTTCTCTCTCTCTTTTTTTTTTTTTTGAGATCAATGAGGTAGAAACCAGAGATACAGTAGAACGTATCAATGAAACTAGAAGCTGGTTTTTTGAAAGAATCAATAAGATCAATAAACCATTGGCCACACTAATCCAAAAGAAAAGAGAGAAAGCCCAAATTCATAAAATTATGAATGAAAAGGGAGAGATCACAACTAACACGAAGGAAGTAGAAACGATCATCAGAAGTTATTATCAACAGTTATATGCCAATAAGCTTAGCAACCTAGATGAAATGGATGCATTCCAGGAAGAAATCGACAACCTGAATAGATCGATATCTAGTAACGAGATTGAAGCAGTGATCAAAAACCTCTCAAAAAACAAGAGCCCAGGACCTGACGGATTCCCTGGGGAATTCTACCAAACTTTCAAAGAAGAAATAACACCTATTCTCCTGAAGCTGTTTCAAAAAATTGAAGCAGAAGGAAAACTTCCTGACTCTTTCTATGAAGCCAGCATTACCCTGATCCCCAAACCAGGCAAAGACTCTGCCAAAAAGGAGAATTTCAGATCAATATCACTGATGAATATGGATGCTAAGATTCTCAACAAGATCCTGGCCAACAGGATCCAACAGCACATTAAAAAGATTATCCACCATGATCAGGTGGGATTCATCCCTGGGCTTCAAGGATGGTTCAACATTCGCAAATCAATCAGTGTGATACAACAAATTAATATGAGAAGAGAGAAGAACCACATAGTCCTCTCAATTGAGGCAGAAAAAGCATTTGACAAAATCCAGCATCCATTCCTGATTAAAATGCTTCAAAGTATAGGGATAGAGGGAACATTCCTGAACCTCATGAAATCTATCTATGAAAGACCCACAGCAAATATCATCCTCAATGGGAAAAAGCTTCCAGCCTTCCCGTTGAGATCAGGAACAAGAGAAGGATGCCCATGTTCACCACTCTTGTTCAACATAGTATTAGAAGTCCTAGCAACAGCAAACAGACAACAAAGAGAAATAAAAGGTATCCAAATTGGCAATGAAGAAGTCAAACTCTCTCTATTCACAGATGACATGATTCTTTATATGGAAAACCCAAAAGACTCCACCCCCAAACTACTAGAACTCATACAGCAATTCAGCAACGTGGCAGGATACAAAGTCAATGTGCAGAAATTGGTGGCTTTCTTATACACTAACAATGAAAACACAGAAAGGGAAATTAGAGAATAGATTCCATTTACTATAGCACCAAGAACATTAAGATACCTGGGAATAAACTTAACCAAAGAGGTAAAGGATCTATACTTGAGGAACTACAGAACACTCATGAAAGAAATTGAAGAAGACACAAAAAGATGGAAGACCATTCCATGCTCTTGGATCGGAAGAATAAACATTGTTAAAATGTCTATACTGCCTAGAGCAATCTATACTTTTAATGCCATTCCGATCAAAATTCCACCGGTATTCTTCAAAGAGCTGGAGCAAATAATCCAAAAATTTCTATGGAATCAGAAGAGACCCCAAATTGCGAAGGAAATGTTGAAAAACAAAAATAAAACTGGGGGCATCACGTTACCGGATTTCAAGCTTTATTACAAAGCTGTGATCACCAAGACAGCATGGTACTGGCATAAAAACAGACACATAGACCAGTGGAAGAGAGTAGAGAGCCCAGATATGGACCCTCAACTCTATGGTCAATTAATCTTCGACAAAACAGGAAAAAATATACAGTGGAAAAAAGACAGTCTCTTCAATAAATGGTGCTGGGAAAACTGGACAGCTATACGTAGAAGAATGAAACTCGACCATTCTCTTACACCGTACACAAAGATAAACTCAAAATGGATAAAAGACTTCAATGTGAGACAGGAATCCATCAGAATCCTAGAGGAGAACATAGGCAGTAATCTCTTTGATATCAGCCACAGCAACTTCTTTCAAGATATGTCTCCAAAGGCAAAGGAAACAAAAGCGAAAATAAACTTTTGGGACTTCATCAAAATCAAAAGCTTCTGCACAGCAAAGGAAGCAGTCAAAAAAACAAAGAGGCAACCCACGGAATGGGAGAAGATATTTGGACAGTTCTCTCATAATTTGTAGTCTGCCAACTCTCCACCCACTCCACCTCTTTCCACCTCCAAGACGTACACATTTATTTTCCCCTGTTCTCTCAATGCAGATTCCTTTTCTCCATGTGGTCATATATTCGTGTATTTGTTGTCTGCTCTCCAGGAAAATCTGCTCTGGTAAGCACCAAAACCAGAGAAGCCTGGAGGCGAAGGTATTTTAAAATTTTTAGAAGACATTTTCCCATGGATTTTAGGCAGGTGAGAAGGAAAAAAAATGGTTAGCACCATCCTCTAGCTTGTACAAAGGTAAATATTTTATAAAGCTAAATATAAAGGGTTGGAAGTATATAGTGGGTTAGGAATGGTCGCTGGGTCTGGAGACAGTGAAGGCCACGGTCATTGAAGTTGAAAGGCAAGTCTGTTTTCTTAGTGATGAAGTGGGTTGACTGGGGAACCCAACTGCTTGCTCCAATGATTCTCAAACTTCATAAATCCATACATATGAATATTCCGTACCTTCCAACCAGTTTTGGGTATGTGCTCAGATTTTTGCAATATACCTCATACATTCTCTTCACCAGCTACACCTCCCACTCTACACCTTGAGAATCATTACACATGTTTTTCTCTTTTCAGATATAAATTCATAATTAAATATGCTCATTCAGGCCACCCATGTCCTTTCTGGCCCCTCTCTTTCTGCATTCTGATTCTTTTTTTTTTTAAGCTACACACTCCTCAGCATGGTCCATGACCTAACTGCTAATGACCAGTGATTTCTTCAAGCTCTGTTGGCCTCTTATACAGCAAAACTCATTCCACTGTGTTCATAAGCTTGTTAAACACTGCCTCTGCAGTCATCTGAAATCCACAAAAATATTTTTTTCTTTTTGGATTTCAACACTTACTGGGTACTTGGTGTGAGGCACAGTCCTAGGCTCTGTATAAAGAAATGTGAGGAAGAACGTGGTCCTTGCCCTTAAGAAACTTACCATCAGTCTTTTTGCCAAACAACTTTTAATATATTCCATGTGTCAGTAACTGGATCCGGTAAATCTGGAGCAAAAAAGAAACTTCTAAGGTCCTCTAAAACCACTATCTCTCCATGTGCAGTTTGTGGGGCAGGGTGAGGGGGAGTGGGGCAAAGTTTATTAAGTGCCCCACTATTCAGAAAAATACAAGTTTTGTTGGTTTTCTATCCCTCCTCCATTCAGGCCACATTGGTCCCAAAAGGACTCAGAGCCTAAGGGAAGGAGTCATTATTTTTTTATTGATAGTGCATCCTACCCTCTACTTTTGTATTTCTACCTTCTCAGCCTCAGATCAATCTGAGCTGGTGGTTGGGAACAGGGAAGGAAAAGCAAATAACACAAGTGATGGAGAAACTAGGATGATAAGTATTCTCGAATATATAAGGAAAATTTTGCATAATTAATTTATATCATTTATAAACCGTCTCTAAAATAAGTAACTTTAAGAATGTTGTACAAGCCCCACAAAGATGGTTATCTTCAGCCATTAGTTGAGTTCCATTACAGTGTTATTTTTGGTTGTAAGAGTTACACATGCTCATTTTGAAGAAATACCCTTGAAAATTCAGTTAACAAAAATTTGTGTGTAACTCCACCATTTGGAGATAGCCAATTTTGCTCTTTTTTTAAAAAACTTTCACTTTGAATGTATGTGCATATAAAGGTGTGTATGACTAAACAAATTTGGTCATGTTATGTATACAGTCTATCCTGCTTTTTTTAACTCAACTTTTTACAGAGAACATTTCCCCATGCCATTTAATAAATGCTGAAACTATTTATGATGGCTAATAATTTTCCATTGCTAACTCTTTCACTTCTTGAGGTGGACCAGGGGATGGGGCTGGGGGATATCAGGTCATGAAAGAATGATCATGGAGCTCTTGTACCAAATGGAGAACCTCTTCCAAAAAGCCACCTTGAACTTTGTCAAAACATATCCATCCAGTCAAGGTCCACAGGAGTGTACACACTTGTATTTCAAAACCTTGTCAGCAGCAATGATACCAATGTAGGGAGATATTCTACCTCTCTTTAATTGTGGTTATAGTCACTCTGATATCTCATTTTAGCAATGTTTTATTGCCCACAGTGTGGGTAGAAGTCAAGCAAACTTTTGGTATCTGGCATCTGTCACCATTTTGAAGGCTGAGATGATAAGGCTGCTTTGTCTAATTAGTCCAGAATTCCACAGTTCCCACAACTCTGTGGACGTTCTCTCAAAGTTGCTTAACCGAAACTATGAGGAGAAACTTTCGGGATCAGAACATTCTGAGTTTAAAAGGTAGCCTTCAGTATTATTTAAACCCAAAGCATTCAGAATCATCAACTATTTGACACTAACCAGAAGTCAAAAAATTGGGATTATCATTCTGAATAAAATAAAGTGTTATAATTAATTCATAATGTATATAGTTAACCTTATTATGATGAATTTCCATTGTAGTTTCCTAGAGCAGCCATAATAGATTACTACAAACTGTATGGCTTAAGACAACAGAAATCTCTTCTCTCACAGTTGTGGAGGCCAAAGATCCAAAAATCAAGATGTTGGCAGGCCCATCGTCCTTCAGAAGATTTTAAGGAGCTACCCTTTCTGGCTTCTAGTGGCTCTAGAGAGTTCTTTGGGTTGGGCTGTGTGACTTCAACCTCTATCTATGATTCATATGGTCTCCTCTCCTATGTACCTAGGTCACAAATCTTTCTCTGCCTTTCTCTAATAATGACTGCTGTCATTGGTTCTGAACTGACTCTAAGCCCAGGATAATCCTATCTCAAGATCCTTAACTGCATCTGTGAAGGTCCTTTTTCAAAGAAGGTCACATTCACAGGTTCCAGGAATTAGGATATGGACATATCTTTCTGGAAACATCTGTTCAATGCACCACGACTATACCCTACAATATCACAGCAAAAGATGCAGAAAAACAAAAACAGAAGACTCAGACTCCCTTGGCATTCCCTATAACGAAATTTGAATTATATTGCTTTAACTTAAGGTTTTGTACCAATGAAGCGATGCACTACTTACAGGAGTATTTGGCACAGGGACATTTTTCCAAAATTTGCCTCCATTTTGGATTTCTTTCTACACTACAATTTAAAAAAATGCAGCCCTAATTTTTTAAAGCCCTCACATGGATTCCAGATGTTGACCATTTAATCCAAGAAGGTGTTTCCTTCCTTATTATACAAATGTGGTGTACATCAAAAAATTGGCATTGTTTAATTTATGACTCACACGTGAACCATTGTTTTTTTGTGATATAGTTATTTTAAGTGATTCATAAACTAAACAATGCCAATATTTTGGACACATACCATATTTGTATAATGAGGAAACACCTTCTTCTATTAAATGGTCAACATCTGGGGTCCATGTGGGAATTTCTTTGAAATTTTAAATAAAGACAAATTAGCATGGCATACATTTTCTCAGAGATGCAGCTAGTTGCAATCAAAAGACAGAATGACTTACTATATTGTGGTTAAGAAAACAGGAATGCTGTTGACAGAAACATCCAATAATGTTTTTACAGCACTATTTTGATGATGGGGTAAATGGAGTTGTGGAGTGAAACACAGTATGGGCAGGGTTGAGTCAGGGATCAAAAATCAACCCTAGTGTACTCTCTTGGTAGGAGTATAAGTTATCAAAAACTTTCTAGAGGGCAATTTGGTAACACAAACAGGCTGTTAAATGAGCATACCCTTGGGACGCCTGGGTGGCGCAGTTGGTTGGACGACTGCCTCTGGCTCAGGGCGTGATCCTGGAGTCCCGGGATCGAGTCCCACATCAGGCTCCCAGCTCCATGGGGAGTCTGCTTCGCTCTCTGACCTTCTCCTCGCTCATTCTCTCTCTCACTGTCTCTCTCTCTCAAATAAATAAAATAAAATCTTTAAAAAAAAAAATGAGCATACCCTTTGACTACACAATGCCACTTACTGGAATTTATCTTTAGGAAATAGTGCAAACAATTTTATATAGAAAAGTACTCATCAAAATATATTTGACTTTATTTTTTAGAGCAGTTTAAGTTCACAGAAAAAATGAGTAGAAGGCAGAGATTTCCCATATGTCCCCCATCTTCATATATGTATAGCCTCCCCTGTCAACATTTCTCACCAGAGTGGTACTTTTGTACAACTGAAGGACGTACACTGACACATCATTATCACCTGAAGTCCATAGCTTACATTAGAATTCACTCCTGGTGTTGCATACTCGAGGGCATTTGACAAATGTATGATGACATGTATCTACCACTATAGTATCATATAAAGCAGTTTCACTGTCTGAAAAGCCCTGTCATAATATATTTTTATATTTTAATAAGGAATTGGTTAAATCAGTTTTAGCAAATTTATATAATGAAATCCTATGCAGTCATTGAAATTGATATTATAGAAAAAAATGATGATCTATAAAAATGACTGGGATTCATTGTTAAAAGCAAAAACAGCCTAATAGTGTGTGTGTGTGTGTGTGTGTGTAAGAGAGTGTACAAGTTTAGAGACAAGACTATACAAAAGTATATGAACTGTAGCTGTCTCTAGGTAGTGGGGTTAAAGGTGATGTTCGATTTTTTTTCCTTGTTCTTTTTCCAAATCATCAAGTCTAAATCATATTACTTTTAAAATCAGAAAATGTGCATCTTGATTTGGCTGTCTCACAGACATCTCAAATTCAAATGAGCTTTTTTTTTTTTTTTCATCTCTAGTCTTTACCAGAATTTTCTTCTTTCAATAAATGGTAAAGTAGGACAAGGAATTCAGCAATGTGGGAGTCAGCTTGCCTCTTTGCTCCTCAGTCCCATCATATGGAATGGACTGCCAAGACTGCTGTATGCAATCTTCTAAACCTGTCTTTAGTCTGTCCCCTCTGCCCAGCCCCACGGCCATGAGCATCCCAGATCTCTTGGCATTCCTTCTAGCTTCCTTCCAACTCCTGCTCCAGGCTCTAGGTGACTGATTCTTTTAACATTCAAATCTAATCATGCCATCCTTCCCATTAAAATCTTTCTGTGGCTCTTTCCCAAGCTAAGACCAAGACCAACCTCCCTCACCTAGTTTATAGTGTCCTTTGTGATCTGTTTCCTGTTCCTCTGGGGTCTCATCTCTCTTCACTTACCTTCTTGTTCTCTACATTCCAGACGTATTGGATTTTCTCCTATTTCCTTAAATTTCGTACATGCTTGTAACTCTCCCAAGCCATTGCACAAGTTTATCGCAGACTGCTGTCCTTCTCTGCTCCCAACTGACGGATTTTTCTCCTTACCTACTCTCACCCACACTTCAGGTCTCCCCTGGATTCCTAGGGGAGTCTCTACTGTGTGTTCCTTCTTCCAACACCCTCACCACTTTTTAATTACCTGTTCATCTTTTGTCTTCCTGACCTCATGAATCTAGATAGACTTTAAGCTCTGTAAGGTCAGAAAACCTGTCTGTATTCCCCCCTCTCCATCATTAATAGCTAGCAGGGAGCCTGGAATTCAGTAATTCCACAAGGAATGTATTTGTTTGATTTGAAATTAAGTGATATGTGAGTTTCCTTCCAGTTTTCCCATATATTTTGTCTTTTCTAGAGCTCTCTTGTTAAATGAAGTAATGGATAGGTGAGGGCAGCTAGGGAAGTGTGGTGGTGGTACCCAGAGCAGGCCTGTGTCAGCCTAGGCTAGACATAGCCATTTCCAAAGTTTGGCAGGAACAGCATGAAATGCAATAGTTTTCTCTAGTCCAGTCTTTTTCTTCTTGTGTGGTATAGCATTGAGCAGAAACTCCAGTTGTGGAGGAAAATGTAAGCAGTTGGTAACATGATAATGTAAGTTGGTAACATGATAATGCAAAATAGCTTTTTGATAAGGGCTAAGTAGAAACATATTTTTATTACTTAAGTTATGCTGACATAACAGAATACCATAGATTCGGTGGCTTAAACAGCAGAAATTTATTTTCTCATAGTTCTGGAGCCCGGAAGTCTAATATCAAGGTACCAGCAAGTTCGGTTCTGATGAGACCTCACTTCCTGGCTTGCAGATGATCTTCTCACTGTGTGTTCACGTGGTCTTTTCTCTGTGCGTGTGCAGAGAGAGAGAGAAAAGACTCTGGTATCTCTTCTTATAAGGTCACCATTCTATTATATTAGGGCCCCACCCTGATGACCCCATTTAGCCTTAATGACCTCTTTAAAGGCTCTATGTCCAAATATAGCACATAGAGGGGATTGACCTTCAACATATGAATTTTGGAAGGACACAATCCGGTTTATAACAGTATTATTTATATTGCATTCTCTTCTATATTGATACAATTGAAACTGTATTTTAACATTATGAACATTTAAGAGATACTTCTGTATCAAGTTTCTGTAGCTGCTGTAATAACAGATGCTGCAAACTAGGTGGCTTTAAAATAACAGAAATGTGTTCTCTCACAGTTCCAGAAGCAGGAAGTCCAAGATCAGTATTATGGGACTGAAATCTAGGTGTCGGCAAGGCTGGCTTCTTCTGGAGGTTCTAGGGGAGAATCCATTCCTTCCCTCTTCTAGCTTTTGCGGGCTGCTGACGTTCTTTGGCCTGTGGCTGTATTGCTTCAGTCCGTGTCCATACTCATTTGGCCTCCTCTTCTGTCTGTCTACTCTATCTATACCTGTGTGTATCAGGTCTCCCTCTGCCTCCCTTTTGTCAGACTACATGGGATTACATGAGGGCTCACTCAGACAACCTAGAGTAGTTTCTCTATCTCAAGACCCCCGAATCACACCTGCAAAAACCCTTTTCCCAGATAAGGTAAAATTTACAGATGCCAGAGCTTAAGACCTGCTATCTTGGGGTGGGGGTGTGGGGTATGGTGTTTTTCAGCCTACTGCAACCCTTATTTTAAGATAACCTAGTCTTTTACAGTTAAGCCTATTGTACTTCAAAGTATAATTTCTCTTGGTCAAAAGTTTGTTTTTATATCATGGTCCTGTAAACATATAGTAATCTTCTTCACAATGAAGAACTTCAGATCATTAGAGTCAGAAATAAAATCAGAAGCCCTGATGCCATTGTTTTAAATGGGATAATATTCTCTTTTCTCCATATATCATAAAACCTCTAAACTACTTTCAGGCAAATAATACAAATTGGTCCTCTCACTGATCACTTGTGCGATGGCACGTTGGGGCTCCTGGGTGGCTCAATCAGTTAGACATCTGCCTTCAGCTCAGGTCATGATCTCAGGGTCCTGGGGTTGAATCCTGCTTCAGGCTTCCTCTTAAACAGCGAGTCTGCTTCTCCCTCTCCCTCTGTTCCTCCCTGCCTCACTCTTACTCTCCCTCTCTCACACATAAATACGTAAAATCTTTTTTTTTTAAAGAAATTACATATTCAATTTAAAGATTTTATATTTTTATCATATTTATTTGTTTTAAGTTCAGTTCACATTTTATTGTGTGATCTATTATTTTCTCCAGGTGCTTTTAATCACTGAATTTTTGAAGTTTTATTCCTTTTTACCTTATATCAGGTTCTTCCCTTTTGTGAAATATCTACCGTAACTCTCCTCATGCTATTTATTCATGCCATATTGTTTTCACCTTTATAAGCTTTGTCTTGATTTATCTCCGAGAATTTATATCTTGGGTTTACTTTAGCAATGGAATTTGTTAGGCTCATCTTGAGAGTTCCACAACCATTTATTAACTTCATGTTTTATTCAAGACTGATTGCATCTTCCTCCACAAGTGAGCTAAAGTTCCTATATTTTCAGACTCCGTGAATGCACTGCTTGTATCTATACATCTAAACCAGAAGCCTACAAGTAATCCTGGATATCTTTGTCTGTTTATCTGACTCTCTTGTCCCCCTGTATAATCACAAAATACAGTTAGCTCTAAACATTTCTCTTATATCCATACATCGTAGGCATGTCTTCACTTCTCTTTATAACACATGTTTTATTCCATTCCAGGATATCCTCCCTTACTTGGAATGACCTCCTAAGGGATCTTCCTATTGCCAGTGGAGGAAGAGACTAATTAGCAATAGTCTATTCTTTAAACTTTATCTTGAGCTCTCTAGAACAGGATTTCTTAACCTTAGCACTATAGGGATTTGGGGCCAAATTGGTTGTTGTGCAGGGCTGTTTTGTGCCTTGTGGAATGCTTATCAGCAACCCCGCCTCTACCCATTTACAGCAAAACCTCCTTCATCTCTGTCATGGCACTAAAGAATATCTCCAGACCTGCCAGATATCCCAGGGTGGGAGGAAGGTCATTGTCCCCAGGTAAGAACCACAGTCCTGAAACAAGGATTTGATGATGTTACTCTCCTCTTACTATTTTATTGATTTCTTATTTAATTCATTCAACAATTATGCGTTGTGTGAGGCTCTGTACTGGAGTATGGGAATATGAGGTGAGGAAGTTAGTTGTGGCCAGTGCTCACACAACTTAAGTTCAAATTCAGTAAATTGTCTAAGTCAATAAGAAAGTATAAGTTATAAAGAAAGAAAGAAGGGAAGAAAAAGGCTGCTCATTAGACTAGATGAAAAATAGACAAATGACAGTGGACAAAGCCGATGGTTTTTTAAACAAAAAGAAATGGACATATTTGAGACAAGTTTTGAAGCTAGAATCAGTGGGGTTTTCTGATGGATTAAATGTGAGAGATAAGGGAAATGAAGGATCACAAAGGTTCTGAGGCTTGTGAGTTGAGCAATAAAATGAGCAATGAAGCCATTTCTAAGATGGTGAAGGTATGGGGAATAGGTTTGGATTGGACATTCAAGTTTGGATTATTAAGCTAGTGAGTGATTGAACTGGGCATTGGTTAAAGCTGGTGGTGGGTATTTAGGGTTAAGAGGAGACATCATTCCTGGGGGTATCAATTTTGGAATCATCAAAATCTAGGTGGTACTTAAAACTATTGCATGGGACCATAAAAAAATGTGGAGAGAAAGAGTAGAAGAGGACCCTGGAATCTTGCTCAGAGATAAGATAAGGAGAGAAGGGTTCTTTGAATTCGACAACAGAGAGGATGATAGTGATGTTAGAAAGTGAAAGCCAGGCTTGGGGGGGGATTGAAGAGAATGAAAAGTAAGACAGCAGACAGGATTGAGGATACAAAAGTTTGAAGCAGTTTTGCTGTTTAGGGGAGTGGAGAGAGAACATGGAAGCTGGAGGGTTTTACACAATGTAGTGAGGTCTTTTATCTTTTAAGTTGGAGTTACTAGGGAATATTAGGATAACAATGAAATGATTAAATGGAGAGGGAATGATGACGATGTAAGACAGGGAGAGAGAAGCCAATTTTGATGACAGTAAGAGGCATTGGATAAAGACCTGGGTTTAAGAGAGGTCTTCCTTTAGGAGTGAGAATTTTCTGCACTGGACCCCTAGGTAAGAGCAGTGCAGAGGCGACTCTGCTTGTAGCTGGAGGGAGAAAAGAGTCCTCTCCTTTAAGGCTTCTTACTGAAGCATGAGGCAGTCCTCCACTGAGAGTGAAGGGAAGGCTAAGGAAGGGTGATGAGAGTTAGAGGAAAAGGGAGAGTAAATGAAAGAGGAGGTAAGGAAGAAAATCCATCAGAGAAACAAAAAGATTTTTGCATTTTTTTTTGAGTACTTCTTTGTGGTGTAGAGTATGAATATCAAGTGAAACAAATAAGTTTACATATATGGTTCTTCTCTACCAATTTTCAAATGCTAATGTGTAAATGAGGAAAGCAGATTAATAGAGTTTTGCCAGGAGAGTAGTGTGAAAGCATAAAGACCTTGGAAAGAGCACAATCTTGAGAAAGAGCATGACTATGATGGTGGACCATGGAATCCAGGCTAGATGAAGGAAGGAAAGAAGCAGCAGGGTCTGATTATCAGAGGGAAAGTCATGGAATCAATGTATCAGGGGTCTTGGTGAAGGTGAAGATTTTTAGATCACATAAACAAGTGATCTGGTGGTTGGAAAGTGAAACATCTGAAATTGAGATTTTAGAAGTAATGTAGTTTCTAGTGCCAACGAGGTCCAGGATAAAACCATGGGGATAGGTAGCTGATAGGATGGAAAGAAAGGTCATAGGTGAGGAAGAGATGAAGGAACTAAAAATCCCATTGCTTTCAGGGTAAAGTTTACATTCTTTCATAGGCCACACATGGATCTTTGTGAAGTGGTTTCTACTTAATTTTCAATCTGACCTCATCATTCATCACCATCTCCTCCCTCTAGGCTTTCTTTTTTCTTTCTCTTTATTCTCTCACTACTGCCTTGGAGTCTTTGCTCATGTTCTTCATTCTGTCTAGAACACTCTATCCTCATTGCTCTCTACTTCCCAACCTCAGCTGTACATATCTTTACAATATCCTAGGTATTATGTCTTCCATTAATACATGTCTGAGCATAGAATTCTGAGTGAGGCATTTCTCTTTTTGCTTTCAGAGACTCTATACCTCCTTTTTATTTTGTTTAAAGATTTTTTATTTATTTCCAGAGAGATACAGGGTACAAGTGGACAGAGAGGCAGGCAGAAGAAGAGAGAGAAGCAGGCTCCCCACTGAGCAGGGAGCCAGATGCGGGGCTTGATCCCTGGGATCATGACCTGAGTTGAAGGCAAATGCCTGAGCCACCCAGGTGCCCCTATACGTCCTTTTTATAATTGCAAGTGTGTTTCCACACTAGTCTATGCATGGGAGTGATTCGTTTAGGGAATAGTACTTTCTCAAATTTTGTAATTATTCCACTTGTTTTGACAGGGATATTGGTTACAAAATTCTATGCATTCATTCATTTGTTCATTTTGTTCAGTTGTTCATTCCTTCACTTACCAAATACCTACTCTGCATGTACAATGTGCCAGGAGGTGCCTGGAATATATCAGTGAATCAAGCAGACAGGAATCCTTGCACTTAAGAGCTTATATTCTAGTAGAGGAAGACAGGTAATAAATAATGAATGTAGTATGTAAGTAAATTAGAAGTACATAAAAATCTGATAAAACGTGGGGGAAATAATACAGGAAGGCCAGGGGTGTGTTTTGCAGTTGTAAATAAAGGCATCAGGGAAGGCTTCACCAAAGGTGACATTTGAGCAAAGACCTGGAGAAGCTGAGGACATAAGTCATGTAGGTATCTAGGGAAAGAACATTTCAGGCAGCAAGACTGGAGACTGTGAAGGATCTAAGTGGGAAGACAGACTATAGAGATGCTGTGTGGTATGGTCAAAGTGTGGCTGGAGGGGAGAAGACAACCAAGGATAGTGAAAGGTGAGGTCAGATAATGAGGCCTTTGGCTGCTACTCTGAGGGAGGGGGATCAGGGAAGTGACATGATGTGATTTATATTTTTAGGGGTCACTGTGACTACTCAGCTGAAAAGAGATGACAAGGAGAAGGATGAAAGCAGGAAATCAGTTAGTGTAACAGTTGGAGGAGATAATGGTGGCTTGGATCAGGGTAATAACATGGGGGTAGAGAGAAGTGGTTGAATTCTGGATTTATTTTAAAGATAGTCAGTGGATTTCTTGGCAGAATAAAGGTGGTATGAGACAAAAGGGAAAAGGATGACTCCATAATTTTTGCCTGGGCTTACGGAGGGATGCAGTCATCATTCACTGAGATAGGGACGTCTCTGAGTGAGCTAGGTTTGTTTGTTTATTTGTTTGTTTGAGGGGAGGTGGATCATAAGTTAAGTTTTAAACATGTTAAGTTTGTGATGTCAGTGAGCTCTTTAGGTGGAGATTTCAGTAGGTAATTAGATATACAAACTTAGATTTCAGGACAGAAGCCTGGACTAGAGATAAACATTTGAGAGTCCTTTGTATATGGACAGCATTTAAATTTTTAAAAATCTTTAGTTTTTTATTTGAGTATATTTGATATACTCAAATAAATATACTCAGTTTCAGGTGTACAACACAGTGATTCGGCTTTTCTGTGCATCATACTGTGCTCGGCACAAGTGCAGCTACCATTCATAGACAGCATTTAAACACAGAGACTGGATGAGGGTGCCCAGGGAGTGAGTATGGGAAGAAAGGAGAGAGCCCTGAGGCTCTCCAATGATAAGAGGTTTGAGAGGAAATGAGGAACAGTGAAGGAGACTGAGAAGCACTAAGCTTTGAGGTGGGAGGAATGCCAACAGGGTGAGTGTCCTAAAAGCTAATGAAAAAAAGAGAGCGTGATCAACAGGATGGATGCTGATAATAGTACAATAAGATGGGAATTCAGGAGAGACCTTTGGATTTAGCAATGGAGACCATCAGCAAGAGCAGTTTCATGGAGACATGAATAAGAAAGCCAGGCTAGAGCAGGTAGTATTGAGAATATCATGGGAAATGTGTTTGGAAACAGTAGGTAGTTATCAGCAGAGGGGAGCAGAGGAAGAGGTGGTATCCACAGGACAGATGGGGTCATGCTGATGGGAATGCTAATAGGAGTGATCCCACAGAACAAGAGAGAGAAAGGGCTTGAGGAAGAAGGCCAGAGCTGCTGGGCTCCAGGGTACAAGAGCAGGGACTAGGTCTACAGAGAAGCACAGGGAAGCTCTTCTCCCACTGTAGTAAATGTGGGAAGGCAAAGTTTGGATGGGTGCAGTGGGTAGATATGGCAGAAGGAGTCTGGGAAAAATTTTTACTGCTTAGAATTCCTCAGTGAAGTAGCAAGGAAATTAGCCAAGAGAGGATAAAAATGAGATAGCGAAGGTTTATATAGAGAAACTGGTGTGGAATATTTAATTGAAGAATGGATTGAATGGACAAGGTTTGAAATACATATGTGTATTAGATCAAGCTTGTTAATAGTATTGCCAAATCTTTTTATACTTAGTAATTTAGGGTTTGTTTGATCCAATTACTGAGAATGTTATGATAAAATAATAGATTTGTCAAGTGGCTTATACAGTTATATCATATTTTGCTTCAAGTAGTTTGAAGTTATTTTATTAAGTACATATAACATTTGATTTGTATTCCCAGTGAATCAGACTTTTTGGTCATGTAGCAAACCTCTTTAATGCCAGTGATGCTGTTATATTTGCTACATCAGCTTTATTTTGGAGGGTATTTCACATTTGTACTCTTAGTCTTTTTATGTCTTTATGTTTTAGGTTATCTCTTGAAACACTATGTAGCTCAATTTTGTTTTGTTTAATCCAGTCTGTGTCGGGTCAGCAAGAAAAGGGTGTGTGTGTGTGTTTGTGTGTGTGTATGTGTGTGTGTTTAGGGCACTGGAGATATTGTATTCTACTTCAGAATTAGATTTGGAAAAGAACACCAAGGGCAGTGGGGAGGGACAGTGGTCTTAAAGAGAAAAGGAAAAACAAATTATAAAATCCATGGATCTGCTGGCAAAAGGAGAACAAAGCTTGAGAACTATCCTACACCCCACAAGGGTTCCAATGGAGAGGATAAGGATACTTGGGACGTTACATGCCTTGAGGGATACTGGTGACCTGCAGGGCCAAACCCACATGGAGAAAAGAAAGAATCTATTGCCAATGAGTCCAAGTTAATGGTGTGGAGTAACTCCAGAACTGCCTCATGCTATGGATCCTTTAATTAAGAATAAGTTCCCATAGGAGCACCCAGCTTGCTCAGTTGATGGAGCATGTGACTCTTGATTTTGGGGTTGTGAGTTTGGGTCCCACCTTGGGTGTGGGGATTGCTTAAAAATAAAATGTAGGGGGGAGGAGTCAAGATGGCGGAGAAGTAGCAGGCTGAGACTACCTCAGCTAGCAGGAGATCAGCTAGAGAGCTTATCTAAAGATTGCAAACACCTGCAAATCCATCGGCAGATCGAAGAGAAGAAGAACAGCAATTCTAGAAACAGAAAAACAACCACTTTCTGAAAGGTAGGACTGGCGGAGAAGTGAATCCAAAGCGACGGGAAGATAGACCCCGGGGGGAGGGGCCGGCTCCCAGCAAGCGGCGGAGCAACGGAGCACAAAATCAGGACTTTTAAAAGTCTGTTCCGCTGAGGGACATCGCTCCGGAGGCTAAACCGGGGCGAAGCCCACACGGGGTCGGCGTGACCTCAGGTCCCGCGGGGTCACAGAAGGATCGGGGGGGTGTCTGAGTGTCGCAGAGCTTGCGGATATTGGAACGGGAAAGCCGGCTGCAGAGACAGAGCCGACAGTAAGCTCGCAGCTCGGTGTTGCCATGAACCGGTCGCAAGCTCGGTGAGCTCGGAGCGCGGCCGAAGGTTAGGCAGACGCGAGTTACTAGGAGCGGTTCGCTGAGGGCGCACAGGAGAGCGGGGCCCTGGGCTCTCGGCTCCTCCGGGCCGGAGACCAGGAGGCCGCCATTTGTATTCCCGTCCTCCGGAACTCTACGGAAAGCGCTCAGGGAACAAAAGCTCCTGAAAGCAAAGCCGAGCAGATCACTCAGCCCGGCCCCTGGTAAGGACGGTGTAATTCCGCCTGGGGCAAAGACACTTGAGAATCACTACACCAGGCCCCTCCCCCAGAAGATCAACAAGAAATCCAGGCAAGACCAAGTTCACCTACCAAGGAGTGCAGTTTCAATACCAAGGAGAGAGCAGCAGAATTCCAGAGGAGGAGAAAACAAACCACGGAACTCATGGCTTTCTGCCTGTGATTTTTTAGTCTTGCAGTTAATTTAATTTTTTTCTTTTTCATTTTTTTTCTCTTCTTCTGCTAAAATTTTTTATAACTTTTACCCTTTTCTTTTTTAACGTTTTTTAACTAGATTATCTAATATATATATTTTTTTCTTTTTTATACTTTTCTTTATTCATTTTCTTTTTTTAATTCTTTTTTTTTCTTTTTTCTTTTTCTTTCTTTCTTTTTGAACCTCTTTTTATCCCCAAATCAGAAGAGATCCTAATCTCTTCAATCTTTTTTTTTCTTAATTCTTTTTTAAATTCTTGATTGAATTTTTAATTCAATCTCTTTTTTTAAGTCTTTTTTTCTTTCTTTCTTTTTGAACCTCTTTTTATCCCCAAATCAGAAGAGATCCTAATCTCTTCAATCTTTATTTTTCTTAATTCTTTTTTAAATTCTTGATTGAATTTTTAATTCAATCTTTTTTTTAATTCTTTTTTTCTTTTTTTTCTTTCTTTCTTTTTGAACCTCTTCTTATCCCCAAATCAGAAGAGATCCCAATCAGAAGAGATTGGGAGATCCCAATCAAAGGAGATCCCAATCAGAGGAGATCCCTCACCCAATCGTGAGGGGGGAGAAATCCCCCCTCATGATTTGGGATGTCTTCTGATTTGGTTAAAGCATATTTTCCTGGAATTGTTGCCACCCTCTTAGTATTTTACTTGCTCCTTCATATACTCTTAGCTGGACAAAATGACAAGGCGGAAAAATTCACAACAAAAAAAAGAACAAGAGGCAGTACCGAAGGCTAGGGACCTAATCAATACAGACATTGGTAATATGTCAGATCTAGAGTTCAAAATGACAATTCTCAAGGTTATAGCCGGGCTTGAAAAAGTCATGGAAGATATTAGAGAAACCCTCTCCAGAGATATAAAAGCCCTTTCTGGAGAAATAAAAGAACTAAAATCTAACCAAGTTGAAATAAAAAAAGCTATTAATGAAGTTCAATCAAAAATGGAGGCCCTCACTGCTAGGATAAATGAGGCAGAAGAAAGAATTAGTGATCTAGAAGACCAAATGACAGAGAATAAAGAAGCTGAGCAAAAGAGGGACAAACAGCTACTGGACCATGAGGGGAGAATTCGAGAGATAAGTGACACCATAAGACGAAACAACATTAGAATAATTGGGATTCCAGAAGAAGAAGAAAGAGAGAGGGGAGCAGAAGGTATACTGGAGAGAATTATTGGGGAGAATTTCCCCAATATGGCAAAGGGAACGAGCATCAAAATTCAGGAGGTCCAGAGAACGCCCCTCAAAATCAATAAGAATAGGCCCACACCCCGTCACCTAATAGTAAAATTTACAAGCCTTAGTGACAAAGAGAAAATCCTGAAAGCAGCCCGGGAAAAGAAGTCTGTAACATACAATGGTAAAAGTATTAGATTGGCAGCTGACTTATCCACAGAGACCTGGCAGGCCAGAAAGAGCTGGCATGATATTTTCAGAGCACTAAACGAGAAAAACATGCAGCCAAGAATACTATATCCAGCTAGGCTATCATTGAAAATAGAAGGAGAGATTAAAAGCTTCCAGGACAAACAAAAACTGAAAGAATTTGCAAACACCAAACCAGCTCTACAGGAAATACTGAAAGGGGTCCTCTAAGCAAAGAGAGAGCCTACAAGTGGTAGATCAGAAAGGAACAGAGACAATATACAGTAACAGTCACCTTACAGGCAATACAATGGCACTAAAATCATATCTCTCAATAGTTACCCTGAATGTTAATGGGCTAAATGCCCCAATCAAAAGACACAGGGTATCAGAATGGATAAAAAAACAAAACCCATCTATATGTTGCCTCCAAGAAACTCATTTTAAACCCGAAGACACCTCCAGACTTAAAGTGAGGGGGTGGAAAAGAATTTACCATGCTAATGGACATCAGAAAAAAGCAGGAGTGGCAATCCTTATATCAGATCAATTAGATTTTAAGCCAAAGACTATAATAAGAGATGAGGAAGGACACTATATCATACTCAAAGGGTCTGTCCAACAAGAAGATCTAACAATTTTAAATATCTATGCCCCCAACGTGGGCGCAGCAAACTATATAAACCAATTAATAACAAAATCAAAGAAACACATCAACAATAATACAATAATAGTAGGGGACTTTAACACTCCCCTCACGGAAATGGACATATCATCCAAGCAAAAGATCAACAGGGAAATAAAGGCCTTAAATGATACACTGGATGAGATGGACATCACAGATATATTTAGAACATTTCATCCCAAAGCAACAGAATACACATTCTTCTCTAGTGCACATGGAACATTCTCCAGAATAGATCACATCCTCGGTCCTAACTCAGGACTCAACCGGTATCAAAAGATTGGGATCATTCCCTGCATATTTTCAGACCACAATGCTCTGAAGCTAGAACTCAACCACAAGAGGAAGTTTGGAAAGAACACAAATACATGGAGACTAAACAGCATCCTTCTAAAGAATGAATGGGTCAACCGGGAAATTAAAGAAGAATTGAAAAAAATCATGGAAACAAATGATAATGAAAATACAACAGTTCAAAATCTGTGGGACACAACAAAGGCAGTCCTGAGAGGAAAATACATAGCGGTACAAGCTTTTCTCAAGAAACAAGAAAGGTCTCAGGTACACAACCTAACCCTACACCTAAAGGAGCTGGAGAAAGAACAAGAAAGAAACCCTAAGCCCAGCAGGAGAAGAGAAATCATAAAGATCAGAGCAGAAATCAATGAAATAGAAACCAAAAAAAACAATAGAACAAATCAACGAAACTAGGAGCTGGTTCTTTGAAAGAATTAATAAAATTGATAAACCCTTGGCCAGACTTATCAAAAAGAAAAGAGAAAGGACCCAAATAAATAAAATCCTGAATGAAAGAGGAGAGATCACAACTAACACCAAAGAAATACAAACTATTATAAGAACATACTACGAGCAACTCTACGCCAACAAATTTGACAATCTGAAAGAAATGGATGCATTCCTAGAAACATATAAACTACCAAAATTGAACCAGGAAGAAATAGAAAGCCTGAACAGACCCATAACCAGTAAGGAGATTCAAACAGTCATTAAAAATCTCCAAACAAACAAAAGCCCAGGGCCAGATGGCTTCCCGGGGGAATTCTACCAAACATTTAAAGAAGAACTAATTCCTATTCTCCTGAAACTGTTCCAAAAAATAGAAATAGAAGGAAAAATCCCAAACTCATTTTATGAGGCCAATATCACCTTGATCCCCAAACCAGACAAGGATCCCATCAAAAAAGAGAGCTATAGACCAATATCCTTGATAACACAGATGCGAAAATTCTCACCAAAATACTAGCCAATAGGATTCAACAGTACATTAAAAGGATTATTCACCACGACCAAGTGGGATTTATCCCAGGCCTGCAAGGTTGGTTCAACATCCGCAAATCAGTCAATGTGATACAACACATCAATAAAAGAAAGAACAAGAACCATATGATACTCTCAATAGATGCTGAAAAAGCATTTGACAAAGTACAGCATCCCTTCCTGATCAAAACCCTTCAAAGTGTAGGGATAGAGGGCACATACCTCAATATCATCAAAGCCATCTATGAAAAACCCACTGCAAATATCATTCTCAATGGAGAAAAACTGAAAGCTTTTCCACTAAGGTCAGGAACACGGCAGGGATGTCCATTATCACCACTGCTATTCAACATAGTATTAGAAGTCCTAGCCTCAGCAATCAGACAACAAAAGGAAATTAAAGGCATCCAAATCGGCAAAGAAGAAGTCAAATTATCACTCTTTGCAGATGATATGATACTCTATGTGGAAAACCCAAAAGACTCCACTCCAAAACTGTTAGAACTTGTACAAGAATTCAGTAAAGTGTCAGGATATAAGATCAATGCACAGAAATCAGTTGCATTTCTCTACACCAACAACAAGACAGAAGAAAGAGAAATTAAGGAGTCAATCCCATTTACAATTGCACCCCAGACCATAAGATACCTAGGAATAAACCTAACCAAAGAGGCTAAGAATCTATACTCAGAAAACTATAAAGTACTCATGAAAGAAATTGAGGAAGACACAAAGAAATGGAAAAATGTTCCATGCTCCTGGATTGGAAGAATAAATATTGTGAAAATGTCTATGCTACCTAGAGCAATCTACACATTTAATGCAATTCCTATCAAAGTACCATCCATTTTTTTCAAAGAAATGGAACAAATAATTTTAAAATTTATATGGAACCAGAAAAGACCTCGAATAGCCAAAGGGATATTGAAAAACAAAGCCAAAGTTGGTGGCATCACAATTCCGGACTTCAAGCTTTATTACAAAGCTGTCATCATCAAGACAGCATGGTACTGGCACAAAAACAGACACATAGACCAATGGAACAGAATAGAGAGCCCAGAAATAGACCCTCAACTCTATGGTCAACTAATCTTCGACAAAGCAGGAAAGAATGTCCAATGGAAAAAAGACAGCCTCTTCAATAAATGGTGTTGGGAAAATTGGACAGCCACGTGCAGAAAAATGAAATTGGACCATTTCCTTACACCACACACAAAAATAAACTCAAAATGGATTAAGGACCTCAATGTGAGGAAGGAATCCATCAAAATCCTTGAGGAGAACACAGGCAGCAACCTCTTCGACCTCAGCCACAGCAACATCTTCCTAGGAACATCACCAAAGGCAAGGGAAGCAAGGGCAAAAATGAACTTTTGGGATTTCATCAAAATCAAAAGCTTTTGCACAGCAAAGCAAACAGTTAACAAAACCAAAAGACAACTGACAGAATGGGAGAAGATATTTGCAAACGACATATCAGATAAAGGACTAGTGTCCAAAATCTATAAAGAACTTAACAAACCCAACACCCAAAGAACAAATAATCCAATCAAGAAATGGGCAGAGGACATGAACAGACGTTTCTGCAAAGAAGACATCCAGATGGCCAACAGACACATGAAAAAGTTCTCCATATCACTCGTCATCAGGGAAATACAAATCAAAACCACAATGAGATTTCACCTCACACCAGTCAGAATGGCTAAAATCAACAAGTCAGGAAATGACAGATGCTGGCGAGGATGCGGAGAAAGGGGAACCCTCCTACACTGTTGGTGGGAATGCAAGCTGGTGCAACCACTCTGGAAAACAGCATGGAGGTTCCTCAAAATGTTGAAAATAGAACTGCCCTATGACCCAGCAATTGCACTACTGGGAATTTACCCTAAAGATACAAACGTAGTGATCCAAAGGGGCACGTGCACCCGAATGTTTATAGCAGCAATGTCCACAATAGCCAAACTATGGAAAGAACCTAGATGTCCATCAACAGATGAATGGATCAAGAAGATGTGGTATATATACACAATGGAATACTATGCAGCCATCAAAAGAAACGAAATCTTGCCATTTGCGACAACATGGATGGAACTAGAGCGTATCATGCTTAGCGAAATAAGTCAAGCGGAGAAAGACAACTATCATATGATCTCCCTGATATGAGGGAGTGGTATGCAACATGGGGGCTTAAGTGGGTAGGAGAAGAATCCATGAAACAAGATGGGATAGGGAGGGAGACAAACCATAAGTGACTCTTAATCTCACGAAACAAACTGTGGGTTGCTGGGGGGAGGGGGGTTGGGAGAAGGGGTGTAGAGTTATGGACATTGGGGAGGGTATGTGCTTTTGGGTAAATTGGAAGGGGAGATGAACCATGAGAGACTATGGACTCTGAAAAACAATCTGAGGGGTTTGAAGTGGCGGGGGGGTGGGAGGTTGGGGTACCAGGTGGTGGGTATTATAGAGGGCACAGCTTGCATGGAGCACTGGGTGTGGTGAAAAAATAATGAATACTGTTTTTCTGAAAATAAATAAATTGGAAAAAAAAATAAATAAAATGTAAAAAAAAAAAGAATAACCTCTCATAATGCTGTGGGTTTCACAAATCAAGTTATTCAGTCGTTAGTCAAATATGTATTTACTACATGAGTCAGGCACTGGGTTGTATGGTAGGGAATCAAAACAGGATAAACAAACTAAGAGGCTTATGACTCCCCTTCTTTAAAATTAGTCCACAGACTTTCTAAAGCCATTTGGCAATTGGGAAATCTTGGTCAAAGATTTTGAAATAATAGATCTTTAGAAGATTGTACTTAACAGGCGGAAGGATGGTGAAGGTGTCCCATCACTTTGTCAGCCAGAAGAGTGGGACAATGTCACAGCAATGGGTTTCATTTTGAGGAGAATTCCAAAGGCCAGACCAGCATGCTTATCTATGGGGTCTAATGGGCCCTAATCTATGGGGAGATAAGTAGGACTTCTGTTCTACAGACTAAAGCAGTGGCTCTTAACCTGTCTGGGAATCTGAGGAAAGCAGTGGACCGACCCTCTCTTCATATCATTTGTTCTCCAGGGACATTGGTGATGTCTGGAGGCATTTTTGATAGAGATGATGGGGGCCGTGCTAATGGCGTTTTATGGGTAGAGGCCAGGGATAATGCTAGATATCCTACAATACATAAGACAGTTCCCACAACAAAAATAATTATCTGGCCACAGATGTCTGAATGCCAAGATCAAGAAGTTCTGCTCTAGATAAAGACACATCTGCATATACACATAAAATTTCGAACACCATTTCAGAGGTATGAGGGTCTTCCTAAACCCTACCTGAGTCAACTGATCTCCAGTCAAAACTCTGCTGGAAGTTTCTATGTGGTCTCATATCAAGAAGAAAGGTAGATTTCTCTGATCTTTATTTCAAATAGTTGACTTAAATTTTAGAATAGAATCAAAAATGTGTTTAATGGCTTATAACCTTTGAAACATAGCACACATTTTTATAAAAGCTTTTCACTTTATTTTCAAATCAATGTATATTTTAAGCCAAACTTGATCCAGATGTTTCTGATTCATATACTAATACATCAAGATGTTGTTTCGTATGGATCTTTAATGTTAGCAAAGTTGGGGTGAACCTTTTTCTTGTAGATCTCCAAAGGGTCATTTAATTCTTAAAGGTAGGAGGTCATATTTTTCCATTAGGAAATCCTCTTATGTGGGTTCAAATCATGTTCAAATACACAGTCTGTTAGGATTTAGAGAAAACAAGTCATCTCTTCCTTATTTTTTCATGCTTCTCTAAATATACAAGTGCTTGAGAATGATTTAAGTCATGGCTAAATGATTTAAGTCTTTGTTCTCTTATACTAACCCCAGTAAAGTTTAGGTTTTAAGCCTCTTTGTAAGTTGGCTCATTAAAACAGTTAAAAATCCGAGAAAATGGTGTAAAGTTTTTGGGTGGATAAGTGTGCTAATAACTTTCATAAAAAAAAAAACAAAAACTCACTATTTGGAATTTATAAAACTTTCTGCTACAGTCTTGAGATTCATTAAAAAGCTGATTATATCAACCCCGCACATATGTTAAAAGGCACATTTCATTGATCATTCAGTAATGTGCTCTGATTTTAGAAGTGTTTTATTAAATACTATTTACTATTCATTGTCTAAGATTGAAAAGCAGACCAGTTTAAGAAAAAAGCATTTCAGGGGCACTCAGGAGGTTCAGTCGGTTAAGTGCCCATCTCTTGATTTTGGCTCACGTCATTATCTCAGGGTCCTGGGGTTGAGATTTGTGCCAGGCTCCGGGCTCAGCATGGAGTCTCCTTGAGGATTCTCACCCTCTCCCCCACCTCATGCTCTCTTTCTCTCTCAAATAAATAAATAAATCTTAAAAAAAAAAAACAACCTCCAAATTCCTGAGCCATCTTTACATCTTTAATGCCATTGAACAACCTAAATGTCACTCCTAATGCTTTTAACTTTGTATGTGTGTTTGAACATGAAGTCATATTATGTGTAGCACTTTTTTTCCTGCTGATAAAATATTAGGAGTGATAGTTATGATTGCAGTTGAAAATGTTTGCCAACACTGAAAATGTTTGCCAACTATATTTGACAATTGAAAATGGAGTACTGAGGGAATTGTTTGGATTGTCATAAATTCTGTCACTCGTTCAACAAATATTTCTTCTAGGCTCTGAACTAGGAATTTGGGGTGACATAAAACTAAACTGAATGGGAATCATCTCCTCAAGGAGTTAACTATTGGAGGTGGGAGACAAGGTAGGCCATTCATTTATTCATTCAACAAATGCCTATTGCGCACCTCTATGTTATAGGAACAGTTCTAAGCCTTGGGGAGCCCTTAACAAAAAAAACCAGCCAGAATCCCTGCCTTTACCAAGTTTCCACTGGGTGAGGAAAGTATTGGGAAGAACTGACAAGAGAATAATATGCTGTTCCTGTGGAAGAATGTGAACAATAATGAATAGGTCCTCTAACTGTTGAGCATCTATTTTATGCCGGATACTATAATTGGCTCATATAGTTCTCCAACTTCCACTGAAGTAGGCATTATATTTTATTTTTACAAAAGAGTGAACTGAGGCTTAAAGAGATTTGGTCATTCATTGAAGATCCTAAGTTATGTACTGGCTGAATTTTAATAGAATTATGTCTGGTTATCTTCAGACTAAGATGTCTATGCCTTATTGTGTAAGTAGTGAGGGGCTAACAAATGTTATTTAGCATCAATTAGAAAGTTCGATTTGGCAGTGTAGTATGAAAAGCAAGGAGGATTGCAAGACTGTTGTAACCTCACTGCTTCCAAATGTTTTTCGTGATAACTGTTTCCAAGAAAGTTGTCTGATTTCCTATGGCACAAGTACCATTTGCCTTCTACATGTTGGCGCTTGAGTATATTTTACTTTCATAGTTTATGGGAAAAAAACCCAACAACAACCTATCTACTGTCTTGTAGATAACGTCTTTGAGAATATTGCCATCTTTTTGAAAAATGTAAAAAAGATCTGTGCTTTATCTGCCCAGCAACTCTTAATCATGCCTGTTTACAAATCCTATCCATTCTTGAAGAGAAACCATTCTGTATGGTTTGAGCCTGGATGACTCTGTCATCCAGAGGCAGAAGAGGACCCATGCCCTAGGCCTGACTAATTAGAACACTCAGACCCCTGACCATAGTACTTAGTTTGGAAAAGTTGTCCCTGGTATTTTTCTGCTGGAACAATTAGGGAAGTTTTCTGCCTGTGACGGGTTGCAAAGATAGGACATGTGGGTCTTATGGGCTGCAGATACTCATTGAGCCTAGAAGAGCTGTCCAAGATAGAAAGAGTGAGAGCCATATACGAACACCTGGGTCCTGCCTTGCTGGATGCTAGATACCTATGAATTTTCATTTATATAACCTAATGGCATCTCTGTTTTGTTTGATGACTTAGTTTGAGATTGGATTATATCACCAGGACTTGCAAGAGTCCTGACTAATAGAATGACATAACATTGATTTCTCTTCTATCATTCACTATCAAACACTAAGCTGGCAAGCCCCAAATTTACTGAATCCAAACAATTAAGAATAAATAGACAAAAATGCAAAATACCTATAGCTTGGATATGTGTCTTAATCACTTACTATTAACTATTAAATATTAACCATATTTCAAGGGAATAGATCACATCTTGAAATTCCCAAGTGACACAGGACATGGTAGTAGAATTTTGTTTTTAAATAGAATGAGGGCATTTGAGTTTTTGAGGGTACTGTAATAACAAGGGAAATCAGCAGTTCAGATGTATTAGAAGCTGGATAGAAACAGTGCTGGCTATGGCCCTGCCTGGGAATGGGAGCAAACTCCCAACCCAGCACACTGTGAAGTATAAGACATAGATTTTAAAAAAATTGAAGACACAAATAAATACGAAGATATTCCATGTTTATGGATCTCTATAGCATTATAATAGTAACACAAATTCTATCACTGAAGATGTTTAATGGTTTTAATGTTTTAAGTACCAAAGTAAGAAGGTAAAGTAAAAAGATGGCCTTACTCAGTGATTATTGGTCTGAATGATCATCAAAATGGATGATTTTATAAATGATGCTATTATATAATTTTCATTTTACCTGTTTTATTTAACCTTCACACCAAATATGAAATCTAGATCCTGTTATTATTTCCAGTTTACAGATAGAGAAAGACTCATAAAATTAGCAATAGACTAAGCAAGGAAAATCTCTAATCATAGGATCAGTATTTTTTTAAAATATACAAAAATAGGGATGCCTATGTGGCTCAGTCAGTTAAGCATCTGCCTTTGGCTCAGATCATGTTTCCGGGGTCCTGGATCGAGTCTCATGGGCTCCTTGCTCAGCCGGGAGTCTGCTTTCCCCTCTGCCTGCCCTGCCTGTTCTGCCATAGCTCTCCATGCTTCTGCTCTCTCTCTAACAAAAAACAAACAAATCTTTAAAAAATATGCAAAAATGCTTTATAAACTGTAAAGGGCATGTAAATATATCATGTTTATGCAATGTATCACTCTACATTTTCTTTCTGCTTCCCTTTGCTTGGATACATTGTCACTCTTCTCTCACTGGTCAAGTATAAAGAGCTCTCTCTTACCACTGCAGTGCCCATTATGAATTGGGCAGGGAATTCCTACTGACCAAGGGGCAGTGGATTTTCAGTTCAGTGAGGTGACATTTTGAATTGTGCATAGAGATTAAATAACTACATTTTTAAAATGAGGTTTTAGTTGAGAGCAGTGAACTGAACCAAATATGGGCTGGCTGGCTTATCTCTAACCCTCTTCTTTTTTTAGAATTAATTAATAATTTTTTTTATTATGTTATGTTAGTCACCATACAGTACATCATTAGTTTTTTATGTAGTCTAGCCCTCTTCTGAGGAAAGCTGGTTTTTTGACAATAGTGGCTCTGGCCAATGCTGTACAGAGAATGCCTTACTTCCTTTCAGGTGTCCCTGATACTCTGACTTCGAAGCCCAAGGATCAAAGTCTGACCTGTTTTCCAACATCGAGGGGCTACTGACTGGTCAGTGGGTGCTTAATCAGACTTTCATTCTTCGGAAATCTGAATGGAATTTTGAAGCACTGTGTCCCAGCATATCCATTGTTTACTTTCTAACCCTTCTTTCCTGGTGTCTTTATTTTTTTTAAGATTTTATTTATTTATTTGACAAACAGATCTCAAGTAGGCAGAAAGGCAGGCAGAGAGAGGGGAAAGCAGGCTCCCTGCTGAGCAGAGAGCCCGATGCGAGGCTCGATCCCAGGACCCTGAGATCATGACCTGAGCCGAAGGCAGAGGCTTTAACCCACTGAGCCACCCAGGTGCCCCTTTCCTGGTGTCTTGAAGGCACCTTACTCCACACCAGAGGCAGAAATAAAGATGTAAGAAACGACTCACCAAGTTTGAAACCAGAATTCCCATGTTTACACAAAGAATCATTTTTCACTGCTCTGAAAAAAAAATAATGAAGTCTCAAGAAATAGAGAAGAGAGGGTGCAGGAGGGTGACTGGAAGGAGAGGGGAACATGTCGGGAAGTGGATTTTTCCAACTGAGAAGGAGAAGGAGGGCCACAAGGAATAGATAAGAAAGTAGAAGAGATTCCAGGCAAGCTGTCCTTGTGTGCAGGCCCCTCACTCGCCTGTGGCTTGAAGTCAAATTGAAGTTCAAGAATCTTGGACATTTGTCAGGCCTCCAGATTTCAGGAGTTGTACTTCCTGTGGGTGGGTGGGGGCACCCTGTGATGGACCTGACCAAGCAATTTGAAAAATCTCTAAATGCTGGGGCAATGGTAGATGCACTGTCATTGTTACAAAAGCCTTACATATTTATTATTTATTATTTATTTATTTATTTGAAAGAGAGAGAAAGATCACAAGAAGGAGGCAGGGTAGAGGAGGAGCAGACTCCCTGCTGAGCCCAATGCATGACTCAATCCCAGGGCCTGAGAGCCAAAGGCAGGCACTTAACTGACTGAACCACTCAGGTGCCCCAAAAGCCTTATAACTTGACAATTTTTCAGGGACTGTAGAAGAAGAGGGATGGAGGGTAACTGAGTCCACATGATATGAGAGCCCTTGACTATCAATCAGCAGATGACCCTGCCAAGAGGACCATAAGAAACCAGTCCCTGGTTGGTATCCTGGAGCCATAAGTCTTGGCCTGGCGCAACCAAGACCATTTTCTCTAACTCCTACTTCCTTCTCTATACACTATTATAATAAATACCCATCAGCCAAGTATCCAGAGCTTATCTCTCTATTCTTTGAAACTTCAAGAGCCTAACAGTCATCTTCAATAAAATACAGGAGGTATACTATTCAGGATAAGCCTGGTTAAGTTTTGGTGTCTAATAAACAGCCAAACCTTAGAGGCCTAATGTTACAATAAGGTTTGTTTCCTGTGGCATATCCATGATGGGTAATTCGAGGAGTCCACTCTGTAGTGTCCTCTTTTCAGAACTCAGTCTGATGAAGCTGCGCTAGCTGGAGCTTGCTGGTCCCTGTACAAAGGGAAGGAGAGCCATGCAGTCCTTTATTATTAAGCACTGACTCTTGAAATATCTGCCTGGCACTTATGCTCATATTTCATTGGCCAAAGCAAGTCACATGGTCAATGTGACTTCAAGAAGGCCCAGAAGGGCATCCTATCAGGTTCCCAAATTTTTGTGGACAACACCAATGATGACCGGAAAAGGAAGAGGACAATTAGATGAAACTGAACTTCTGTGATTTTGAAGAATAGGGTATTACCATCTTGAATAGTCATTCAAAAAAAAAAATATATATATATATATAGACTATTTGTCCTATGGCTTAATGATCTTTTTGTCATAAAGAAATATGTTTCTTGAAACAGTGCATGTATTACAATAGAATTTTATAAGGAATTTCATGATTAAGATTTCTTGACTAATGTACCATTCATAAGGGACCAATATTTGCTGTGATAAATGGGAAAATCTGTGACCTTGTGGTCATGGTCTAATTTCCTAGTGCAGTGAGCTGTGTGTGAAAGATTTTATTCAGGATAATGCTTGATGATGTTTAGGTTTTGAAACCCCAGCATAGTGGTGCCTCAGTCGGTAAAGCATCTGCCTTCAATTTGGATCATGGTCCCAAAGTCCTTGGATCAAGTCCCACATCCCTTTCCTGGATCAGTGGGGAGCCTGCTTCTCCCTCTCCCCACTGCTTGTGCATTCTCTCTATCTCTCTCTTAAATAAATAAATATAATCTTTAAGGAAAAAAAATAGCAGCACAAATTGAGAAGGCACACAATTAAATAATCTTTTTTTTTTTTTTTTTGGTCCCTAAAACAATCTAGCATTTGTTTAGCATTTTATAAATTACACTTTGAAGGACTGTCAAGTCACTGTAGATGTAAGCAGCTACTTCACAGAAATGTCATTTATTTAAACATCTTGGAAAGTGTTTCTATCATGTGATGATCTAGAGACAGTATTAGAAGATCAAATACAGCAGCAACAGAGAAGAGCTAGCTTTCAAACATATTTTGAAGTCACACAATGAAGTAGAAATTCAATAAGGATTTTGAGAATTCAAGTGTGAGGGAAAAAAACAGGTCTTGTGTTCTTTCCACTGTTCATAGCATTTAGGGAATCAAGGTCTGAAATTGTGTTTTCCCATCTCCAAACTGAGTTCATCATCATTAAAAGAAATCACGAGTTAACTCTTGAATGTGTCTTGTATCTTTAACAGGCCCTTCACTAATTCCAGTCCTCTTAACTGGGTGTGCCAGATGTTGTCTGGATATGTGAGTCACCCTGGCATCATAACGTTTCATAGTAAAAAATTCTTGGCATCACCTCAGTCCTTTCTTGTGCAGAAGAGCTGTAGGGAGAAAATAACAGAAATGAATTTCTGAAGACTGTAATTCTTGAAGATTTTCTGCTTAATGATTTTTATACATATTACCCCCCTCTCACTGCACTGTTGTAGAGATTACTAAAAAAAAATTTTTTTTTTTAAACTTTAATCCTTGTAAAATGCCACAGGAATATTATGGTTAAGCCTTTCAAAGCTCTCCCATTATTACAGGAAACTGTTAGAGTGCTTTGAACATTCACTGTGTAGTTTCCTAATTATTTCAGTGTGAAATTTTAGCCAAGGCATGCTTCTGCTTTGAAAGTTTGCACAAATGTTAGACACAATTTACTTCAAGATTTAGGAAAGCTGGTGATGGTATTGGATATTTCCATACTGTTTATAAGAGCTTTCCAGTTGGTGATAATTTTGCAAATAGATATTTCTGTTAGTGTTAGTCTGTCTGTATCTTAAAAGTTACTCATAGATATCTGTAAATGCTCCCCACTCTTGTAGGATGAGGACATGTTTTCTCTACCTTTTTGCTTTGAAATACTTCAAAGTTAAAACAATGAACACCTGCTGAACGTCACCCAGGTGCACCTGTTGTTAACATTCTTTCTTTGAAAATTTTCTCATTCACATCATATACACATATGTGATTGTTTTACAGCATCTTTTAAAAATAAGTTGCAGTGGGGTACCTGGTTAGCTCAGTCGGTTAAGTGTCTGACTCTTGGTTTCTATTCAGGTCATGATCTCAGGGACATGAGATTGAGCCCCACATTGGGCTCTGCACTCTGCTCAGAGTCTGCTTAAGTTTCTCTCTCTCCCTCTCCCTCCACTTCTCCCTTCACTTGTGCTTTCTCTCTTTCTCTCTCTCTCAAATAAACAAATAAATCTTTAAAAAATTAAAAAATAAAAATAAGTTGTAAGCACCATGCTAATGCATTTCAGCATTAGCTCTTAAGAACCAAGTCATTTCCCCACATACTGCAATATCATTGTTATACCCACAGTTTTAATACTGATACAATAATATTATCTAATATATAATCAGTACTCAAATTTCCTCAACCATACTGATAATGTTCCTTACAGCCCCCTTATAAAAAAAAAATCCAGGACCCAATCAAAGATCACATACAATATTTAGTTGTCTTTGTCTCTTGAAGTTTTTAAATCTAGTTTCCAGACCTTTGTTTTATCTTTCATACTATTGACATTTTGAATAGTCAAGATCACCTGTCTTTGGGAATGTCCCTTGTTCTGGGAAGATGATGATTTTTTCACCCCAAATAATGCCAACTGATTAGGTGCCTTTTCTGGAAAAACAACACAAACATTTGTATTAAGCCTATATATTACCTGTGCATATCTGATGTTGCACATCTTCTATAACAGATTTGGATTAGGATTTGATTAGGGTTATTTTCAGGAGACTTTTGAGAACCTACCTTAGAGGATGAAGGTAGGCAACCACAGGGCATATGCTCAGTATGTCCTCTTTGGCTCCGTTCAAACTTCTTAATCCAATAGGCTGCTGTCATAGGAATTTTCTGATAATTACCATCTTTCTTCAGGCTTTTCACTGCCGAGAGATAGTATGTATAGAGCATGCCATGGAAATGCTCTGAGCCACACTGCCTAGTTTACATCCTAGCCCTGCCTTGTACAACTGCAGCAAGTATTAACCTTATTAACCTTGGTATTAACCCTGGGCAGGTTTCTTAATCTCTTTAGAATTGTTTCTTCATCTGCGAATATCAGAGTTACTGTGAGGGGCGCCTGGGTGGCTCAGTGGGTTAAGCCGCTGCCTTCTGCTCAGGTCATGATCTCAGGGTCCTGGGATCGAGTCCTGCATCGGGCTCTCTGCTCAGCAGGGAGCCTGCTTCCCTCTCTCTCTCTCTGCCTGCCTGTCTGCCTACTTGTGATTTCTCTCTGTCAAATAAATAAATAAAATCTTAAAAAAAAAATTTAAAAAAAGAGTTACTGTGATAGTTAAGTGAAATAGTGTCTATTAAGAGGCATTGTAAACAATTACTGAATCATTATAAGTACTAATTCACTAATAATATGATAAATCATAAGTAATTATAAATCATTATATTGGCTTCTTATCAACTCTCATCTGAAATCCCTACCTTAGGCCGACCTCGGGAGATCCCCATGGAGCCATATGGCTTCGGCCACCACAGTCTCTCTTTGTCTTCCACTCTTTCTGTCTCTCAGTATTTCTTTCTTCACTGCACCTGACACATAGCCAGAACTCAGTGCATGTGGAATCAATCTGTGGGTGTTACTAATTTCCATCCTCCTTTCTTTGTTCTTGTTATCTAATATGGCCTTTCTCCTTTTTGTCTCATAATAAATCATCACTAGGTTCTGACCAAATGTCTGGTAGTGTGCTATAGATATTACACCATATGCTTTAGGAAATCACAAGATTCATCAGATCGAAATTTTCCCCTTTGTGTTCTGAACGAGTTTACAATCCGGTTGAGATGATAGGATATACTCTCAAATCATGATAATGCAATGGAGAAAGTGACAGGCCATGAGAGAGACCCAGAGAAAGGTCTGAAAAAGGAACCAGGGGGGAAATGTTATCTTGCAGTGGTGGTCGCGCTGGAGATTTTATGCCTCGCAGGGCGGATGGGACAAGTTCCGATATTGGGCAGAGGTGGTAGGGAAAGAGGCTGGGAGCGAAGCATGGATGCACCAGGCAGAGAGTCATGAGGGCAAATAGAAGTGCAGAGGTGGAGAGAACAAGTGCTTTAATTTAGCTGGAGCAGAGTTTATGAAAGGGAGTGGTGGAGTGTGCAGATGGAGGGGTCCATTGAAGATTGCCTTGCTTGGCTCTGCCCTGTGGCTTTAGCACTCAACTACCCAGAAAGGGAGGGAAGGAGGGAGGAAAGGAGGGCAGGAAAGGAAGAAGGGAGGACTAACTCATTTTTAAATTGGACTAAGTGAATATCTTTGCCCTTTCTTTCAAACCAGATCTATGTAATGGGGTTTGCATGCATTCTCCTAATCCATATACTGTGCTTACATTGTAGCTCTTTAGAGCACTCTATGTGCTTAATGGGGCAAATATAAGCAAGATTTCACAAACCACTGGATTAAATTAGTATTATTATTTTTGGTTTTTTTTTTTTTTTTTTTTTTTTTTTTTTTTTTTAGATTTTATGTATTTATTTGACAGAGAGAAATCACAAGTAGATGGAGAGGCAGGCAGAGAGAGAGAGGGAAGCAGGCTCGCCGCTGAGCAGAGAGCCCGACGCGGGACTTGATCCCAGGACCCCGAGATCATGACCCGAGCCGAAGGCAGCGGCTTAACCCACTGAGCCACCCAGGCGCCCCAGTATTATTATTTTTGTTTTGCACTCTTCATAGAATGGTTAGTTGTAAACACAGTTATAAAGGCCATATACATGGGTGTACCTGTCTATTTTTTTTTCTGGCTCTTTTAGAAAATATGACTTCCCTCCCTGGTATCAGTTCCTATCATAAGGTAGATAAATTTGCCTAAAGCATGAAACATTAATCCATCATAAATTCAGTGGTTGCTGTTTTCAAAGAGCTCAACTCTAGTGTGGGAAATAATAAATTTAAGAATACAAGGTGAATACTTAGCTTCAAGGCATAATATTGATAAAAAGCTTGAAGAAATACGCAAAAGAGAGATCACTTTGGGTCAAGTCTAACAGTTGCAGAGGTAGGCTAATTCCCAACCACATCAGATCCTCTCCATGTCCAGTCATGTCACAGAGGTGCTGTAGAGATACTATTTAGCTAGCAATTATTGAGTACCTCCATTGTGCCAGGAATTTTATATCTATTTTCAATCTTTACAACAACTCTTTAGTAAAACCACTGACGTTCCCATTTTTCAGATGAGGAAACAAAGGTCACTGAGAACTACTTGCCCAAAGTCACAGGACTAGAAAGTAACTCAGCAGGGATTTGAGGTCAGTTCTGCCTGACTCTGGGTCTGTCTTACATGTGTTTCTGAGTGTTGCCTTACGCTTTAGAGGACCCACGTTTTTCAGGGCTCCCCACCTTGAGGCTCCAGGTATCCCAAACACTCCAGGTTGCAGAGATTTCAAGCAATTGCTTCCCTCGCACACTCCAATTTCCGTGCTTTGTTCCTTTTGTGGTGGAATTATTGACCTGCGCCCAGAAGGTTTTGATTTTTGGTTTCAGATGCTTCAGCATCTGTTCGGTGATCTGATGTGACAATCCAGATAGCAACTTGTTTCCACGGAGGCCGAGACTCTTTTTTGGAAATATTTGAGCTGGGCGTCCACTTTCGAGGATGAAGATGCATCCAAGAAAGAGGTCCACATCTCCTGTGAGACAAGAATTCCTAAGGGAGAGTGGCAATCATCAGGTCCTCTATCTCAGATGAGAGTAGCTTTCTGGAAATAGCCCAGCTACGGCTCTTTGAATCACTGTTGCTACGAAATATTACGTTTATTGCTCATTGACTCAGCCACTGAAGAGCTAACAACTTTTCCCCCTGGCCCCCATGTGAACACGGCTGGGCATATAGAAACCGAGTTCAGAGAACCTTACTGCTGGCCTCGGCCCTTACGGACTAATTAACTGCTTTGAAACCCATCAAACAGAACAGGACAAATGACTTCATTGAATGCCTCACATTATTTTTTTTTAAGATTTTATTTATTTATTTGACAGAGAGCAATCACAAATAGGCAGAGAGGCAGGCAGAGAGAGAGAGAGAGAGAGGAGGAAGCAGGCTCCCTTTCGAGCAGAGAAACCCATGCAGGACTCGATCCCAGGACTCTGAGATCATGACCTGAGCAGAAGGCAGAGGCTTAACCCACTGAGCCACCGAGGCGCCCCAGGTGAGGAAGTTTTTGCAGAGAATTCTCGGGAAACAATTTTTTAAAAATATTTTCAGAACAACCGATTTTCTTTTAATTTCAACTAAAAATAAAAGAGTGTACATTTGTGATAAAATCAGTTAATGTGAAGCAGAAGGAAGGAAATAAAAATTATGAAGCAGACATAACTGATGTTAACTTTTTGGTGATTTTTCACCATCTTGTCTTTTCTGTTCCCGTCATTTACTGTCTAGTTTTTTTGCCATCAATTTTTATCATACGTGGTTAATATATTGTATGTGTATGTACACAAATGTGCATTAAACAGTTTTTATAGAATTGTATATGCACACACATATGTATATAGTTTTTGTACATAGTTATTATCGACACAAATCAAAGTAAAAACTAAACAGCTTTCTCCATTGAAAACGAGGGAAGAGAATACTCCCTTTACTTGGAACATTGACTTTAGGAAACTTGTAAGTACTTCCTCCTTTCTTTGAAATGTATATAAAATCTTTTAAAGACTAGATGGGCCTTTTGTCAGCTTTAGAACCCAGGAACTTCTTTGGACAGAAACCATCTCTTTGAATGTAGATCTCAAGAGAGGTAATGCCCTTCTCTTCCTGTCCCTGGGGGAAGGTCTGGTGGTGGGTGCCCAGGTCTGGTGGGGGCTTTGCTCCACATTGCAAAACTACCTCCTGTCGTAAAGCTATGAGAAGTTTGTTACTCTTCTGGGTAAAGCCGGTTATTTAAACCAGATAGCCACCCCAATGACCAGGTAAGTTGAGGAGTATGATGTGTGACAAATGGTGCTGTAAAGTACTCTTACTTGAAGACTAGTTACTGTTTCTCTTGTGAATGTGTATTTTAGGACTTGAGTCAGCTTGGCTATACAAGGAGATGAGATTCCTTTCTCTGCAATTTTTTTAGGGCATTGTCTATGGTGCACATCACAGTCTGCTTTAATGCTTACTCAATATTAAAAGTTGGGTTTTTTTACTACCTTTGTGAGATTTTTGGGAGAAGATTTTGTTTTTACAGTTTCCCTATATTATATATTTTTGTGTGTATCTTAGATGAAAAAATAACACGAAGATGAGCTTGGTGAGATATTATCTTTCTTAACTTCTCATTAATATATCCTATTTTTAAAATACTCAGATAACCCAATCTGGGTTTTTTATGTTTAATATTTAATATTTTATCTTATTTGGAAGTGATCTAGCCATTTAAATTGCTTATTATTTAATTATTTAATTTCACTTAGCAAATCTCCTAAGTTTTAAGTTATCAGAAAGAACACATAAAATAAATGGAAAAAAATATTTAAAAATTTTTAAAAAGAATACATAAAATAACCATTCGTATTCCCTAACATCAAAAGTGATAATTATGTTATATGTATATTTCTAACTTTGCAAAAGGGCTACATTTTACCTTTGGATAAACTGACAATAATGTTTTCGAGAAGTAAAAGATAATCCAAAACAATTTGAACATCAATTAATTTTTTCATTAGAAATAAAGAAAATTAGGAGATTTATTTTACTAAATTAAAAAAGTTTGTCCTAACCCTTTTTTTTTTTTTTAAAGATTTTATTTATTCATTTGTCAGAGAGAGAGGGAGAGAGAGCGAGCACAGGCAGACAGAGAGGCAGGCAGAGGCAGAGGGAGAAGCAGGCTCCCTGCCGAGCAAGGAGCCCGATGTGGGACTCGATCCCAGGACGCTGAGATCATGACCTGAGCCGAAGGCAGCCGCTTAACCAACTGAGCCACCCAGGCGTCCCAACCCTTTTTTGTATGACTAAAAAGAGCATTAAAATGATTTATGGGAAGAACAAATATATAAAAGGTTATCTGAGATAATAAGGTAGAAACAATGTCTAACTAAATGTAGATGACATTAGCACTTGGGTATCTATTTTTTTTTTCTTGACATGAATTATTGTAGTCCATAACTCGATGTTATTTAATTTTGGTGGCATTGTTACATTTTTCTAATTATTCCTTTAATTGAGTGAAAAGTGACCAATGTCAGTGACTTTTCCTTTTATTAACTAAGATGATTTCTATTTTGACTTCAATGCTAAAAACATTTTACTGGGTTTTTTTTTTTTCCCTCTCAAATCTTGCTGTTGAATTTAACTGACTTCTTTCCATCATGATTTTGCTTAGGAGTTTAGAGTATCCCGGGAAACACCAAAGTTCAGAGAATGTGACTTAAGAGTACTTGTACTGGTCACTCTAATGGGCCAGGAAGTGGATGAGGAGGAGACGGCCTTGCATCGTGCTTGACTCTCAAGCCCAATTTCTAGTGTGGTCCCTTCATCTTTCTTCAGTATTTTCATTATTTACTATTTTAGTGAGGGAAGACTCTTTCATGCACTGCCTCCAGAAGTAACAGTAAAAGTCAGAAGTCTGGGGGTGCCTGAGTGGCTCAGTTAGTTGAATGTCTGACTCTTGATTCCTTTCAGGTCATGCTCTCGGGGGTTATGAGATGGAGCCTGCTTAAGATTCCCGCTCTCCCTCAGCCTTTCACTCCCTCTCTCTTTCTCTCTTCCTCTGTCTAAAAAAAGTCAGAAGTCTGGTAATTTTTATTTTAACTATAAAGGTGAGAAATCTTCATTTTTGTAAATTTGGATCAGGCAAAGAAGGGGGAAGTAGGAAATAGTTACCCATTTCCCCACCATGTAGATAAACACTAACATTCTGTCTTTAAAAAAAAATCTTTTTCATTGCCAATAAATAGCACTAAAGTCTGCATTAAAGTTATTTAGAACTATTTATGCTTAGATCTTATGAAACTTGGCTCTTAAAAATTTGTAATCATATACTTTAACTAACGTTGTTGGTATAATTAATATAATTCAGTTATTTTGGGCAAGAGGTATTAGTTCATTGCTTGACCTAAAAGTAAATCAATTTTACAGGTGTTGGTATTTTAATCCAGGTGGTAATTTAAAAGCAAACACTCAGCCATGGAATTTAGTTATCATTACTTCCTTAACTTGTAATAGTAATATTGACTGAGTGCTATGGACTGAATATTTGTGTTATATCCCCTCCCGCAAATTTATATGTTGAAGCCCTCATTTCCAGTGATATTTGGTATTTGGAGGTAGGGCCTTTGGGAGGTTTAGGTTTAGTAAGTAAAGTCCCCATGATGAGATTAGTTTTCATATAAAAAGAGGCAGAGACATGGGGCATCTGGGTGGCTCAGTGGGTTAAGCGTCTGCCTTCAGCTCAAGTCATGATCTCAGGGTCCTGGGATCCAGTCCCGCATCGAGCTCTCTGCTCAGCAGGGAGCCTGCTTCCCCCTGCCCTGCTTTGCCTGCCTCTCTGTCTACTTGTGATCTCTCTCTCTCCCTCTGTCAAATAAGTAAATAAAATATTTAAAAAAATGCATAGACATGATATATCTTTCTGTGTTCACATGCCAAGGAAAAGCCACGTGAAGAGGGACTTCACCAGGAATTTGACCGTGGATCTTGCACTTCCCCCCTCTAAAATCATAGTAATGGTCTGTTGTTTAAGCCACTATGGCAGCTTGTTATAGCAGCCTGAGCTAAGACACTGGGTTTGAGAAAAGAGGCAAGTAGAGGGAAAAGATGAGGATAGATACATAATGTGGACTACTAGCTCCCAAACTCCTTTCTTCCTTTCAGTCTCCCTCCTATCTCTTTCCCTCTCTTCTTCTTCTTCTTCCTTTTTTAAAGATTTATTTTCTTTATTTGAGAGAGATCATGAGAGCACACACACACTAGCAGGGGAGGGGGGCAGTAGTAGTAGAGAGGTAGAGTAGTGGAGAGATAGAGAGAGAGTCTTAAGCAGACTCCCTGCTGAGTGTGGAGCCTGATAAAGCGTTCCACCTCCCGACTCTGAGATCATGACCTGAGCTGAAATTAATCAACTGAACCACCCAGGTGCCCCCCTTCTCTTCTTTTGCCTCCTCTTGTCACATCTGGGAACGAGTGGTGGGAATGAATGCCATATGCTGTCTTGCCCAAAGGAGGACTGTTTCATCATTTAGCTTCTTTTCTTTTTTCCTGAGATGAGCGTGTCGCAGGAACAGTCATTGTGAAATTCAGCACGTGGGTTTGTACAATGTCCGTTTCTGAGTTGCTCGGAATCTGAGGCTGGTGGGTTGGCAACAGTGAGGTGAACCTGGACAGGCTTAGCGATGAGCAGGATGGTTCAGCAGGAGTACTGAGGAACACACATGGGCCTTGGAGTTAGAATAATCTGTATACAAATCATTCTCTGTTGTTCTTTAACTGCTTGACCTTGGACAAGGTCCTGGACCACTCCGTGACTTATCTTACGTTTTTGTATAGTGAGGAGACACTTAGGTACCTAATTAGGAGGCCCTTTCGGACTCTTGATTCTTTCATTCTTGAAGCTGCAGGGCTTCTCCTCCACAGGACAGTCAGCCACATACTCCAAGGGCTCTCCATGACTCAGCCCCCAGTACCAGGCTCTCCAAAGGCCAAGAAATCCCCCACTATGGCCAATGCTTTTTTTTTTAAAGATTTTATTTATTTATTTGACAGAGAGAGATCACAAGCAGGCAGAGAGGCAGGCAGAGAGAGAGAGGAGGAAGCAGGCTCCCTGCTGAGCAGCGAGCCCGATGCGGGACTCGATCCCAGGACCCTGAGATCATGACCTGAGCCAAAGGCAGCAGCTTAACCCACTGAGCCACCCAGGCGCCCCCGCCAATGCTTTTTTATTCTTAGGGTGATCTGCCTGATATCCAACAGAAGGCTAAAAGGTGATACCTTAGCTCTTGATCTCCAATTGATAAATAAACAGTATATCACTTAATTAAATGTTTTTAAGATGGTGTGTGATTAATTTCCTACTAGAGACTTTCCTACAGCAGCCAGAGCTAGGAGTATGGCTTTGGCATGGGTGTCATGAAGTCTCTATTTTATTACCCTTATTTATAGTTTACCAATGGAAGAATGCTATGAACAAGGCACATAGGTTTTCTCCATTCAAAAAATATGAGCTCCAGCCTGCCATTTGCTAACATGCAAAGGGCATCACTGCAATGTTTTTATTAGGCATTAAAATCCTAGCACCACTACCACCTAGCTTGGGACCTTGAGCAAGTATTTTAACTATCTGAGGCTTAGTTTCCCTCTGAGTGAGGTATAAGGCGTAAGTAATACTCAGCTCCCCCCTAATCATTTCCCCCACTCTATAAAGGAAAATTCCTCTGTTAAAATGCTGATGCCCTGGGTCTGCAGAATCCAATAATCTAACTAGGCATTAAGCCTTAGGCCCATAAGTTTATCGGAACCATTTGTTGGGAGGCAATGTAGCCCAGTAGGTGAGAATGGCAGGCTTTATATCTTTAACTCATTCATTTTTTTCCATTTTATGACCATTCTTATTCTTTACTACTGCAATAATTTCTAAACTGGTTTCATTTTACTTTTTCCTGATATCTCCAATATCTTGTCCTAATACAAGTCACAGCAATTAAAGATCTTTTAAATGACAATCAGATCATGTCTCCCTTTAATTCTTTTAACTTTTTTTTATATCAACCAGTTTCCCCCCAGTTTTTCTCTCTTTACCTTCACTTTAATTCAAGCAGATGGTGGTTAGTTTTATATTCTTTGCCTTAGGTGAAGAATGTGGCATGGAGAAAAGGAAAAAAATTGCTCCTACGTTTTGAGTTCCAAAAGTTCAATCTTATTAAGGAGATTATTCTAGATGTCTCCAACAAAAAGAAAGAGAAGGAAGAAATACAAAATGGAGAGAGAGATGTATTCCTCCCATTAGAAATTATTACCTAGGTTAAGAAGGGTAGAAACCAAGAAGACATACTAAAATTGGAAATACATGTGTGTTTTGAATAGATGGGTCCTATGCTTTGAGTTTAACGTGCAGAATTCCAAAGGGGTATCAAGTCCTCAAAGAAAGAAGCGTGTCTATATAGCTAGGCAGATACGCCTGTGTGTGGCACAGCATGGTACAAAACCAACAAAAATGTTTTCTATGTCCTTGTAGGTGATGTGAAATTAGCAGAGTCCCTGCACTGATAGGGCCCACAGAGGATTAAAGGACTGTGTCATGGCAGTAATTTCTCTTTAGTAAGAACCCTGGGGTAGGGAAAATGTAAGATGGTGATAAATGAAAAATCAGATCCATTGAAATTGATCTTCCAAAAACCCAAAGAAATAAAGCTTTGGATAGGAATTGTGTTTCTGGAGCACTTAGGTGGCTCAGTTGGTTAAGCATCCTACTCTTGATTTCAGTTCAGATCATGATCTTTGGGGTGTCAGATCAAGCCTCATATCAGACTCCATGCTAGGAATGGAGCTTGCTTAAGATTCTCTCTCTCCCACAGCCTCTCTTCATCCCACTTTGGTGTGTGCACGCTCTCTCTCTCTCTCTAAATAAATAAATAAATAAATAATGAATAAAAGGAATTGAATTTCATTTTTTTTCAAGTATCACATGCATATAGTTTATAGGGAACAGTATTAAAATCTTATTTTAGAAAAATCTCTTGTTTTCTGTTTCTCATATTCCAAAACCCACAGGCAGCCACTTAAATTCTTCTAGCCATTTTCCCCTTCCCCCATTCCTGTAGTTTTTCCATTATTTTTATTGTGGTAAAAATAAGCATAATATTCATCATCTTAATCACTTTTAAAAATTATTTGCTTAAATTCAATTTAGTTGACACATACTGTATTATTAGTTTCAAGGGTAGAATTTAGTGATTCATCAGTTGTGTATAACACCCAGTGCTCATTTCATCAAGCACTCTCCTTGATGTCCATCACCCAGTTAACCCATCCCTCCTACCCATATCCCTTTCAGCAATCCTGTTTGTTTCCTAGAGTTCAGTATCTCTTATGGTTTGTCTCTCTCTCTATTTTCATCTTATTTTATTCTTCCTTCCCTTCCCCTGTGTTCATCTGTTTTGTTTCTTAAATTCCATATATGAGTGAAATCATATGTATTTGTCTTTTTCTGACTGACTTATATCTCTTGGCATAATATCCTCTGGTTCCATCCATGTTGTTGCAAATGGCAAGATTTTATTCTTTTTGATGGCTGAGTAATATTCCATCATTTATGAATATTGCATCTTCTTAATCCATTCATCTGTCAATGGACATCTGGGCTCTTTCCATAGTTTGGCTATTGTGGGATATTGCCACTATAAATATTGGGGTGAATGTGCTCCTTTGAATCACTATGTTTGTATCCTTTGGATAAATACCTAGTAGTGCAATTGTTGAGTTGTAGGACAGTTCCATTTTTAACTTTTTGAGGAACCTCCTTACTCTTTTCCAGAGTAGCTACACCAGTTTGCATTCCCACCAACAGTGTACGAGGGTTCCCCTTTCTCTGCATCCTCTCCAACATCTGTTGTTTCTTGAGTTGTTCATTGTAGTCATTCTGACCTGTGTGAGGTGGTATCTCATTGTGGTTTTCATTTGGATTTCCCTGATGTCAGTGATGTTGAGCATTTTTCATATGCCTGTTGGCCACGGTATGTCTTCTTTGGAGAATTGTTTGTTCATATCTTCTGCTCATTTCTTGACTGGATTTTTTGGTCCCACCCATTCATACAGTTTTTCCATTATTTTTATTGTGGTAAAATAAACATAAAATCCACCTTCTTAATCATTTTTAAATGTAGAGTTTAGTGGTTTAGATACTTTTATAATGTTGGGCTACAATCACCACCATCCATCTCCAGAACTCTTTTTATCTTACCTACAGAGCTCTGTATCCATTAAGCAATAACTACTATCCCTCCCTACACCCACCCCAGCCCCTGGAAACCACCATTCTACTTTCTGTCTCTAATTTTGACTACTCTAAGTAATTCATATGAGTGGAATCATGTAGTATTTTTCTTTTTGTGATTGGCTTATTTCATTCAGCTTAATGTCCTCAAGGTTTATCCATGTTGTGGCACATGTCAGAATTGTCTTCCTTGGGGTGCCTAGCTGGCTCAGTTGGAAAAGCATGTGACTCTTGATCTTGGGGTTGTGAGTTTGAGCCCCACATTAAGTATAGAGATTACTTACTTGAATAAATAAATAAAAACAGAATCATCTTCCTTTTTAAATCTGAATAATATTGGTTATATATATTTCACATTTTGCTTATCCTTTCATTCATTGACGGACAGTTGAATTGCCTCCACTTTTTAGCTATTGTGAATAATGCTGCTATGAACATGAGTGTACCCATATCTCTTTGAGACCCTTTGAGACTCAGTTATTCTGGGTACATACCCAGAAGTGGAATTGCTAGATCATATGGTACTTCTACTTTTAATTTTTGGGGGAACTACCATACTGTTTTCCATAGTAGCTGAACCATTTTATGTTCCCACCAACAGTGAACAAGTTGCAATTTCTCCACATTCTCACCAACACCTGTTATTTCCTATTTTTGTTTTGGTTTGTTTTCAGTAGCCATCCTAACAGATGTGAAGTGGTATCTCATAGTTTTGATTTGCATTTCTCTAATGACTAGTGAAACTGAGCATCTTTCAATGTGCTTATTGATTATTTACATATCTTCTTTGGAGAAATCTCTATCCAAGTCCCAAGTCCTTTGCTCACTTTTGTTATTATAGTTTTTAAAGATTTATTTATTCATTTTGGAGGGGAGAGGGGCAGGGAGATAGAAATTTAAGGGCTCTTCATGCAGAGAGCAGAGCTCAATGCAGGGCTCAATCTCATGACCCTGAGCTCACGATCTGAGCCAAAACCGAGAGTTGCTGCTTAACTGACTGTGCCACTGAGGCGCCCCCTTTTTACACATTTTTGAATTGAGTTGTTTGGTTTCCTTTGTTGTGGAGTTTTAGGAGTTCTCTATTTATTCTTAATATTAATCCCTTATCAGATATATGATTTGCAAGTATTTTCTTCGTTTGTGTGGTGTCCTTTTACTCTGTTGATACCATCTCGTGATCCACAATTTAAAACATTTTTTAAAAGATTTTATTTATTTATTTGACAGTGAGAGAGAGAGAGAGAGAGAGAGATCACAAGTAGGCAGAGAGGCAGCAGAGAGAGAGGGGGAAGCAGGCTCCCTGGGAGCCCAATGTAGCACTTGATCCCAGGACCCCGAGATCATGACCTGAGCTGAAGGCAGAGGCTTAACCCACTGAACCACCCAGGTGCCCTAATTTAAAACATTTTTATGAATTTCAGTTTGTCTATTTTTGTTGCTGTTGTTGTCTGTGTCTTTCTTACCATATACAAAAATCATTGGCAAATCCAATGTTGCGAAGCTTTTCCTTTATGTTTTCTTCAAAGAGTGTTACAGTTTTTAGGTCTTTGATCCACTTGAGTTCATTTTTGTAAGGGGTATTAGGTAAGGGTGCAACTTCATTCTTTTACACGCGATATCCAATTTTCCTAGTGCTATTTGTCAATTAGATTGTTCTCTCTCCATTGAGTAGTTTCCACCCCTTGTCAAAATCATTTGACCACATATGTGAGGACTTTGTCTTGGGCTCTCTATTCTATTCCATTGTTCTATATATCTGTCTTTATGCTAGTATCTCAGTGTTTTGATTACTATAGATTTGAAATTAGAAAGTATGATTCCTCTAACTTCATTTTTTTTTTTCAAGTTTGTTTGGCTAGTCAGCGTTTTTTGAGATTCCATATGAATTTCAGGATGATTCTTCTATTTCTGAAAAAAAAATCATGGAGATTTTGATAGGGATTGCATTAAATCTGTAGATCACATTAGGTAGTATTGATATTAAACAACATCAAATTTGCAAATGCATAAACATGGAATGTGTTTTCCATTTTTCTTAATTTCTTTCAGCAATGTTTTGTATTTTTCATTTTACAAGTCTTTCGCCTCCTTGGTTAAGTTAATTCCTAAGATTTTTATTATTTTTGATGCTATTGTAAATGGAGTTAATTTCCTTTTTGAACTGTTTATTTTTAGTGTACAGAAATGCCAATGGTTTTTGTGTATTAACTTTGTGTCCTGCTGAATTCATTTATAAGTTCTAACAATGTTTTTGTGGAAACTTTAGGGGTTTTATAGATGAGATCATATATATCATCTGCAGAGATAATTTTATTTCTCTCTTTCCAACTTAGATGTCTTTTATTTCTTTTCCTATCCAAGTGTGCTAATTAGAATTTCCAATACCATATTGAATAGAATGGCAAAAATGGGTATCCTTTACCTTGTTCCTGATTTTATAGGAAAAGTTTTTAATTTTTTTACTATTAAGTCTGATGTTTTTCATATATGGATTTTATTATGTTGAGGTCACTTATTTCTATTCCTAGTTTGTGAGTGTTTTAATAAACTCAGTTTGCTGAATTTTGTTAGTATTTTGATGAGAATTTCATAAAGGTTATTGATCTGTGGTTTTCTTTTCTAGTGTCTTTTTCTAGTTCTGGTATTAGAGTAACATCAGCCTCAAAGAGTGTTCCCTCCTCTTCAATTTCTTGAAAAGTTTGAGAAAGATTGGTGTTATTCTTTCTAAATAAATGTTTATTAGAATTCACTGGTGACCATCATGACCAGAGCTTTTCTTTGTTGGGAGATTTTTGATTACTGATCAATCCCTTTGCTATCTATAGGTCTATTCAGATTTTCTTTTTCTTGGTGAGTAAGCCTTTGTTAAGTTTGTATTTGCAGATATTTGTCCATTTGTCACCTAGTTATTCAATGTGTTTAATTACAGTTGTTCATATTACTCTTATTATTCATTTTACTTTTGTAGAATCAGTTGTAGTGTCCCCACTTTCATTTCTAATTTTAGCAATTTGAGTCTTCTTTTTTTCTAAGTCTAGAGGTTTGTCAATTTTGAGTATTTCAAGGAACCAACTTTTGGTTTCATTGATTTTTCTCTACTGTTTTCCTGTTCTCTATTTTATTTATCTTTGCTCCGAACTTTATTTTTTCTTCCTGTTAGCTTGGGTGTAGTTTGTTCTTTTTCTAGTTAAGTTTAAAAAATAATTTTTTTTAAAGATTTTATTTATTTATTTGACAGAGAGAGATCACAAATAGGCAGAGAGTCAGGCAGAGAGAGAGAGGAGGAAGCAGGATCCCTGCTGAGCAGAGAGCCCGATGCTGGACTCGATCCCAGGACCCTGAGGTCATGACCTGAGCCTAAGGCAGTGGCTTAACCCACTGAGCCACCAGGCACCCTAAAAAATAATTTTAATGATGTAAAATTTTAAGTATGCCGTTTGTTAAGTTTTGAGAAATGTATATACCTAGGGAACCATCACCACCATCAAAATATTGTAGGTATCCAACTCTACAAAATATTCCTTTTTGCACTTTCCAAGTTAACTCCCTCCCCCCAATCTTGGCCCTGGGCAACAACTTCTCTGTTTTCCATCAGTATAAATTACATTTGTCTAGAGTTTTCTTATACTTTATGTAGCCTTGGTGCCTGGCTTCTTTTGTTCAGCTACTTGGTATTTTTGAGATTCACCCATGTTGTTGAGTGTATGTTTATTTGCTTCTATCACAGAGTAGTATGCCATTGCATAGATATATCACAATTTTAAGCAAATTTACTACGTTAGTGAACATTTAGCTTGTTTCTAGTTTTGGTTATTGTGAATGAAGCTGTTTTGAACATTTATGTACAGACCTTCCCGTACACAAATATTTTAATTTCCCTTGGGTAAATCCTAGAGGTGGGCTTGCTGGATATATGGGAAAGGTACATTTAACTTTTTAAGAAGCTGCCAGACTGTTTTCCAAATGTGTCATTTTATATTCTTTCCAGCAATGTATTAGAATTCTAGTTGTTCTACATTCCCACGGAGACTTTGAACAAACCTGTAACCCTCCGTTTACTTTTCTGTAAAGTGGGCATAATCATAACAGTTCTATCTGGCATACATGTACATAGGTATGTGCTTGTAAGTAATGGGATGTTAAGTTGAAAATTTGGGACAATAAGATAATACTGGTACTACATATTTAAGTAAGGTGGTGGGTGATTGGGTGGCTCAGTGGGTTAAGCCTCATCCTTCAGCTCAGCTCATGATCTCAGGGTCCTGGGATCAAGGCCCGCATCAGGCTCCCTGCTGAGCAGAGAGCCTGCTTCCCCCTCTCTCTCTGCCTGCCTCTCTGCCTACTTGTGATCTCTCTCTATATATATCAAATAAATACATAAAATCTTTAAAAAGAAATAAAGTGAGGTGGCACATTAAAATTCAAATTTTGAAAACATGTGACCAAAAACCTGTTTTGTGACTCTTGGACATTTCTTCTAGAAATAGGTCACACTTTGCCAAGATGCAGGACTTTCCATGCTAAAACCGGGACAGTCCCAGGCAAATTGGGAAAGGTTGATCACTGTATTGACATTAAAGATAGAGAGTAAAAAAAGAGAGTATTTGAGAAAAGACTTCTTTGGAGGGAAATTCTGTCACACTGTTTTTCAACAGGTTCCTTTCAAGGAGGTAGGGTGGAGTTTTTAGCACCTTTTTCTCAATACTAGAAAGAGGAGGGTCTCTTCAAGAGTACTCCAAGAGCTTTAAATTTATGTCTGGATTTTGAGACACCCAGAGCCTGAAATTATATTGCCATCCAGGAGATCTTCAGTATGAGAGAGACCAAACTGTGAGTCATGTTAAAGAGTAAACATAAGTTGCTAAGCCTAGGAAGCAAGTGTATTACCTTCTGGAAAAGTTGCAATTTTCCTTATAACATAGGTATGGTCCACAGAGCAAAGACAGCTATCTAGAGCCATTGCAAGTCTTGTCCAAGAGCATTTCCTGGAAGAGATGCTATGTGGAGGCTAAAACCAAAAGGCAGAGACTGAGGGGAAAGGGGTCATGGGAAGGAGAGATACTGTCCCCTTCACTGAAGTTATAGCTAGAGGGACCCAGCATAGGATTTAATGATAAAGTTCCTAAAGCACCCCAAAATAAAAGAGTCATCTATAAACATTTGATTGGTCCAGAGAATTGAAGGCATCTTATAAGAGTCAGTTCAAAATCAAACACCACATCCCTTATTCCCCCTGTGTGGGAAAGTATAGGAAAGTATAGAATTGAGCTGAGATGGAGGCAGGTGGAACTATAAAGAAGGGAGGAATACCAAGGACCAGGATCGGGGAGTATTGGGAGATAAAAGGAAACTAGTACCCAGACATAGAAGAAGTCACTGCTAGGGAAGATACAAAGGGAGTTGGGTAAACTTGACCTACTTCCTTATTTGCCTTCTTATTTATTTAATTACTTATTCAGGATTTATTGAGATTCTACTCACAATGATGTGGACTGTGTTGAGTGCTCAAAACACAGCACTGAACAAGGTATTTGGGGAACTCACAATTCTATTTAAAGGAAAGACATATAATTATAATTCAGTATGATGCATTCAAAGACCAGATAAAATATCCAATTTCTTTTATTCATGTCCTGGGAAAATCAAAGTGTCATTACAAAACAATAATTCCCTAAGTACAGGGCTTTCAGGTGAATCTGGAATGAGAGAATATGGTTTTTGGCCTGAGACTAGAATGGGACTTTCCATTTTGGGTTTCTCATATTGAAATGCCAACTTGACTTATCTCCTAGACCCAGGTGGAAAAGCCAAACATGGTAAATCTTGTGCCAATAGCCCCAACTTGGAGTGTATAATTGCATGAAATCTGGTAGAGTTAGTCTATTTATTTAGGTCTTAATTGAGGCCTTGTAATCAATCAGATTTCAATTCATTATGTGTACATAGCTAAGGTCGTACACATTTATATTTTGCTTAAAGTTTATGATGACATTTTTTCTGTACCCTTACTATCTGAATGAGGGATAGATAAAAGATCTGGCACTTTGATATCAGCATAAAAAGGTCTCACTGGGCTAAGATCAGGAGGTCAAGCAGGGCCACATTCCCTCTGGAATCTCCAGGACAGAAACCATTTCCTTATGTTTTCCAAATTCGGGGGGGGCACCTGCATTTCTTGGCTTCTTCTATCTTCTATCTTCAAAGCCATCCATGGCAGGTCACACCCATCTTCCACTGCTCTCTGGCTTTCTGACAATCACCAGGAAGTTTCTCCTCCTTGAAGGATGCCTGTGACTGGCTTGGACTCCCCAGATAATCCAGAATAATTTCCCCCATCTCAAGGTCCTTAACCTTAATCACATCTGCGGAGTCCCCTTTGGTGCATAAAATAACATAATTACAGGGCCTAGAAATTAGAACTTGGTCATCTTCGGAGGGCCACTGTTCTGCCTACCCTTGAAAAGTAACTTTTGTCACCTCAAGTGTCTGTTAAAATGAAATGAAATAAGTTTGTGGAAGTGCCTAACAAAATGTATCTGGCACAAAGAAGAAAGTGGGGGAATGTAGTTAATAAGGAAGACAACAATTTAATAACCAGGTAATTGTAAAGGTGTAGCCCAAAGGCAGCAGCACCAAGAAGACCTAGAAATGAAAGCAATGTCTGTTTTCAAAGGATGCTCCTCTATTAATTTTCTACTTCAGAAGTCAGCTGGGCATGGTAATCAGGAGCTGTCACATTTGGGAGACTATAAGGAGGAAGTTTGGCTGGAGTGAGAAGTCAGGTTAAAGAGACACACAGACTCTGATATTCAGGAGACTTTAGGAATTCATTCCTGTACACACTAGCGTACACATTGTTATATTTTACAGCGGAGAAAACTGAGGTTCAAAGAACTTCAGTAACTGGTTCAAGGTCACCTGGCTGGTAAAGGCTGAGCAGACACTCAAACTCAAGGCTTTATCAGCTTTCAAGTCTGAATTCTTAGCTTCTGGGAGCTTGTGTTTCATATTTTGGAATTGACATTAAAAACATAGCCCCTTATGCAGGTACTTTTTTCCCTGAATAATTTCAGAATCAATATCACTATTTTTATTTCATTTTTGATTTTAATTTTTTTGAGGGAGAGGGGCAGAGATCTCTCAAGCAGGCTCCACACCCCACATGGAGCTGGATGCAGGGCTCAATCTTACAACCCTGAGGTTATAACCTGAGTGGAAATCAAGAGTTAGACAATTAACTGACTGAGCCACCTGGGTGCCCCAAGTCACTCTATTCATAAAGCCTATTCCTCAGGGTCAGTGTGTGGCCTTCCTCTCAAACTAGCTATCTGAAAACAGTGATGGCACTTTATTTAAAGATGGAATAAATCCATTGCCTCACTTTAGAAGCCTGGAATGTTTAAAAGAGGATTCTATTGTATTTTAGAAAAATTTGTCTATTGTATTCATTGGATGCATGACACTAATTCTTCAAGAACTAGTTATAATATAGATAATGTGGAAAAATTAACTGTATCTGGCAGTTTCATTGTGTAATTAAGGTAAAATTTTACTAATCCTTTCTCTGCTAAGATAAAAACTCAATGTATTTTTGCAGAAAGTTGTTAAAACTAAGACACTAACATAGAAAAATGGAGACATTGAGTTATTAAACATTAGAAAACTTTGGAAATTTCATAAAAGGAAATGTGCTATACTGGGTTTCTCCAGAGAAAGAGAACCAATAGAAGAGATGGTTAGATAGATAGATAATAGATAGATGTAAGAGGAGATTTATTCTAGGAATTGGTGCGTGCAGTTATAGAGGCAAGAAAGCTTGCTATTTGCTGTGTGTAAGCAGGAGAACCAGGATGCCAGGGCGGGTAATTCAGTAGAGTCCATAGGAGCTTCCTCAAGAGCCAGGAGCATTGATGGCCAAAGGCTAGAGAAGATGAATGTCCCAGCTCAAGCAGAGAAAGCAAATTCGCCTTTTTTCCATCTTTTTCTTCTACTCAGTCCCTCAAAGGATTGAATGATGCCCGCTGGCACTGGTGAGAGCCATCTACTTGACTCAGTTCTGACTCCAATGCTAATCTCTTCTGGAGACAGGCTTCCAAACACACCCAGAAGTCATGTTTAACCAGCTTTTTACCAGCTATCTCAGCACCCCGTAGCCCAGTCCAGATGACACACGAAATTAACTATCACTTATGCAAAACACAGTTTAACTTTGTTATGAATAATTCCCCAATCCCTCACTCATTTCCCCTATTGTAGAGGGCACTCTGGTATCTGATCTCTGTCCACCACCTTACCAATGGTGTTCTCACCCAAACCACCTTCATCTCTCTCTGGATCTGCGGAACCGTTTCTGACTCGCCTCCCAGCCTTCCTCCTCTGCCCTCCACAGTCTGTTCCACACAGGGCCTTTCAAATGCGAGTCAGGCCACGTCTTCTTAAGCCAGTGTCTTAAGCACTGATTGTGAGCTGCCTCTCTGAGATCACCATCTACCACTCTCCACCTCCCTGCAAGTGCCAGCTCTCCCCCTTTCTCAAGCATGCCCCGCAGACTTCTGCCTTGATGACTGTCACTCGCCCTTTCTTCTGCCTTGATCACCCCTCCCCTTCTTACACTTGTGTCCTGTCTCACCTTCCCTCCATGTGAACTCACCAGTAATGTTCCCACTACTCCCCCATTTCCTGTATTTCCCTATCTCCTTAACCCCCTTTTCCCCACTGCATAGCAAATATCACCACCTAATATTCTATTTATTTACACACTGATTTGTTAATTTTCTTTCTGCCTCCTTCCCCCACCCCCACCCCAAGGCTTGAAGAACATATTCTCTATGAAAGCAAAGACTTAATTTTGTTTCCCTCTGTATACCTAGTGCCTGGCATGGGGTGCTCAGCCTACTACAGGTGCTCAACAAACAATTGTTTGATTAAGAAATGATACTATTTCTTGGGGCACCTGGGTGGCTCAGTGGGTTAAAGCCTCTGCCTTTGGCTCAGGTCATGATCTCAGGGTCCTGGGATAGAGCCCCGCATCAGACTCTCTGCTCGGCAGGGAGCCTGCTTCCTCTACTCTCTCTCTCTGCCTGCCTCTCTGCCTACTTGTGATCTCTGTCTAATAAATAAATAAAATCTTAAAAAAGAAATGATACTATTTCTGAAAATAAAATTAATACTTATTACAGACAATAGAAAAATACAGAAATGTACAAAGAAAGAACATCCATCCCTAAAGAAGTATCCACTGTTAGCATTTTGTTAGATTTCTTCTAGGTTTTTCTAAGAATATGTATTTTTTCTTTTTGTGAGATCAGGATTAATCTTTATTAGAGTTTATATCCAGCTTTTTAAGAAAGTATAGTATGAGAGCACTTTCACTTTATACGTGGTTTTGGTTTGTTATTTTCCCCACTAAATTATAAAATTCGGGTTTCTGTTGTTTCCCAATTATTCATATAACTTAACAACATAATAATTATATATGCTTATTTATATCTAAAACGTATGCAATGATACACACCACTTAAAGAAATTTAACATAAAAATAGAAATTCTATTAATATTATATTAAATACTTCAGGCATTTTTTAAAAGTTCATGTAGTCAATATAATTTCATAAAGGAATAATTTTCTTGATGAAGCTTATTGTGTTGACATATCAATATTTCAGGGGCCGGGACCACGGAGTTTGTGTTAGGACACTTTAAAATTGTTTTATATTCAGTCCATGGGTTGTTGAAATAGCAACTTGCCTTTGGTTACCTAGAAAAATGTATGTCATTAAAATACTCTTTATATGCCACCCTGGGAACATATCCCACACATAATGTATTCATAAAGAGTTCATTTTATTTACAGCTTGTCACATAATATGGTATAAGGAAACATAGTTCTGATGCACTTCAACTGAATTATGCTTCTCTTTTTGACAGAGTGGGGAAATATATTTGTAAGAGTGAATAAACACACCTTGAACTGCCTGTTTTTTGAGAAGGAGGCAGAGAGAAGCACATTAACATTATTCTGTTATTAGAACATCTATAGCGATAGACATTTTGGACATTTAATAGCTGTTTGTTTTCCAAATTGGGTGCCTGAAATACTTTATGTCAAAACTTGATGACAGGGACTCTAGAAAGCAGTAAACTCCTAAAAAGATTTTTCAGAGTTGCAGTTTTGTAGTGTGGATATGGAAAAAAAAAATCTGTTGTTGCCTTTTCTGGCATCTAAACCTTTGTTGCTTAATTCAAAGTAATTCAAAAGATTAGGTTTTGTAATTGACTAGTGTGGCAGATTCTTTGTCACATATGGATAGAGACAGTGGTTGCTTTTGTAGGACAGAATGCACCAGTACAGAATTTGAACATTTTTATTCATAGCAATATTGACAAACATCCGGGCAAATACACTAATTTTTCCTCAATGAATTCATTAATTTACAAATCAATAAGAACGTACAAGGTAGAATGCTAAACTGAGACCATACAGGAAATAAGAGGTACCCTATAGTACTTTCAGATGAATGACACTGTCCATTTTTTATGTCACACTGGGGTCTAACAAGTTCTAAAATCTAGTGTAATATCTGGATGAACTATTCATTATTATCCCTTGCAATTGTTAGACCACTAATTAATTACTGCACCATCCAGTTCCCATCTTCCTATCCTGGAAATAGATGTTCCTAGTCACTAGGGGTTCCAGAGGAGAGAAACACATAGATCTGTGGAAATCCACCATTATTACAGGAATAAAAAGAAAAAGAAGAAGAAGAAAGGAAAAACCCAAGTGCAAAACTCCAAACACATGCTCTGACATAAAGAGTTAGACAAAAGCCACTATATTAGTTAATAAGTAATATGTAGTTACTGTGCTTTAACTATCTTCTTCATTAGAGGATGAATAGTCGTTTCTATGTAGTTTCTGGGTTTTTCCTTAATAGGAATATTAACTAACAGAAACTAACCAATGCAATCAATTGATCCAATTTCTATAGCTACATTTATGAAGAATCTTAGTGCTGGTTCAGTGTCTTCAGGCAATCACTCTAGCTCTCATCTCTTATTTTAAAAAAAGTACAGCCTTAACTATCTGGCCTTTTGAGAACTATTAGGGAGAAAGGAAGAATCTGAGGCAGGTGGAATCTTTGTGGGATGAGAGTTGGGGAAATTGACCCTAAAGGCGTCTTAAGCTTAAAATCCAAGCTGCGGTGGAACAGTTTAAATCTAGGCTGAGGTAAGTGTCCAAAGGGTTAATGCAAACACCGATGGGACAGGGAAAACTTCAGGGTGGCAGAATGAGGTGGAATTAGAATCATCTGTGCCTGATGTTGAGATGTTTAACAGGTGGAGTGGTAAGTGCATAGTTCAATACCAGGCAAGGAGACGGACAGGTTGGCCCCTCCCAGTACATTTCCCAGTGCATTTCCTCCCACTCTGCTGATTCTGCCCACCATCACTCAGGATGAGGCTCCTGGTTCCTTGGGGAACCAAAAATTCTAGACATGAAGATTCAAGTTCTAGCTTGACCTATCAGCTTGACCAGGTGGGGGGGTTAGGTAGATAGGCTACCTTCTGATTTTCATGAGAACGATTAAAAATCTGTATCCAGTGAACCATGAGAGACTATGGACTCTGAAAAACAGTCTGAGGGGTTTGAAGTGGCGGGGGGGTGGGAGGTTGGGGTAGCAGGTGGTGGGTATTATAGAGGGCACGGCTTGCATGGAGCCCTGGGTGTGGTGAAAAAATAATGAATACTGTTTTTCTGAAAATAAATAAATTGGAAAAAAAAATCTGTATCCAAAGTACAAAGGACAGCATTTTTAGAGTACTAGACTTTCCTCACATTTTACCAGGCCTCGCTCTTAGTAGGGAGTCTTGGTAGATGCTGACGGAGATGGAAGATTTTATTAAAGGTAGCCAGGGACAGCACTGAATGATACTGCCCAGAGTCTCAGAGATTCCAATTGCATTAGGTTAAATTAAAAATAAAATAAAAATAAATAAATAAGTACACCTTCCTTTCCTTGACTGTGTCCTATTTTTGAAGCACTGTGTATACCAAACACTTCACATCTTGTAGGTAAGAAAACGGAAGATTACAGAGACTAAGTATATTACACACTTAAGGAATGCTGCTAAACGGGGAACCTGGAATGTGAAGGCATATCTGTCTGATCCCCTGACAGAATGAATATTCTATTCTTTCCTAATTCTGACATATAGCTTTTCTCCTTAAGGGTAACATCTTTGGACATGGGTGAAAAAGCCATAAATATCTAGGGAGGAAGGCCTTTCTCTACTAAGCATTCCTGGCATCAGTGACCCAGAAGTATCTTTACCCAGCTCCAAATACCCGGGACCCACCCCCACATTCCCTGGATGTCTCTCTTTTAGCCCCAGGGTCCAGTTCTGGTCGGTGTTTCAAATGTAAACTTCCATCGCACAGCTAGGCCGTTTCCTTCCACCGCCGCTAGAGGGCGACCTCCAGTAACGATCCCCCGGAGCCCTCTAGCGGTCAGAGGAAGCTCCAGCCTTCCCTGGGGGATCTACGTTCCTAGGAACTTTGATCTCAAAGTCCGGCGGATGTTGCCCAGGGAAGCAAGGCTGTGGGACACACCTAGAGTCACCCTCGTTGCTTCCCTTTAGTGCTTCTGGGACAGGCTCATGAGCTCTGCCCCAACTCAAGATGACCTCTCAAACCTGCCAAGTGTGCCCTCTCGGATGCTGCAGGGTAGATTCTGTCACTAAATTTCAGGAAGAATCAAATACAGGTATCTAGAGGATGTGGCAGCGAGTCCAAAATTTGTTTTTTATGTCCCCCAGAATGCACAGGGTGATATATTTAAATTGATTACGAGAAGCAGCTCTGGATATCTTATACATCCCCAAGGTAAATGTTTAAATAGCACTAGTAATAATCTCGGGTTACATAGTGTAGCATAATTACGATTTTCCAGGAAGTTTATGGTTATTTTTATAATACGAGTGTATTTAAATAACATTGGCAAACCACAGTCTAATGTGGGGATGCGCTCAGTTTTTTTTCATGATTTTTAATATGATCATGATGACATATTGTAGTAGTTACCTCCTTTTTATTTAAAATAACTGGGTTATTTTGCAGTGTAAATATGAAGATAAGAATATGTATTTAAATGACATATACTTTAATATGTGTATTTTGGTTATCAGATATAGATAGCAAGCACATATCAGTCACTTTCACGGCCTCCGCTGCAGTTTACTGGTACTGTTTTATTACGGTGTGTACACTGGACTCGTTTATTTAGGAAAAAAATAGCTGCTGCTTTTAAGTAATTGCAATAGAAGAGACTTTGTCAGTATGTCTTCATGGGAAAGGATACGGATGCTTAATAAAGTAGGAAATGACGTTATCATTAGGCATATTCTACAAACTACCCTGTTATTCACTTAATTCTTACAAGCAAATCAAAGCAAATTTGATTGGCTGAGAAAATATTTACAGGGTGATGCAGTACATAGTGAAGTTCAGTAAAGATGCCACGGGGAATGAGACATGATTCCTGTATTCAAAGTTCAGGGGGGAAGTAAAGGCACGTATCTAAATAAAATTTTTTAAAGATTATTTATTTATTTATTTGACAGACAGAAATCACAAGTAGGCAGAGGGAGAGGCAGGCAGAGAGAGAGGGAGAAGCAGAGAGCCCAATGTGAGGCTCAATTCCACGATCCTGAGATCATGACCTGAGCCAAAGGCAGAGGCTTAACCCACTGAGCCACCCAGGTGCCCCTAAATAACTTTTTTAAAAGGACAAAACAGTGGAATTCCCTCATCTTAGCAAAACAAATTAACAATCCTAGAAATTAAAGGGAGAAAAATTACAATTTAGATAGTGCTGGCAATGCTGCCCATTATTCCTCTCAATGATTGCCTGGAGTGAGCATGGCAGCAAGCATGGGAGTCTGTGGTTCCCTCAGTTTGTCTCTGTTCTGGGTGCCTCTCGAGTGGGGGCAGATCACTGAGCTGAGTGTGATTCTAATTTTTAAAGATATGCATAGATGCATCATTTTTCATATAAAATGGACCCTAAAAGCAGGCCAACTACTTCATCTGGTGCTCAACCAAAGAAACAGGAATCTGTTCCAATGCTGGAAGAAAAACCGGCTGTGCTGAAACAACTCGTGGTCTCCAGGGGAGCGCCTGTCGAAGGACTTTTCCAGGGTAATTTTGATTTTTCATGATTTTCTTGTTTCTGATTTTAGAATCTAAGAGGTGTGAATCTCTTTTAAGATAAGTATCGTCAGAGATACATACACAGTCTGGAAGGGTCTGGATGCCAGGTTAGGAGGTTTGACTTTCTTTAGCCATGCAGTTGGAGTCTGTTAAAGGTTTCTGAATAAAGTAGGTTCTGACCCCAGGTTTCAGCAGATCTATTTGAAAATAATATTCTAGATGGACTAGAAGTTGGAAAAACTGAGACAGAGGGGTAATTAAGAAGGTTTTATGATCATAGAGGTGGAGAAGAAGTATTGATTATCAGGGGCGCCTGGGTGGCTCAGTGGGTTAAGCCTCTGCTTTGGGGTCAAGGCATGATCTCGGGGTCCTGGGATGGAGTTCCCCATTGGGCTCTCTGCTCAGCAGGGAGCCTTCTTCCCCCCTCCCCTGCCTGTCTGTCTACTTGTGATCTCTCTCTCTCTGTCAAATAAATAAAATCTTAAAAAAAAAGTATTGATTGTCATACCTAGTGTAAAGGAGAATAAATGAAAAATTTTGACTGACTACGGTGGGTTAGAAATAGAGATTTCAAGTCTGGGTGACCGTGAGGTTGGTGGATTCTTTAACAGAGTTAGGAAGATCAGAAGAATTGGTTTTGGTTATGGAGATGAATGGGATTTGGGATAGAATGTGAGGTAACTGTAGGAGACCCACGTGGAGAGGTTCAACAATGAGCTGGAAGTACAGGAAAGAATTCTTAAAACGTTCTCTGTGGGCTGCATTCTGTTTCAAAATAGCAGTTGAAATTACAATAGTAGACAACACAGCTAATAAAGATCAGCCTTTAGAAAGCAGCGAGAAGTACAAATGTAGGTTCTTAAGGATTACCTGTCTTTGGAGGAAGAAAAGAAACAATTAAGAAAACCAAAGGAGGAACATTCAGAAAAAAAATATTCTGAGGAAGAGAATTTTAAAAGAATTTTAAAGAATTTAAAAAGAAGTTAAAATTACATGTTGGTAAAAGTTTTTCTAGAATTATATAGAATTTAATGCACTAATTTTGAAGGTAGAAGGAAGAAAAAATAATCGGTGAATAAGAGAAGAGATATTTAAAAAAAAAAATAGGACAGGCTTGAGGTAATTTCAGGGAAAAGACAGCAAATGATTTTAAGTGCTGCTGAAATTTCAGAGAGTTAAGTCCTGAATTGGAGAGGTAGAAGTTTAGACTTCAACTTAAGATATGTGGTGTATCCAAGGATTTTTTTTTCTGATTTATAATTTTGTATGAGATTGACAAATGTATAACCATCAGCTCCTATTCACACAGTCTATTTGTATTTGCTCAAAATAGTACAAGTATAGGAAACTGGGATTTTCTTAGAAATGACTACCAGTGTAATCACTGGTGACCTTCTGAGAGGATACGGGCCAAAGTCAGACTGCAAGTCGAGGAGTGAACTGGGGTTGAAGAAATATAGAATTTGCTTTTGAGAAATTTAGTGACAAGAGCAAGGAGAGAGAAGAGTATGTTTGGTGAGAAGATGGGAAAGCTCTGGAAGGCAGCTCACACCAAGCCTGGTGGTCTCCTGGCAGCTTTTGGATTGTGGTCCAGTTAGCCTTTAGCATATCCTTTCAGTCTTCTTCTGTGTACATGCTATTTTGACAAATTTTGTTCATGTTCGGTCCTTGAACAAATCAGAAAATATCCTGGAGCCTTTACTGTCATGTGAAACTGGAAATACACAGAAGCTACATTTAGTGCACAATCTGAGTGGAGAATGCATGCAAGGGCTCAGTCCAAGAAGATGGTTGCCATGACTCTAATAACTTCTAAAGTATCCTTAATGTGTTTTCTATCTGTGAAATAGTATGATTCTCTGAACCTTAGCCCCAGAAGCCTTTGAAATAGTGGAGTGGGGCTTGCAGATTCATCTCTGGCAGAGCTGTGTCTCGCTGCAGAGGTATGATGCATGGAAGTAGACTGATTCTGCCTTACTAATCCTTCCCTGAGGGCTCAGGCTCTGTAGTGGGCTATTACAGTCCTAACTGAGCAGTCTTTTCCAGGGAACCCATTCAGGCACTTAGAGCACTTATTGATGATAAACAACAGCTAGAGCTTTTAGAACATATTAGGTTTAATGAGATCAGAAACATGATTGCCATCCTTAAGGGAAAAAGTCAGACAAAATGGGAGGAAAATGGGTCAGAAATCTTTGTCTCAAATAAAGCAGATCATCAGAGCAAAGCTCACATCTCACCTGAGATGAGGAGCTGAGTATAGTAGTAACCACCACATGGCAGTTTTATAATTTAAAATTTGTAACAGCCACATCACACAGGACCTGGAAATAAATCAGGCATTATCTTTTTATTGCTTCTTCCACGAAATACCTCATCCTTCCTCTGCTCTCAGAATCCCCAGCTCAGGGAAGACCAGGATGTAGGATTTCCAGTACTAAAACTGGGAGAGTTCTAGGCAAACTGGGATGAGTTGGTAACCCCTGTTCAGAACAAGGTTCTCTGACTCTATGCATCCCTTCCTCCTGTAGCAATTTCCCTCCCTTCTAGGCAGTCTTTCTCAGTTGGTGAAGACTTAACACCCAGCTCACGCTCTTTTTTCCATCACCACCCCTGATTATGTGAAAACTTCATCTAGTCCCTGATTTTTTTACTTCCTTCACTTTTTTCTCTTACACTTTTTCCTCATCTTTCCTTCTGACTTTAGCTTCCAGTTCTTCTGGCCAAACCTTACATTTTGTCCTTAGGAATAACTTTACCGCCCTCAAAATCTCAATTTCTTTTTTTAAAAATTTTTTTATTTTTAAAAATATTTTATTTATTTGTCAGAGAGGGAGAGAGAGAGAGCGAGCACAAGCAGGCAGAGGCAGAGAGAGAAGCAGGCTCCCTGCTGAGCAAGGAGCCGGATGTGGGACTCAATCCCAGGACCCTGGGACCATGACCTGAGCCAAAGGCAGCAGCTTAACTGACGGAGCCACCTAGGTGTCCCCAAAATCTCAATTTCTAACATCTCATTCAGCTCACTGCCTCCATGGTAATTTTTCAATTACACCAGGACTTCCAATCCATTGGTGACACCATTTTTAAAAATTTTATTTATTTATATATTTTTCAAGTAAGCTCTACTCCCAGCCTGGAGCTCAAACTCACAACCCCAAGATCAAGAGTCCCATGCTCTCCCGACCAAGCCAGAAGGGTGCCCTTGGTGATGCCATGTTTAATGTCCACCTCTCTAGTTCCTGTTCTCACTTCCTCCCTGTCCAGATTGGGTTACATTGTCTAATTACTTGCAAATACCCTCAGATCCCTTGCCTCCCCTCAGCCTTATGCAAGTGGCAAAAAACCAATACTGGTTAATCCCACCTATTTGCAAAAAGGTAGTATAGTTTAGTGGTTAAAGGTCTGAGCTCTGGACCTATACTTTTTTAATCCTGGGGTAGCGTTTGCTAGCTATGTGACCTTGGATAAATTTCCTAATGCCTCTCTGCCTCCGGTTCCTCATCTGTACCTATCTCATGCGGCTGTTGTGGGCTCAAAAGTATTAGTAAAAATAAAATGCTTTGACAAGTGCTTGGCACATAATAAGCAGTCAATAAATGTTTCCCAAGCTTGTAGTTGATCGTCAGAAAAAAACACCTAGCTATTCTAATTGATCTCTTTTACGTTTCCTGACTGTGTCGAGTGGGCCTTTGTGCCGTCTTTGCAGTTCAGTCGACCACAGCTGCCCCTTCCTTATTGATTTATTTTCTCTCTCTCGGGGATTACTGTTTTACCCCCTCTTCTTCTCAAATTTCCAACTTGTCCTCATGCTTCTCGCTCTTAGTGGATGATTTTCCTTCTTACTTCACTGAGGAAACAATCAGAAAATAATGTTATTTTTCCACCGAACAGCCTTCCCACGTCTGTAGCCTTCTACTACAATGAAAGGATCTCTTTCCCCATTTTGGGATAATCCCTTACTTGCGCACTGGACTCCATCTCTTTTCACTTTCTCAAGAATTGTAATGCCATAATTATCTCTCTCTCTCTTTCCCTTTCTTTTTATTTATTTATTTATTTATTTATTTATTAGAGAGAGAGGGAGAGAGACTGAGAGCACAAGGGAGAGAGAGCAAGCATGAGTGGGGAGGGAGTCAGAGGGAGAGGAAGGAGCAGGGTCTTGGGATTATGACCTGGGCTGAAGGCAGACACTCAATGGACTGAGCCACCGAGATGCCCCCTAATTATCTCTCTTTTGTCTTGGGTAATTACATGTCTCCTTTCTTCTCTGCCACTAGTGCTGTAATATTAATCAAAAATCTTCAACAAAAGGAGAAAAAAAAAATCTCCCTAACTTCTATGTCTGTGGTAGCAACGAACTTGTTTACTATCCTGTATAGCAAACCTTAGTGTCTCTATAGTCACAGCTCCCATTTTCATAACAATTCGAATCAAGCTTCATTTCACCAAAACCACACCTGTATGAGCCAACAGCAACCTCCACCTGTCAAGTCTGATGATCTGTAATCTGTCCTCATCTTCCTTTGCTTATCATCAGTGTTTAACATAATTGATCACTTCTGCCTCTTGAAATTTTTTTTCACTTGGTTTCAGGACACCATACTATTTTGTATTATCATCATCTATCTTTCTTCTCAGTCTCTTTGGCTGGATCATCATTTGTAACTTGAAATGTTTTTGAAAATAATGGAGTGCTCCAGAGCTCAGTCTTAGGCTCTCTTAGGCTTACAGAAGTGATTGGAGTGAACAAAACCAGGAGAAATTGATTTCGTGGGTTTCGTATGAGGCAACGAGAACTGTGTTGAGAAGGGAATACGCATGGTTTGTAAGAAAGAAGAAAGCCGTTATACTGATCTTAAGCTGAATTTTACTTAACATGCGATTGTTTAGTGGAAGCAATTTTATTGTGATAAATTCGTTCCACAATATTTTCTTTTTTTAAAGATTTTTATTTTATTTTATTTATTTGAGAGAAGGAGTGAGAGAGAGCATGAGAAGGTAGAAGGTCAGAGAGAGAAGCAGACTCCCCATGGAGCTAGGAGCCCGATGTGGGACTCGATCCCAGGACTCTGGGATTATGACCTGAGCCACCCAGGCGCCCCTCCACAATATTTTCTGAGCACCGACAGTGGAAAGGGTAAGGGAGAATCAAAGATGGAGCAAGCAGGTCTTGCCAGCACAGACCTGAAAGCAATCTGGTTATTGTCCTAATTTAATTAATGGAAAATTAAGAACGAAATCAATACTAGAACTCTAACCAGAAGTCTTGGTGGTTCCCAGTTTTCGATTAAGTTGATGAAGTTATTTGCCTCCCAGATTGAAATACAATAAAGAATAAAGTGTGCCTAAATTACAAGTTTAAAGGCCATTCAAGTGGAAAATTGCTGGAAAGGGTAATAAAATAACAACTACAAAAATACAACTTTCCTTGGCATTTTCAATTTAGCTCCCTCAGAGCTACTAAAGGACCCATTCATGTCTTTTTCAACAAGATCTTGGATTTTTCAGTCAACCACTCCTAGGATTTTGTATTGGCACAATTGGATTTTCTCCTTGGAAACTGATTATTTAAAGAACAAACTAGAATATAGCTGAATAATGCAATTTTGTTATTAAAACCCCAAGGCTGACACTGGAAAACTTGCATTTAAAAAATTTGGAATAGTGGAGGTGCTTAGCCACCTCTGAGGTTCTCTGTGTAAACAAACAAGATTCAAGCATAGTTTTTCTACTTAGATTTGGGTTTCAGTGAGTGTTGTAAAGGTTAGAAGTTGGAGTATGCACTTTATGCCAAACCACTCAAAAAATAATAATAACAGCACTGACCATAATAGCTACTCTCTACTGGGTAACTGCTTACAATTAGCTATTTACAAGGTGATATTTTTTATCCCTTCCAAAGGCTGGATGAGGTGGTGTTACTGTCCTTCACAGACAGAAACTGAGCTTCAAAGAGGTTTTATCATTTTTCTAAGGAAAGGAGAGACATGTTCCCAGTTTTTTTACTTCCAAAGGCAAAGGCGAAAGAAACTGTTAAGTACCAGCTACTACACCTGGACCTTTTGCACAACTATCTTGTTTAATCAAAAGTCGGAGTTAAGAAATAGATTGTAATATGAGCTTTGTGCTTAACACTTTGTATTGCAAGAGTACAAGTCTTGGATGGCATTTTAAATGAGACAGATTTGTAGTATTGCATTTAAAATGCAGTGCTTACATCCTTGACCCTGCAGAGGGCTAAACGAATTGTTATTTCCCATCAAGATTTTTCCTCTCATTTAATGATTCCTGGAGCATTTCTTTGCAAGCCAGCTTATAAAACTGTGGGCCCTCACTTAAAAGTAGAGATGCTGAGAATTCAGTACTTGTTGCGCATACATACGGTACAACCGTACTGGTAGACTTGCCTATTTTAGCACCCAGATATTCCGCAAGTGTAGGAATTTCCTGTTTAACAGTGGTTTCTTTAGAGACCTTTATGTCCAGTTGGTTAAAAGTTACTGATGAGCATCTGGATGTGAACAGGTTGAGGTGAGTACCAAAAATGTGGCCAAATAAAAGAAACAAAAGTTAGTCTAGGAAAACAGGCATTGGTTTTCCAACCATTTTTTGCTAATGATTTGTAACAAATTCTCTTCTGTGATCAGGTGTTAATATTTTAGATAAAGACGAAAGTCCAGGCACGAGGAGTGGTGAGTGGGAGCTAAAATTGAGGGTGGACAGAGGTGAGGCAGAGGGAAGCAAGGGTAAAAGCCACACACTGAGAGATTGAAGTCATCTGGGATAATGTTAATGTTTTTATTTTACTCTTGTTAGTTCTATGTCAGGTCAGTACCTGTTTAGATTTTTATTTGCTTAAAGAAAGAAAATTGAGAAAAATCATACCTACGTTCCCCCCACCCCCTGACCAAATTAAAAGCATAGATATAGAGACAAGATTTCTTTTATCCACTGCCCTTATTTGTTCAGGAGATGGGAGTTTTAAAAATGGTTCAGGGATCAAAGCCCCCAAACAAGAGCTTGGGAGCTGACAACCTTAGAAAGAAATGGGTATCCCTGCTTATAATGCTAGTCTGGGTGTCTTAAGGAATACTGTATTATTCCTGCTCAGGAGCTTATCCCTGTGGCCAAACAAATACTGTTGTAATATATAACCGATTCAATTTAACAAACATGGGTCGAGTGCTCTCTATGCACTGTGGTTGGTGCTAAGTAAGTGAGGCAGCCTTAATAAAGTTTGCAATCTTAGGAGAAGCAGGCAGGTAAATAATTATTCTTAATTATTCTTAAGAAGTAAAGTTCCATATTAAGTTATGAGCAAATCGTATGGGAGCACAAAAGAAGGAGAGGATGTTTAGTTCTATAAAGGAGAAATTCTGTACTCTATGCTTTTTTGTTTGTTTGTTTATATGGAAACATAGTAGTCTGAAAAGTACTTCCAAAAGTATGTTGCAGTATAGGATTCATGCAGGGTTCACTGTTTGGTTCTAACCACTGATTTGGGGGATGTACCCCTCAAAGTTCTGCTCGGTGTCCTGCAGATAGAGTCACCTCCCAGACAGGCCTTCCTGAGCATTTCTCGACCTTGAAATGATCTGTGTACTTCACTAGTCAGTAAGAGTCTTTACTCACTGTGCTTAGCAAGTGTTTGTTACACCGTAGGCTCTCAGTAAAATTTGATTAATTGAATTATGAGAAAGGAAAGAGATTTGTGCTGCTCTCACTTCACCCAGCCAACCTTATTTCCCTTCCCGCTTCCTTGACTTTTTTTACTTTATGATTATGGATGTTAAAGGAAATCCTTCCTTAATGAGTTTTTCAGAAACTGTATGGCAGTCATGGTAAGGGTTTCCTTATTCATTTCATTTTGAAAAAAAGGATGGAATAACCAAGACCTCCAGCTTTATTCATATTCCATCTCTCACCCTCTTTATAGGGTCCTTCTTTATTAAGACAACCTCTAATAAAGATCTTAGCTTTGAATTTTCTTTATCCATAAAATAGACATAGTTCATCTGGTTTCTGTATAATATATATTAGGCCCTTACATAATAGTGTCCTTTGCTGTTTGACGGACTTTCCAGACTAAAGGTTTTAAAATAATACATCATTAAAAGAAATTAGAGTTGATGGCCAAGAATTCAATCACATTTCTTCTCTGATAGAATCAAAGCATTTTACTAATTAGACACTTTCTTCCACAAGATGGCGCTGTAGTTCTTCCAATTATTTGGAGTCTAGCTGCTCAAGATTTTCTCTTTTCAAGTCTCTCCCGACCCCTTATTTCTTTACAGATAAAAGTGACATATGAGAAAGACTGTAAGATTGTCACTTGATAAGCCAGATTTCCTATCTGATTTTAGGGAAGTCCATAGAAATAGCCTTGGAATAGCCAATAATAAGAATTAGTACACAACGAATAATTACCAGCAATGAGATAAAATACACATTTTTTGCATTAATTTTCTTCAAACAGTTGGTTAGCAAGAAGAAAAAAAATCATTAGACACAGTCTAGCTCAATATTCATTATGAACTATTTTAAATCATTATGAGTAATATTTTAATATTCTTTAGTACTACTCATAGTTTAGGTGTTTTGAAATGAGTGAGTTGTTAATTAACTGGGTATTTTGTTATTGTTTATCCTCATGTGGAAAAACATCTCAGATACAGGACTTTTTTTAACTACATATTTTGGTGTTTAATCATATCCTCCGGTTTGTTGTAAATATTTTTCAGTTTTCTTTTAATGTTAAGACTTCCCCAAATTTGCAAATAAATTTGCAGTTGAATCAGTTTATAATAATGATTCTGAGCCCCTTTTATGTGCAAAACACAGATCTATCCAGGAAGAAAATTGATTGAAATCTATCTGATTTTAATCAGATCTATCCAGGAAGAAAATTTCAGTATTACTTTCTAATGATCTACTAACTCTGAAAAGTAAAAACCAAAAAGATTATTGCTAATAATAGTATGTTCAGAAGATTTAGATTTAAAATATTTCAGGAGTGAGTTATTTTTGAGATTCTTATTGACCATACTGGGTATCTTTAATGAAAATTACATATTGAACTAAAATACTACAGATTTTAATTAATGCTCTAACATACTCTCCTTGTTAGAATCATAAATTCATTAAATGAAAAGTCCAACATGAAGAGAAATAAATTATGGTTTGCAGTCCTTAATTATGTCTAATTACAATGAGTTTGTAATGCATTTACATTTATAAAATCACTTAAGTTATTGACGTCTGAGGCAACGGTTTGTGTTTACCACTTGCACATTTGTATGGAGTAAATTAGATAATTTGCTAATTAGAAAACTCCTACAGAAGAGAAGACAGGTTGTGGCTCACTTTTCTCCTGTTACTCCTGTCGGGATCGTGTACTGATGGGTAGATGGGAAAGCCATGGTTAAGTTTAAATTTGCTGAATATGTATGAGATATGTCCATGCTTTAGATGGTGCTTGGAGTATTTAAGCCATTTATACTCTTGTTACTGCTATCGCTCATCACTTTTCTTGAAGGTCCAGCATGTGGCAGGCATATCAAGCATTTATGTAATTCACACAGTAATAGTGTGGAACACATACTGCTATTGGGCTTTCACAGATGAAAACACTGAGACTTAGAGATACTAGATAATGCTCCAGGGGTCAGGCAGCTGGCTAGAGTGGCTAGGATCTGAGTGCAAGTTTCTGTGATTCCAGAGCCTGTTAACCATTTTAATAACCTACACCGTGTATATAACTTTTAGCCATTAACATATTGTGTATCTAACTGCCATATCATGTAACTTTGGGCGAAGTCTACAAATTTAATATGAAATATTCTTACTGTGTAAGGAAAAGTTCAGAATTTCGTTTCTTTTCTTTTTTTTTTTTAATTTTTTTTTGGTGGGGGAGGGGTAGGGGCAGAAGGAGAGAGAGAATTCCAAGCAGTCTCCATGCCCAGTGCAGAGCCCATCTCCCGGCTGGATCTCACAACCCTGAGATCATGACCTGAGCTGAAATCAAGAGTTGGATGCCTGACCGACCCAGCCACCCAGGTGCCCCTCAAGATGTCTTTCTTTTTTTTTTTTTCTTTTTCTTTTCTTTCCTTTTCTCTTCTCTTCTCTTCTTTTCTTTTTTCCTTTTTTTGTTAAGATTGTATTTATTTATTTGAGAGAGAGAGCTCAAGAGAGAGCACAAGTTGGGGGAGGGTGCCCCTCAGCATCTCTAACTGTGCTATTTAGGACACACAGGATGAGGGCTTTTGCGAAAGGGATTTATTGAGTCACCATGATACAGGCTGCAAGCAGAGCATGTTAAGGGGGCTTCCAGACTTTTTTAGAGGATCGTGGTAAGAGGAGGACTGCCAGGTGAAAGGAAGCTCCTTTTCCTCCTTCCCCTCACCTACAACTCTCCTGTGCTTCACTTTGTCCGTGTGCAAAGTACAGGCTAACCTAGGCTCCACTGGGGCGATCCTGACTGGATTCATTTTAGATATACTTAAAACCCACTAGATTCCTTACTTCCCAACAGACTTAGTCAGGAAATGAAGTGTTTCTATATTCAAATATCGTTACATCTTAAAAGAAATGAGCTTTTTATTGTATTCAGTAAACTAAAGTTAAAACTGAAGGGCGCTTTTTTTTTTTTTTTTAAGATTTTATTTATTTATTTGAGAGAGAGAGCAAGCATGAGCAGGGGGAGGGCTGGAGGAAGAGGAAGAAACAGGCTCCCTTATGAGCAGGGAGCCTACCTCAGGGCTCGAGTCCAGGACCCGGCATCATGACCCGAGCCAAAGGCAGATGCTTCACTGACTGGGCCATCCAGGTGTCCCCGAAGGGACTTTTTTGTCATTTATTAGGAGATATTTTGCACATTGGGGTGAGGTAAGTTTGGTAAAGTGAAGTCCTCAGAGTGAAATCAAATTCTTAAGGCTTGTCCTAAGTTACCTCTAACCCTGAAGGTTCTTTGATTCCTTGAATGATGCCAATTGTCAGCTGGGCTGTATCTAGCACTGTGAGAAGCACATGGGAAATCCAGAGAGAGGAGCTTACCCCTGCTGATAGGAGTTTTCCTGGACTGAATCGTTTATTCCTTCAGTTGGTCATTCATCCATCTGTCCAGCCGTCATTTGATGGTTACTTAGCATTTGTAACAGACTCAATTAATTATTTGCTGACCCTTGTCTTACAGGCACTATGTGAAGTAATACAAGCCTTAACTTACACACCACATGGAAAACTTAATTCAGTGCGTTAGCCTCATTTGTGTGATAATACCTTTTTGGTGCTGATGATTCAACCCTTTTGGGCTGCAGTCCTTGGTATTGTCAGCTCGTTCGAGCAGGTGATAGTCTTGTCAGTTGATGAAGAGTCGATAAAATTTATGTATTGGAGTGGGACTGAATTGATCTAATTGTTTGGTATTTAAAGGATGTGGTATGTGTTTTAGAGACAGTTCATTCCCATGTTTAGGAAGCGAAGTGCTAGTGACATCCACAGAGGGGTCTAGTGGAAGTACTAGTAGTAATCACAGTAATAATATTTATAATTATAGTAGTAAATTTGACTTCATTGCTGGGAAGCAAACTTCAGTGCTTTAAATATTTCACTGAGGATCTGACTTCGCAACTTCTTTTCTAGAAACACAGTAAAAACCGTGTTATTATCTCTGTCCCTTCCTTCCCATGCAAAGAAGCTGCACTAGATGATCTCTGTGTTCAACTTCAATCCTAAAGTTTTTTAACTTTAGGATTTGAGTTTCCTCCAACTCTGAGGACTTTGACAAATTCTGTTCTTAAATTTCCCTGTTAGGTAATGCCAAACAGGTTATCTCACACAGCGTACACAATAAATGTTAGCTGAGTGAACAAAAGGTATATAAAATATTAGAGCAACATCAATTTTTACATGCATTTAATACCTACTAACTGGGTATCAGGTATGTGCTCGATACTGATCTATGTGCGACGGGACTAAGTGGTAAATTAGGATTAAAGTCCCTTTCCTCATGTAGCTTACAATCAAGGGGGGAGAGGTGGATAATGCACTTGTAAAATAGCAATGATTTGAGATAGTAACAAACGCCCTATAGGCTAATGGGAGAGCCATGAGGTAATATAGAGAGTGGGCATATAGGCACTATGGTAAGGGCAGACCACTCTGCTCTGTCATGATCAAAGGAAAGAATATTCCAGGCATTACAAAAAGCTAAAGGTAAAGGTCTTTAAGTCAGGGGCACCTGGGTGGCTCAGTTGTTAGATGTCTGCCTTCAGCTCAGGTTATAATCCCAGGATCCTGGGATCAAGCCCTGCCTCAGGCTCCCTGCTTGGCAGGAAACCTGCCACTCCCCCTGCTTTTGTTCCCTCTCTTCTGTCTCTCTCTGTCAAGTAAATAAATAAATAAATATCTTTTTTAAGTCTTTTTTTTTTAAAGATTTTATTTATTTATTTGACAGACAGTGATCACAAGTAGAGGCAGGTAGGCAGGCAGAGAGAGGGGGAAGCAGGCTTCCTGCTGAGCAGAGAGCCCGATGTGGGGCTCGATCCAAACACCCTGAAATCATGACCTGAGCTGAAGGCAGCAGTTTAACCCACTGAGCCACCCAGGCACCCCTTAAAAAAGTCTTTAAGTGAAATGTAAGTTGTCGCTTTCAAGGGACACACAGTGGACAGGTAGTAAGTGAGGAAGTGGTCTGAGATGAGGCTGGAGTTAGGTGATGTCAAGATGGTGGTGGGTTTTCTGGGACCCAAGCATTTGGATTTTATTTAATTTGCAGTGAGAACATGAGGAAATCTTAAATATATGCCAAATTCTCCTGTTACGTAAATAAATATCCTAAGATGTGGATGCTGAGTCATGCTTAGCCGAAGAATGTCTCTCCCTCCCTTGTGTCCATAGTGATGCCCTATTACTGTCTCTGAAACTCATTTCTAAAATTACTTCATTAAAGCAGGAATGAAGGTCTTCCCTGCTCATGAATTGAAGATTGTAATATTTCCAGAGGTCATTTAGAGGAACAACAAGCAAATAGGATAAACTCTAAGATGAAAAAGATGTCATCTATTTTTAGAAAATTCAGCACTTACAAACCCTTTTAATTCGATGAGATTTCTGGAACAGTGAGAGTCAAATCCCTATTTTTGTGATAGGGTGTTACAGATAATGTGGTTTCCCTTTAGGATTCCCCTGCATATTGTGAATTGAGGACTCTTTGTAGAAGTGCAGATTTTATTTTCTAATGGGATGGAGGGGCATTCTAAATATGACCTCATACTGCAACAGAGAGTGGAAAGCTTAAAGCTCATTGATATTCTTTCATAAGAGTCTTATTATACAATATAGGATGTACATAACCTTTGAAAGATAATTAGGAAGTTGATTTATGTCTACTATTAAAGCTTACTTATAGTGGGGTAAAACTTGTGTATATGATAGATGGTGTCTAGCTTGGTACAGGTACAAATATGGAAAGATGAATTGTTCCATATAAATGGTAGTATACTGGCTTGAGCCAAAGAAAAGTAAAACTAATTACGTTTTTTGCTGTATCCATGTGTTTTTAGGGAAGTCAGTTAAAGCTTTTGAGCCTCTCTTTCCTCACCTATGAAAAAAAAATTGAACCAGGTAACTTCTAAAGAGGGGTATAGTTCTAAAATTCTTATGATTCTGTGTGATCAACACTGTTATTGATGTAAATAGTAAGTGGAGTAGAGGAAAGGGTGTTTATGTTATAACTGATCAGTTGTTGAATCAAGAATGATAGAAGAGAACAGAAGAAATAAATTTTAAGATGTAAGACTCTTCAGAGCTGCATTAATTTTTTTTTTCAAGATTTTATTTATTTATTTATTTGACAGACAGAGATCACAAGTAGAGGCAGGCAGAGAGAGAGAGGAGGAAGCAGGCTACTTGCTGAGCAGAGAGCCCGATGCTGGGCTCAATCCCAGGGCTCTGGGATCATGACCTGAGCTGAAGGCAGAAGCTTTAACCCACTGAGCCACCCAGGCGCCCCAAAGCTGCATTAATTTGAAATAAACTTTTATAAATAACAAGGCATCTGAAAATTTGCAATTTTCTGTAAGTTAACTATAAATTTGGTTTCATAAACATTCCCTAATATTGCCTTTATCAAAGCAGTTTCTAGAAAGAACGCTCTACACGTTATTGCCTCCTGCATGTGTTCTGACACTCCTGTGACCCCAACTTAGTTTTGTTAACTAGTCGTAGTATCAAGTCCCTGCTCTGTTTCTTGCTTTTCTTCTAGTCCTGAAGTTCTCTATACTCCAAAGGCATATCAGAAAATGAAAGATTAGTTCAAAGTTGAGAAGACAATGAGAATTCAATCTGGTGACATTAACTTTTCTTGGGTTTGTAAGTAGGTATTCATGTAGGAGGTTTGACTATTGCAAGCCAAGTTGATATTTTGTGAGAAGTATTTATCCAAAACTTTTTCAAAGTTGGTAAATGTATATAATTAATGCCAAGTGGTTTAATTCCTATATGTTTATCATTGGTAGATACATCTGAAGAAAATTCAGTTTTATAATCCCCATTAAGTGACATTTATAATCTCAGTGTTTAGAATAAAATCCAAAAGATTTGATGTTGTTCAGTATGTTTTTAATTATTTTAAAACAAATTAGACAGTAGAAAGGTCATGTTGAAGCAAATAAAAAAAATTCTCTAGGTTGCAAAGAAATTAAGGATATATCCAAGTGCTTTAGTTTTTCAAGACATAATCTAAAACCTTTTTCTCTTCTCTCTAAATACTCCCCATGGGCCATCTCTAGGCCTATGATTGCCTCACACTGCTGTTACTGGCCCAGGCTTCTCTGCCAAGATCCAGGTTCATCTGTGACCCTGCCTACTTAGCCTATGTATCTGGGTGTGTCACTAGAAACTCAACTCAGCATGGTCACAACGGAACTCTTTTCCTCATCCCCCTGCTACCTAATTCTCTTCCAGTTCCTTAGCAGAAGAAGTAGTACTCCATTCACCCAACAGCATGAGCCAGAAACCTTGTCCTCCTCCTTCACTACTTTGCATCTAATCCATCACAATCCTCTTTTTTTTTTTTTTTAAACCACTGTACAACTTTTTAATCTGTCTTTATCTTCATAGCTGGTTTCCTTCTCTGGGCTACCCTATCTTTCATCTAGAGTGCTGTGATAGCCCCTAATTCATCCTCCATGTCCACTCTTGTCTGCTTCCAATATGTAGCCAGGAACCAAAGAGAAATTTTTAAATGACAGATGTGCTCATTCACTCTCCTTATGAAAACCCTGAAAAAGTTCCCCATTGTCTACCAGACTAAGGCCAAAATGTTTAACCTGGCCTCCATATCCTGACCTCAGTGATCTGGCCACTGCCTGCTTCATCAGACTCAACTTGATATAGCCTTCCTTTCCATGTGGGCCTCTAGCCACCCTGTGCTATGAGTTTCTAAATGTGTTATATTCTTTCCTGCCTCAAGGCCTTCAAAAGTGCTATTTCCTTTACTCGAAACACTCTTTTCTGTCTGTTCTTCAAATTAACTCTTGTTAGTCCTCAGTGAACAGTTAATTCCTATTTATTATTCTTCCCAAGTATCATTTCCAGGAAAGCTTCTTTTGATCTTTTAGAAAAGGTTACATCTCCTTAATAAACACTCTTATGTTGTAACTTTTAAAATTCATTCATTCATTCATTCATTCAATATTGGGTGTCCACAATGTCACATACTCTTCTAAAATCTGAGGAACAATGTCACATACTCTTCTAAAACCTGAGGATGGAATGAAGGGAGAGCATTAACAATAATTTCATACAGTGATGAAGATTATAAAGAAAATTAAACTATTGAGTTAAAGGATGACTTGAGAGAGGTACTTTGGGTAGGATGCCTGCAATCAAACTTCATGAGTGATAGTATGTTTTGGCTGTTAAATGTTCATGAATTTATGTGCCCAAGAACTGGGACTCTGTTGAACTTGCTCACGTCATGTCCCCAGCGCTGGGTGCACTGCTCAGCACATAGCAGATTTGGTAGGTATTCCTGAATGAATGAATTGACTTACCGTATTAGTTTTGTAAGGCTTCCATTACCAAATACCACAAACCAAGTGGCTTAAAGCAAAGAAATTTATTCTTTTTATCAGTTCTAGAGGCTTTGAGTCTGAAATGAAGGCGTTAGCAGAGCCATGCTCCTTCTGAAGTCCATAGGGAACAATCCTTCCCTTTCCTCTTCCTAGTTTCTGGCATTTGCCTACAATCCTTGTCATTCCTTGGCTTGCAGTTAGCTTCATCTCTCCAGTCTCTGCTTCCATCATTACATGGCCTTCTGTTCTGTGTCTGTTCTCTTTGTCCAGAATTTCCTCTTTTTGTAGCAATGCCAGTCCTTTGATCAAGGTCCACTCGGGTCCAGTATGACCTCATGACTTGGTTACATCTGCAAGGATCATATTTGCAAATAAGTTCACATTTATTTGTATGGGGGTGGGGGTTAAGACTGCAGCATACCTTTTTGGGACACAATTCAATCAACGATACCTACTTTTTTTTTTTTTAAGATTTTATTTATTTATTTGTCAGAGAGAGAGGGCATATCAGGGGGAGTGGCAGGCAGAGGGAGAAGCTCCCTGCTAAGCAAGGAGCCTGACCTGGGACATGATCCCAGGTTCATGACCTCGGATGAAGGCAGATGCTTAATTAACCACCTGAGCCACCCAGGCATCCCCACAATGCCTACCTCTTTAAGTTAAAAGAAAATCAGAAAGGTTGTATTTTAGGCGTTTATGTAATGTAGTTTTCTTTTTTGGAGAAATAATTGACTTAGATCATTGTGTAAGTTTAAGGTATATAGCGTGATGGTTTTTTTTTTTTTTTTAAGGTTTTATTTGACAGAGATCACAAGTAGGCAGAGAGGCAGGCAAAGGGGGTGGGGTGGGGGAGCAGGCTCCCTGCCAAGCAGAGAACTCAGGGCGGGGCTTGATCCCAGGACCCTAGGATCATGACCTGAGCCGAAGGCAGAAGCGTAACCCACGGAGCCACCCAGGTGCCCCCAGCATGATGGTTTAATTCACTGTAGTGCTGTTTTTAAGACTTATTTTTAAGTCAGTTGTAAATGATGTATAAACATTTGAAAAAGCATTATATTGTACTTTGTGTATACATGACAAATTATTTTTTATTTATTCTAGACTATCTGGTTGAGTCCTAACCACAGCAATATCCATGGCATTCTTAAAAAAATAATAAAACAAAACAAACAACAACAACAACAACAACAACAAAAACAAACCAAGATCTGAACCAAATTCATCTCATGTTCTTTTTCCCCCAGCAGAGAAGAACTTACTTCTTCATATATTAAAAATAAATGAATGTGGAAGGATATTCATGACACTTGCATCATAAAAATTCATGCTGACATTTTTGTGAAGACTACGTGTGAAATGTTGACATATTTTTGTTATAAAATGACAGTTTTAGTGCGAGTTGTTCTCATTGTGACCAAGGAGAAAGAGCAAACAAAAGGAAAAGAGCCAGTTGCTGTACTACCTACCTGTGAAGTGAGGCAGTCAAACAGCAGAATGGCAGCAGCACTTTCTGAAGAGGTGGAGTTCTTTTGTGTCTGATGCAGGAGAGGGGGTCAGTAATATAGTCTGCCTTATGCTGCCTATCGTAGAAAAGCCATTCCTGATTTTTCCATCAAATGCCCTCTTGCCCTTCCTGGAACTCCCACTTTCACTTTTTTTAAATAGTTTTCTCAAATGACGCTTATCTCATACTTATTGCTTACACTTCAGAGGGCTTTATATATATTAACCCAGTTCGGCTTCCTAACAAGCCATGCTCATTACACAGTTGAGGAACCGAAGCCCAGAGATGTTGACGTGACTTTTCAGTTGGAGCCAGTATTCAGACCAGTGTAACCCTCGGGTCCATGTTCTTACCCACCAGATTTTAAGTTTCTGAGAACTTGGCCACTCTGTCTTTTTGTATTTATTTTTATCTCCCACAAAATCTAGCTCAGTATCTTGTGTGTAATATACTCGATAAATGTTTGCACGTAAATCTAAATTAGACCACATCTATTCAGTGTCTGGATCTCTGACTTCAATATCATGGTTTCCATGAGAAGAGGTTCATTTGGAAAAATAGAACCCTGAATCGATAGAAGCAGAATAGGAAACTGATAAATGCTGGTTGTGGTGCTTCCAGCCTCCATCTAGGTGCTTCTTTCCTCTACTCCCTCTCCAAACCCCACCCCCCAGCTATAAAAATGTGCACTTAGGTGGGATCTCAAATGTTTCCACTGAGAACAGCTTAAAGTGTTACTCTCTTTAAGAGTATTCATATTTTCAGGGTCCTGGGTGGCTCAGTCGGTTAAGCATCTATCTGCCTTTGGCTCAGGTCATGATCCCAGAGTCCTGGGATCGAACCCCACATCGAACCCCACATCAGACTCCCTGCTCCATGCTCTGCTTCTCCCTCTCCTTCTGTCTTTCCCCCTGCTTGTGCTCTCTCTCTCATTCTCTATCTCAAATAAATAATAAAAATGAAAAAAATTTTTAAAAGTATATTTTTACAAGAATTAATCATTTTAGTAATTTCTGCCATCAGTCAATAGATGAGGGAGGTGTTATTTGAGCAGTAGAACTATCCTCAAGCTGCAGAAACTGTACCCATTTTTATTCAAAATATCATTTTCTAGGTCTGTTGGTAAATTTGGTGCTTACTTGTGCTCTTTGTACAAATATAAGATTAATTAAAAGCAAATAAAAGCCCCTTGTCCTCCATGCTATTTGTTATGCTCCACAAATAAGTGAAACCATATGATAATTGACAAGGGGCGTTAGAGAGGAGTAGGGAATTTGGGTAAATTGGAAGGGGAGGTGAACCATGAGAGACTATGGACTCTGAAAAACAGTCTGAGGGGTTTGAAGTGGTGGGGGGGTGGGAGGTAGGGGTACCAGGTGGTGGGTATTATAGAGGGCACGGCTTGCATGGAGCACTGGGTGTGGTGAAAAAATAATGAATAATGTTTTTCTGAAAATAAATAAATTGGAAAAACAAAACAAAACAAAACAAAACAACAAAAAAAAAAACCAGAAAAAAAAAAGCAAATAAAAGCTTTAATCTTCAATTTTAAATCTTACAGTTCTGAAATAATGTAGCCATGTTCGTATTTATTTGCTTGTAGGAAATTCTGCTACATAAGAATTTAAATTTAATTTTGCCTTTTTATTATGTGATATGTGCATCACAAGCCTGTGGGCAATAGATGAGCTTTAGTAAAGCTAAGAATAAATAAAATGTTAATAAACCTTGTAGCTCATTAAACATTTGGACTCACTAAATATATATCTATTAATTTTAGATGAGACTACATTAGGAAACCTTTGTTACATGAAGGTTGTAATTAAGTGAATAATATATTCAAATTCAATACAAAACATCTTCCACATCTTTTTACTGACAATTCTTTAGTAGGAAATTTCAAGGAACTGTAAGACTTAAAAAATAATGATTAACTATGCAAATATAACAATTCACAGTTCTTTGTAAAGAATTAAAATTTAAAAGATATGTCCAAATGGATTTTCTTCTCACATCTCATGATTACTTTCTTAATCTATGCTAGCATTTGTGATTTCATCGTTTTATTAAGAAAGTGCACTTGTCTCTTAACCCTCCTTATTGTTCTATTTGTATATTTGAAAATTCTCCCTTAGATTCTATTAAAAATACATGCCCTCCAACTTCTTTCCTTTTTTACCCCCAGCTGTGGAATATTCTTTTGAGAAGCTCTTCAGTTTCTGACCTAAGGTTAATCCATATTAAACACTTTATGTTGAGAATCTTTTTTTTGTACTACCATCAATTATCTATGAAAATAAATGTTAGTTTATGAATGTGTAACTTTAAAAAATGAACATTCTTTTCTGTGTTTTTGTTGTTGCCACTGTTTGGTTTTCTTTGGAATTTGGATTTACTTTTAACATTGAACCCTTTGCTAGGGCTGCTGTAACAAAGTACCACAGACTAAATGTCTTAAACAACAGAAATTCATTGTCTTGCAATTCTGAGGCCCAGAAGTCCAAAATCAAGGTGTTGGTAGAGTTGGTTTCTTCTGAGGACTGTTTCTAGCAACTCTCATGGCTTCTGATGTTCGTCGGCCATCTTTGGTGTTCCTGGGTTGTAGATGCATCACCCTCATTTCTAACTTTATGTTCATGTGGTGTGTTTCCCTGTGTGTGTGTGTGTGTGTGTGTGTGTGTGTGTGTGTGTTCAGATTTCCCCTTTTAATAGGGATACTGTTGTATTGGATTAGGGCAAATGACCTCATGTGATATTGTGACTTACAATAAGAAATATATATTTGGCTTTGTTCCTATTTCTGGTACAGAGCTTCTAAAATCTTTGAATTTACTAAGTGATGAGAACAGTAATTCTTTTGTTATATTAATGAGGTGACTTTTGGAAGGCACCTAAAGATGAGGCTGATTGCCAGTGGAGCCAACCATATGGTTAAAGGATTGGAACTTTCTCAACTGGAGAGGTGAGAGGGACTGGTGGTTGAATGTTTTGCCAATGGCCAATGAGTTCAATCTTGCCTATGGAATGAAGCCTTTTAAAACCAAGAAGGTAAATTCTCTCTCCAGAGAACTTTTAGGTTGATGAACATGTGGAGGAGCCTGGAAGAGGGCCTGGAAGCTCCACACCCTCCCTCCATACCATGCCCTATGCATCGCTTTTATCTGGCTGTGCCTGAGTTATATTCTTTTATAGTAAATCAGTGGTCTAGTAAGTAAAATGTTATGCTGAGTTCTGTGAGCCCTTCTAGCCAATTAATCGAACCAAAGGAGGGGGCTGTAGGAACCTCCATTTATAGCCAGTGTGTCAGAAGCACAGGTGACAATCTGGGCTTGTGACTGGTGTCTGAAGTGAGTGGAATCTGGGGGGACACAGGACATTCTTATAGGACTGAGCCCTTAACCTGTGAAATCTGATGCTTTCTGGGTAGGTATTGTCAAAATGGAGTTGAATTGTAGGACATCCAGTTGGTGTCCAGAGAATTGCTTGCTGGTGTGGAGGGCCTGCCCCATCACCATACATACTGGAATTAATATGAAAACTTAGCTACTTTATCTTAACTTAATCAGTGCAAAGACTATATAGCCATATTTCCTTTTTGTATTGCTGAAAAAGCTGAGGCTTAGAAAGGCTAAACATTGTTAGGGATAGGCAAATGTAGTCTACAGCCAAACCCTGAATACCCTGATCTCTTCTGATCTTGGAAGCTAAGCAGGGTGGGGCCTGGTAAGTCCTTGGATGGGAGATAAGCAAATGTATCATTTAATGTGTTGGTAACTGCAAGTAACTGAATACCCAGAAAGTGGCCTACACAAAGCATTTATTTTCTCATGTTCAAAGAGATCAGTAGGGTAGTAGGGGTCTAGTTAATTCATTGGCTGAGCAATGTCATCAAGATTACAAGTCCTTTCTATTTTTTCATTTTGTCATTCTGAGCATCTATCTTTGTTAGGTCTCTTTAGGATCATATACTCATGTCCTCAGTAAGGAAAGTGAAGAATACATATATGGTCTTTAACAGTTTTGACTTTGGGAATCAATGAATGACTCGTGGTGTGTGTCATAAGAGGGGTGCTGTTAATCTCCTCTGCATGTCCCTTTGCAAAGACGATTAATAGAAAGGCTTCTTTTGGAAATTAAAGATTGAAAATCATATCTTCTGCCATAAAGTCATTAATGATCAAAAGTAAAGAATGAGGCTTCATGATGTGTTTGGATATGAATTGATTAGAGGTACTTTTAAATGTATTTTGCCTGTTTAAATCTGAGAAGAGGGAAACTAGAGTTCTGAGGCTCTTCTGATTGTGGAGAACATACACACCCATGTTTGTGTACACATATGTGCATGAAAGTGGGTCAAATTACCATGAGGTGAGTGAGGTCATTATGCAGTGCAAGTGATTATACAAACTAATAGATTCATGTAAAGTACAATAGAAACCTTTATGACTCTGAAATTCTGAAAAAACTGCTTTGCAAACTTTGGAGTTAGTACAAAAGTCAGATTTCATGGGTTACCTTCCAGATGGAAAAAGAGAGGCTCATTAGCAAAACAATTTGATAATAAGAGCTCTAATATCTCTTTACTCTCAATCTGAGACGACACAACAGAGAGGATCTGTACCTTAAGATATAAAACAGAGCGTAATCAAATTAAATTGTAAATATTGTGTTTCTCATTAAATTTCTGACTACCACCACCCCAGATTTCACATCCTTTGATGCCTTCTGCCTGAATAGATTTTTGCTGTGATGGTTGCACCCACTTTTACAAACTGCACTTTAAAGGAAAGTTTGCTGAAGTGGAGATGTTTTAGGGAGAGGGACCAAGACCATGAGCAGACTTGAAACATTCACATGAAAATGGTTGGAGTTTCTAATGCTGGAAACTGAACCACCACAAACATCGTGGCTCAAAACAATACACTGTTAATTATCTCAAAGTTCCAATGGATCGAAAGTCTGGACCTGGCTTCATGAGTCCTCTGCCCAGGTTCTCACAGATGCATTTGCATCTAGAGACTTGACCGAGAGAAGATATGTTTTTGAGTTCACTCAGGCTGTTGGCACAGTTTATTTCCTTGAAGCACAATGGTGGAGAGTTTTGAGTTTTTCACTGTCTGTTGGCTGGCGGCTCCAAAGGCCACCCATAGTTCCTGTAGTTCCTTGCCATGTGAGCAAGGTCATGTGCCATGACCTTACTTTATCAACCCACAGGAAGTCTCTGCTGCTTGGAGCCTCTGACTTCAGAGAGAGTCCAGTCACTCTTTTAAGGGCTTTCACTGGATGAAGTCAGGTCCACCCAGGATAATCCTCCTTTGGATTAACCCCAAATCAACTGATTTTGGACCTTAATTATACCCACAGAATCCTTTTCATCTTTGCCATATTCTGTTGGTTAGAAGCAAGTCACAGGTCCCACATACACTCAAGGGGAGAGCAAATCTGGTGTGAACACTCAAGGGGAGAAGAACTGGGAATCATGGGGCCACCCTAGGGTTTTTCTACCACATTTACCTAGAGAAGGCTCAGATGAACATGATAGCATTGTATTCCCATGTGGAATATATATTATCTCCCTCAACTCCCCATTAATGATCATATCCTCTTTTTATAGATGGGGAAACTGAGACTCAGAATAGTTAGATAATTTGGCTGCGGGTATTCACTTAGGAAGGTCCCAAATTCAGCTCTGTCTGAATTTGAATCTTGTACTCTTTCTATGTTATAATGTTACTGTACTCTACTGTATAATTATCAGGGAATCAAGTTGAGCCTAATAAATAGGAGTTTTAGGAAGATGGCTCATCTGACATTTTCTAATAGTAACTCTACCATGGTGTGGAGAGAACTTAGTTTTATGTGATGGTTCTAATCCTGGCTTGCATGTTAAAATTGCTTGGGAAAGTTTGAAGATTGATTGATTGATTGATTGATTGATTTACTTATTTATTTTAGGTGGGGGGAGGGTCTGAGGAAGACGGAGAGGGAGAAAGAATCTTAAGCAGACTCATGCTGAACTCAGAACCTGATGCAGGGCTCAATCTCATGACCGTGGGATCAGGGCCTGAGCCAAAACCAAGAGTTGGTCGCTTAACTGATGACACCACCGAGGTGCCTCTCACTTGGGGAACTTTGAAAATAAACTAACTGTTAGGAGTCTGCCAGTCATCTGAATAAAATGAGAGTCTCTATAAAGTAGGCTCCGGTCACTTAGATGTTTTTATGTTTTCTTATCAATAAATGTCCCAGTGAACTATTTAGTTTAAGGGACATAGAAATGGAATGATTAACAGGCTGAATTGATGTTTGAAGGTAAAATGAGACACTCTGGTAGATGTTGGATTCTCCATCAATCAACATGTTTCAGTAAGCATAGTTTAGCTGCCTGGCAGGAATATCACAGAAGAACTTTGAGAGTGGATGCTTGGCTGGACTGGAAGACCTTTAAAATCTCTTCTGACCTTGAGAGTCTATGATTTGATAATACTGATATTCCATAAGTGTTAAATATGATTTATAGTGGGTCATCCTGAAAGGTCTCAAATTTTGTCATTTTCTTGACTCCCGTACTCCATACAAATATCTTACAGGAAGATCAGTGTGTTGTGGCGAGGAAGGTAGATTTGTGGTGAGGAAAGTAGATTTGGTTATGATGTTAGATACAACAAGGAGCACTAGAGAGATGTAATAGAGAAGAAGGTTCTGGAGAGTTAATTGGGAAGGAATCTGAGAAAAATTCACAATGATGACCTATTTGGTGTTATTCTCCAAAATATTCTAGAATTCTCTTGTTTCATTTACCACCCCCCCCGTTAAAATAATCGCCATTTTATTTATTTACTTAAAAGATTTTATTTATTTGACAGAGAGAGAGATCACAAGTAGGCAGAGAGGCAGGCAGAGAGAGAGAGAGAGGAAGGGAAGCAGGCTCGCTGCTGAGCAGAGAGCCCGAAGTGGGGCTCAATCCCAAGACCCTGGGATCATGACCCGAGCCGAAGGTGGAGACTTTAACCCGCTGAGCCACCCAGGCACCCCAGTAATTGCCATTTTAAAAAACATGGGTCAGTATTATGGTTGATTAATACCAATTTCTTTTTAGCTTAGAGCCTAAACTCATTTAATTTACTTGATTTTCTGTTTTAGCTACTATTCAGGTTGTTTCATATTTTCAACTTTTTTGCCTTTATACTTTTGCTTCTCCTCATTTGATTTCCCTTGTCTATTTCCTTTATGAAATTTTAATTTCTTTCTCAGCTTCATCTTCATAACTTTAAACCTGCAGTTATTTGCAGTTTTCATACAGTTAAGGTTGGCTCGTTGATTGCCTACCATCTGCTGAGTCAGCATCCTCTAATACATATTACTTGTTAAATTATGTAGGCCTTTCCAATACTTAAACTTTGATTTAAACATACTTGAAATATATAATGCAGATTTTAGAAATTTAAATATAGTAGGTGATGAAATTCTGCATTTTAGAAAGCGGTGGTTGTGAATATGCATTAAAGGTGTTGGAAAAAGCTTTCAGATTGCTCTGCAGCGAGATGTCTTCCAGCCCAACTGTGTCTGCATCTTGTTGAGACAAATTGCAGGGACTGTTGAGGGATGTCATTTAAGAAGTACAATGGGCCAACAACTTCATACATACAATTAACACAAATTACCAAGCAGGGGTGGTGGTGATTTTATAATACTTTCCTCACTTTTCACATCTGTTTCAACAAAATGCAGACAGCAGAGTCTTTCAGGCGACCGCTCTGCATTCTAATAGCTGATTCTCAGGAAAGTGTTGTCTGACCTTGGGCGCTGCATTTATATTTTGAAGAAGCTTCAGACTAAGTTTCAGATTATTGGAGAGAGAATTGTAGTTGCCATTACTTCCAAATAGATTACATTCAATTCCCCCATGTCCTGGCAGTCACCAGTACAGTTAAATGGTCACCCAGGAGGAAGGCTACAATGGGAATTCTTGAGGAACACATTATTCATGTGTTTCATTTCCTTATTAGTGTACCGTGGTTGTTGTTTAAGATCAGATGGTAAATGGTAAGATGAGAAGGCATCCATATCCTTCATTTATTTCTTTTCTTTTTCTTTTTTTTTTTAAATATTTCATTTATTTATTTGAGAGGTAGAGAGAGAAAGTGAAAGGCAGAGAGCATGAGAGGAGAGAGGTCAGCAGGAGAAGCAGACTTCCTGCTGAGCAGGGAGCCCAATGTGGGACTCAATCCCAGGACTCCAGGATCATGACCTGAGCCAAAGGCAGTCATTTAACCAACTGAGCCACCCAGGCGCCCCTAAACAGCTTTTTCTAATTTGAAACGTAATGCTTTATTCTCTCTTACTTCCCAATTATCCCTGGCTACTAGTTTGGGAAGGAAAAAAGTTACCATTTTGTATTCATCTTTGTTTCTAACACTAATTTAAAAGCTGACCTTTTAAAATAGCATTCTTTTTCTGAATACAAAAATAGTACCTACTGATTTTAGATAATTTGAAAAACAGGAAAAAGTATAAAGAAGAAACTAGCAATTCACTTTATTACTTCATCCTTCTGTTTCATTTTTGTATCCAGACTTTTCCAACTAGTGTGTGGAGAAAATATTGAGAGCTAGGAGACCATGGTGCCCTATCTAGGGTAAAGATGGATATTTCAGTCAAGATTCCCACTTAAAGAGCCCAAATGGTCTTGTGTTTACCTCATTTCCACCAATTTCTAAATAGGCAGCTGATTTATTACAAAAATTTCCCAGAGTAAATGTGCAATAAAGTACTTTGGGAAAGGAAAGAAAAATACTCCCTCTGACCCTAGCATATTGATTTTATTTATTTAACAAACCACATTATGCTTACCTTATGCGAACCACTATTCTAAGCTCTTTAGAAATACTAAATTATTTAATTTGCCTAATTATCAGAACAACCACTGAGTCAGGTACTGTTACCATTCCCATTTTACAGAGGGGGAAAATACAGCACAGATTGGTTAAGTAATTTTCCCAAGATCACACAGCTAGTAGGTAGGTTAGCTAGTGTTTAAACCCAGGGAGTTTGGCTCCCGAGTCTCCATCCCTAACGACTACTGCACCATGATGAGTGTGAATCCTTTATAATAATCTAAGTTCATTTTTGTTTTGTTCAGATTAACCCAGGATGCATCTAGTATTATTTTTATTCATATCACCATAATCTGAATTTATAAGACTCATGTACTTTAATGCACTATTAGGCTTAACATGTAGAAGGTACTAAATAAATGTTTATTGGGTGAAGGAATAGATATACGGCATCATGTGATGGGAAAGCAATTTATATTGCAGTGATTTCCCAATTGCCCCAGCAGCAATTTTAAGAGTACATTCCCACAGAACATTAGTTCTCTAATATGCTTCTTAAAAAAGGGGTTCTATGATCAAATTAGTTTGTAAAACTGCATAAGCTATTTTCCTTTTGAGATTCCAGTATATATTAGTATATTAAGAAGTGCAGAGAAGTCCTAGAGTAAAGAAATCCTTTAAAGTTTGTTTAACCTTATCAGAGGTGCCATGGGTCTCACATAATGTCCATCAGCATCCCAAGGAACTAATATTCTGTGGAACACACTAACAGGGTGAAATATAAAGTCTTGGAGAAAATTATTTACAAGGCTACATTTCTAATTTCGTTTTACAATTTTTTTCATCCATTGTTTCTCTTCATAAATCACACTCTTCTCTTCACAGTTAACTAAAATGCCCTGTGCATTTTCATTCCTCTAGATTTGGCTGTTGCTTTCCCCTCTGCATGAGCCTCTTCCTTCCCAATTCCAGCCCCTCCCAGCACATGCAGATGTAGGCCTCTGTCAATCTGAACTCCAGTGCAGTCCTCAAGGCTCAGACCAAACATCATCCACAAGCCTCCTCTTACTCTCTCAGGAAGGTATACTCATCCCTTCCTGTCGGTCCCCTAGCATTTTATGTACAGATATTGCTCATGCATATTTTGCTTATATGCATATCTTTCCCTCTAGTTTATGGGGGACCTAAAGGCAGGAATATGTCTTTTAGTCATATTTCTTTCTCCAGCAACTAATCACATAGTTAAATATCTAGTCATGACAGACAGCCATCTTGTCTAGCTTTCATTTACTTTTAATTTTATATACTCACTGAAGCCAGATCACCCATCAGAGCTCTGTAGTTTCCTTTTTTTTTTTTTTTTTTTTGCTGGGAGAAGACAATGATTAAACAGATATATCTACCTTTCTATGGTGTTCATCTGTTTCTCTTTGTGAAAGATTGTAATTTGTGAATATAATTTAAAATCTAACTGAAATATTTAGTGTTTAGCTGCTGAATCACAATGGCATCATATAGCACATGATCACCCCTAGAAATACATTATTTCTTTTTTTAAGATTTTATTTATTTATTTGAGAAAGAGAGACAGAGAAAGTGCTCCTGCACACTCCCATTCAGCGGTGGGGCAGAGAGGGAGAGAGAATTAGAGGGCTAGAGAATTTCCAGAGGATTCCTTGCACCCATTGTGGGGGTGGGGGGAGGCCTCAATCCCATGACCCTGAGGTCATAACCTGAGGCAAAAGCAAGAGTTGGACCCTGAGCCAACTGAGCCACCCAGGTGCCCCTAGAAATACATGTTATCTCTTAGTAGTCTCCTTAAGACTGAATGAATATAACTAATGTTCAGAATGACTGAAACAATTTTCTGAAACCAGAGATTTCCCTGTTGGTTTATAGTAGTTAGAATGCTCAGGGAAGAAATAATCTTGTCTTAAATGGTTCAGTCATTTCCTTTCTTATTCCTCCTGCCCCCACATTTGAAAAATCGTACTTTATTTTTAAAGGTAGCTGCTATTTGATTTTTAAACTGATTTAATAGAACATTATATTGATTTCATAATTTCTCTGTTCTTATGTGCTCTGTATAGAGGTATTTTTTATGGTCAAATACTTTAAAAGTAAATCTAAGTAAAGTCTGTCAGCTGATTCTTTCAGAACAAGTAGAAATACATTTGTTATACAGGTTCTTTCTTGAATGACTCCTCTTAAAGAATGGAAAGGCACGATCCAGCCTTAAATATGTCAGGTTGATTTACCTACTATTAACAAATTCCCTTTTATTCTTGATTGTGGAAATAACTTTCAATTATCTGTCATTCTTTTTTGTGTGCTCATTAATATTCTGTAAAAGGCAAAAGCAGGTTCCTATTTCTTAAAATGAATATCTTCAGTATCACAAAGTTCATCAACTTATTTACTTTAGACTCCATGTTGAATGTAACCTTATTCGTTGAGTGCCTCAGCTCCTGGCTCACTTTCGCTTCTTCAAACACTGCTCCAGCCGTGATTCTTATAGATTCTTCTACTGCTCTCGCCACTTGGCTTCTTGACCCCCTTTCTTTCAGTGATCTTGTCCTCCATCCTTCGTCAGACTCATTTCTGTGTACATTCAAGACTTATGATACCAAGACTGGTATCATAACCAGCAACGGCCATAATCTTGCTTGCAAGCTATAAACTCTTATCTTTACTTTACTTTCTAATACCTCTATTCAACAATTCTTTGACCCCCACTTCCCACCTATTCCTCATTTCCTTCATATTTTCCTGTCATTTAAGCCTAGCTGAAATTTCATGATTAATCACTATACTATTCCCTTGTAAATACTCTGTTCCTTGGCCATCAAAAGACAGGTAACTACAACTCCTCTTCTGTTCCTAAACTATTTGACATAGCTTCCCAGGCTTATTGGTCTCACTTCAGATTCCTGATCATCAAATTTGATTTGATTTGATTTACAGGGCTGCCTGGCAATCCTATTTCCCCATGCTATTCATACTTCCACACTTCTAGAAGCTCATTTCATACCTTCCCGTCTTCTCCAAACCTCTAAACTCTCTACCCTATTGAACTTTAAGCAGATGACTCCTTCCCTTTCTATTATACTGAGAAAATAGAAGGAACCAGAAGAAAACATCCTAAAGTTTGCACTACCACATGTAACCACTTCTGCCTTTGTGTGCCTAGCTCTGTTTTCTCTCTTGTTAGTATGGATAAAGAAGTACCCACATTCCAGGCACATGCCAACCTTCTACTTGTATATTAGATTCCATTTCTCAAATGTACTCAAGAACATCCCTGCAGTGATTTTCCCTCTTTTCTTCTAATCACTAGATTTTTCCTCTCTAATCGTTCTTCCCTACCATCTTACAAAAATACTGTTGTATTTCCCATCTGTAAAATGAAAACAAAGACAACTTCCTTTGATCCTACTCTCCTTCCTCTCCTACTATCACTACATTTCTCTCCTTCTCTTTATAGCAAAACTGTTCCCAAAAGTTGTCTGTCTTCACTTTGTTGAATTTCACTGTTCTCATTTTCTCCTGAAACATTCCAAACAGACTTCTGCCTCCATCATTCAACTGAAATAGCTCGGTCAAGGTTACTAATGACCTCCATGTTGCTAACTCCAAAGATCAAATATCAGTCCTCGTTTTACCTGACCTGTGTGCAGCACTGGACACTCCATGCCCTGACCCTCTGTTGGTTTTGCTCTGAATTCACTGGCCTATTGTTCCCAGTCCTTTGCTATGTCTTTCTCTTCTTTTAGAACTCTTAATGTTGGAGTGCCCCAGAGCTCTTAGTATTCTCTTGCTGTCTCTTCTCATAGTTTTTGTGATACCATTTTATCTTATGGCTGGACATGTCATCTACGTGCCGATGACTTCTGGATTTATATTTCCCATGTGTGTTTCCTCTGAATCCCCATCATATAATTCCCACTGCCAGCTTAGTGTCTCCATTTGCATGTCTAATAGTCTTCTTAATGTATCCCAGACTTATGATTCCTCATTTCTCTTTCTCAAACCAGTTTGTCTAATTTTTCCATTTCAGTAAATGCCATTTAAAAAACATTTTATTTATTTATTTGGCAGAGGGAGAGAGCACAAGCAGGGGGAGTCTCAGGAAGAGCAGGCAGAGGGAGAAGCAGACTCCCTGCTGAGAAGCAGACTCCCTGCTGAGCAGGGAGCCTTGTGCGGAGCCTTGTTCTCAGGACCCTGAGATCATGACCTGAGCCAAAGGCAGACACTTAACCGACTGAGCCACCCAGGCCACCCAGCTGAGCCAGTTTTATCCTTCTACTTGTTCAGGTAAAAAATCTTAAAGTCCTCCTTGATTCCTCTCTTTCTCTCATACTCTGTATCCAATCTTTCAATAAATCCTGTCTGTTCTGAATACTGTATATATTCAGAATCTTGCCATTGCTCATCTTCTCTACCCACTATTATGCTGGTTTGAACCATCATGTCTCACCTCGATTATTGCAATCATCAGACTGCTTTCTCCTGTCATTGCCAACATGCAGCAGCCAGAATTTAATGTTTTAAATATAAGTCATTTAATATCATTCCTCTATTCAAAATTCTTCAGTGGCTTTCCATTTCACTACAAGAAAAAGAGAAAGTCTTGGGGCACTTGGGTGGCTCAGTCAGTTAAGCATCTGCCTTCGGTCATGATCTCGGGGTAATGGGAGCCAGGCATTGGGCTCTCTGCTCAGCAGGGAGTCTGCCTCTCTCACACTGCCCCCCCGCCACCCCCGCTCACGTTCTTGCATGGGTTCTCTCTCAAAAAAATACATAAAATCTTAAAGAAAAGAAAAGAAAGTTCTTACAGTGAGTCACGAGGCTCACATGATTTTGTGCCCTGTCAGGTCTTAGACCTCATCTCCTCTTGCTCTTCCCCCAGCCCTAGTCATACTGCTGCTGCTCCAGGCACACCGTCCTCTTTCTGTTTCTCAAGTACACCAAGTACATTCCCAACTGAAGGCAGTTGCTGTTTCTTCTGCTAGAGACTCCGTTTCCTAAGATACCATGAGTCACTTCCTTGCCTCCTTCAGTCTAGACTCCAATGCGCATTGTGTAAGGCCTTTCCTAAACACCCTATTTAAAATTTTTGTTTTATTATTTCTGTAGCACTTATTACTGTCTATGTACTGGGTAATTAATTAATTGTAGTTAATTTGATTTGTTATTTGTTTCCCTCTCTTCCCCACAAAATAAGCCACTGAGTAGTAATTTTTGTTTTTGTTTTTTAAAGATTTATTTATTTATTTATTTGACAGAGAGAAATCACAAGTAGATGGAGAGGCAGGCAGAGAGAGAGAGAGAGGGAAGCACGCTCCCTGCTGAGCAGACAGCCCGATGTGGGACTCGATCCCAGGACCCCGAGATCATGACCTGAGCCGAAGGCAGCGGCTTAACCCACTGAGCCACCCAGGCGCCCCGTAATTTTTGTTTTTTATCCATTGACATATCACTGATATCTGTTGCAGAGCAGACCTTCATTAAACTTTTGTTAAATGAATATATGTATGATGGTTGCACCAAAGGGATATCTATTTGTGAGAATTCATACCCAAGGTATCCCTCTGGGACTGTGAAAGCAAGTCACATAATTTATGATCCATTTGCAGAGTGCGGGATAATCTGATGATGATGACATGAACCCAGAAAGGATATAAAATAATTCAGTTTATCTTAAAAAGTGCTTTGGGAAAAGATGTTAAGGATTCTGTCAGAGCTCAGATGAGCAGATAATAAAGGAGTAATTTATATTGATTGATTTCTTACCCATTTTCTGATCCCTGCGTTTTCCTTGGTCAGTCTGGTCTTATTGAATACTCTCTCTCTCTTTTTTTTTTTTCCTATACTACTGAAAAGCATTTCTCACAGAAGAAACATTTGGAAATTAGAATCATTGCAGATAATATTTATACAGTCATGAGAACTTATGCTTAGAACAATAAGAAGAATTAGAAAGGAAAACTTTAACAGAATAAAAAATACCATATAAAATAGAAAGTTGTCCAGAAAAAAGGAAATGTACAAGGAGCACCTGGGTGGCTCAGTGGGTTAAAGCCTCTGCCTTCGGCTCAGGTCATGATCCCAGGGTTCTGGGATCAAGCCCTGCATCATTGCGCTCTCTGCTCAGCAGGAGGCCTGCTTCCCCCCCTCTCTCTCTGCCTGCCTCTCTGCCTGCTTGTGATCTCTGTCTGTCAAATAAATAAATAAAATCTTAAAAAAAAAAAAAAAGGAAAGGTACATTAAGAAGAGATAATGAGAAAATACAGATTCTCAAATGCAACTGCATTGGGGAAGTAAGAAAGAATATCCTAGGAAAAATATAAAAATAAACTTATATGAAAGTACAAGCAAAAAAATCTACATCAGAATTCTTACAAATAAGATTTTTTTTTAACCTTATAAAGGTGGAGAACATTTGATCCAGTCATTTAGTGTCCATGTTTCTTTTGTCACTTCCTGAATGGTATCTTACCTTCATTGGATGATGCCTCCTGGAGAATCACCATGGGGTAACCAAATCCCCAGTAGAAGATCTGGCTCTCTCATTTCAAAATAATGATGAGTGGTTCTATCCTTTTCCCTTAAGTCATTTCTTTCCAATTTTACTTTTCAGTATATTGTAAATCTGATTATATTTGTAGTGTACTATCTTTGTGTATTTATAGCTCTGGGAAAGCACTCTCATGTGATTTGAGGAGGCTTAGAGCATATATTGTATAATTCTTCTGATTTCTAGAGTTTATTTATGTATTTGTCAGAGAGAGAGAGCACAATCCGGGAGAGCAGCAGGCAGAGGAAGTAGTAGACTCCCCAGTGAACAGAGAGCCTGGCGGACATGGGGCTTGATCTGCTCTTCTGATTTTTAAATATAACTAAAGTTTTGGGGGTCTGTAGTAGTAAGGATATGCTAATTAATATAACAAACAATCCCAAATCTCAGTACCTTTTATTTCAGACTCATGTCATAATCCAATGAGGGTTATCAGGAAGTAGGAGGAAGATCCTTTCTCCACATAGTCATTCTGAGATCTAATCTCCTTCATTCATACCGCTTTTGTTGTGCTTTGTTTTTTAAATCTTCAAGAGCCTCACAGCATTCTACTGGATATTTTTGCATCTGGCCAAAAAGGAAAGAGAGACCATGGAAGTTTCAGGAACCAGACCTGGGAGTGTTGAATATCATTTCTACATACCAGCCGTAACTCAGTCCAGAGCTCTTCCTAAACAAGGGGCCTTGGGAAATATATTCTTAAATCTTTAGAATAAAATAGAATTTGTTGAACAGATAGCATTATTTTTATTCCAGTGTCTGATTTAGCTTTTTTCCCGTTTTCCATATATTTGAGATGCATAACACCGTGAGATAAAGTATAGTTGTCCTAACATTAGCATTTCGTCTTTTAATTTGCTGTCTTTATAAACTAGTGATCCGAAAGAGCCTTAGACATTTGATAGATTTGTTTTGAGTGCTCCCGACCATACATATTCATTTGCCTAGATTTTGAAGATGCTAACTTTTAACTTTGGAAAACCCTCATCTTTCCCACATCTTATTCTGTAAGTGTGAACCTTGTTTTTCTGTTGTATCCAAGAATGTTATGATCAGTTTTTGCATTTTGTTCTGGAATCTGGCAACCCTGACAGATATTCAATCAGCCTCAGTAGGTGATTATTACTCACAGTCATCTTGTCAAATTTAAGAGGATTTGCAGCATCTTTTTAACATTTTTATTTCACCAGCACTGTATAGATGGGCCTTTTTATGAAAGCATGTCAATGATATTTTTAATGTTTATTTGCACAAAAGAACAAAGGACATTTCTATGTTCTCTGATTCAGTCACTCTTGTGTTTAAAAATCTTCAGCACTTTCCTATTGTCTTCAAAATAAAGTCCAGAATCACTATGGCTTTCAAAGCTATGGGCCTCACTTATTTGTTCATCCTTATTTCTTACTTGTCCACCCATCCATCTAAACTAGATTTTCATTCATCAGACAGGGAGGAAACATTTGCGTCTGATGTACCATCCATCTGAAATATCCCTCATTCCCCTTCTTACCCTTTAAAAACTAACTTAATTATTTTAAAGCCCAGGACAAACACTCTGTCCTCCAAGAAAATTCCACTCATATCTCATTTAGTCTACTGTCTTTGTACTGTATTTCTCTAGTACTTTGAGTAATTTCTCTCCAATAGAACTGATGACATTTTGCATTGCTCTCTCATTTTCACTGTGTATACACATATATCTCTGTGACGAGACTACACCTTCCTTAGGGGCACATGTCCTTGGATATCTACCTGATTTTAGTTTTTACCACTCCTGTGACATATGTGGTATATGACCAAGGTATACCTTGGCCGTAGAATTCCTTTGAGAAATGAGTTAATTTTGATTAAAATTTTAAATTACATTAATTTCTGTCATTTATTAACACAGAGAACTTAACTAAGAGATGAAGATGTTGAAAATCTCCTGTCAGCTTATTTAAGGAAGCCATTCGAGCTAATCTCAGCTAGATATCTTGAGCTAAAATATACATTTTCTTCTTTTTTTAAACTTTGCTATGTATTTCATATTAGCTTACACTAGCATATATATTTAGCAAGCATCAAGAATTGCTTAGTTGGATGATTTTTGTAAAGTGGCACAAATTTTAGTTTTTAAAAAATGACATTATTTTTGCTTTCTGATTCAGTCAAACCAAGACCTGCCCCAATAGTCTCTCTCCCTATCTTACTGAATAGTAATTATTCTTTACACTACTTTGATCTAAATGGAAATCCCAGATTCTTTTGCTTTTTCTATCTTCTTAACATACTACATGCTTTATTCTCTCTAGTTTAGATAATCAGACTATAGTACTTATAAAACCAAATATAACAATATTTTCTATTTATAGAGGTACGTATTTTATTAGTTGCTAAATTCAGTGTTTATCAGTGTAGTTATGTTAGATGATAATGTAACCCAGATGTTTACTCCATCTCTGTTTTGATGATATAATGCTGCCAAAGAAAGATTGAATGATTTCTTTAAGGCTGTGACTCTCTAGGTGGAAAGGTATGCCCTAGGGTACTAGTAATGGTATCAAAATAAAGGTGGGGGGGTGATATATGATTTCATACTTTAAACTATAGAAAATAGTCAGCTAGAATTTCTTATAAAAAGGGACTTATCCTACTCTACCAACCCTCTTCACAGTCTCTTTGAGTAATAAAAACATGGCAAACATAGCAAATACTTCACTAGTTCAATGAAAATTCAGTAAATGATAATACTGTTTCTACTTCTATATTATGTTACCATTTATTTTAGAAACCAAAAGGTAATTGAGGTTTAATTCTTTTAAAATCTGAACTTTTTGTATAAAGATGAACTTAGATAAACATTTATTTTATTTATATGCACTAAATGATTTTAAATGAATAAGGTTTATAAATTAGGATGTATTAATTATCATCAGATTTCCAATTTAAAAAATGACACACTCAGCTGAACACCTCAGATTTCAAATTTTGAAGTTATACAGGAATGGCAGTAATGCAAATATTGATGCTAGTAAATCAGGTCAAGTAAGTATATTCTGTTAGGCTATTCTTAATCAATGTCATAAATTCAAGACAAAATGTCAGCAAAGTGAAGTTAACAATTTCAGAAATCGGTATTTTCCCTATTACTTTAGGTAGGGCAGAATTTATCTCTTGGCTACAGAAAAGTAGAAATAAAAAATAATCCATAAAATGTGAAAAATCATGTACCTGTCTGGTTAGCTTGAGAAGATGGCTTAAATTAGGAAGGCCTTATATATTTTTGTTGTTGTTAAAACTGATTAAAGACAAAACTCCTTAAGTTTAAACACTGAGAAATATGAAAAGAAATTTTAAGTCATAGGATGTTTTGTTATCCCAAAGTATTGCACTGGGAACCCTCCTCGGGAAGCCTGATGGTATGTTATGAAACCGTTCTTTTACTGATGGGTCCTAAGAACCCATATGGTAAACATGCAGGTTCTGGTGGTTTTGATGTGCTTCTCTTCTGTCCTTATTCTATTGTATAAAATCTCTATTCTTGCTCTTGTCATTCTTTTCTATTCTTCTCTATTCTTGTGCACTAACTCAGTTTTCTAACTACATATTCCCGAAACCTAGCACAACTCTTTCCATAAAGTAGATTCTCAATAAATTATTATTGAAAAAAATATATGAATAAGCAAAAGAACAGAGTTATTCAGGTAAAAAGGCCGAAAGTAAGATTTCATTGATTATTAGTGTTTTGTGCCTCTTTTTTCTTACCTATCCTTTCTCCCACATATCTGACCTCATTTACATCACCTTTGAGTTCATTTCACTGCCATATGGCCCAAGTTCTCAATCTTTTTTTTTCTCCTTCCCTATTCTCCTGTTCCATCCCTCACCTCCATCCTCTGACTTCCTATGGGCAGGAAAATAGTTATCTACCATATTCATTCATTATGTCAGCAAACATGTTGAAATATTCACTGGGTCAGGCAGTAAACAGAGTTTTGGAGCATCAAAGGTGAACAGGAATTTCTGTCCTCAAGGAAGTTATATTTTAAGCAGACAGAAGATAGACAAACAATGTTGTAAAAATGATACGATCTGTACGCAACAGAAGTGAATACTGAGTGCTATGAATTTGAAGAATATTTACAATAGAGATCCAGCTGTGCATGTGCGTGCGCTTGCACACACGTGTGTAAGGGAGGTGATAACCATGTGAGTCTTGAAAGACGAATGGAAGTTCATCAGGCTTTGTATGGGGTGAGAACAGGAGTGCAAAGTGAGAGATGAAAGGCCCTTCCAGAAAAAGAGAAGGTCATAATACAGGCAATTTAGCTGCTTTTACACTGTGTCCCAACTTGGCCTCTTCATTTGTTTCTGCCCTCTCTCCCATCCTTACACCCCCCCCTCCCAAATTTCCCCTTTATTCCTTTTCTTTTTCTGACTCCAGAAGGCTCAGGTGCTAAATAGTTCCTGGAAGGAGGCATTTGTACTACCAATGTGAGGGGTCGTTTTTTACTTTGCTACTCAATGAGTCTGAAAATGTTATTTTATATTTTTTCTTAAAGATAGGAGACATTTTTGTGGCTGTACTATACTCAGTAAACTTCTGTAAAAATTTCTATTCAGTGAATATTTATTGAACACTTTCAATGTTGTTGGCATTTGAGATTTTATGATAAAAGAATGTAGACATGGTCTCTGTCCCTCTGGTGGTTACATTCTAGAAGGGAGCACAGGTATTCAACATCTATAAAGTTAACACATTATCATAGGAGAAGTATAGAGTGTAATGTGGGAGAGAACATGGGGTATTTATTTATGACCAAAGTACAGAGAGTGAGGGGGAGAGTGGCATTAGACGAGATTGGACAGCTGAGTGAGAGCCGGATTTGTGGAGTTTTATAGATCAAGGTTAGTTTTAAGCTGTTTATAATGGGTCTGCATGAAGCAAATGAAGCAACTGTCTAGCAACACTTATTGAACTTTGATTATTACCACAATATCTAAGCATGTGATCAGTGTCAGCTAATGTGGTTTACAGCTTTAGTTTTATATGGAAGTATCCTTTAATGCGGCAACTGCAATAATAGAAAAGTATTCTGGAATAAATACCCAGATTGAGAAGCTCATAATTTAACACACTACTTCCTTCATCAAGTAAGTCTTGTTATGAGAAAAAAGTCAGCTGAACTAGACAGAGTGCTTAATGCCATAGTAAACATTATGAGTTATGCTAAGGTGATTGTGTTATATTCTACTATATTATTCTCTTTATTATAGAGAGAATATAGAAACTGATCTTTATGATCTGTATGAAAACTGATTATAAGGAACTGTTTTTGCATGTAGACTTATGGTGATTATAGAGGGGAAAAGTTCTGTTGAAAATGTTGAACCATGAAAGAAACTCCTACTCTTTCCACAAGATAAGAAAGTAGTTTAATCCCCATATTTTAAAAATTGTGACTCGAACAGCATAAATTTGTTTATCTGATATCTTTGGTATTTTCAATGACCTAAATAAATCCATGCAAGGAGGAAATGCAAAATATATTTCACTTATAGATAAAATTGAAGGGCAAAATTGGAGTTAGAAGCTTAGAGGAATAGTTTCTATAGATTGTTATGACGTATTACATAATTCAACAAAAGATATCAATGGGATAATTGATGATCTCAGCTTGCACATCTGTGAGTGCCTTACAAATTTGGAAAACATTTGGAATTTTACTTTGTGTCAAAAGAAGGTGCAGGCATGAAAAAATAATGGATCCAGCGTTCCTTTTAATTTTTGAAAGGTGATATAAATTTAACCATGACTTTACATGATAAATTGTTGTAACTGTTTATTGATAAAGGATTAAAGATAGATTTCAAAAATACATTACATGCCTTACTTTTGAAAAAAATGAAAGCTTACTGTGACTCATTTTCTTCCATTCTTGTGAATTTACCTTTGTGAAATTGATTTCTTTATTATAAATGTTAATAAAACAAAACATAGATGTACATTATCCCCTAAGAGTAGCATTGTCTTCTATCCAACCTGGATAAGTTAGCAAGCAGAAAATCGGCTGAACTATTGATATATACAGTGTTCATTCAAAGTGTGAGTAAAGCAATTTAATATAGAGAATTGCTATTTCCTTCATAATTTTTGTTTCTTATGATTGTGAATGACAAAAGTTATGAGTATAATCAGCAATTCTCCATTTTAATCTCCTACATACATACTTTCTATAAACAATGTATATGATTCTTATGACTTTTCCCTTTTATGTTTGTTCTGATTAGATTTATTGAAATGTGATTTTAGGTCTGTTAATTTGTAAATCTTTTAAAATGTATTTTTCTAGAAGTTTATTTCAGTATACTTTATAAACATAAAATTTAAAATCTTTAACCTGCTAATTCACACTGGATTAAAGATTAAAAATTAGTCTCCTACCTCAGTAAAACTAGAAAAAAATAGTCTGTCACCACAGTTTGAGAAACACTTCTGCAGTCAGAATTAGGTTTATGGATGTGGTCTTAATTGCAGGAAGAGACATTTGAAAGTTTGATCGCTGTTGCTCTCATTTAGGATGTTATGTAGACATTGCCATGGGTGTGGCGAATCCGAGCTGTTAGGCTTCCTTAGTTGCTTGGGACAGGAGCACAGCTGATCTCAGATCCTGTGTCCAGCTTGGTTTATGATAGTATAAGTGCCTCATCTGTAATCATTTCTCGTATGCAACCTCTACCTGCTCTGAGTCGTAAAGAAGTACCAATCAGATCTCAGAAACACTTGATTTAACTGTGTTAAAATAATGTTAATAATTGTCATTTAAGAAAAGGCTGACCTTCCATGATAAATTATTATTAGCAAAATCATGATTATGTGATTACATACATTACTGACTATGTGAAGGGTAAATTTGTCTACATTTTATTTAAAATAATAGACTTTTGGAGCTGTGAAGGACTTGATGTTTTTAACTTAATCTCTGATAGAGAAAACTCATGAGAAAAGTGAGACCCAGAGAGATGTGAGAGAAAGAACTGATGAAGAGTTTAGGTCTTGGAATTAGATTGTTAAGGTTCCAAGGTCAGTTGTGCCCCTCACCTAATGTTGCCCTTAGGTAAGTTACTCAATTTCTCTATGCTTTGGTTTCTTGATCTGTAATAGTTTGGTGATAATAATTATGGTATTTACTTTATTAGGGCACTTGTAATGATTGAATGAAATAATCCTTGAAAGCTGGTAGGCACTTTGTCTGTGTTAGATATTTTTATGACTGTGATGAGGATGGGATGACGGCATGGTGGCAGTGATGGAAGTCCTTTGACTTGTCCACTTGGTGAGTGGCAGAACTGGCAGTAGAAGTCTGGAGTGTTGTCTGTCAGTCAGGTGAGGTGTTCCTCTCTACTCTGGTTATCCTTTCCCGCTCAAGTGCTTACTCATGCACGATCATGGACTGACCTTCACATACTGATTGCCTTCTTCAAATGCTCACATCTTCAAAAAAAAAATTAAATCCTATTCCCAAGCACACCCATATTCTCTCAGCTGAGTATCAACCTCACAAGTTGACTAGATGCCTCACCTTGTGTAGTACAATTATCTGGGGTTAGAAAGGAAACTGAAGCCTCATGAACGTGCTATTAGAATAGGCTTATTCCATTTCTGAGGCATATTTGAAAGCAAGTCTTCAGTTTAAATTATAGCATACTTTGCCAATATATTCAATAAATATATCTGTATATTTAATAAAATATATTATTCTGAGGTTCTCTCAAGGCAGTGTTATGGAACCACAACATAAGAAATTGAATAGAAAGAGGGAAAGGAAATTATGTTTCAACTTGTTCAAAGAAATATGCATTGAGCCCCAGACTTACTGCTTGGCATTATGTGTGGCTCTGAGTACGCAGTCCTGAGTAAGATAGATACAAGCCTTGTTCTTACAGAGCTTTTAGTCTAGTGGGAAAGGAAAACTTTTACTATACAGCATCCTGACCACAGGAAGAAAACAATTGTCATGGAATAAATATTTGTTTATTAATTTATGGAAATAAATTTCTTTTTTTTTTTTTTAAAGATTTTATTTATTTATTTATTTGACAGAGAGAAATCACAAGTAGATGGAGAGGCAGACAGAGAGAGGCGGGGAGCCTGCTGAGCAGAGAGCCCGATGGGGACTCGATCCCAGGATCCTGAGATCATGACCTGAGCCGAAGGCAGTGGCTTAACCCACTGAGCCACCCAGGCGCCCTATGGAAATAAATTTCAAAAAGAAATAGTAACAGAACAACTTAAAAATTAAGAATTAACAAAATTCAACAATTAATAAGAATGAACAAAATAAAAAAAATAACAATAATAATTATATAAAAGACTTTGGCTCTTAAGGGACATGATCCTGATGAATCTGAGCTCCATCAATGGCAGTGGCTGAGCTGAGAGCAGAGGACCCATCATCACCAGAATGCCCTACAGGAAGAATGCATATTGTATATGGATCACCTATTCTAGCAACTTCTTTTTTATTTTTTAAAGTAGGCTCTGGGGCACCTGGGTGACTTAGTTGCTTGAGTGTCTGACTCTTGATTTTGGCTCAGGTCAGGATCTCAGTGTTGTGAGATCTAGCCCCACATCAGATTCTGGGCTCAGCATGGAGTCTGCTTGAGATTATTCCTTACCCTCACCCTCTGTCCCTCCCCCCGTTCTCTCTCTTCAAAATAAGTAAAATTTAAAAATCTTTTAAAAATCGGGGCACCTGGGTGGCTCAGTGGGTTAAGCCTCTGCCTTCGGCTCAGGTCATGATCTCTGGGTCCTGGGATGGAGCCTCACATCAGGCTCTCTGCTCAGCAGGGAGTCTGCTTCACCCCTCTCTCTCTGCCTCCCTCTCTGTCTACTTGTGATCTCTCTCTGTCAAATACATAAATGAAATCTTAAAAAATAAAAAAATAAAAATTAAAAAAGGAGGAGGGGTGCCTGGGTGGCTCAGTGGGCTAAAGCCTCTACCTTCTGCTCGAGTTGTGATCCCAGGGTTCTGGGATCTAGCCCCACATCAGGCTCTCTGCTCAGCAGGGAGCCTGTTTCCTCCTCTCTCTCTGCCTGCCTCTCTGCCTACTGGTGATCTCTGTCTGTCAAATAAAAATTAATTAATTAAAAAATAAAATAAAGGAGGGATCACACCCAGCATGGAGCCCAACAGGGAGCCCAATGAAGGCTTGAACTCACAAACCTGAAATCAAGACCTGAGCTGAGATCGAGTATCAGATACTTAACTGACTGAGCCACTCATGCACTCTGTTTTTTGGCAAATTTTGGAAGAAATAACTACAGCGGGATGGTTGAGACATTCAGCTCTGGAGTCACACCACCTGTGTTTGAATCCCAGCTGTCCTACTATCAGCTGTATGATCCTGGTGAAGATATTTAAGTTCTCTGTGTCTCAGTTTCCTCTCCTGTAATATGGGTACCTCATAGGACTAATATGAGAATTAGTGATTTGATTCTCTCAATGATGTCTGACATGTAGTAAGCACTCAATAACAATAGTTATTTTCCCCTTTTTCTGCTGGGGAAAAATGAGGTCTTAAATTGAATAGAAGCACAGAAAATAAAATTACCATTTTGAACACCCAAATTTTGTCAATTAAAATAACATGTCATCTTTGGAATGAAACAGGATGCAACAATAGTCAAGCTAAAGGCCAGGGGGGAAATAATTTGATGTGTGGATAAAGAGAATAGAAAAGCAAAAAGTTGAAAAATATACCTGAAATGTTGGCAAAACAGTTGTCAGTCACAGTGATACAATTTGCTGTGTAAGAGGGAGGAAACTAAAGGCAATGGGAAAAAAATGAAATGAAAAAAGAATGTCTATGCTTTATCCTAAGTTGGAGGCATTTTGAGTCATATTCTGTGTACAATCAATAACAACCTGAAGTACTGAGATAAATAACAAGTGAAAAAAAGTTGTCAATTTCTTTTCATTGCTAAAAAATTATGTTACAAAACTGCTGCGGATTTTACACAGGAGGTTTTGCTAAGAAATTTAGGTCTCCATAAAAAATCATTTGTTGAACCCATTTTGAATGTATAGTAGTGAGAAAAGAAGCTGGCTTTTGTCATATCTCAGCAACTAGATAGAATGTTCTGTAGAAGTTAATGAGGAGATTTTGCTTGCCCTAGAGGATTATGTCCTTTGATCAATAGTTTGCATACTTCGACTGCAGCAAATTCTAATAGTAGCTACCATTTATCAAATGCTTACTCTATGCCAGATACATACTAGGTACATTTTTTTTAAATTTGTTTATTTGACAGACAGAGATCACAAGTATGTGTGTCGGGGGGGGGTTGAGAAGCAGGCTCCCCGCTGAGCAGAGAGCCCAATGTGGGGCTTGATCCCAGGACCCTGGGATCATGACCTGAGCCAAAGGCCGAGGCTTTAACCCACTGAGCCACCCAGGTGCCCCGACTAGGTGCATTTTTACACCCTTATTCTCATCTTCAACAGATACTTCTTGACGTCTACAGTGTGCCAAGCACTGTTGTAGATATTAAGGATAAAGCAGTGAATAAAGTGGTCAAAATGGAGCTTTATATCGTGGAGTGAGGCAACATTGACAATAAACAAGTAAATATATCATAAATATAAATTAAGGAAGGGGATAGGATGTGCTGGGGATGTATGTTGGGGGTTGTTGCAGTTGGCCTTCCTTTGGGAAGGCCTCACTGACGGGGTGACGTTGGGAAGAAGGAAAGCAGCTGTGTGGGAGAAGTGTATTCCAGGCAGAGAAAAATGGATAAGTGATGTTCCTGACACAAGAACATGCTGGGCTGTTTCCAGGAGCACCCAAAGGGTGTTGGAGAGAGTGAGTGGGGGAAAGAAAGATTTTGTCAGAGAAGTATAGGCTGGGCCTGGGTAACATTTCATGTAGCTGTTTGTGAAAGTCCAGGGGATGGTGCATCATTCTTGGAAGATCTAAAGACAGTAGTTACATTTCTATTCTTTAAAATTGTATTAATTAATTAATTAATTTTTCAAGGTTTTATTTATTTATTTGGCAGACCGAGCAAGTAGGAAAGCACTAGCAGTGGAAGCGGCAGAGGGAGAGGGAGAAGCAGGCCCCCTCACTGAGCAGGGAACCCAATGCGGGGCTCGATCCCAGGACTGTGGGATCATGACCTGAGCCCAAGGCAGACACTTAACTGACTGAGCCACCCAGGCAGCCTCTTTATTTTTTAAGTAGGCTCTAGGCCCAACGTGGAGCTTGAATTCACAACCCTGAGATCAAGAGTCACATGCTCTCCTGACTAAACCCCCAAGCACCCCGGCAGTTGTATTTTTAGATTAGTCTGGGGCAGTTCACAAGGGCTCTTTTGCCAAGTGTACCTGGATCTTGGCTGAGATTTGCTGATCTGAGGCACAGAGCGTGGTACTCATCCCATCGTGGATCTCTACAAAGACCTGTGGAGTAAATGAATAAATTTAAGACAATGAGTCTTACGAGCTAGCTTTGAAATTAATGAGTTGTGTGATTTTGAACAAATCACTCAACTTGTCTCTGTCTTAGTGCGCAACCTGAGAACTTTTCAAGCTTTCTTCTTCTGTGGTTGGAAGTGATGGCCTGTCTTCCCAGCCTCCCCCCTTAGCGCTGTGAATGTTAAGAGTCAGCCTGCATGGGGAAGGGAGAAGGATGGCCCCAGCACCCCAGCACCTACTCACACATTTATTTTCCTGCTCACTCAGCAGCTCTGTCTTCGGTTTGCATTCTCAGCTCCAGCCTTTGGGCGAGAGAGTAAAGCTGGAAATAGAGGCTGGCCCTGGCATGGTGACAGAAGTCTTGAGGCATTTCTTCCTGTCAGAAGATGCTATGTGTGCATAGATACTTTGGCTGAGCTCACGCTGATCCTGGGTCCCTGCCAGACTCTGAAGATACTTACATAAACTTATCTTTGCTCTCAAGCCATGTGTTTGGGAAACTTGGTCTGGACTTTCTTCCATCCAGCAAGTACATGTTCATCAAAAAGAAGATTCCAATGTCAGTCGCTAAGAACTCGCAAGAATTATGTGATGAGTCAGGAAAGATTTTGAATTATTATGTCTTGAGGCCTGAATTTAATAAGTTTTCTTTAAGGTATGGGCTACATGGGTGGGCCTTTGAGGGGAAAAAAAAAAAAAGGAATGATTTTTGATGATAGCAAGTGGCAGAATCAAATAAAATCTTCCTTTGAAAATGGAATTTTTAATGACTTCTATATTTACCATTTCTGGTTGTGGGTGAAGGGAGAAATATGATATAAATTAAACTGGTGTCATTAAGAATATGCTGGCCTTTAGCCCTTCTGGGGAGGGTTACTTTGTCCGTTAATGCTCGACAAAGCCCTGTCTTTTAATAGAAAACTGTAAGTAACGCCAGAAGCCGCAGACTGGCTGGGTCCACATGGAGGCTTCATTCTGTTTAGATGAACATTAAGTATTGCAGTGTCTTCGCAAAGGCAGCCAGTACTCACTCTGCTTGTCCATTGGCATTGAAAAATAAGGGCTGTGTGGTGGGATACGTTTTTAAACCAATGACTCATAGCTCTTGGAGACTGATAGCATTTGATAAGCCAGTAAGTCAGTGCTGGGCTCAGAATACTACCCACATATTATAACTAAGGCTCACAAACTACCAGTGCTATTTAGTTAACCATATTCACATTTCCTGTTTTCCTTTCCTTGGCTATTCCTGTGGACTAATTTTAATTAGCATTATTTTGCATATGGTAACCGAATAACTAAGGGTAATGACAGAAACAGGCTAACCCTGGTATGGCATAGTTTCATACGACAACAGGACAAACTAGGATTTATTTACAATGTAACAATTTTTGAAGTGGACTTGACCCTCCCCAGCACTGGGCTAGATAGGCATTAGTTATGCTATCCCCATAACTGGGGCAGGGAGGTTGTGGTTAGCTCAGGGAAGAAGTGGGACAGAGCCTTGACCCAGAGCTCCTGAGCAAGTTCCAAGCTTATATCTTTCACCATGCTGTCTCTAGAACTATTTGAAACAACACTTGTCTTATTTTTCTTAGAGAGTTTCAGTTGAGGTGTGAGTAGTTCAAAGTGTATAGAGAATATAAAGAATGTTGACTGAAAGCTAACCTCCTCTCATGTCCCCAGTGGGCATCTCTTTTACCTTCCACTGTCACAAGTGAGTTAGAGTGTGCTTTGGAAGGAAAGGCACCTTGGCTATATAAATTCTCTTTTCCCACTTAACATTTGTTTTTTCATACCATTCCCCTTTTGAGATACTGCTTCTCTTTTCTAATCATTTTGCTTTTATACTTTTTCTTTTTGCTGTTTGTTATCAATCTCCCTTTATCTTTGTACCCCGCTTAGTCCAGTTCTACTTTCAGAATCATTTTATTATTTTCTCTGGTCATATTGTTTTACTGAAACAAGACCTCACAAATAAGGTCTTGAATGGTTAGGTCTTTCGAGTTAGGTGTGGGCTAAGGAAGATGTCTGAGTGTGTGGTTGGTTAAATAAATCTGAGCTACTCTGCCTTGAGCCCGGAATAGAAACCAAGATACTCTGATGATTGTTAATGTAAAATGAAAAGAACAAGAAATGAGTCCAGAATAACTCTATCATCATCTGAGGCTTTGTGACAGCATGTGAAAGGAGCATATTGTCACATTATTAGTAGTTCAGTGTGCTACACTACTAAGCAGTGTTCCATTGCAGGAATTTATTACAATTCATGTACCCATTTTTCATCTGTAGACATTTGGACTGTTTCTACATTTGTTTAAAATAAACAAAGCTACTGTAAACATTCAGAAATGGGTCCTTTGGAGACAATCTTTTTATTTTTCCAGAACAAATACTTAGGAGCGAATATTTCACTTTATAAGAAGCTTCTCAACAGCTTTCCAAAGGACCTATGCCATTTTGATTCCCTCCAGCAAAAATGAGAACTCATGTCACTTTGCATCTTACTGGCATGTGGAACTGTCAGCCTTTTTAATTTTAGCCATTCTAATAAGTCTGTATCTCACTGTGAGTTTTTTAAAAATGTATTTAATTTGGAGAGAGAAAGAGAAAGAGAGCATGAGCAGGGGGAGGGCAGAGGAAGAGGGAAAGGGAGACAATCTCAAGCAGATTTGGTGCAGAGTCTGTTGTGGGGTTTGATCTCATGACCAAGAGATCTTGACGTGGGCCTAAACCAAGAGTCAGATGCTCAACCCACTGAGCCAGTCAGGTGGTGCTGCCACTGTGGTTTTAATTTGTTTTTTCCTAATGAGCACTGATGTTGGGGCATTTTTTTTCATATACTTTTTTGCCATCTATGTATCTCTTTTTGGCAAAGTGTCTATTTAAACATTTTCCTTGTTTTCTTTTTAACGGATTTTTTTTTTTGTCTCACTGAAGTATAAGAGTTCTTTATATAATCTCAATACAACCTTTATTGCAAATATTTTCTCCTTTATTTTTTAAAATTTTCTTGTCTTTTAAAAATCTAGTTTTTAATTTTGAAGTATCAGTTATCAGGTTTTTTCCTATTAATTTTTGTGCTTTTTTGGTGCCCTTCTTAAGAAACTTTTGCCTAGGGGTGCCTGGGTGGCTCAGTGGGTTAAGGCCTCTGTCTTCGGCTCAAGTCATGATCTCAGGGTCTTGGGATCGAGCCCTGCATGGGGCTCTCTGCTCAGCAGGGAGTCTGCTCCCCCCACCGCCTGCCTGTCTGTCTGCTTGTGATCTCTGTCTGTCAAATAAATAAAATCTTAAAAAAAAAAAAAAAAGAAACTTTTGCGTCACCCAAGTCAGAAAGATTTTCACCTATGTTTTCCTCTAAAACTATAAAACCCTTACCTTATGATCCATTTCAGGTTAATTCTTAAATATGGTGCAAGATAAGTACATATGAATAAGGATTCTCTCCCTCCCTTACTTCCTCCCTCATTTTTTTCCCTCCCTCATCTTTGCTTTCTTCCCATATGGATGTTCAGTTGTTCAAGTATTATTGTTTAAAAATGATCATTTTTCAGGGTGCCTGTCTGGCTCAGTCTGAAGAGCATGTAACTCTTGATCTTGGGGTTGTGAGTTTGAGCTCCTTGTTGGGTATAGAGATTACTTAAATAAGAAAACTTTTAAAATTTATCATTTTTCTAGATGAATAGATAAAGAAGATGTGGAATATATATACACACACACACACACACACACGTATATATATATTTATACAATGGAATATTACTTGGACATAAAAAAGAATGAAATCTTGCCATTTGCAACAACACGGATGGATTTAGAGCCTATAATGCTAAGTAAAATAAGTTAGCCAGAGAAAGACAAATACCATATGATATCACTCTTACGTATAGTTTAAGAAAAAAATGAACAAAGGAAAAAAAAAAGAGAAAAACCAAAAAACAGACTCTTAACTATAGAGAACAAACTGGTGGTTACCAGAGGGCTTGGTGGGTAGGGTAATGAGTGAAATAGGTGATGGGAATTAAGAGTACACTTCTGTTGAACACTGAGTAATATATAGAATTGTAGAATCACTATACTGTACACTTAAAACTAATATGGGGGAGAAGTTAAGTCGGCAGGGTAGTAGGGGGAGTCTGAGCTTGCCTCATCCCTCGGACAGAGCTAGATCAACATTAAATCATTTTGGAACAACTAGGGAATCAATCTGAGGATTATGAAAACAAGCTGCACAACTGGAGGCAGAAAATGTGGCAGATGCAAGGTTAGGAGATGTGAATATTGGGAGAGGAAAGCCGTGGTGCCGGGAAGGGGAGTGAGCACATTTTGTGAAGGAAAGTCAGGGAGAGAGGGAAAGAGCAGGAGAGAGAGCAGTGCATGGGGTTTGCACAGTATGCCCCAGTGTGGGGATCCCCTGAGATGCAATGGAAGAGAATGAGTACATTTGGAAGAGGGTATGTTGCCTCTCCAAGGACAAAAGGCATGCCAGGCTCCACTGAGCAGCCATTCAACAACAGGGGACACGGACACACAAGGAGGGCAGATAACCTAGTCGCAGCTTTTCGTTTTATGTCTCAGTAGACTCCAGTCACTGTGGGACTGCTTTTCTGGGACAGAACAGAGCTGGGTGCACCTCGAGGCTCTCCTCTGGGGAAGGGGAATGGATCCTCACTGTACCAGGCCCTTTAAGATTTGGAGTTTTGAATCTAGCTGCCGGCCAGAGATAAAAAGCACAGTGAGATCTGTGGTATCAGGGTACTGTTGGTCCAGACACAGATAGGTTGAGAGCAGGCCTGGGACACAGGAAAGGAGCTTGTTTGCTTTACTGTGAGGGCCTTCTAAAAAGCCGTGGCAGGAAAGTCCCCTACCCAGGGATGAGAGGCAGGATGATGCCATCTTCCACTCCCCTGCCTATCAGCACAGTCAGACTTGGAAGAGAAACACAGTGCCTTCAGTGGAGGCTGGAGTCACTTACAACAAACCCCGCCCCCTGCAGCCAGCAGGGGCATTTTTACAAGGGCAGGTCAGACTGAGCTAACAGGCCCCCTGCATGTACCAAGTCTGCTTATCACAGAGTACTCCAGAGTGTCAGCTTCAGTTCCGGTGCAAATAGGACCAGGCTTTCTTTTTTTCTTTTTCTTTATTTTTTAATTTTTTTTAACTTTTAACATATATATATAGATATAGATATAGATATAGATATAGATATTTTATTTATTTATTTATTTTTTTGGTATCAGGCTTATAGTGTTGTTTTTTTTTTTTTTCATTTGATGGTCGATTTGTTTCCTTTTCTCATTTTTTGGATCCTCCTCCTCCTCCTCCTCCTTCTTCTTCTTCTTCTTCTTTCTTTTGCTACTCTTTTTTCCTTCTATCCTTTTCTTTGGAATCAGGCTTATAGTTTTTTATTTGTCTTTTCAAAAATTTTTAAAAAGATTTTATTTATTTGACACAGAGAGACAGTCAGAGAGGGAATACAAGCGGGGGGGTGGGTGGGAGAGGGAGAAGTAGATTCCCTGCTGAGCAGGAAGTGTAATGTGGGGATCAGTCCCAGGACCCTGAGATCATGACTCAAGCCGAAGGCAGACACCCAGTGACTGAGCCACCCAGGCACCACTTTTTGTCTTTTTGTTTACTTTTTGGTTCCTTTTCCTTTTTTCTTGGATCAGCCTTGCCTTTTTTTTTTTTAAATCAGGCTAATCTTAAATCAAAGCACACCTAGTTAAAAGTCCAACACTCCCCACTGCAAGCAAGGAGGAACTCTGTAGAGGACCGTGCTATGGGAAAGAGTAGTGAAAACACAACAGCAGAGTGCATACAAGCATACACCAGAAGCACTTCTTGAAACACCAGGTCCTGGACAGTATGACCACTTAATATAGTATTACTCTCAGGAACAGGAAAAATAACAAACCTCCATAATATGCAAAAGTCAGAAACCTAGACATAATGACAAGATGGAGGCATTCTTCCCAAAAGAAAGATTAAGAAATCACAGCCAGTGATTTGCTCAAAGCAGATATAAGCAATATATCTGAACAAGAATTTAGAACAATAGTCATAAGAATACTAGCTGGGCTTCAAAGAAGAATGGAAGACACCAGAGAAACCCTGGCTGCAGAGTTAAAAGACCTAAAAACCAGTCAGGCAGAAATAAAAAATGGTACAGTTGAGATGCAAAAACAACTAGGTGTAATCACAAGGAGAATGGAAGAAGCAGAGGAGAGAATAGCTGATATAGAAGATAAAATTATGGAAAATTAGGTGAAAAGAATAGGGAAAGAAAAACTATTAGATCATGAATATAGACAGCGAAATCAATGATTTCACATAGAGCAATATTATCCATATCATAGGAGTCCCAGAAGAAGAGCAGGAAAAAGAGAAAAAAGGTTTACTTAGACAAATTATAGTTGAGGACTTCCCTAATCTGGGAAAGGAAACAGACATTCAAGTCCAAAAGGGACAGAGAATTCACCCTCAAAATCAACAAAATAGGTAAAAAACAAAACATATCATAGTGAAACTTGCAAAATAACGAAGATAAGGAGAGAATTCTGAAAGCAGCTAGGGACAAAGGTCCTTAACCTATAAGAGCAGACACAGAGGGCTATCAGCAGACCTGTCCATAGAAATTTGATAGGCCAGTAAGGAGTAGCATGATATAGTCAATGTGCTAAATGAGAAAAACATGCATGCAAGAATACTTTTTCCAGCAAGGCTGTCATTCAGAATAGAAGGAGAGATAAAGAGTTTCCAAAACAAGCAAAAACTAAAGGAGTTTGTGAATACTAAACCAGCACTGCAGGAAATATTAAAGGGAGCCCTTTGCATGGGAAAGAGAGAGCAGAAGCAACAAAAACTAGAAAGGAACAGAGACAATCTCTAGGAACAGTAACTTTTTAGGTAATACAATGGCACTAAATTCATCTCTATCAATAATTACTCTGAATGTGAAAGGACTCATAAAGACATAGAGTGTCAGAATGGATAAAAAAAAAATAAGACCCATTGGTATACTGCTTACAAGAGACTCATTTTAAACCCAAAGACTGATTGGGTTTTTCCAGATTGAAAGTAAGCGGGTGGAGAACCATCTATCATGCTAATGGACATCAAAAGAAAGCTGGAGTAACCACATTTATATCAGATAAACCAGAGTTTAAACCAAAGGCTATAAAAAGAGATGAAGAAGGGCCCTTAATATTAAAATTAAATGGGTTTAACCAACAAGAAGATCTAACAATTGTAAATATTTATGCCCCCAGCTTCAGAGCAGCCACATGTAAAAATCAATTAATAACAAATAAAAAAAACCCTCATAGATAATAATACAATAATAGTAGGGCACTTTAACACCCCACTCCCAGCAATGGACAGATCTTCTAAGCAGATCAACAAGGAAACAAGGGCTTTGATGACACACTGTACCAGATGTACTTAACAGATGTATTCAGAGCATTTCATCCTAAAGCAAAAGAATACATACTGTTTTTGCATGCACATGAAACATTCTCCAGAATAGATTGCATACTGAGTCACAAATCAGGCTTCAGCAAGTGCAAAAAGATCGAGATCACACCATGCATATTTTCAGACCACAATACCATGAAACTTGAAGTCAACCACAAGAAAAAATTTGGAAAGACCACAAATACAGAGAGGGCAAAGAACATCCTATTAAAGAATGAATGGGTTGGGATTTCTGGGTGACTTAGTCTGTTAAATGGGAACCCTGAGCTTTCAGCTCAGGTCAAATACCAGGGTCCTGGGATTGAGTTCCACATGGTCCCTTGCTCAGCAGGGAGCTTGCTTCTCCCTCTGTCTGCTGCTCCCCCACCCCTTGTGCCCTTTCTCTCTCTGACAAATCAATAAATAAAATATCTTAAAAAAAATAATGGATGAGTTAAACTGGAAATTAAAGAAGATATTTAAAAAGTACATGGAATCAAATGAAAGTGAAACCCAGTGGTTCAAAACGTTTGGGATGCAGCAAAGGTGGTCATAAGAGGTAAGTATATAGCAATATAGGCCTTCCTCAAGAAGCAAGAAAGTCTCAAATACACAACCTAATCTTACACCTAAAGGAACTGGAAAAAGAACAGAAAATAAGCCTAAAATCAGAAGGAGGGAAATAATAAAGATTAGAGCAAAAATCAATGATAGAGAAATACAAAACACCCCAGTAGAACAGATCAACAAAACTAGGAGCTTGCTCTTTGAAAGAATTAATAAGATTGATAAACCCTTGGCCAAACTTATCAAAAAGAAAAGAGAAAGGACCCAAATAAATAAAATCATACGTGAAAGAGGAGAGATCACAACCAACACTACAGAAATACAATTATGAGAGAATATTATGAGCAATTGTCTGCCAACAAATTAGGCAATCTGGAAGAAACAGATAAATTCCTAGAAACATACAAACTACCAAAACTGAAAAAAGAAGAAATAAGAAATCTGAACAGCAAAGAAATTAAATCAGTAGTCAAAAACCTCCCAACATTCAAGAGTCCAGATGGCTTCCCATGGGAATTCTACCAAGCATTTAAAGCAGAATTAATGCATATTCTTCTGAAACTGTTCCAAAAAACAGAAGGGGAAGGGAAACTTTTGAACCCATTCTATGAGCCCAGAATTACCTTGATCCCAAAACCAGGCAAGACTTCACTAAAAAGGAGAATTATAGGCCAATATCCCTAATGAACATGGATACAGAAATTCTCAAAAAGATATTAGCTTATTGGATCCAACAATATATTAAAAGTATTATTAATTATATATTAAATATATTAAAAGTATTTATATTTATACTAAAAGTATATTAAATATATTATATATTTATATATTAAATCTATTAAAAGTATTATTCATCACAACCAAGTGAGATTTATTCCTGGACTGCAAGATTGGTTCAATGTATACAATCAATCAACATGATACACCATTTTAATAAAAGAAAGCATAAGAACCATATGATCCTCTCAATAGTTGAAAAAGTATTTGACAGAATGTAGCATGCTTTCTGGATAAAAGCCCTCAAGAAAGTACAGATAGAAGGGATATACCTCAGCATCATAAAGGCCATATGCAAAAGACCCACAGCTAATAATCATCCCCAATAGGGAAAAACTGAGATCTTTTCCTCTAAGCTCAGATATAGGACAGGGATGTACACTCCCACCACTGTGGTTCAACAACATAATACTGGAAGTCCTGGCCTCAGTAATCACACAACCAAAAGAAGTAATAGGCATCCAAATCAACAAGGAAGAAGTCAAGCTTTCACTCTTCCCAGAAGACATGATGCTCTAGGAAGAAATCTTGAGAGACTCCACCAAAAATTGCTAGAACTGATAAATGATTATAACAAAGTTGCTGGATGTAAAATCAACATACAGGAATCTGTTGCATTTCTATATGAATAATGAAGGAACAGAAAGAGAATTTAAGGAATTGATTCCATTTACAATCACACAAAAACCATTTGATACCTAGAGATAAACCTGACCAAAAGAGGTAAAAGATATGTACTTCTGAAAACTGTAGAATACTTATGAAAGAAATTGAGGAAGACACAAAGAAATGGAAAAACATTCCATGCTCATGGATTGGAAGAACGAATATTGTTAAAAAGTCAATGCCAGAGCAATCCACACATTCAATGCAAGCCTGTTCAAAATAGCATCAGCATTTTTGACATAACTAGAAGAACCAATTCTAAAATTTATATGGAACACCAAAGACCCCAAATAACCAAAGCAATTTTTAAAAAGATAAACAAAGTGGGAGGCATCACTATTCCAGACTTCAAGCTCTATTACAAAGCTGTAATCATCAAGACAGTAGGTACTGGCACGAAAACAGACGCATAGATTAATGGAACAGAATAAAGAACCCAGAAATGGACCCACAAATATATGGTCAACTAATGTTTGACAAAGCAGCAAAGAATATCAGGTGGAAAAAAATAAAGTCTTCAACAAATAGTGTTGGGAAAACTGGACAGTGACTTGCAGAATGAAACTGAACCACTTTCTTACACCATACACAAAAATAAATTCAAAATGGATAAAAGACCTAAATGTGAGACAGGAACCCACCAAAATCCTAGAGGAGAAAATAAGCAGCAACCTCTGACCTTGGCTACAGCAACTTCTTACTAGATGTGTCTCTGGAGGCAAAGGAAACAAAAGCAAAAATGAACTATTGGGACTTCATCAAGATAAAAAGCTTCTTCACAGCAAAGGAAACAATCAATAATACTGAAAGGTAGCCTGCAGAATGAAAGAAGATATTTGCAAATGACATATATGATAAAGGGCTAGTGTCCAGAGTCTATAAAGAATTCATCAAATCAACACCCCAAAGTAAATAATCCAGTTAAGAAACGGGCAGAAGACATGAACAAACTTTTCTCCAAAGAAGACATACAAATGACTAATAGACACATGAAGAAATATTCAACATCATTCATCATCAGGGAAGTACATATCAAAACCACAGTGAAATACCACCTCACACCTGTCAGAATGGCTAAAATGAATAACTCAGAGAACAACAGATGTTGGTGAGGATGTGGAGAAAGGGGAAATCTTTTGCTTTGTTTGTGGGAGGGAAAACTGGTATCGCCACTCTGGAAAAAGTATGGAGGTTCCTGAAGAAGTTAAGAATAGAGCTACCCGGGGCGCCTGGGTGGCTCAGTGGGTTAAGCCGCTGCCTTCGGCTCAGGTCATGATCTCAGGGTCCTGGGATCGAGTCCCGCATCGGGCTCTCTGCTCAGGAGGGAGCCTGCTTCCCTCTCTCTCTCTCTGCCTGCCTCTCCATCTACTTGTGATTTCTCTCTGTCAAATAAATAAATAAATAAATAAATAAATAAATAAATAAATAAATCTTTAAAAAAAAAAAAAGAATAGAGCTACCCTTCCATCCAGGTATTGCACTACTAGGCATTTATCCAGTGGATACAAAAGTGCTGATTTGAAGAGGGCACATACATGCCAATATTTATAGCAGTACTATCAACAATAGCCAAATTATGGAAAGAGCCCAAATGTCCATTGATTCATGAATGGATAAAGAAGTGTCTACACAAGGAAATATTACTCAACCATCAAGAAGAATGAAATCTTGACATGTGGAACGAAGTGGATGGAACTAGAGTGTATTATACTAAATGAAATGTCAGTCAAAGAAAGACAAATATATAATTTCACTTGTATGTGGACTTCCAGAAACAAAACAGATGAACATAGGGGAAGGGAAGGAGAAATAAAATAAGATAAAAAATAGAGAGGGAGGGAAACCATAAAAGACTCTTAACTACAGAGAACAAACTGAAGGTTGCTAGAGGGGAGGAAGTTGGGAAAAATGTGCTAAATGGGTGATGGGCATTAAGGAGGGGACTTGTAGAGATGAACACCAGGTATTATATATAAGTGATGAATCACTAAATTCTACTCCTGAAACCAATACTACACTATATATTAACTCATTTAAATTTAAATTAAAAAAATTAATATGATGTAGAATCTTAAAAAGGTATCAATTATTCATTGAAATATCTGTGCCTTCATAAAAAATCAGTTAAGCATACTTGTGAGTCTATTCCTATACTCTTTTGTTTATTCCATTAATTTTTATTAGGGTGTCCTCATCCTAATAACATAGTCTTGATCTATGATATATCTTTTAGTATATTCTTAAAGTCAGATGGCATTAATCCTCTAGTTTTTCTGTTTTTCAATTATTTTTGGCTTTTCTATTTTCTTTGCCTTTCCATATAAATTTTAGAATCAGCTTCTCAATTGCTACCAAGTAGACTACTGGGATGTTGAGTGGGATTGTCTTAAATTTTTAGATCTATCTGAGTATAATTTATACCGTAACATTAAATCTTCTTATTGATTACCATGATGAATCTTTTCATCCGTTTAGGTCTTTAATTTCACTCAGCAATGTTCTGTAATTCCCAGTGTTAAATCTTCTCTATAGTTAGAATTCTCTATATGCATTATTTCTTTTAATGCTGTTATAAATGGTATTGTTTTTTATTTACATTTTCAGTGATTCCTTGCAAACATATTACATATAATTTATTTCTGTATGTTGACCTCATATTCTTTAACATTGCTAAACTCACTTACTAGTTCTAATGGGTTTTTCAAAGATGCTTTGGGGATTTTTAAATGTAGATGACCAAAATGTCTAGGGAAAAAATTATTATCTTGGGGTGCCTCTGTGACTCAGTTGTTAAGCATCTGCCTTTGGCTCTGGTCATGATCCTGGGCTTCTGGGATCAAGCCCTGCATCAGGCAACCTGCTCAACGGGAGCCTGCTCCTTCTTCTTTCCCTGTTTGTATTCCCTCTCTCAACCCCACTCTGTCAAATAAATAAAGTCTCCAAAAAAATTATCTCTTCGTTCCCAACCTGGATGGTTTTTACTTTTTCTTGGCTCATTTCATTGATTGAAAACTCCAGTGGTGTTTTGTTGTTAAGGCAGAATATTTTTAAATGTCCTTTATTAAACTGAACAAATTCTCTTCTATTTTTACTTCACAGTGAGTTATTTATTTTATTATCAATAGTTGAATTTGATCTAATGCTTTTCTTGTATCAGTTAATATAATCATGTAATTTATCTTTTTTAGATTGTAAAGTGGTAGATTACATTGATTGATTTTTAAAATGTTGAATCAACTATACATTTCTGGCAAGGACCCTACTTTGTTATTGTTTGTTGTTGTTTTTATATATTGTTGGATTTGATTTACTAATATTTTTTTGAGGATTTTGCATGTATGTTCAAAAGATGTATTTTGTGTCCATGTTCAAAAGATACATGTTGTGTCTATGTTCTAATTTTCTTTTTTTGGTTTGTTTTTGTTTTTCATTGTCTTTGTCTAGTTTTTGTATTAGTAATGCTAGTCTTATAAAAAGAAGTGGGAATCATTCCCTCCTCTTCTGTTTTCTGGAAGATTTGTTTATGCTTGATGTTATTTCTTCTTTAAATATTTGGTGGAATTTGGAATTGAAATTATCTGGGACTAGAGATTTCCATTGGCTGCGAGAGAGGAGTATAAGAAGTTCCTAACTAATTGTGGATTTGTCAGTTGCTTTCTCCAATTCTGTCACCATTTCTCTAAGGCAAATGCTTCATGTATTTTAGTTTGCTATTATGTGCAGACACACTTAGGATTGTTATGTCTTCTTTGCCAATTGATCCTTTTAATATTGTATAATGTACCTCTTTTTCCATAGTAATTTCCTTTGCTCTTGAGTTTACTCTTTTTTTTTTGATATTAATATAACCATTCCAACTTTCTTTCGATTGATGTTTGCATAGTATACATTTTCTTAGTTCTTTTACCTTAAATTTACCACAGTATAATTGAAGTGAATTTTTTAATAGCATATAGTTAGGTTATATTTTTCAAGTCCATTCTGACAGTTTTGGTCTTTTCATTGTTGTGTTTAGACCACTTATATTTAATGCCATTATTGGTATGTTTGGATTTTGGTCTACCATTTTATTATTTCTTTTGTCTGTTTTTCCTTCTATTTCTCTCATAACCCTTTCCTTCCTCTTTCAAGTTGTTTGAATATTTTTTAGTATTCTATCTTTTGTATCTTTAACTGGATCTTTGTATAGCTTTTTTTTTTTTAAAGATTTTATTTATTTATTTGATAGAGAGAGATCACAAGTAGATGGAGAGGCAGGCAGAGAGAGAGAGAGAGAGAGAGGGAAGCAGGCTCCCTGCTGAGCAGAGAGCCTGATGTGGGACTCGATCCCAGGACCCTGAGATCATGACCTGAGCTGAAGGCAGCAGCTTAACCCACTGAGCCACCCAGGCGCCCCTTTGTATAGCTTTTTAAGTTAGTGTTCTAGAGAATAAACTATACATACTTAACTATTCACTGTCTCCTTCGAGTTCACATGCTACCTCTTCAATTAGAATGTAGAAAATTTATCACCATATTGGTTCATTTATCCTCATCTCTTTATGTTGATAAACATTTCAACATATGTTTTATATATTAATAAACATACTTTTAAACTCATTTGGACAATTTAAAAATATTTCTTTTGATCACTATGATAACCAGAAGAATGGCTCTTCAAAGATATCTATACCCTAATCCCTAAAACTTGTGACTCTATTCCTTTACCTGACAAAAGAACTTTGTACAAGTAATTAAGGTTAAGGGCCTTTGTTGAGGTCCTAGACTATCCTAGATTATCCAGATGTATCATCATGTAAGTGCTTAAAAACTGAGGACCTTTCCAAACTGTAGTCAGAGAAACAGAGGATACACTGTCAGAAGGACTTAGACTACTGTTACTGGCTTTGAACATAGAAGGAGGGCAATGAGCTAGGGAATGAAGACACTCTCTAGAAGCTGAAAAAGGGTTTTCCCAGAGCCTTCAGAAAGGAATACAATCTTATTGACACTTTGAGTTTAGCCCGATAAGACCAGTGTCTGATTTATGACCTACAGAACTGTAAGATCATATATTTGTGTTATTTAAGCTTCTAAGTTTGTGATAATTTGTTATACCAACAATAGAAAGCTAATACAAGCATCAAACATATTTTATAGGACTCAAAAGTACAGTCTATTATGTTTATCGAGATATTTACCATTTTTGTTGCCATTTCTTCATTCCTGATATGTAAGTTGTCTTTCTGTTATCATTTCTCTTCTGTTTGAAGAACTTCCTGTAGCAGTTCTTTCAAAGTAGGTCTGCTAATAACCAGTTCTTTTAAATTTTCTTTATCTGAGAATATTTTTCCTTTATATTTATTTCTGAAGGTATTTTCATCAGATACAGAATTCCAGAATGACTTTATTCTTTGAGTACTTTTAAAAATGTTGTTCCTGGAGCACCTGGGTGGCTTATTGGGTTAAGCCTCTGCCTTCAGCTCAGGTCATGATCTCAGGGTCCTGGGATCGATCCCTGAGTCAGGCTCTCTGCTCAGTGGGGAGCCTGCTTTCCCCCCTTTCTCTGCCTGCTGCTCTGCCTACTTGTGATCTCTCTCTCTCTCTCTCTGTCAAATAAATAAATAAAATCTTTGAAAAAAATGCTGTTCCCCTCCATCTGGCTTTTGTGGTTTCTGATAAATCTGAATTAATTCAAATTGTTGCTTCCCTATAAATAAAGTGTCCTTTTTCTCTGTTTGCTTTCAATATTTTTTTCTTTGTGATAGTTTTCTTTTTTATTGTTTTCAGCAGTTTGATTATGATATGGCTGGTCATGGGTTCCTTTGAATTTATCCTCTTTGGGATTTACTGAGCTCCTTGAAACCATAAGTTCATGTCTTTTGACACATTCAAGAAATCTTAAGGCATTTTTTCTTTTCTTTTCTTTTTTTTGAAATTTTAATTAAATTTTAGTTAACGTACAGTGCAATAGTGGTTTCAGGAGTAGAATTCAGTGATTCCTCACTTACGTACAATACCTAGTGTTCATCACAAGTGCCTTTTTTAATATCCTTCACCTATCTAGCCCATTCCCCACTCATTTCCCTCCATCAACTCTCAGTGTGTTCTCTATCAGTAAGAGTCCTTTAAGGCTTGTTTCCCTCTCCTTTTTTTCTTTCCCCCCTTCCCATATGTTATCTGTTTTCTTTCTTAAATTCCACATATGAGTGAAATCATATAGTATTTGCCTTTCTCTGATTGACTTATTTCACTTAGCATAATACATTCTAGTTCCATCCATATCATTGCAAATGGCAAGATTTCATTCTTTTTGATGGCTGAGTGATATTCCATTCCATAATATAGACATGCCACATCTTCTTTATCTGTTCATCAGTTGGTGGGCATTTGAGTTCTCTCCATAGTTTACCTATTGTTGATATGATGTTAAGCCATTATTTCTGGAAATTTTTTTTGGACTGAACTCTTTTCTCTTGGGATTCTGAAGGTGTAAATTTCTTTTGGTATTGTCTCACAGATTTCTGCTATTATATTAATTAAAATTTTTTCCCTCTGTTGTTCAGATTAGATAATTTCAACTGATCTATCAGACTCACTCTTTGCTCTGTAATCTCTAGTACTAACCCATTTTAATGAGTTTTAAATATTCAGTTATTATGCTTTCCAGTTCTAAAATCTTTACTTATATTTATTTGCTGCCACTTCTCATTTGTCTCAAGAGTATTTGCCCTTATTTTTGGGAGCATTTTTATAATAGTTTCTTTAATGTCTTTTAAAAATTATTCCAATGTCTATCATCTTGGCATCAGTATTTGTTGATTGTGTTTTTCTCATGTAAGTTGCAGTTTCCCTGTTTTTTTTCATATGCCAAATAATTTCATTATTATCCTGAATATTATAAAATTATGAGACTCTGAATCTTGTTAAGTACTTTTTTTTTAAAAAAAGCAGACAAGTGAATCAGTAGGGTTTAGACTGCAAATTCAAATTTTGACTAGCCTTTTTTTTTTTTTTTTTTTTTTTTTTTTGGTGTGGTTTCAAAGACTTTGTGGGATATTCAGATTTATCCTCTGTGTGTACCACTCAGAGGCAGTCTGACTCTGGTGGTGGTTTATTCTTAGAAGTACTTGCTGCCAGTATGGTAGTACTTCAAACTCTGCTCTTTCTCAATTTGCCTGCTCCTCTTTAATTATCAGAGTCCTCAAATACTCCATGCATTCTGTCTAGATTCTATAGCTTTCAGAGGGAGAGAGGAGGGTGAAGTGTGCTTGTTCTATCTTACCCAGAATTAGTCTCATATCCTTCAACTTTTGAAAGTTTTTTACTTGTTTCTTAAGTATTTCCTGTAACTTTGTCTGCTTCCATTCTGTCTAGGCTCTTATTCCATATCTCTAAGTAGTTGTGTGTTGGATCTTCTAATTCTAATATTCGTGTTTCTTTCATGTGTTCCGTCTTCTTATCATTCTTGCCCATTCTCAATAACATTCTCAGATCTCATTTTTTGTTCTAAGTTTTTTTTGTTGTTGTTCACTAATTTTCAGTTCTGTTTTATCTGTTGCTTTTTATAGCCAGTGGTTTTTAAATATATTTTATTTCCAGAAGTTCTGTTTTATTTCCTTTGAAATTTCTTGATCTTTTCTCATACAATTCTGTTCTTTCATTTTTTGTATTTCTTTACAAAATAATTATTAATCATTCAATTTAAATTGAATTATTCAATTGAATTTGAATTATTCAGTTCAACAAGTATCAAATGGATATTTATTTTGTACTTTCTATCACATTTTTATAATATTCTGAGTTCATGAGACACTAATGCTCTTTTTCTGTGTGTGTACCTCCTGGCTGTTTCTTATGGTACTTTATTTCAGTGTTGTTCTTATTGTTATATTGTGATCTTATGCTTATCAGAAAATTTCCTCTTATATGCTAGAGGTTGTGGAGGGTCCCTTAATAGAAGTTTTACATTTACTTCTTAGGAGACTCTGTGGGGTTTATCCTAATTTCTGACTGTAGAATTCCTACACCAGTGGGAGTGTAATTTTGGACTGTGTATCTGCAAGTGGCAAGGCTTAAGAATTGACATTTATTATAGATGACTTTATTTTCCATCTGTGGTCATGTGGAGCTGGAAGGCAATTTTGTCACTTCTTAGACCAATGTACAAAAATGTTAAAGTTTCTTTTTACATACAGTATAATCCTTTAAAGTTTCCTATTTTTATCAGAGGGACCAGTAATATCTTCACCTCTTCTGGCTTTGCCCATAATTCATTGTTTCCAGTTCTTGTGTGGATGTTAAAATCCTACCCCATTGTCTTGGATCCCCTAGTAAGTCTGAAATCCTATGTCCTACCCTCTCCCAATCATTGGATTTGCTACTCCTTTCTCTGCCAATCTCCAGCTACCTTTTGTCTCATAGCATCTGAGAATTTTCTTTCTTCTTATGAATAAAAATGATATTAGATATTTCATTTGGCTTTGTGATATGTATATGGTAGAAGAGAATCTTCTCAGGGTCAGTAGAATCTTCCATTTTGACTGAACTTTTCATTATGTGGTTAGTATTTACTTTAGTTTTCTGTGAATGCTGATCACAAAGTTAGGGGATTAAAACAGCACAAATATATTATTTTATAGTTCTGTAGTTCACAAGTCTAAAATGGATCCCAGTGAGCTAAAATTAGGGTATTGGCAGTGTTCTGTTCCTTTCTAAAGATGTAGGGGAGAATCCTTTTTCTTGTACTTTCTAGCTTCTCAAGGCTGCCCACCCACATACCTTGGCTCATAGCCCTTCTATATATTCCCATCATCAGAGGCAGCAACAGCAAAACAAATTCTTCTCATTTTATGCTACTCTAAACTTCTCTTTTTCTGTCCTCTTGCACATATAAGGACCTTTGTGGTTATATTGGCCACATCCAAACAATCCAGGGTAATCTCCCTATTTTAAGGTCACCTGAATGGAAATCTTAATCCCTTCTTCAAGTCCCTTTGCCGTGTAAGGTAACATTCACAAGTTGTAGTAATAGGACATGTATTTTTGGAGGATGGGAAAGGGCATCATGATTTCTACCACGATGAGTATAAGCAAACATTTTAACATTTCCTGAAGGAACTTTCAGTGTATGCATATTTAATATAAATGACAACCATAACATAAATGGATGAGGATAAACGGACGATTACGTTGGTAAAGTTTCTATATCCCAATGTAGAAATGGTAACATATAGACTTTAGAATAGATGGTGAGAAGTTAAGTATGTATATTTTATTCCCTAGAGCATCAATTTAAGAACCTACACAAAAAGATATAGTTACAAGACATATAGATAAAATTGAATATTAAAAATACTGGCTTCTAGTTATAGAAACCAGGATGCTATTAATTATTCTACAAAGCACAGGAAATTCTTAACAAAGAAGTATCCAACCTAAAAAATGTCCAAGCTCTAAAGTTGAGAACCTTGCCCAGGTTGATAACCAGGCCCTAGCTAATATAACTTAGATTTCTTACAATTTTCCAAAGCTTTATACTTTAGTTTTATAGAAATAGCTTTCTCTCTCTCTCTTTCTGTAGTCATATTTTAATGGTTTCCATAACTTTAGTTAGGTCACATAATTACAGTAGCAGGTTAAACTGCAATAGTTTGGGGGGACAAAATACCACCCTTCTGGAGGGAACATAAGTGCGTGTGTTGTGTGTGTGTGGGAACTAGAGACAAGCTTACTAACCACCAGACTTCAGCATGTAATAGGTGAGCATCAGAAAGATTGAAGAGTACTGATTCTGTGATTTGGTTGAGTATCTATAGGTTAGGAGAGCTTCTACATGTAAATATGTATGTATATGTATATTTACTTTCCCTTCTTATTTTATCTTCCAGTAGAATTTTAAATAATAAAATTATTTAAAATTTATTAATTTTAAATAATAAGATTATTTAAAATTTATTAATTTTAAATAATAAGATTATTTAAAATTTATTTCATGTAACTTTTATATTTTATGTAACTTTTATTTCATGTAACTTATTACAATCCAATATTTTGGATGTACAGCTATAGAAAGATCTTTAATTTCCTGATGAATAATTTCCTTTGAATTAATTCAGTTCAACTAGATTAATTTTATTTTGTTTTGCAAATTTAGGAAATTTCATACAACAACATTTCATGAAGTACTGGGATATTTCTTTCTTAAAATTTGCAAAATCCCAAGTAGAATTAAGTGGAAATTTTGATAGCTATAATTAAAAATTAAACTGAAAAAGTTTCCTGATTTTGATTTTTTTGCTTAAAAAATGCAACAGTAGAGCTAAAAATGTCCCCATCACCCCATTATAGTATAATATAGTACATATTTCTGTGCTGGAGACTCAGACTCCATTTTGGTAACTAGCTGTGTAGGATCCTGTTAAAGAATTCAGAATCTACTTGTTCGGATGGAAAGTTAAGATGCTCAATTGATCTTTGGAGCAATTAACATTTTAATCACTTTTGGAAACCCTTACTTTTCAGTATGGGCATTGAATGTCATTATTCAAAATTTACCTCAAAATTTTAGGGCTGTTTTGAAAAATATTATGTGCAACTGACTTTAAGTGTATTTTCGCCTGTTGAGAATTAGATCTTAGATGTCCTCACTGTTTTGGTCCCAGAGTGAGAATGGTGAGAAGGGTGGGTAGAGCCTGCTTGAGTGTGGTCAACAACAGGGTAGCTCTTCTATCTTGACCAAGCTCTGTCTTCTGCTTGTTTCTCTCCTTTCTCTTTTCCTTCCATCCATCCATCCACCCATTTATCTACCTACCGATCATCTATCACTTCTTTTTGGTGTGGCAGGCACGTTGGCTCTGGTGCCCTTGTCTCCTGCTGTGTGCGTGTCCTGGAGAACCAGAGCCTGGTTCTCGGTGTTGTGTGGCAGGGGGCGCGCGAGGTCCCGGAGCTGTCCAGCAGTTCCAGTATAAGTTCTCCCCTGCACGCTCCGCGCTAGGGAAGCTCTCCAGCGCCCCGCCCCGGGCAGGGAACCTCTCCCCTAGGGCTGCCAGGGCTTCTCAGGCTCGCCGCCCGCCTCTGCCAGTCTCTCTTTACTTGTCCAGCCCCACCTTGAGAGTCTGGCTTGCTTTGGGCGGCCCTCCTCCGCATGCCCCGACGAAGGAGTTCCCTTTCCAGTCCCCGGGGCTGCTTCGGAGCCCAGCGCACGATTGTACGCCCGCTTCCCTCCTTTGCCTAAAGGGCGGGCGAGCGCGTCTCCTAGCCTCGCCTTCTGCGACTGGGTGGTCCTTTCTCTCCGACTGTCTTTCAGGACACGCGCCCGAAATCAGGGGGTGAGAGCAAAGACCGCCCATCAACTTAGCACCTTGAATTTAGATCTTTGGATCCTGAAAGGAGGTTGGCGTTGCCCGGGTCAGCGAGTGAGGGAGGTAGGAGGGCGGGGCTGCAGCAGCCCCGGGTCTAGCTGGACGGAGCTCGTAGCCGGGGCTGGAGAGGGACGCGGAGTGCCGGGCCTCGCCCTCGGCGGTCCCTCCTTGTCCCTCCTCTCCCCGCCTCCCCGGGCCTGCCCCTCCCGCTCCGGGGGAGCCGTCTCTTCACCGTGCGTCTCCGGCGCTCTCTCCATTGTCTCTGCCTTTACAACAGGTTCGCGCGGCAGGGGAAGACGGGCGGGTGCGGGGCCGCCCCACCCCCGGCTTTCTTGGGGCCGCCTCCCTTCCTCTGGGTGTGCGTGCCTTCGGCTGCTTTTATTCAGCTCCAGAGCTAATTCCCCCGCGGAGCAGCCCGCGAGCGAGCCCGACCCCTCCCTCTGGGCACCCCCGGCTCTGCCCGCGCTGCCGCCTCGGCTCTGCGTGTGGGAATGATGTGCGCATTGGAGGGTCTAAGTTCTTCACGTGCCTGGGGGGTCCTCCCATTTTTTTCTTAGGCAACCAAATCGTATTAATCCTACTAATCAGTAAATGCGAGGCAGCGGCAGGAGGCACAAACGCTATTTTCCCGCTTGATTCCGAGAACCTCTTCGATTTTTATTTTTATTTTTAAAGAGGGAGACGATGGACTGAGCAGATGCACACCATGGAGTCTCGGGTCTTACTGAGAACATTCTGTTTGATCTTCGGTCTCGGAGCAGGTGAGTGGCCCAGAGCTGGGGCCGGGGAACGGATGGCCCTCGCCTTAGGGCAGCAGGAGCCGGTTGGGGACGCCTTGCTTTTTCCTCCACCCGAAGTAGGTCTAGAGTGGGAAGCTTGGAGTAGAGGGTGGGTTTGGATTTGGATTTTTCTGTGCTTGCCTTGGAGACACCAGGGCCGGTCACACCCCTAGTCCAGGGTATGAGAGCCGAGGGGGAACTTTGCACAGAGAGGGGTTTAAAGTAGGTCAGGGAAATGGGACTGGGTGCTCCGCTATTTAAAGCTTGGCTGCTGATTTCAGGTAAGGCTCTGCGCGGTGGAGGAGGGAGTCGACTCCCTAGTCAGATCCCAATACTGTCTCCAAGACGCCGGTCTTTGATGCCCTGGAGGAAGAGGCTTGTATTTTGATGGAGCTTTTTCTTTCTTCCCCACCCTTCCACCAGTCTGGGGGCTTGGTGTGGACCCCTCCCTACAGATTGACGTCTTAACTGAGTTAGAACTTGGGGAGTCCACGACTGGAGTGCGCCAGGTCCCCGGACTGCATAATGGGACGAAAGCCTTTCTCTTTCAAGGTATGGAGCGCGTGCCGAGTCCCCAATGCAGTTTCAGTTCGGATAATCCCAGAGGGAGTTGGCCTCAACAGCTCCTCCCAACTTCTGTATTGCCTCATGGATGGCAGAATCTGGAGCTGAGATGTGGAGGGGTTAATGTCACACACACACACACACTCCCTTCCATCTCTTTTTTAAGTGGTTTGGGTTTTTTCCCCTCCCGCCCTCTCCTCCTTACTTTGTACTCTTGCCAGTTCTAATGGATAGTTCCTTAATTACTGTACAGAAACTCCGATGGCAGATGGTTGATTTTAGAGTCTGGGGAACAATGAATTATAGCACAAATGCCTCGTTTGGGTGAAATTGATTAAGGTAGAAAATAGGATAGCTTAATCTTAGTTAAGACATGGCTCTCTGAAAGTTTCAGGTACAGTGGTGCCTGGTTCGGAGGAATTTCTTTATGTGGAGTAGCTTTCTGGAAAAATGAATCTCTCACAATAGTTTTATCTACTGTATATCACAAATACACCATATTTGAAACAATTCCTATCATGATTCTACTCTATTAATGTCAAGAGAAAGAGACTAATATTCTCTTCAGTATTCTTTTGAAATTTTACAAATAAATTTTAATTCAGAGGTATATCTTGAATCACTATTAATTGAATGCTTAATATTATAGAACTTTTTGTTTTTGGAGTCTGTGGGTGTTGGCGATGCATAAGGTCTGCATTTTCATTTATATTTGAATATGTAGTCAGAAGCAAATCCCAATGCTTAAAACCTTTGATTGACCGAAGCTTTTGAATATTGTTTGGTTTGTGGAACAATGTAATATGAGTTTCTAAAAAGTGGTTAAATACATACAGAAAGATTCTTTTCACATACAGTGAAGTATAGATGAAGGCAAAAGAGAAATGAAGTTTGTTTTAAAATATCTGATAGACTGACTGAAGCATCTTCTCCCTAGCCACCCAGATTTTTCTTTTGTGATTTTGGTACCATGGCTTCAAGAGAAGTGCAACTCATAATTGCTAAAGAGTTGGATATGCAAAATAAAACCACTTCAGCAAATCTGCCACCAAGAAACAGGCATAAAATAAAACTTGAATGTCTCTGTAGTGGTGTTGTTGCCTGACATAACCAGTATGTGTCACCATGGACAGTAACACTAGTGCTTTACAATGGGAAAAGGAGGAAATTAACTTGTGTTGCATTTATTTAAAACAAGTGTACTCTTATAAAAATTAAAATGTAATTTTCTCTTTTAATTATGAGCCTACTAAGTGTTTTTATTGTGACAAATATTTGTGATGATATTTTATTTACTTAGAGGTCTTTTGAGGGGAGGGGTGGGAGTGCAGCTTAGATATTGAATCCTTTAGAAACAAATTTAATTTGGAAAATTTAATAAAGGAAATAAGACCCGAGTGTCAGCCAACTTCACAAAGGGGAGTGGAAGTGTCATTAGGGTTAAGCCCCTGTTATTTTCTTTTTTTTTCTTCTTTTTCAAATCTCTGATTTTCAATCCCTGTGAACTGGAAGCAAAGTTATCTCAGGTCTGCTAATTTGAGTAACTGGAAAGCTTTACAGAAGCTGAAGCTCCTGATAAACAAATGGTGTTGAAGTGCCCTTAAAATTTCCAAAGATCCTTTAAATTATACTGGTGTTCTTCTTAGTTTCCTCTAAAGATTATCTGAGCTGTCATAGCTACAAACCCTCAGGACTGTGCATTTTATGGTCTCATGCTAGACAATTAGACAATTCTAGGCAATAGTCTAGGCACTAATATCTTTTCCTGGTTAAGTTTTTTAAAGGAATGTTAAGTATTCATCTTTATTTAAATCATCAGTTCTTCAAGGTAGGCATTGTGCCACAAATAAATTGTCCATTGTAACTACATATCAGTGCACATAGATGAATTGTTTTTATTCCCTTTCTGGTACCAAGTCCTACGCTTTGACAGAGTAAATGCCTAATAAATACAGTTTTTGAGATTTGAAGATGTAAAATTTCATTTATTGCCAAATTATGAGCCTTATTTCATGTAGCCAGTAACTCAGGAAGTCTTTGCTACCTCCTGTGTTCTCAGTAGGCATATATTACTGTTCTATTGATTGTGCTTTAGTAACTTCTCTTATTCTAAGATTTAGATTATGGAATTGACAACAGGTGGATCTTTGGCTCTGCCCGTTAGTTTTGCATTACCTTGGAAATGTCTTTTCTCTGCTTTTAGAAAAGGTTGTTAAGAAGTCAGTTCTGACTCCTACTACTTCTCTGAGATTCCAATGGTTTTAGAGAGACAAAAGCTTTCATACTATGAACACTTTATGGATTTGATTTATAGTGAATTGAGAATGCTGTAGATATTTTTGTATAGTGTGTAAAATGTCATAGTGGGATAGTAACAAACTATAAAACCTGTGAGATGCTCTCGGATTTTATATACACCTATCAGATAAGTTACTTTGTGCTATCAGATATGTTCTGTATAGATGAAAGGGATTTTGAACCATTAAATTTCTTCTGCAGTGGTATAACCATCTTCTTTTGTTTCTTTAAAGTAAAGAAGTCTCAGCATATGATTTCCCAGTGATTTTTGCTCATTTAATATTTCTTCTCCTTTTGGTTACTTCATTATCCTCTAGTGGTATTTAAGATGTTTATAATTCAATACTTTTTGAAACTATAAGTAATTTTTGTAAATTATTGTACAATATGAATCTATTACTTAATAGTTATATTTTATTATGTATGTATAATGAAAGCAAATGGAAATATATTTCAAAGTCATACCTGGTTTTTATCCTAATAGTAACCATAGTATCACTAAAATTGTTTTGTTGTTGTTGAAATTTGATTTGTAGCCGCATTGGAAATTGAAGTAAGAAAATGCTAAATTAGATCATCCTTTAATAAATGTGGCTTTTTATCTGTGCCAATTATAATCATTTTCAAAAGGAAAAAGTATCCAGGCAACAGTTTGGAATCTACCTCAAAATCTTCCAAGTATTTCTAGCTGCAGTCTGACTCATAGCCACAAAAATACATTTACATTTAAAAAAAAATAGAGGATTGAATGCTGACAATGAAAAAGACCTATGAAATCTCGTAAAGGGTTCTAAGGGTTGTATAGTTATAAATAGAATTCTACCTACCTTGTTTAAAGTCTAGGAGATATTTGTTAAGACAGTGTTCATAATAATGTTCTTTCCTCTGTACATGAGAGAACTAGAATGAACACATAAGCAGCACAATTCTAGGACTTTCTAGCAATGTTAGCATGATTTTTAGATCTTTGGTTTTAAATTTGTCTGGCTGTGTTCCCAAAGTTTATAGTTTCATCTGTTGGTTTAATAAAATTTCTTCCAAGGTGTTCACAGATTTTATAATACCATTAATCCTCACAAGAGAAGTAGATAAAAATCGAAGCATAATTTTTTTCCTGAGTTGGTAATTTGAAAATAAGTTTGGTAGTTATTTTTAAGGAACTTTAAGATTTAAAGATTTTATTTTATTTTACCTTTTTACAGATTTTATTTATTTGAGAGCGTGAGGGGAAGAGAGTGAGAGAGAGAGAGAGAGAGAGAGAGAAGGAACAGGGTGAGGGGCAGAGGGAGGGGAGAAGCAGACTCCCTGCTGAGCAGGGAGCCCAGTGTGGGGTTAGATTCAGGACTCTGGGATGATGACCTGAGCCAAAGGCAGATGCTTGACTGACTGAGCCCCCAGAGTTAAAGATTTTAAAGGAATGGGTGCCTCGGTGGCTCAGTTCGTTAAGCATCGACTGATGATTTCAGCTCAAATCATGATCTTATTGGTCGTGAGATCAAGTCTTGAAATAGGATCTGTACTCAGGGGGAGTCTGCTTGAAAGTCTCTCTCTCTCCCTCTCCTTCTGACTTCCCCACTTCCCCGCCCCACTCACAGTCTCTTTCTCTCTCTCAAATAAATAAAATCTTTGAAAACAAAAAAGATTTTAAAAGGAAAAAGTGTCCTCAAGTCTATTCATGTCAGTATTTAAAAACAGGACTGAAATTGGGTGTTTGGTGGTGGCATTGACTTTAGTAGGTAAAGGTAACTACATTAAGGAGAGTTAGTGTAGGCTGCAGTGATTATTTGTCAGTATGATGGTCCGTGAACATCCGTGGTCTTAGAGACAAAGTCATTGGTGTCCCTATAGAATAGACTAACACAATGACAAAGAGATGGGCTTAGAAACCAGATAGCTCCAGTGGAATCTCATTAGTTGTTTTCCTATGGTGAAGTTACTCAATTTCTCTGAACTTCAGTACTTTCAAGTATAAAATTAATGTTGTTATGAGGATTAAGAGAGACGTGTTCATTCGTTCAAATGCACTTATACTGTGCAATCCTCTTCTGCTAGGTATTAAGCATATAACAAAGGAATCAGTTAGAACTTTACTTTCAGAGTGTCTTAAAAATAGTCATTAAACAATCACACAGATAATAATTTAATCACCATTCAGATAAATGCTATGAAGATAAATGAAGAGTGCAATGGGAATCTATAGTCTAGAGAATCACAGGGTCAGGGACACTGTCTTTGAAGAAGAGTCATTGAAGCTGAAAGCTGAAGGATAGGATACTCTTACAAGAGTAGTCTGGAGAACAGGGGCTACAGGGATTCAGAAAGGGAGAATCACAGAGACAGGGAAAAGAGCATGAGCAGAGATGCCAGGCTGGGAATGAGCATTGTGCATTTGACAAGATGGAAGAAACTCACTGTAGTGGAAACATAGGGTTGTGATATGAAATGACACACATGTGGAGAGCAGGAACCAAATTATACGGTGGGCCATTTTAATAGAAGAGAATTGAAAATTTATCATTATGCAAAGATGTATTGTGGTATGCAGAATAATGATCCCTCAAAGATGTTTTTGTCCCAATCCTAGGAACCTGAGCCTATATTATGTTACATGTCAAGGTGAAATTAAAATTGTATGAGAAATTGAGGTTGCTAGTCAACTGAACTTTCAGGTAAGAAAACTATTATGGCCCCATGTAATCACAAAGGTCCTTTAGATCTGGAAGAGGGAGGAGAAGAGTCAGTGTCAATGATACAATGAGATAATGACTAGACCTGCTGTTGTTGGATTTGAAGATAAAAGTAGACCATGAGCCATTGAATGTGGGCAGTCTTGTGAAGGTGAAAAAGGCAAGAAAATGGATTTTCCTTTAGTGTATCCAGCATTGCTGACACTTGATTTTAACCCAGTTCTGACTTCTAGAACTGTGAGATAATAAATTGTGTTGACTTAAGCCCCTAAGTTTGCAGTGATTTGTTAGAAGGCAATAGGAAACTAATACAGATTTTGATACATGGAGGTAGAGCCTGCTGGAAGAAAGACCTAAAAATATGGAAGTGGCTTTGGAATTGGGAAATGGCCATAGACTGGAGGAATTTTGAAAAGCACGACAGAAAATGCCTGGTTTGCCTTGAATAGACTGTTAGAGATATGGATGATGTCAGTTCTACTAGTGAGGACTCAGAAGAAAATGAAGAGTGTGGTAGAGAAAACTAAATGTCCTTAGAGAATACCTACATTGTCATGAACAGACTTTTGGTAAGAATATAGACATTAAAGACACTGCCAGTGAGGGCTCAGACAGAAATCAAGAACATGTTTGTTTGTTTTTTTAAAGATTTTATTTATTTATTTGACAGAGATTACAAGTAGGCAGAGAGGCAGGCAGAGAGAGGGAGGGGGAAGCAGGCTCCCCGCTGAGCAGAGAGCCTGTTGCAGGGCTCCATCCCAGGACCCTGAGATCATGACCTAAAGGCAGAGGCTTAACCTGCCAAGCCACCCAGGCACCCCAATCAAGAACATGTTATTGCAAACTGGAGACAGGGGGATCCTCGTTATGCAATGGCAGAAGGCTAAGCTGTGTCCTGCAGTTCTGTGTAAGTAAAGCGTATAATTATGAACTTAGGTATTTAGCTGAGATGATTTGTGTGCACCGCACTGAAGATGCAGACTATGTTTTTCTTGCTGCTTCTTCCAGTAAAAAGCATAGAGAGGCAGACTAAAGGAAGAACTATTAAGCAAAATGAAATCAGAACTTGATATTTGAGAAAACCTCAGTCTCCTAGATCGTAAATGATGCTAAAGGTAGGAGAGTCACTGTCAGAAATGCCTGCTATGGGGACAGCCAATGTTATGGGTAGGAGAACTTTTGGAAGGGCCTCAGAAGTAAGTTACATAGAGGGCACTTTGAAAATTGAACATGTAGCTCATGGATTCCCTCAAATATCTCAGCAGAAGCCAGTTAGACGATTTATCCAGGAAATATCTCTGGAGTAGCCTGTTGTGTAATGGAGTAAATTGCCATGACTTCTGTGGGAGACCTGCATGGTTCCTGAGAATATTGTATCAGCAAAAATACATCTGGGTGGGCCTGAAAAGGGAAGTAAGAGGATGTAATGAAAGAAGCTAGTTGGATCCCAACAATTCGACAAGCAAGAAACAGGCTGCTTAATCTACTTAGCGGCAAACATGTACCACCTTTGATGAAAAAATAAGGTTGACTAAGAGGGAGAACTGAGAACCCAGAAGGCAGAGCTGAGATCCTAAAGGGTAGAACCAAGGACCACAGAACATTATTCCCAGACTTTGAAATCAAATGCAATTTGCCTAGCTGGATCTCAAAGTTGCATGGATCTGATGTCTAATTTTTTTAACCTCATTTTTCACTTTATTTGAGTGGGAATGTCTATAGTTGTTTTCCCATGTCTATTAGTACTATCAAATTTTGGGAGCAGATATCTTGTTTCTTGAGTTTCACAGGTTCACAGATGGAGAGGGATTGGGCCTCAGAATGGATTATAACTCTTTTGTAACTCATTTAGATGCTGACATTTGGGACTTTTGAACTGATAAGATTTACAGATTTTATTTTGTTTTACTTTATTTTAATTTAAAAAAAAGATTTTATTTATTCACTTGACAGAGAGAGAGAGAGACAGTGAAAGCTGGAACAAGGAAGGGGGAGTGAGAGAAGGAAAACAGGCTTCCTCCTGAGCAGGGAGCCCAGTGTGGGGCTCAATCTCAGGACGCTGGGATCATGACCTGAGCTGAAGGCAGACGCTTAATAACTGAGCCACCCAGGCGCCCCTATTTTATTTTTTAAAATATTTTATTTATTTATTTGAGAGAGAGAGAGAGAGAGAGAGCAGAATACAAGAGAGAAAGAAAGAGGATGAGCGGGGGTGAAGTGCAGATGGAGAGGGACAAGCAGACTCCTTGCTGAGCAGAGAGCCCATTGTGGGGCTTGATCCCAGGTTCCTCGGATGATGACCTGAGTGGAAGGAAGGTGCTTAACCAACTGAGCCACTCAGGTGCCCCCAGACCATGTTTTAAACCATGAGTTGATACACTACTTAGTTGAGACTTTTGGATAGAATGAATGTATTTTTCCATATGGGCTGGATGTGAATCTTTGGGTATGAAAGACAGGCTGTGGTAGGCTGAATAATGGTCTCTCAACTAAATTCTCAGAACCTGTGAATATATTATGTCACTTGGTAAGGAGGAGATTAAAGTTGCAGAAGTAATTAAGGTTGCTAATCAGCTGACTTCAAAATATGGAGATTATCCTGGATTATCTGAGTGGGTCCATTGGAATCATAAGGATACCTTAAATATGGAGGAGGGAGGTAGAGGCATCAGTGCCAATGTGATGCATTGTGATAAATACTTAATTGGTCATTGGTCATTGCTGACTTTGAAGTTGGAAGGTGATCATGGGCCAAGAAATGTAGGCAGCCCACAGACTTTATAAAAAAAAAGAAGAAAATGGATTTTTCCCCTACCCCTGCAAGCTCCTTGATTTTAGCCTAGTGAAATTCATTTTGGACTTCTGACCTCCGGAACTGTGAGATAATAAATTTGTGTTGATTCAGCCATTAAAGTGATATGTTACAGCCACCATAGGAAACTAATACATATGTTAAACATTAGGATCCATTTATTTTGTAGCTGAATTAAACTTACTTTTGGGCCCTCTCTCAGCTATGCATGAGAATGTGTTTGTAGGGTTGTTGGAAACTTTATCCAGGAAAACTGTTAGACATTTGTGATTGAAAATTGCCTCTTATGTGTAAGGTCAGAATCTTCATACTAAGTGCCAAGTCTTTAAGAAATGCTCTCCATCATTTAGCTATGAGATCATTCTGAGAGCAAGCAGCAAAATCAAGTGTTGGACTTTTCGATTGTATTTAATTTTCAAAAAATATATCCTCCTCCCCCAAAAGGTTAATGCACAGGTGGAGGGGAGAAATTAGCATGAATATTTAAAAAAGTGGAATGGGGGCGCCAGGGTGGCTCAGTGGGTTAAGCCGCTGCCTTCGGCTCAGGTCATGATCCCAGGGTCCTGGGATCGAGTCCCGCATCGGGCTCTCTGCTGAGCGGAGAGCCTGCTTTCCTCTCTCTCTCTCTCTCTCTCTCTCTCTGCGCCTGCCTCTCTGCCTACTTGTGATCTCTGTCTGTCGGGTAAATAAATAAAATCTTTAAAAAAGTGGAATGGGTAACACTCAGCATGGTGTTTGGCACCCAGTGAGTGTGGTAGTCCATAATTATGGGCAGGGGCAAGCATAACTAGAAGTCTCTTACCAAGAGTGCCGGGGATCTCTGTGGAATGGCAACTAGGTTTGGCTTAGGAGGAGCTGGGACAATCTTGACGGGCTCTGACAAATGGATGACTTTGAATGTCATGTCCGAGGCACACCCGGATGACAGCGGAGGTCAAGAGCCTCCACCTTTCTTTGGCTTTATTACATATCCTACTGGCTCCTTGTCCTCATGTTGATTCCAGACCCCAGTCTTGCAGACATATAGCCTCTTTTCCATTCTTCTTATTATTATCTGTCTATAATTCAATATCTGCTAACTGATAACTTAGGTATTAGACATTAAGGCCTTACAGTGTGATCTGTCTCCCATTGATTTTACTTTAGTGCAATTAAAAATTTTTTAAAAAGATTTTATTTATTTGACAGACAGAGAGTTTACAAGTAGGCAGAGAGGCAGGCAGAGAGAGCGGGTGGGTGGGGGGAAGCAGGCTCCCTGCTGAGCAGAGAGCCCGATGTGGGGCTCCATCCCAGGATCCTGGGATCATGACCTGAGCCGAAGGCAGAGGCTTAACCCACTGAGCCACCCAGGCACCCCACAATTAAAATTTTTTTATTGCAGTGCTTCTGTGAATAAGGATGGCACACACAGTATAATGGAGGAAGGAAAATGTTTACATAAATTATTACTGGAGGTAAAAGGAAAACTGGAATTTAGTTGTACATAGTGAAAAAGAAAATTTGGGACTTTGTCTTAAAGAAGGAAGCTAAAAACTATTAAAACTATGTGTCTTAGTATATATATGACAACGTGGAAGTAATTATTTAGCTATGGGTTAATTATAGGAACAAGTAGAGTAAAATCAAGTATTGATTGTGTGTGTGCATGCACGCATTTGTTTTTATAAAAACATGTGAGGATTCTCTCTTTACCATTTTAATGCAAGACCATTATGTTTTGAGATACCTTTCATAATAGTACAGTTTTTATTTTTCATTTTTAAAATTTAGGTACCTGTGTGAGACCATCATAAGTTAATGCCTCTGTGTGTCATTGGAGCCTTTTTTAAACATGGTTTTTTATCAACTTCATGAAAGTTTTTATCTTTTGCTAGTTAGGCTTCAGTTAGCATTGACATTGAAGAGGTAGTTGTATGTGCAAAGTCATTTTATTAAGCAAACAGTTTATTGGTGGATATTTTTGTTATGATGACTTCTGTTTCACCAAGTAAACTCATTTGTTGAAACTCAGATATGGGCCGCTGTAATTGAGAAGAACTAGGGAGAGAGCGGGTGGGAAAAGAAGTGGAGCATGACTCTTCCCTTCCTCATTTGGCCTGCTACCAGCCACTGGGCACTTGCACAAGTGTTCACCGAATTGCTCTTGATGGCACCTTTGCTGACATTCTTCATTCTGGAGAAAGGATGGGGAACCCAGGCACCCGCATGTCCTTCCCTACAAAGGGAAGTTTTAGAATGAGGACAGTCAACTACTGCTCTGAAAGGTCTCACTCTACCGGCCTGGACATAGGGAAGAAATGGTGGGGGTAATAATAGGTTCTCAGTGATATGCAGTAGTAGTGAGGCCCATGGGCTCCAGGGCTGGACATGTTGGGCTTGAATTCTTTTTCATTAGTTGTCTGCACTTGATTTTGTTACTTAACTGATCTCTCAGATGAAAACAGTACTACTTCTTAGAGCTGATGTGTAGATTATATGAATGAAACTATGCCTGACATTTACCAACCATTTAATATATGTTAATTTTTTTTTTCACTTTTGAAATTAGCTTAGCAGCAAGTCATGCTCCTTGGATTTTTTTTTTTTTTTTTTTTTAAGGGGCTTCCAGGTAAAAATACTGTGAGGAGGTTGTGAGGGGGTTGAGGTGAGGTGACTTTCACATGAGCGGAGAGGACAGGCAAAGAGCAACTAGAGCAGAAGAAAAACTGGCTCTGAAGCATCTTCTGGCTTTTTTTTTTTTTAAAGATTTTATTTTATTTATTTGACAGAGAGAAATCACAAGTAGACAGAGAGGCAGGCAGAGAGAGAGAGAGGGAGGCAGGCTCCCTGCTGAGCAGAGAGCCCGATGCGGGACTCGATCCCAGGACCCTGAGATCATGACCTGAGCCGAAGGCAGTGGCTTAACCCACTGAGCCACCCAGGCGCCCCGCATCTTCTGGCTTTAAAGCATCTATGGCTTTATTGGGTGGAAGAGAATATGCAGCTTTGGGTAGAGAGGGATAAGAACAAATGGCAAATGTGGAGAGGAAGGAGTGTAATTTCTCTATGGTCCCCACTATGAGGAGACCATAGAGAAAACCAACCAAAGAAGATTTCTGGAGTGAATCTTTTCATAGTGTGAGCTCATCCGTAGGCTCATTCATAGAGTGAGCTCCTCCACAGCCACCAAACACACATTACTTTCTAAGCTTGTGAGAAGTTTAGCTTAGTTTTGAGTCATGGGGAGAAGCATGAGGAGTACTGAGAAACAAATGATGCAGTTGCTTTACTTGGCTCTGGTTAAGGTTAAGTTTGGCCTTCCTTGGCAAGATACCAGTTTGATGTGTTGGTAGGAACTGATGATGAAAACTGGTGGTGGAAGATAAGATTTGACAGAGCTTTGAATGGTGGTAGAGAGGTTGGTGTAATGTTGACAGAACAGTTGGGGTGGTCCTGTGGATCCTTTGTGAATGGGGTCACTTTCTTTATGTTTCTAGCTACTTCTTTGGCTTTTTCTCTCGAATATCTTGCTGGCATATATTGTTTATTTCCATAGTCCAAAGTTCCTATGCCAAATTCTTATCCCCGTGGCTCCTGAGACTCTAGTCTTAAGTTACTTTTCTGTATTGTCTCCCTATTGAGACTGTAAATTCCCCAGGCAAAGGATCATTCCCTATGTTTCTTCTGGCCACCAGCAACTCCATGCCAGTTCCTTCTCTGGTTCTTCCTGATTTTTTTTCCTGGTGAACATTTACATATTATTCAGGACTCAGCTAAGCTGTCACTTTGACTATAAATCCTTCCTTTGGTGGAATTGTTTCTTCCTCTGTGCTGTCTTAACATCCTTCATGAAAACAACCACCTCACTATAGTATAACTTTTTTTTTAACATAAAAGATCTGACCACTTTTCTTTTCCTTGCTGCTACCTCCCTGGTCCAAGCCACCATTTTTCAGCTGGATTACTGTAGCAGGCCTTTATGTGGTCTTCCTGCTTATACTCTTGCTCCCCTAAAATGTATTCTCAATATAGTTACCAGAGTGCTCTTTTATTTTATTTTTTTATTTTATTTTAAGATTTTATTTATTTATTTGACAGAGAACACAAGTAGGCAGAGAGGCAGGCAGAGAGAGAGAGAGAGAGAGAGAAGCAGGCTCTGCACTGAGCAGAGAGCCCGATGCGGGGCTCGATCCCAGGGTCCTGGGATCGTGACCAGGGCCGAAGGCAGAGGCTTTAGCCCACTGAGCCACCCAGGCACCCCACCAGAGTGCTCTTTTAAAACACAAAGCATATCATGTTATTCTTTTTTTTTTTTTTTTTTTAAAGATTTTATTTATTTATTTGAGAGAGAGAGACAGTGAGAGAGAGCATGAGCGAGGAGAAGGTCAGAGAGCGAAGCAGACTCCCCATGGAGCTGGGAGCCCGATGTGGGACTCGATCCCAGGACTCCAGGATCACACCCTGAGCCGAAGGCAGTCGTCCAACCAACTGCGCCACCCAGGCGTCCCTCATGTTATTCTTTTGCCCCATTCAGTGGTTCTTCATTTCACTCAAAAGATAAAGTTCTAATTATGCCACAAAGACCTGCATGAAAAATTCCACCCCCCCATTACTTTTCCAGCCTAATTTGTTTATCTCTTCCTTGCTCACTTTGCTTTAACTCCACTGGCTTCCTTGTTGTTCCTCACTCAGGCGAGTTACTCTTCTGCCTCGGGGCCTTTGCACTGGTTATTTGCCTGGAATTCTCTTCTCCCCAGATTATCTGCATGTTTTCCCCTTTCTTTCAAATGTTTTCTCAAATATCAATTTTTTAATGAGGACTACTCTCACCACTGAGTAAAATTTCAGCTAATCCTCTACCCCACGAGTACAGTTGATACACCCTATTCTGAAGTTAGTTTCCATAACATTTATCATCTAACATCCTGTATTACTTGCTTATATATCATTTGAATGTTTATCATGTATCTCTCCTGCTAGAAAATAAGCTCCATTAGGACAGGGGTTTTTAAATGTTTTATTCACTGATGTATAACCCAAGTGTCTAACATACAGTAAGAATTCCACAAAAATTTGTCACATGGATATACTTATTTGACCGACTAGTTTGTGATCTTTTTAAGGCTTGGGACTCTGCCTTGATTCTTCATGTAGCGTCCTGTCATGGTGACATATGTAATGTGCTCAGCCAGGCATCAGTAAATGAATATTTGTGGCATTGAATTGAGTCCAGTTATTCATGGAAAATCTGATTTTTTGGTGACATTATTATGTTATGTATTTATGTAACTTTGAAGAAAGCAAAAGAGTTCTTTCTCTATAACAAAACACCTGCTACTTTCTTCTCTAGTCATGGGAAAAGGTAAGAGGGTTGAGAGACATAGAATAGTAGTTCTGCTTAACTTGGTGCTCTTCTGAGAGGGTTCTTCTTCATCCCAAGATGGAGTGTGACACAGAAGAACCTGGACATCCTGAATGCTTGTTGACAACGAGAGTTTACAGTTTGTAGTATTGTGAATTCAACATTTAGCGGAGACGCTCATATTCATTTGAAAGTACTGAGAAACATTTCAAAGGCAAATAAGGATTAATTTGGATTATCTATGCTATAGTACTTCTCTCCTACTGCAAATAAACCAAACTGGAATACAGAGGAAAGCAACCAGGGAGTTGAAAGATTTGGAAACCATGTCCGATCAGGAATTGTTAAAGAGATTGGAAAATTTGGAATTTTTAGCCTGGAGAATAAAAGATGATGGGGAACCATAAGTGACTCTTAATCTCACGAAACAAACTGTGGGTTGCTGGGGGGAGGGGGGTTGGGAGAAGGGGGTTAGGGTTATGGACATTGGGGAGGGTATGTGCTTTTGGGTAAATTGGAAGGGGAGGTGAACCATGAGAGACTATGGACTCTGAAAAACAATCTGGGGGGTTTGAAGTGGCGGGGGGGTGGGAGGTTGGGGTACCAGGTGGTGGGTATTATAGAGGGCACGGCTTGCATGGAGCACTGGGTGTGGTGAAAAAATAATGAATACTGTTTTTCTGAAAATAAATAAATTGGAGGAAAAAAAAGGATGATGGGGATGTAATTTTCTTTTTTAACATATTGGAAGGACAGTCATGTAGAAGAAGACTTAGATGTATTTTGTGTAGAATGGTGATTTCCAAATGTCAGCTTGATGATCAATGGTTTATTGACTGCCTTGTTAAAAAAGACTCCCTGCCCTTCCTACACTAAGTAAGTCCGTGTATTTGAGGGTGAATCCTAGGAATCTATATTTTAAAAAAGTTTCCTGTGATTCTGATGTTCAGCCAAGTTTGTGAAACATTTTCTAGAACTGAGCTGTTCTATAAATATAGTAGCTACTAGCCATGTGTGGCTATTGAGTACTTGAAATGTGCCTAGTACAAACTGTGATGCAGTGTCAGTATAAAAATAGATACAGGGTTTTTGAGACAGTATAAGAAAAGAACATAAAATAGCAATATTTTATGTTGATTATATGTTGAAATAATATTTTGGATATATTGGTCATATAGATATATTAAAATTAAAATCACCTGTTTCGATCATTAAAATCATCCATTTTTCTATCCATCCATCCATCCATCCATCCAACGACCCGTCCAGTAAACATACTTCTAATAATATTCAAGTTGAGATTAAATGACCTATTTCAGGGAAAATGTTTCAATGGGGTAGGAGTGGGTATGAGACTAAATGCTTTCTAAAGTCACCTTAGTTCCAACTGAAATTAAATTATTCTCTTTTCCCTTTTAATTAACTGTCCTTTTTATTGTAACTTCTGATGTCCAGAACATCTTCCTTTTCATCTATCTGATAATCCTTATCAGTTATCTTTTAAATCAGTTATCTTTTAAAAAGAATCTTGGATTGTTCTACTACTCTCAGTAAAGTTTACACGGAGAGATAGCCTGTCCTTTACTACTATGCTGTGCATTGTGTATCTCTTGTATTAAAAATTCAGTCTTAATGGTAGTGATCTACTTTATTTCTTCCATGCACTGGTTTTTAGTGTTTAATCTATTTTGCTTGTCTATTTAAGTGGAGAATCCCCTAGGCAAGCACTATGTCTAATTCTGTGTTCTTACAGTCTAACACATCGTACTGATGGACCATTAAATGTCCCAGAAAAAGTGCCAGAGAGATTAACTATTTCAGAGCAGAACGTGACCTATATTTTTAGAACTTATTTAAATTTCTAGCAGTAATTGGTGGCTGAACGTCCTAGGTATGAGCTGTGTGTGTTGACATATACTTGTAACTGAGCAGAGCTCTTTCTGGAGACTAACAGGTTGTTAAAAAGAAAATAAAAAAGGTATATAAAAATGGTTGGTCTGTGCTACCAATGAGATGCACTGCTCTTGGTACCTGAATGCTGATCCTGGGTGTTTCCTGAGAACCTGTCAACTTTGGAGGAGGACATGTTGTTCACTGATGTGCTTTGGTGTGTCCTTACTATATATATTTCATCAAATTGCTAATTATACTATAAATATAGATTCATTTAAAGTGTCTGAGCACTCCGGAGAGACAGCTTATTTCATGATACTATCATTCATATGTTTGTTCTTCCATTAGAGGCTGATTTCCAAAAGTTCTGTTGAAATTTCAGTATTAGTGTTATTGCTTTTGTTAATACTTTCTATCCCCTGATGTTCAGAGTGAATTTATATAGGATACTTAATAGATAATTTAATTCAAACATCTTACAGAAATACTGTGACTCTAGGCTTTATGTTTTTGCCTTTCAAATGAAAACAGAGGGCTTTCATGATAGGAGAAGAAAGATTATATCCAAATAAAGGGGAGATGTGCTTTAAAGTGCCTAAAAGAAGGGATCATTGAATCCAGATCTGAGTTCAAGGATTCGAAACTTGGGCTTGTCTGGGGTTTTGGTATACTTAATGTTTCATTATTGTTCTGAAAGAAAAAGGCATAGAAATGACCACCACATTCCTTTAACTTAAAACTCAAAGGTCAGAAAGTGGAACTCACTTTAATCAAACTTTTAATATTTCTAAACCAAATCTTGGTTGCTATTACCATATCCCTTACCAAATTCTTCCTGAAGTTCATCACTGATTTCTATAGTAAACAATCATCCTGAAGAGAGAAGACAGCGTTTTAAGTTATACTTTTTGTAAGACTATTTATTATGTTATGGGTTGAAGTGAAGAGTTATTTGAAATTTCAATGAATTGGGCATAAGAACTTGAGTTGGAGTTGGAAGTTGCAGTACGGGAATTTGCAAGAAGTCAACCCTATTAAGGGAAAGTAAAGAACACAGAGCAGATGTGTATTTATTGCCGCTCACCTTGAAGACACTGAGACTCTATGCAGAGGTCAATTTTTAAAAAGTTGTTACAAAAATTTCATTTTCCTTATCATAAGTGCCTCTCTACTGCAAAGCATCTCATAGTACATTTTCATCCCTTCGCTGCTGTGGGTCCAATTTTTAATAATTGGTTGCATTTACAGTGAAAATAGTATAATTTAAATTGTTCTTTGATAACCCACTTCCAAATTAGAACATGTTTCAGAGACTAATGGGAAAAAAAATGAGTATTCACTCTGTGAATCATTGACCAGGCAGGAAACTGTCGAGTAGGGAGAGCCCACCTACTTAATGGATGATTGCTTTTTGTTATTTTGGTCAGCAAATTAGTAAAGTCAGGGGGTGAAGTTGGGAAGAGGCCAGAGAGGCCATGGAAATTTGCAGGCTCAGTCTTATTTCTAAAACTTTTCAGGACTGATGTTAATTACTCAGGCATCAGACAAAAAAAGCTCAGGGTTTTAAGTAAATACTATCTTAGCAGCCTTAGGAAGAAACTGGAGGGAATGTTTAAACTGTAGCCATTTATGTGTAACAAAGCTTTCCTCTCATGAGACAACATAGACTAGAGGTACAAATGCAAAACTACCTCATTTTAGACTTTCTGAAGTTATTATATAACAATGCAACAAATATGTACTACTGGAAGATATTGGAGGATTCATTTTCTTTCCACACTCTTTTAATAAGGGCAGGTAAAGAAAATATAATTTGCAAACTTTATTTTCAGTTTTATATGTTGGTATATGACTCTACCGAAGGGAAATTTCCAATCATTAAATTGAAATAGAGTATTTTAGGTAAAAGGCTTTCCATTCAAAAAACCCCCAAAAAACAGAAAACAAAACAGAGAGAGCCAGAGAGAGAGAGTGTGTGTAAGCTTGATGATTCACAGACCTGTAACCCTAGGGCAAATAATACATTATATGTACATGTATAATAAAAATAACTTCTAAAAAAGAGAGTAAATCAAATGCTCCATTGATATTAATGACCATTAGACAGTGAATACATTTATGTTTTAGCTAATTAAATGGAGAGGACTTAAGAGAAATATTTCCAAATATCAGAGAGGACAATGGGAAGTGTGAAAGAAAGGTTTCAGTTCTCACTACAGAGAGACCTGTTGTTAATTAAAGTGGACTGGAATGTACTTGCAAACAAAAGAACAAATGTTTTTGAAGGGCGAAATCTGTCCTTGTGGATTGTAAGTATTGAGGAAGAACAAGATATGGCACAAGACTCCGCAGAACAGATTCAGCTGTCAGGCTGTGATGCGTGAAAAGACCTGGGTACTGCTAGCTCTGGAACTGGGTCTCTCTGGCGCAGCTTGCTGCCAGCATTTGAAGCCGAAATATGCCGTTTTGCACATGGCACGTCATCCCTCTCTAGGAGGAATGGGGCTTATAATAAATGTTAATCAGCCACTAGTCCCTCCTCCAGATAGACTCGGTAAGCTTCTTTGCATTTTGATTTTGAAAGCACTATTATCTTTGGAGCTATAGTTTAATTTTATCAATAGCTATAGCTGTAAATAAAAAAAATTACTGGTAAAAGTGAAAATGACAGCAAAGTCATAAGCAGGATGCTAGAAAAGATTGAAACAAGATAACACTTGACTTTGATCATTCCGTTTAATATTATCACGCACTAACAAGGGTTTTTTTTTTAATGTACGTATCTTGTTATTGATATGCAATCATTAGCAAAGAATTCAAATTTGGACTTTTCTGAAGTTTTAGTCCATTTAATTTTTCACTATTATACTGGAAGAAAATGCATAGCAGTGACTTACCAAATCTCTTACCAAATTCTTCCTGAAGTTCCATTAATATTTATTATGAATGTGAATTCTTTTTTTTTTTTTTTTAAGAGAGAGAGTTTGAGCCAGCATAGCACAGGGAAGGGTGGCAGACAGAGAGGGAAAAAGAATTCTAAGCAGGGTCCATGCACAATGCAGAGCCCATTGCAGGGCTTGATTTCGTGACCTTGAGCTGAAATCAAGACTTGGGTGTGGACCCTTAACTGACTGAGCCACCCAGGTGCCCCTTAATTCTTTACTCCTCTTGATTTATAGTGGTGGGTGGTGATGGGTGGATGAGTTAGAAGATTAACCCAATCAGATACTTTGTGCTATTTCTGGACAGTAGTGTGCTGACCAGATCAATTCAGGTATTTCTATTATAAACAATAAATGTTTGGGGTTCTCTTGTTGATTCTTTGAACAAAAAAGGCAGCGCTTGCCAAATTGCTTTATTAGTATAATATAGATAACATTCTAGCCTAATTCCATTCATAGTCTTATAAATATGTACACACAATACAGGTATTTTAAATATACTGTCTGTAAGATAGACTTCGCCATTCTCCTGATAACCACAAAAGCAAAATCCTATTTGTTTCATCTAATCCCTTCATCTGGATTTACACTTTCCTTTTGAGTTATACTTTATTCTTCCTGATCTCTTTAGCTGTTCTTTTTCATTGGCATCTACATTATTGTCATTGTTGCCAAAGGTTTCTAGAGTCCCTACAGGCTCCGTTTACTGGTATTGCCAGGGCTTTGTTGTAAGTCCCTATCATTTCAAAATATTTATTCATTTTATTACTATTATCTTGTATTTCGAGTTGGAAAATTTTGCAACAGCCATGAGAAACTCAAGTTTGATAAACTTAACTTTGTTTAATGAGCTATACTCAGTTGCTTTAGTATACACTTCTGATGTTAACTTTTTACAGAATAAATCACTACTATTTTGTATTGGTATTCTGTTTGATAAATGAAGGCTTACTTTCTAAATGTAATCTTCAAAATAATAACAAGTAACCTTTAATAATGATTTATTAACAAAACCATTAATATAGCTTTAGAGCAAATCAAAATATTTTTGAAATGACTGTATTGATACCATTAAAAACTTTCCAAGCAGCACATGGAATAGATAGCTTTGTCACTCCATCTCTTACACTTTTCCATTTATACAGAGACTTCTTCTACTTAATTAATTTTTATGTAGTTGGAATTATTTATCAGTCTGCATTATTTTTATAATCATGAAAAAATAATAACTTTTTTTTTTAGAACTATTAAGTTAGTCGTTCTGTCTCTGAAAATGATCAAAATTCCATAGGGAATTTTGTCCATCTGCTTTTTATTTATAAATATTTTCATTGTGACACAGTTAAGATGCAATTGAATGTACAAATCTTGAGTGTTTGATAAGTTTTTTGTTTGTTTTTTAGAGGGAAAGAGAGCATGACCAGGGTGGGGGGGAGGGTAGAAGGAGAGAGAGAATCCTAGGCAGGCTCCATACCCAGTGCCAGCCTGACGTGGGCTTGGATCTGAGGATCCTGAGATCAAGACCTGAGCCGGTATCAGGAGTTGGCTGCTTAACCAGCTGAGCTACCAGCTTAACTGACTGAGCTACCCAGACACCCCAGTAATCATGTATACATACAATCATATAACCCACTACCCCAAATAAGACATAGAATATTACCATTTCTCTAGAAAGTTCCATGTGTCCCTTTGTGATACATTTTTCACCTTACCCTCCACCACTTCTTATGCGATAGATTAAGTGTCTATATTTGGATTTCATATAAATGGAATCATGTAGTATATACTTTTTTGTATCTGGCTTGTTTCACTTAGCATAATGTTTTTGAGATTTATCAACGTCATGTGTATCAGTAATGCATTCCTTTTTATGGCTGAGTATTATTATGTTGTATGTATGTATACCACTAGTGCTGAATATTATTCCATTCTATGAATATACCACTGTTGATAAACATTTGGGCTGTTTCTACTTTTTGGCTTTGTGAGTAAGGCTGCCACAAATTTTGTTGTACGAGTCTCTTTTGAACATACGCTTTTATTTCTCTTGGGGTAAATACTTAGGAGAGAAATTGCTGGGTAGATGTATTTAACTCTCTAAGAAACTGCCAAACAGCTCTCCAGAGTAGTTGCCCCAGTTTGGATCATTCTGTACTCATACAGAAATGCTCCACACTTTTCTGAACATTTGTTTTTTTGTAGTCTTTTTGATGTTAGTCATTTTCTGTGGGTGTGCAGGGGTATTTCATTTTGGATTTAATTTTCATTTTTCTGAAATGATATACTGCTCACTGACCACTATATATTTTCTTTCTGTGAAATGTCTGTTCAGTTGTCATGCCCACTTAAAAAAATGTATTGTTTATCCTTTTATTGTTGGTTTTTATAAAATTTCTTTGTAGAATACAAATAGAATACAAATCATTTGTTAATATATGTTTTGTGAATATATTCTCCCAAGTTTGTGGCTTATCTATTCATTTTCTTAGTAGAGTCCTTTGATGAACAGGGACATTTAATTTTCATGAAGTCCAATGCTAAAAAATTTATCATTTTTTTATTTTATGGTTTGTGTATATTGTGTCCTATCCAAGAAATCTTACAGCCATCTAATTTTAAAAACCTCTTAATTCGTGGGCGCCTGGGTGGCTCAGTGGGTTAAGCCGCTGCCTTCGGCTCGGGTCATGATCTCAGGGTCCTGGGATCGAGGCCCACATCGGGCTCTCTGCTCAGCAGGGAGCCTGCTTCCTCCTCTCTCTCTGCCTGCCTCTCTGCCTGCTTGTGATCTCGCTCTGTCAAATAAATAAATAAAAAATCTTTAAAAAAAAAAAAAAACCTCTTAATTCGTGAGTTCCTTTTCCCCCCACATAAAGTTCAGCAGAAAGAAACAGACCTAAATTATGTTAAAACTTTAAAACAGCCTGTCACAAATTTATTGCTTCCATGGTCCAGGCACAGAACATAAATGAGTTCACCAAACCACACGGGAGAGTATAAGGAGTGGTGAGATCAGTGACTAAATGGAGAAAGTTTAGACTTCACTTAAAGCCATTCAAATTCAAATTTACATGTCTGGAGATGGATGGGCTAGTTGGGTCTTATGACCTCCGCCTTAAGGAATTGTTTAAATAGATTGGTATTAGATGATTTTTGTCTAATGATCACTGCTTAAATCGTGAGCTCTTTGCAGGTGAGAAGGAATGGTCAGTGTGTTGATTAAAAAAAGCCCAGTTTCTCAGAAAGTCTGCCTCTTCTGCTTTTTCTACAATGATGATGGGCTCATGAGGAGAGGGGTCTGGTTTGGTGACATCATACCTAGAGGAAAGACTCAAGATCTTTGGGAGGCGAATCCTTTGGTTCCTCTATTTGTTTGTGTGTGTGTGTGTGTGTGTGTGTGTGTGTCTGTGTCCTATGTTCATCCCTCTGCTGCTCTCTGGGGTGATGTCCCATGCCTGTCTATCGCTGTTTGTTCTGCCAGCAGTTGTGGTTCAAGTCTATGGCTGCTGTTACTTTTTACTTTGCCTTTTTGTTAGCTTGGTCAGAGTCCCGTGGTACCACCTGGCTGACTGCCTTATCTTGGTCTCCCTGGTGCTATAGAGCCCCAGGAGGTGTGTGTCTAATTCCCATTTGACCCTAGCCTGAGTGGTTGGCCCCTCAGTATTGCTCTTTGTAAAACCACCTCATAACTTCTCTGATACGCAACTTGGCAAGGTCCCCAACCAGACCTTGGGACAGGTAAATCTCAGGACATCCCTCCTCCGTAGGCCTCTGTGCCTCTGACTTTGCTTTGATGTAGCTGTGCTTCGAGCTGATACAGTTTTGGCAGGCCCCAAAACCATCATCTCCCCAGGTTCTAAGGGGAGTGGACAGGAGGGCTCCTCTGCTCTCTCTGATGCCCTCACTTGGTCAGTGTGACTCTCTTCAGACCAAAGCCGCAAGAGAGGAAAATCTTTTTTGCTCCCCTTTTTATTTTTTTCACAAGCCTTTCCAGTCTTAAGGAATGTTTTTTGATTTTAATTTTTTTTAAAGATTTTATTTATTCATTTGACAGAGAGATCACAAGCAGGTAAAGAGGCAGGCAGAGAAAAGGGGAAACAGGCTCCCCGCTGAGCAGAGAGCCTGATGCAAGGCTCAATCCCAGGACCCTGACATCATGACCTGAACCAAAGGCAGAGGCTTAACCCACTGAGCCACCTAGGCGCCCCAATTTTAATTCTTTTAATTTAAAAAATCTTCTTGCTTCTCCCTTCCACTCTTTTGCTGTCATCGGTAGGAGGGGTATATTTAGTCCACTACTAGGGAACTCTCTGAGCCATATTAAACAAGCTTGGCTCTTCATATATACAAGGAAGAACTTGCGAAATTTATAAAATCCTCTCTGGAGATAGTAGCAGGCTTGCGAGGCTAGAGTCTTTCTGCAGAATCTATTTTTGAATTACAGAAGTTGAATATTACTTGGGTTTTGTTTTTTTTTTTTTTTTTTTTTTTTGTATTCGTTCTGTACTGAGCCAAAATCTTCCTCCCAGGCAGAAGGATGCTTAAGCTGGCTAAGGTGAATGCTTTCATAAAGGCTCATTAATAATTTATAAAACATTATCCCTGTTACACATAAGAAAATAGAAATAAGCCCACTGTGTTAAATCTACTGTATTAGTCTCAGTGGAGTTAAATAGTAAATAGTAATAGGATATATGATTATAGTACTTAAGGAACATGTACCTTAGTTTGGAAGATAGGATTAGAAGGAGTAAAATATACATATAAATATAATAATCTGGTACACTTACTTTAGAAGAATAAAAATTCCCATGTTTGAATCCTTACTGTGTCAGTAAGCCTGGCATGGGGAGAGTCACTGCCATGCGGGGGCGGGGTAGTAAAGTGATGGTGGTAATGGCTGAGTCCCGAACCCAGTCCTGTGGTCCTTTTTTTGTCCTGGCCTGTCAGCCCGGGGGCTATCTGAAGCACAGAATGTTAAATAATATTCTGAGTTATAGTATTAGGCATTGTATAATGCGGGGGAAAATTTTGCCTGCTGATAGTCAGCTTCTCTCTCTTAAGTTCCTGCAGGATATCTTGAGGTTAAAAAGTCACTTTCAGAAGACCTATGGCTGAGAACGGCTTCAGAACATTATTGTTTGTGAAATGTCAGAACACCATGGTAGAGAGATTGGTTTTCATTCCGGGGAGCGGTGTTGCTGAAGAATCCCCAGTAACATTTGTTTGTATCATACAGGTCATATCATCACATACAGGTCAAATGGAAATTGAAAGATCATTTGGGCAACTTAAAAACTACTGGCCTGAGAAAAACTAGAAGAGATATGTTTTAGGATTTATTTTGCATTGGTCATCTTGAATAGAATCTGTTGCTTACAATAAAATGTCATAATGCTTTAGCATATTGTCTGAAAAAGGAGAGTATAGAAGAAACATTAGATTTTTTTTCATCTGGAACATGGGTTACTCTTCTGTTGCAGCAACTTAAAATGCAATAGATTGCAGCAGGCACAATATTGACATAACAAATGATAATGGTTCCAGAGGAGCTGTGCTGATCAATATCGTTAGTGATCCGCAAACTGAGGACTCTTTTAGTGGGGTTTGATATGATTAGACCACAGTGACACTAAAGAAGCCATACCCGTCTGTGGTATCAAGAATCTTCATAAAAACCGAATGTCCCTGTTGATGCTGACACCATAGACTGCTTGGCAGTGCTGGAATTTTTCTAAGATAAGTGCGTCGTTAACTCTCACGGCTCCAGAGGAACTTTTGTGGTCTTGGGGGGTCAATAATCTCTAAATAGGTACTAGCATAATGAGCCACAGATGCTGTGAGAGCACTTTCACAGACATCTGGTCTACACGTTATTTCTTAAATGGCCTTAAACCGTGTACATGGCCAAGTCAGTAACTTGAAGGGATCCACTCCAATCATTAGTCCATATGGTTATTTAGTGCTTTGGTGTAAATGTTCCAAGTCCATTTTTATTCTCTTAGCGTTTTTTTAAGTCCATAATAAGTACTACATGGAGCTTGTAGTCATATTATAATCTAAAAATCTTGAATTTTAAAGCCTTCAGGATTAAACATTTGGCATAAATAAAGACTAACCAAGGCAGTCAAAGAACAAGTATAGGGGTGCTTGGGTGGCTCAGTGGATTAAAGCCTCTGCCTTTGGCTCCAGTCATGATCCCAGGGTCCTGGGATTGAGCCCCACATCGGGCTCTCTGCTCAGTGGGGAGCCTGTTTCCTTCTCTCTCTCTCTGTCTGCCTCTCTGCCTACTTGTGATCTCTGTCAAATAAATAAATAAAATCTTAAAAAAAAAAAAAAAGAACAAGTATATTTGGTTTCATTCAAAGATTTTCCCTGGAAATGGAAGCAAATTGAATTTTACCACCACAAGGTCTTTGGAGTGACCCAAGAGTAGATCCAGTCCTAAAGCAGATTGACGTTTAGTTTTTGCCTGAGGGCTGTGTGAGTCTATTGTGTATGTGTGTGTTTATGAAAACACAAAATTTCGAATCTTAATCCTTGGCGCTGGGTTGTTTCCTTTACTTCAGAATACCTAGTTTCCGCTGAATTTAAAATATAGCTTTTACCTTAGAACTGCCTCCTGCCCCCAGCTCTCTGAATCAGCTGTTCAATAGAACGATGTAATGGAAATGTCCAATATGGTGGCCGTAGCCACATGTGGCTCTGGAGCACTTGAAATATGACTAGTGTGAATGAGGAACTGAATTTTAAAAATTGTATTTAAATTTAATAACTTAAGTTACATTTAAATTAAAATAGCCTCACATGGTTACTGTACTGATCTAGCCACTATACTCTACACTGCATATCACAATGTATACTCTGTACTTCATTGAATAGCACAGCTGTAAATACTGTCTGTCATTCCTGTCACCTTCCCTGTGCTTGGTGGGCTATAAGTCGGAAATCATAGTGTTAAATACCCAGTTAATGGTCTCTGTCCCTGTATATATTCACTCATTTGTGATAGGGAACATCTTTTGTTTGACATATACAACAATAAACAGGACAGGTGACTCTTTAGAATAAAATCTGGAGCCTGAATTATTTAATCACAATTTCTCCATTATATAGAGATCAAAAATTTAACTTTTTTGAGTTTGTATAGAAAAAGAGCCTTGCCACAGATTTGGGAAACTTGACTGGAACTTTGGGGCTCTTATTATTTCCATATTTGAATAAAAAATATAGGGGATTAATAGAGGTATGTCCAAAAATAGTCAGTAAGGGACAGGCTGGAATTATCTGGCAGTTTATGTCTTGGCAGAATTGAAATAATAGAATAGGCACCGACTGTTGTTTTAAAAAAGCTAGATTCCTTTTATATCAATTGCAGCAGTGTCTGAGAGTTCCACTTGCTCCACATCTCCGTTCCATTTGGTGTTTTAAGGGTTTATTAATTTTAGCCATTCTAATAAGTACATAGTATGTATCTCCTCTGGCTTTAGTTTACATTTCCCTGTTGATGAATAATTTTAAGTACCATTTCATGTGCTTACTGACCATTCATGTATTTTCTTTTGTGAAATTGCTGTTCAATTCTGTTACTTACTTTTTTAATTGTTGAGTTTTAGTTCTTTACATATTCTGATTATAAATTCTTGATCAGTTATATATATTATCAGTAGTTAATCTCATTTGTAATTTGACCATTTATTTATTTATTTATTTGAAAGAGAACATGAGTGGGGAAGGGCTGAGGGAGAAGTAAACTCCCTTCTAAGCAGGGAGCCAGACGTGGGACTTGATTCTAGAACCCCGAGGTCATGACCTGAACTGAAGGCAGACGCTTAACCAACTGAGCCACTCAGGCACCCCTGTAGTTTGCATATTTTCTTAATGAAGCCTTTTGGTGGACAGAGTTTCAGTTTCCTAGGGTTGCTGTGACAAATTACTGCACACCTGGGACTTAAAACAACAGAAATTTATTCTCACAGTTCTCAAGTTTAGCAACCCCTGTTCCCAGTGTCTACAAAATTTCTTCTGAAGAATCCTTTCTGTCTTCTTCTTAGCTTCTGGTAGTTTTTGGTAATCGTTGGTGTTCATGGCCTTAGACGTGTATCATTCCAATTTCGACCTCTGTCCATGTTTATCACATGGTCTTTTCCGTGTTTGTGTGTGTGTGTGTGTGTTTCTGGGTCTCCATGTATCCATGTGGCCTTTTTTTTTTTTAAAGATAGTATTTATTTATTTGACAGGGAAAGAGAGAGAGAGAACACAACAGGGGAAGCAGCAGGCAGAGGGAGAGGGAGAAGCAGGCTTCCTGAGCAGGGAGCCCCATCCATGGAGGACTTCATCCCAGGGCCCTGGGATCATGACCTGAGTTGAAGGCAGACGCTTAATGACTGAGCCCCACAGGCGCCCCCATGTGGTCTTATAAGGACATTTGTTGTTGGATTTATGGCTTACCCTACTCCACCCCAATCTGATGTGATCTCATTTTTAACTAATTCCCGATAGTTGACATTCTGAAGTTCTGGTGGACATCAATTTTTGGGAGACGTTCACTATTCAACCTAGTAGACTTCACTATTTATTTTCTTAATGAAGTCTTGATGAGCACAAGTTTTTCATTTTGATATAATCCAATTTATCTATTTTTTTATTTTATGGTTTATGTTTTCTGTACCCTAGTCAATCTTTGCCTGTTCCAAGTTCTCAAAGATACTCTCCTGTGCTTTATTCTAGAAGTTTTATAGTTTTTACTTTTTCTAGTTATTGCATTGAGTTCTCGAATGCATCTTGAATTTACTTTGTTTTTTATGGTAAGAGGTGGAATTCAGGGATGATTTTTTTCCATATGGACATCTAATTTTTCCAGCACGACTTATTGAAAACATTATCCTTTCCTCATTGAATTGCTTCGATACTTTTGCCAAAATCTGTTGAACATACAAATATGCCTCTTTCTAGACACTCTAAGCTACTCTGATAGGATAGTGTCTTGATTACTGTTGACCTTGAGAGAGAGCATAGAGGGAGAGTAACAGGGAGAAGTAACTCCCCAGTAAGCAGAGAGCCCAACATGGGGCTCGATCTCAGGACCCTGGAATCATGACCTGAGCCAAAGGCAGACACTTAACTGCCTGAACCACCCAGGTACCCCAACTTTTAGTAAGTCTTGACATCAGGTAATGCATGTCTTCCAACCTCCTCTTTCCCTTTCTCTCTTCCTTCGTTTTCAGGATTGTTTTGGCTTTTGTAGGCCTTTTGTGTTCTACTGAATTTTGTTGTTTTCCTCTAAAGAATGTTGAGTTTTTATCTGATAGGCAGTCACTTTACAGCAGGGTTATCATTAATCTGCTAAGGCTTGCTTTCAGGATAGCTATTTCTCTAGAGCTAGAGTTGTGCCACTCCCAAGGCATGGCCTTTCTAGACTTGAATACTTTTGCTGTTCAGAGAGGTCTCTCCATTCTGGATGGTCATAATTCAATGGCTTCCAACACTGTGTGACTTCTGGAATCTCTGTTGGCTGTTCTCCTTAGGAGCTGTTCCCCATCAGTCTATTTGAGTCTCGCCCAGTATCTGCACAGCTTGGGAAGTTCACATGGTTTTTGGGAACCCTATATAGATTCTAGGAACTCTTCTTCCATACCTCTCCCTTCTGCCTCTGTGCAGCAAAGACTGCTGATCTGTCTTTGAGCTTTATCTACTTCCCTGGGCTTCAGTTTAGAAAACATACCTAGGTAGAAAGCCAAGGTTCTGTCAAGGAGCACGACCCTGTCTACCTGTTGTCCAGTGACTAAAATTAGTTGCTTTCTATATTTTGTCTAATTTTATAGTTTTATATAGCAGAGGGTAAGTATGTAGCCATTGCTACATCCTGACTGGTGTAGGAAGTCAGTACTCGTCTTTTAGAAAGAAAGATGTAAGCAATATTCCCAGTCAATTAGATTTTTGAAGTGATCTAGTATTTAAGGATTTGATCTATGGAAAGTTGAAACGAGATACAAGTTTTAGAAGTAAGGAATGTGAGACAGACCATGGGGTACATTTAAAGAAGTCCAATTACTTTTGGTAATCAAGGAGATTGCAGCAGTTTGAAATGTCATACCATAAAGCCTGCCAATTTCTATTCTCTTCCATCCATTGTACATTCAGTTAATAGATTTTTGAGGCATTGCCCAGTGCACACGTGTTCACTGGCCTATTTGTTTTAAACTGTTGAATTTTAATAAAATTATTATGGTTTTCCCCTAATAGATCATTATACGAACAAAAAAGTACTACCTTCAGAATATTAAAAATATCAAGCTTAGGGTCTGCTTGCTCATAGTGTTTTGCAAAACTACTTGTTATCTCCTCAAATTCAGGCGCATTACAACTTCCTGAGAAAGACATTTCCAACATTTTAGAAGATATTTCTTTTCCATGTATTTGACATATTCCTACCTTGGAAAAAAGGAGAGAAAATGAATTGCTACATTTCCTTTGCTACAAGTCCTTTGACTTATAATATAGTTTGTTTTAAGCTCGACATCTAAAAGAAAATGGTTGAAATTTCTGTTGGTCAGGGAACCTCTATGTTTCATTGCTTACTTAAGTTTTGTTAAGAGTATATATATTACATATGTATTATGTCATCTAGAAAGAAAAATAAAGAACCTTATTTAAGGAAAGTGCATTTTAAAATCAAAGCAATAGATACACATTTTGAAACTGTTCTGGGCCAGTTTGGATTTTGACTTTTTGATTATGGAGAGACATTAACTAGTTTAAAAAGGGCCACTGTGTGAAATAACTGGAATGATTTAGTCAGCATTTTTCAGCGATGTGTAATATATAAACTTTTCCTAAAGGAAGAAACCTCTTTCTAACTCCCATTATGCACCCAAGTTATTTGTATTGTATTGCTACGTTTAAATTCCTTGTGCTCATAACATTTATACTACTTTTAAATAAAAGCAAATTGACAATTTGAATACAAACAAAGTTGTAGATACAAATTAACAGTATTAGTTTAGTATGGTGGATAATGTTTTGCTGAAGAACTAAATAGTTTACAATAAAATATGGCGGTGACTGTTAGGATGTAGATTCTCTTAAGCCCGATGCAGATACTATGTGATGATTCAGTTCTTCTGTCACTTTGCTGTGAATACAATATTTGTGAGTATTGCTCTGAGTACAGTATTGGATGGTATCACTTCACCATCTCTTGGCCCCAAGTCATCATTTATGTGTGTTATTACATATATCTTTCCGCATTTGTTTGTGACACTTACAGTAGTACTACTGGGATTAATGCAGTTATAAACAAAAACATAAGGCAGGTACTGATATTTCATGACAATTCTCCAGACAGTGGTTTTCCAACTGTTCAAGAGAGCATTGATATCAATCTTAAAAGTTGTTATCAGAAGCAGTAACAAAAGGATCCAATTCTTATAGTTGATCTAAAGACCCTTAGGAATGCATCCATGCTCATACAGTTTAATACACAATCTTGTAGACTGATGTGGAAAGGCAGGGAGACTCAGAGATTCTTGCAACAGTCCAGAAGTGGCATATCAAGAACTTGAACCAGAGTGGAAGGAGTGGGAATGGAAAAGGAAGTCAGTGGGTGGTGACAGATCACTAGTCCCAATATTTCAGTTTGTTAGAAAGATTTTGTTTGTTCATTCGGCCATTCATTTCTTCATTTGTCCATCCATCACTGAGGAAACTATCTTTTATGGTGACTAAAAAGCTGATTTTTGTCATCTGTCATTTCCTTATGAGATTGTTGACTGAGGTAAAATATGTGAGGTCATGGTACTTGATAAATGAAGATTATTACTAATCCATTCATATTGAGTTTTAAATTATGTCAGAAAGTAGTCTACATTGGGGTAGATAAGACCTGAGTACTGTTTCCTAGAAGCTCAAAGTGTAGTGAAGGATGCTGATGTGACATCAGTTAAACACCCTGCAGTGTGGTAGGCTCTACCGCACTCAGTGGACTGGCATTCTCCACCACCTCCAGTACGGTCTTTAGGACTGCCTCCTGGAGCAGGATGCTTGATTGAACTGGAGTGTGGAAGGCATATAGGTGCTTGTTTAACAGCCCAGTGAGGAAATAAATAAAATCTTAAAAAAAAAAAAAATAGGACAGCCCAGTGAGGTAAGGGAGGACATTCCCAGCAGAGGCACAGCATTTGCAATGATATAGGGAATCTAGGAACAGTGTACCTAGAGGCATGCGTGTGATTTGGTGTGGATGGAGTGTAATGAACATATGGGAGAGTGGCCAGGGGTGAGATCGAAAGGCAGAAACAATAAGGCAACGTTGAGTACTGAAATTCAGAATGGAAACCTGACCTTTGGCGTCCATCTTGCCAGTGTGTGCCATTGCTCATGGGAAGAACTCAAAAGGCCTGGGTTAAGCAGTGCAGTCAAGCCCAGCTGCCAGGAATGCAGTACAAAGCTGTGTCCCCAGATGGCAGGCAAATGGTGTTATCATGGGTGAGAAGAGCAGAATTATCATGGTCTTTTTCAGTGTAGTCATTATGAAAACTTTTCACCATGATCTTAGCCTTGATAGCAAACTGAGGGAATGGTAGTCTTTAAGGGAAAACTTCACTAAGTAAGTTGCACTGGAAGTTTGGGAAAAAAAATTCTAGCAGCGGAAAGAGCTTTGTTTTAGGTTATTACAAGTACATTTCATATTAATATTTCTATATAGAACTGAAGAGCCATTTTTGGAAAGCCTTTTTGTTTTGATATTACTCAAATATTGATATTAGTCAAGGATAGTGCAGGATTTTCCTGGTTTTATATACTAATGCTCATGTTCTTAATCAATAGTTACAAACAGAAATCTTATGGATGCTTAAACCATTGATTTGGGTCATTGTTACACAAATTCTTTTTTTATGACTTATGTTTCATATCATTTATATATTGGATCACCTCTGTTTTCTTCTAGTATAACTTTCGTTTTCTTCACTACCATTGTTGTAAGTAACGTGAACATACAAACATAGACTGGCTTTTCTAGTAATGATTATAGTGCTTTAATTTTCTTTAAAATTTTGTTTGGGGTTACCGAAGTTACTGAAGACGCACATAAATATTCTGTGGAGGTATAATTAGTACACTGGTAGAGAATAATCCTTCACAGATGGCATAGAGGAGTAAAAGAAAAATTTCACAAAGATCATAATGAGAACAGGAAGTGGTGTAATATAAATTCACTTGTGTGCACAGATTGGAGTGTGCGTGGGGAGTTGTGGGGGATGCGCAAAATGAAACCCCCTCATCACATGCTGAAAATTGCCATCTTGCAGTCGGCGGGTCTCCTCCTTCTCAGATGTTGAAGCCATGCTTCCAGACCAGCAGAAGCAAATTTCCTAGTTCAATGTATTTCCACTTAGTTGATGAACTCACAGTTGTGGCTATTAAAAGCTGGTAATATGTGCTTGTTGAAATGACTGTTCATCTCCATATCTATTAGAGAAGTGTTCTGTTCTTCCCGTGACTTTTCTGTCACTCAGTGTAGTAAAAATGTAACTGCTTTAGTTCTGCTAGAAGAGCTATAGACATGTCCAGTTGTCTGGCATTGAAGCTTGCCTGTTTATTCACATACACCAATTTATTTGTGCACATCAATTTGAGTTCTTTGAATATCAAAGTGTGTGTGCATGCATATATGTGCAAGAGATTTATTAATTGGGTACTTATCATGGGCCAAGGACTTTTCTAAGTGGTTTATAGATATTAATCCTGACAATGACCTATTTGTACTATTTTTATTCCCATTTTACAGGTAGGAGCCAAGGTAACCAAGGCTAAAGGAGGTTAAGTAACTTTTTGAAACTAGAAAATGATGGAAATGCACAGAAACTCAACATATACTGACTGCAAAGTGCACACACTTATTATAAAATGCTTATTAAAAATGTAGGCATACTTCCACAGTGAAGGATCGGTTCTCCTAATTTGTTTATTACCTATGTAATTCATCGTGACATTACTTAGAAAAACCATTTTTCGTGTTTGTTCCATGTGAGTGGTAGTTGCTGGTTTTTGAAGAGTCAACAGCATAAGTGCTCTTACTGACCTTTCAATGTATCCTCTGTTGACACAATGCCAGACATCTTTTTTTGTGTTTTCAGGGGCATCGTGATACTAAGATCTGGCACCATATTTCTCAGTGGGCTTTATTACATTTAATGAGGGACATCTTCATGCTGCATTTTCTGAATACTAAAGACAAGTAAAAGGATTTGAAAGTGAACTCCTCAGACTTCAGTTTCTAGATAAATTTGAAAAATGACAGAGATAAGCTCTATGGATTGTGGTTTGCTTGTGTTGTTCTTAGAGAGCCGAGGCTTCTGTGAAGTGCATTTGCAGTGTTACAATCAAACAGCCTCCTGTGTCGCTTTCACAAAGGCCATTTTACTCTTGGAGCTCACATCTTTAGGAAGCTATTCTCCAGTGATTTGTGCTTCTACTCTAAGGTGATTTTAGGATATTATAATAAAATGGGCACCATATAAATCCTTAATGCCGCATAGAAATCTGAATTACCTTAATGTGGACAATTTAATCCATTTTTTAGTTTTGAAAGGAGCATTGCTGTTACCAAAAGTGGGATAGAAGAGTCAGGGCCTTAGCAATCAAAGAGCCAAAATGTAGTTCTGAGTCCTCTAAAAATATTTGAGAAAGTATCTGGAAGCTACGAATCAACTTGTTAAGCAAAATGCTTTGAAATGATTCTTCTGTAGGGTTTGGTTTCAAAGGTAGCTGTCCACATGCACAGCTATGGTGATAATGAGATGAGATTGATGGAGGAAAGCACTCAGCGTGATGCCAGGCTTACAGTAAGCAGTCACTACACGCTGGCTGCCGTAGGCCCGTCCACCAGGCATCTGTCACGCAGACGTGAAGAACACAATCCTGCCCTGGACGGCCTACCACTTACCAGCCAGAGAGCCTAGGCAGTGGTTCTCAGCCAGTGACCATCTTACCCCCAGGGGACATTTGGCCATGTTGAGGGAATTTTCAGTTGTTGCCAGGAGGGATAGAGTCCTCCCAGAAGCCAGAAATGCTGTTCAGCATCACACGATACTCTGCAGAGCCACCCCCCTCTGCCCCACAACGAAAACTTATCTGGTCCAAAACATGAATCATGCTGAGATGGAGGAGCCCTGACCTAGAACAAGTGACTTCATCGCTGGAAAAGAAAGCGGCGAATACTGCCTCCTTAGCTAATAGGAAGAAAGCCCTGAGAGAAGCCCTTTTTGTAGTAAGCACTCAGGAAATGCTACTTCTTGTTATTCATTCTGCCAGTATTTATAGAAGGCTTGCTTTGGGCCAGGCGCCTGCCCGGAGGCTGGGAATCTAGTGGACGAGGACGTGAAGCAGGCCGGGTCCCTACCCTTGGGAGCTTGTGGTCCCTGACCACGTGGGTGCAGCTGACGTGGCTGGGGCTCCTCATGGGGCAGCAGCATCCAAACACCACTTCATGTTCTGTATGCCTCCCTCTGCTTGCATACAAGCTCCCTCTTCACCTCTTTAAAAAAACTCTCTCTCTTTTAGACTTAGAAGAATCCACCACGAGAAGAAAAGTTTTCGCCCCAGCTTCCCCATCACACTCACCCGAACTCTCGCATCGCGGACCTGTCACCCCAGCCCGTGTGCAGACACTGCCAGTCTGTCCAAGCAGACTTCTGGTGTGGGGACGGGTCTTTTATGCCATTGGCTCTCCAGTGAGAGGTCCTTTTCACCCCAGGACTGACTCTGTTTCTTCCCCACAGTTTGTGAGTGTCCTAGGCTTTCTTCATCAGTGCTGAAATCCCTGAGTTTTTTCTTCACCCTCCCTCTCTTATTTCTTTTCTTTTCTTTTGGGAGGGAGAGGGAGAGGAGGAGGGAGTGGGAGAGACAGTCCTAAGCAGAGTCCACACCCAGTGCGGAGCTCGATCTCACAACTCTGAGATCACAACTGAGCCAAAATCAAGAGTCAGATGTTCAACTGACAGAGCCATCCAGGCGCCCCTCTCTTATTTCCTCAGTGCCGTAGCCTACCACGGCCCCGAGAAGAAGAATCTCCATTCTCGGGACGCCTGGGTGGCTCAGTTGTTTAAGCAGCTGCCTTTGGCTCAGGTCATGATCCCAGCATTCTGGGATCGAGTCCCACATCGGGCTCCTTGCCTCTGCCTCTGCCTGCCTCTCTGTCTGCCTGTGCTCCCTCTCTCTCTGACAAATAAATAAATAAAATCTTTAAAAAAAAAAAATTAAAAAAAAAAAAATTAAAAAAAAAAAAAAAGAATCTCCATTCTCTTTATAGGTACTCTTTAGGGAGGACACATTCTTAGGGACCTAAGAGGGAGGTGTGAATGTGGTTTCACAGGAGGAGGCCAAGCTGGAAAGGGTGGGCTGTGTCTGCACTGTTAAGCTTGGGTAAACAAGGCCTTGCATGTCAACCATTCCCAGTTCCTCAGCCAGTTCTGACCAGAACAGACAAGACATTGGGACCTCACTCCACTAGTGCAGGGTACAACGGATTGGAATTCACTGTGCTGAGGACTGGTGCCTGGTGTTCCCAAGAAAAGTCTTGTGCTGCCACGTGCCTCCTGAGTCATACTTTTTTCCTTCTGCCCCACACTCCTGGTCTAGTTGGTATAACTGGGCTTCTGCTTTGGTTTCATCTTAGCCTCGCAGTTCTGAGTAACACAGTGTCTCTGAAAAGGCTGATCACAGAACCATGATCTGTTCCTCACCACCTGTCTAGACTCCTTGCATCTTCGACCTCCCTCCCTCCTACACACCTTATGTTCTAGCAATATACAATACCGGTGGGTTCACAAATGTCCCATGCTTCTGCACACCTCCGAGCCTTCCTTGCACATGCTGCTTCGTCTCCACTGTCTGGATCTCCCAAGTTGAATCCACCCCGAGTTCACCTTCATGTTTTTGACTATCATTTACGAACTGTGGGCTCCCTTCGTCAGTATCTAATCTATAGCTGTTAGCTATCCCATCTTGCATCTTGCCTTCCAGACTTCTCCCTTGCCTGTCGAGGTGCCAGGCATTTCTGAGTTCAACCTTCTAGATCCATGGAACCAAAATCTATTGGATTTAAATCAGTGACAACATACTGAAGTAGGTTGAATCTTCTGGGGACCTGTCATGTGTAACATTGCTTTTGTGTGGAAAAGTAGGCCACAGTCCTAAAAACTGGTTGAACAGTGATGCTTTGGAAGCAGCCACATTTACAAACCATAGATTGGCCATAACAGTAATGTGAATGTGCGTGTGTTTGTATGTGTGTTGTGTGTACATGTGTTTATATACTTATTTATGCCTTCTGAATTTCTGCACATACTTTATGAAACAAGAGAAAGGGAGGAATAAAAGTGCTAAAATTGAAAAATCAGGAGAAGAACAAAATTGGAGCATATTTCTAGGGAATGAATGTGAAATTGCACAGATAAGGGAGAGAGGGTCTGTAAATGAGGACATATATGATTTAATCATTGGATGGTGGTATTAAAATAGGAAATATACTGTTAGTGTTTGGGCCTAATTTTCAAAATTAGAAATGGAAATATATCTTTCACATATCCGCATGTAATTCAGATCTATCTAAATGTGGTACTAGGTGGAAAGACTCACTTTATCTTCCTAGTGCTAGTAAGCAAAACAGTTTTGTGGAAGTGGAATATGAACCAAGAGGAAGAGATATATGACCTGGAATAACATTCAGGTAGGCAATTCTGGAATGAAAGAAAACAGCTGTTTTAAACTACACTCAGGTGTTCTAGTTTCAATAGAATTTTAATCCCTAACAATTGCTTCCTAGCCTGGACTAATGAGATAGTTGGACCTGTTAATTAGTATGGGCCATTCCTCCCAGGACCTCTCCATAAACCTTTGTGCAGGTTAAATTGTGTTTGTGTGTGAGATGATCAGGTATTGCCTAGAGTAGTGCAGTGAGCCCAAAGTTGGAAACCCTGCTTCGGTGGAGAGTTAGAAGGGAGGAGAGTGACTTATCCTTATAGCCAAGGTAGTATGTTGTTTTACCTTCCAAAATTTGAAAAGGAAAATTCATTCAACTCAATTCTGCAAATATTTATTGAACTTCTCTGTCTTGGGCTATAATTGCTGGTAGTTATTGGGAGAGGAGAGAGATGTAATGTACAGATCTTGCCCTCAAGGAGATTAAAATTGATCTTTCTGAGGTTGTAAGACTGGCAGAGAAAGCAATTAGACAAGAAACAGAGAAAGATATAAGGCAACACACACTGCTACACTGAAAAATAATGAAAGTACATAATAAACAGAGCTGTGGGCTGTCAGGAAGGGAAAAGAATTGTCATGGAAGGTGACATGTTAAATCCTGATCGCAATATAATTACTGGATTATCTTAATGCCTGGTTCTCCTCTGTTTTTTTTTTTTTTTTTAAGATTTTATTTATTTATTTCACAGACAGAGATCACAAGTAGGCAGAGAGGCAGGCAGAGAGAGAAGTGGAGGCAGGCTCCCTGCTGAGCAGAGAGCCCAATGCGGGGCTTGATCCCAGGACCTTGGGATCATGACCTGAGCTGAAGGCAGAGGCTTAACCCACTGAGCCACCCAGGCGCCCCTCTCCTCTGTTTTAAAGAGTGTAAGACAGAGTCAGGAAATTATCTGTAGACCACTGTGTAGGTATTTTGCCTGAATGGTTTTTTTTTTTTTTAATCTAATCTTACACAACAAAAGAAAAAATACAAGAACATTGATTTAGTATATGTTTTAAACAGTCCTCCTAGGTCAACACACAGCTAAACACACACCCAAAACAGGTGTGGAGATGAGAGAAGACAAGTCAAGTCTCATGCTTTCCCTTCGGCTCTGGAAGATGTTTCTGGCCATTCAATTAGAAATAATTTTCTCTGACATTCTAGAAATTTATAACATTCTAAGAAAATACTCAACCCACACTGTCAGCATGTGGAGGAAACTTTTGATTCTGCTCTTAACTGAGGCCTTCTGTCATTCCTTTTTCTAAGAAAATGCTCATCTCAGAATGCTATAAGGGACTATGTTTCTTTCATAAAACTGGGATACCCATGGGGCGCCTGGGTGGCTCAGTGGATTAAGCCTCTGCCTTCGGCTCAGGTCATGGTCTCAGGGTCCTGGAATCCAGCCCCGCATCGGGATCTCTGCTCGGCAGGGAGCATGCTTGCCTCTCTCTCTCTCTCTCTCTCTCTCTCTCTGCCTATTTGTGATCTCTCTCTGCGTCAAATAAATAAATAAAATCTTTAAAAAAAAAAAAAAAAACTGGGATACCCATGCAGACTTGCTGGTTCATATTCCAAGGAGAAAGGAGAGAGGAGTCTTTAGTTTGTTATTTTTTTTTTAAGATTTTTATTTATTTATTTGATAGAGACACAGTGAGAGAGGGAACACAGGCAAGGGGAGTGGGTGAGAGAGAAGCAGGCTTCCAACTGAGCCCGATGTGGGGCTCGATCCCAGGACCCTGAGATCATGACCCGAGCTGAAGGCAGATGCTTAGCAACTGAGCTACCCAGGTGTCCCCAGGAGTCTTTAGTTTTAATGCATAACAATATAACAGAGTATTGTAAATGTTTTTGTATCGTTCTAGTTTAGTTCTTTGGAATTGTCCTTTACCTTTTAAATCATAATGTTAAACTAGGTGGCAAAGGGAAGGAATATTTGAGGCAAAATAAATCTGTAACCTTTGCTTAGTTACTTGAGCAGACAACAGTATATTGTCATTAAAAGACAGGGAAGTAGGTGGCAAAGACATCACTGAGCAAGACAGTTGGCCACACTTACTGATTGTCTTCTGTGTGGGCTATGCCCAAAAGGAGAACCATAGATTTGATCCCCCCTGCACTTGGAAAAAATCACAGAATGAGAAAAGATAGGGTGTGCCCCCCAAATTTATATATCAACAGCAGTGATGAAGGCAAGTTAACAGACCCCATTTGTCTCCTTCCTTTCCTGCTTGCACAGCATCTAGACTTCTCTCACTGAGCCTCCTATCACTTGTTTTGATCTTCCTTTCTAGACATAAACATAACTAACTAAAGATATAAAAGACTTGAGCTTTATTGGGGGAAATTATATCTCTATTTGTTGCTTCCAGGAGTCAGTAAACTATGGCCCTGTGGGCCAAACTTGAGGCCTATTTTTCTATGACCGCTTGAGCTAATATATATTTTTTTAACATTTTAAATGTTTTTGACATTTTTAAATGATTGTAAAAAAAATAAAAATAAATTTAAAAGAATATGCAACAGAGATGTACATGGCTTTGTAAAGCCTAAAATAATTTGCTGTCTGGCCTTATGCACAAAATTTTGCTGATCCTTGTTTTTTTTTTTTTTTATTTATTTGTCAGAGAGAGGGAGAGAGAGCGAGCACAGGCAGACAGAGAGGCAGGCAGAGGCAGAGAGAGAAGCAGGCTCCCCGCCGAGCAAGGAGCCCAACGCGGGACTCGATCCCAGGACGCTGGGACCACGACCCGAGCCGAAGGCAGCTGCCCAACCAACTGAGCCACCCAAGAATGCATGCCCCATTTTGGATGAGTCATAGGAACCTTGGGGAGATGTATTATTTAGGGAATATATTATTAGGGAATAGACAAAGTTCCTGTAAAAAAAGAGGCCCCAAATGCAGTGCTGAAAGAGGGATGTCTCAAAGTGCTCACAGAAGGTCTATTTCCCTTTCATGGGACAACCTGGTTCCAGGGCTGATGGGCAGCTCCACCACATTATTCAAGGCCCCACATTGCCCTTGTCCTCATTGAAGAACTTGGCTTACTACCTTAGTATCCCTGCTGCAGACCCAGGGAAAGGAGAGTGGAGGGCAAGGAGTTTCCTTTCTAATACTAAATCTGAATTCTAGTGCATATCACTTCTACTCGCATCCTGTTGACCAGAACTTGTCACCTGGCGACGTTAGGTACAAAGGAAACTAGGGAATGTAGTTTCTAGCTGGGTAACCATGTGCTATGGTAAATGTGGTATGTCTTTTTAGTAAAAAGAAGAAAATTATTGCTGTTGGGAGACAACTAACATCTCTGCCACATTATGGTAGACAGTTCATAATTGGGATGATTCTTGATCTTCATTTCTTTTCTTTTTTTTTTTTTTAAGTTTCTTTTAAGTGTTCCAGAATTCATTGTTTATGCATCATACACAGTGCTCCATGCAATATGTGCCATCCATAATACCAACCACCGGGCTCACCCAACTCCCACCCCCTTCCCCTCCAAACCCTCAGTTTGTTTCTCAGAGTCCACAGTTTCTCATGGTTCATCTCCCCCTCCAATTTACCCCAACTCCCTTCCCCTCTCCATCTCCCCATGTCCTCCATGTTATTCCTTATGCTTCACAAATAAGTGAAACCATATGGTAATTGACTCTCTCTGCTTGACTTATTTCACTCAGCATAATCTATTCCAGTCCTATCCAGGTTGCTACAAAAGTTGGGTATTCATCCTTTCTGATGGAGGCATAATACTCCATAGTGTATGTATATGGGTTGGGTCCATGGTCAAAGGAGCGAGACTGATACAAAGCAAAGGTCAAGCACAGCTTTATTTTGCACCAAGCACCGAGAATCAAACTGACCGGCCAAGGCTGTCTCTTGCAAAGAGGCGACCCCTCCCAGCCTCACAGACTAACTTTTATAGAGCAAAGGCCATGTGGTTGAGCCTGGCCACACATGGGTGGCCAATTGAATTACAATTCACCCTATAGTAGCTATTTGAACTAGCCTATCACTCTGGTCAGAATTGGCACCCAAAAGGCAGGGCCCACATTCTTGGGTGGTTAGGGAGGTGCTTTCCTGATTGGATGTCTCCACCTGGCTTGACTCATCCTTGTATTCTGGGCTCTGTTACCTCCCCCTGACCTGACACGTCCTGGTATATGGGCTCTGTTATCAGGGGCTGGTCAGTCATACTTTATTGGTTTCCCAGACTTGTTTCTAAGTAAGTTCCTCTGGGGGGTCAGGGTCAATCTAAGTTTACTGCATAAACAACAAAATGGCTCGCTATGGCTAAGCAGGCCCTTACATATGGACCATTTCTTCTTTATCCATTCGTCCATTGAAGGGCATCTTGGTTCTTTCCATGGTTTGGCGACTGGCCACTGCTTCTATGAACATTGGGATACAGATGGCCCTTCTTTTCACTACTTCTGTATCTTTGGGTTAAGTACCCAATAGTGCAATTGCAGGGTCATAGGGAAGCTCCATTTTTAATTTCTTAAGGAATCTCCACACTGTTTTCCTAAGTGGCTGCACCAACTTGCATTCCCACCAACAGTGTAAGAGGGTTCCCCTTTCTTCACATCCTCTCCAACACATGTTGTTTACTGTCTTGTTAATTTTGGCCATTCTAACTGGTGTAAGGTGGTATCTCAATGTGGTTTTGATTTTAATCTCCCTGATAGCTAGTGACGAACATTTTTTCATGTGGCTGTTAGCCATTTGTATGTCTTCATTGGAGAAGTGTCTGTTCATTTCTTCTGCCCATTTTTTGATCTTCATTTCTGAACGCTCAGCACATAGCAAGTGCTCAGTTTTAAATCTGTTGAATTAATGAAAGTGAATGGAAAGCTGAAGGCAATCCTTAACTCTGGAATAGACTCTTAGGGAGAAATCCAAGCCTTGAAATAGGAGAGGTACTGGTTGTGATGGGATTAGATTTAAGGCTCCTGAGAATGGATGAATCAGCAGTGGTGATTATATAGCTTCTAGTAAGGTGAAATCCAGAAATTAATTTAGTCAGCAAGTGAATCTTCTCTACTTTATCCAGGGATAGTATCAGCATTTAAATAGTGAATTGGATTTAGCAAAACTTAAAGGGGTGGGGAAAAGTCCAACAGGGTGGTAAGATGGGATGGGGTTGGAAGTTGGGGTGGTATCCAGTCTGATAAATGAGGCAAGTCTAGTAGCCCCCACATTTCAGAGCCAGGCAGGCAGTCATCATTTAATAAATCTAGCGTTCTCACACTCTTTAGCAGATTCATCCATTCCTGAGGCATAGCATAGAGAATTGGCAAGATCCCAACAAAGCTCCAGAACATGAGATTGGTGTGCAGGGCAGAGACAAGAGTTCTAGGCCAGGAAACTGAAGCAAAAGTCCAACTTTGTAGGCTGGGAAATGATTTAAGTTTAGAGGCTGCCCAAATTCTCAGAGCTCTTTTTTGTTAATACTTAAGTCTGAGCCCCTTCTTTGATTTTGTGGTATCACTATAACTGGCTCAGAAACTGAGAGGAGACAGATATGGGGCCTGGGCTAACAAGGGCAGGGATTGACTATAATCCTGTCTGGACTTATCCAGAAAATTTTGCTGATCCATGTTTTAAAGAATGACATCCCATTCCAGATGAGTCATAGGAAACTTGAGGGAGATGTATTACTTAGGGAGTAGGCTAAGCTTCTGTAACAAAAAGTACCAAATGCAGTGCTTAAGAAGGATGTCTATTTCCCTCTCACATAACAGTCCCATCCAGAGTTGATGAGCAGCTCTGCCACATTATTCAAGGCCCTACATTGCCCTGAGTTCATTGAAGAACTTGGCATACTACCTCAGTATCTCTGCTCCAGACCCAGAAGAGTGAGAGTGGAGGGCAAGGAGTTTCCTTTCTAATACTAAAATCTGAATTCTAGCACATGTCACTTCTACTTGCATCCTGTTGACCAGAACTTGTCACCTGTCCACGTTAGGTACAAAGGAAACTAGGGAATGTAGTTTCTACCTGGGTAACCATGTGGATTAGAGAAACTAGATTGAGAAACTGAATATTCTGTGCTGTGTGTCCTTTGGTAACTTATAATGAATGTTGTTTTCTTTGTTGCAGTGAAAATAATAATCATAAAAAAAGAAATGTAGCATGATTTTGATAGAGTGATTAATCATGATAACTGATATTTTGGTGTCTTGTTATTCCAGAATAATTTGATTATTCTAATTAAAGAAGGATAAAAGCAGAACAAACTCCCAAAATTGATGTCTCAGGTCAAATTGGCCTATTAGGTGGAAGATGAGATTGTGCATTTCAGCACTTCAGCCCTGCGTAATTGATGGAGCACTGCATGCTAGCTCTTTGGCTATTCAGCAAAGATTCTGTTAGAACCTGCTTGTGCAGTCTGGGGTTGCACAATATGTAACCTTCACATTTTTTATAAATGTGTAAACCTATATATTATAGATCCCTGTTCCTTACTCTTGCTAATTAATGGGTATCAACCAAATGTTCGAGATACATAGGAGAGATCTCACCCTGATCCTGTTAGTTTTCTTTTTCTTTTTACACTCATAATTTGACTAAAGCTGAGCCAAGCCAAGCACACATATGGATTAAAAAGATAGCCAGATTTTTCATTATATGTCTGTGTATAAATATATATATGAATATATATAAATAAATAATATATAAATACATATATGATATTTCTTTTTCTCTCTCTTATCCTTCTCAGGGACTGAATGAATATTTGATCAGACCTCAAGAACAATAAAGGAATAACTTGTGATTCAGTTTTCACTTAAAAAGTTAGCTTCTGTGCATTTCTCTTTTGCACTTAGAATCACTCTTTTAATTGATATGAAAATCTTACAAAGAGAAATTATGTGTGCATTTAAGATATAACATATATACTATATAGAGGATGATTTACAAGAGGGGAAAATGACCTAATTCATGAATTTATACAGTTTAATGTTAAGATGAGTACATTGTTAATTTAAGCAATACCTCATACAGCAGTAACTGGAGTCAGTATGTGAAGATGCATTTGAACCTTCTGGTGTATGGCTAAGGGTAAGACCAGTGAAAAAAGACCAGTGAAAAATTGAGTTTTCTTCCTTTTTTGAAAAGACATTCATGCGTTTCATTTATTGAAGGTTTCAGTGCAAGGCCAAAGCATGTTTCATGAAGTATGATAATTCATGAATTTAATTTTACTTATGCATTGAAGACATTGGCTTCGATATTAGCTCACAGATTGTATGCATTCAGTTTGGGTTCAATCTGATAATACATTTTGGATTGGTTTAAATAAAGATCTAGTAAATTACCAATTCTTAATTCTGCTACATATATTCAAATGATATTGTTGAAACTGCTGTCTATAGGTAATGAGGCAGTATTAGGAACACAACCAGGAATACAATGTATATTGAAGTTGTGGTTAATATCATTGCCATTGTCATTGTCCTCGTCATCATCCCTTTCATTTACTTAACATCTCTGTCTGTTTAGTCGTAGTCTTGAGCAGTATTCCAGTTAGGAGAAGAGATGATGAAAAGAGATCTCTGTTAGCTCATTTAGCCTCTTAATTTTGCTGGTAACAAAACAGCTGGTAACTTCCCTGGTGAGTTTCTGAGGGAAGCTTCACACTAGCCAAAAGCATTAATCTGATTATAAACTCAAGTGCCAATTTTAATTTTAATCTACATTGAGGATTATAACAGTGAACTAAACGAGAATACTCATAGTGGTTAATTACTACTGCTGTCTCTGAAGAACAATGTACCTGGGAAGCTAAATTACTATCAGAAGTTTACTGGTTAGCCTGGACTCGAAACAAACAAAATGGAGTGATCTACATAACTCATATCTGTTATGTATAAAATTTTAATACTGTAATTTTAAGCTCAAAATTATAGACATTTTATTGTTTGTAGCCTTCCTACATTCTTACCAAATTTTGTGCTATTTCGTTCATGAAAATTCCAACATATGAGTCATAAATGATTTGCTTAATGTCAACCATTTAGTCACTAAATCCAGGAGTAGAACCTGTTATTTGTTTTTGTTTCTTGGAATGGTGTGGGTGCTTATGTTTTAATTTCTGATAAATTCATGTGTGTATGTTTTTATGTGGTTGGATATTCACAAAATTAAGCCAACGATTTTGTAAATAATACACGAAGATACATATGCTTATTATGCATTGAATCAAATTATAATTAGCTGTTGATTAGAAAGAAACTTTTGAGGTCGTTTTGGTGTTTCATGGGAATAAAATATAGAAGGAGAAGTTGACTTTCCAAGAGTATGTACTGGGGTCAGCTGGTAATATGAGGGACGAATAGACAGCTAAAGGGTGAGGATGTGGTGTCATCAGATATGGGGTTGCCCCTTTAGAAAGTTGTGGGTTACTCATATGTTTTGCCCAATAATTTTTTAAGGAGAATTACTTGAAAATTGTCTTTTAAAAAAGCCTTTGGTTTTATAGTTTATATCTCAATAGTTTAGAATAGCTGGGAAGATTATGTAATTGAACTGTTTTGTAGATTTGTAAAGCTTAAATTGATCTGAAAATCAAGAAAAGTGTATTTTTCTTCAGAATATATTTTTATAAAAGTTAAGTTAAAATCAGGGTTTATTCACTTTCCAGAACACTCTGGAAATCACCATCACCATCGCTTTGGTAGGGTACAACCCTGTAATAATAGGAAACACATTGGCTTGGGTGGGGATTCTGGCTCCGCCATTGAATTTGGTGGGTTTATATCATTTGTTTATATCCTAATTGTTTCTGATAGCTCTGTTGGAGAAGGTCACAGAGAGGACATGACCTCGGATTGACCTCAGCAGTCAGAGGCTTTCCCCCCTCCTCCCAGTCCTTGAAATGCTCACTCTGCCCACCATTCCCACAGTGGGAGTCATTTTCTGGGAAGCATTGGTGAGAGCATTGTATTGTGGTGACCATGTCGATTGGTATAACTTGAGTGAATCCAGTTAAGGCTTCTGTATAAATTTGAGTTTTTTGCCAGCAGATGGAGAGATCTGTGTCCTGCGCCTGCCCAAGGCAAGCCTTGTAAGTAAGTTCCCTTGCTTATTAAACCTGCCCCCTCCCAATCTGGAGTGGCCTGCCTCTTTTGTCTCTCCTTGCCCTCTGGGTCTGGGGCCCGTTTCAGATATCACTGGGGAAGCTCCTGAAGTTTCAAACCAGCAAGTTTCTAATAGAGTAAATTCATAGAAATGAGCTCTGATTTTGAGCCACGTGTGGCGAAGATTGCAAGGGTCTGGGCTTCTCTGTGCCTCTCTTTCCTCATCTGTAATTTCTGTTACTGCAGAGCAATAATCCCATTTATTCAAAGTTGCTCTGAGGCTTAAATGAGATTGTTCATATTTAAGGACTTTGCAAACTACATATATAGTGTTAATCAAATTTTAGTGGCTTTGAAAATCGTAACTGTTACTTTGCCTTGAAAGTTTGCACTGTAAAGGCATGGATATTTTGAAGGGAGAGTAAGAGCAATGGACAGGAACTAGTTCTGACTTCATATATTTCTACCTGAATTTGGAAGATAACAGCCTTTCATAGTTAGAGACTGAAAAAAAAAAAAAAGTCATTTGGTGAGTTTTGGCACGTTCTAAGTCAACCTTCTTAGGCCTGAGATTAGACTGTTTTTATAATTGAATTTGCACATGGTATTTGTATTCATCTGGTTGTGTGTGGGAAAATCAATTTAGGTTTTAATATAGTGCAGATGGGGCAGAGACCTGTCGGTGGCAGAGACTCATTTGGTTCATGATGGCTGTTGTAGTCATGTGGTTTAAGTGTGAAAGAAGAAAATAATTCTTCCCAATTTCTTAGTTATTGGTTGGTGGACAAATCCCTTCTCCTTTACTAACACACCAAAAATACTTAAAGAAGCACCAGCCCGACTCTCCTTTTCAGTGAGCACTCGTGTTTGCTACCACATACATGCTTCCATTAATTTCCAGTCTATTTTTGAAATAAACCAGTCTCTCTCTCCCTCTTTCTTTCCTTCACTACAGTGTATATGGGGCTACATAACATAATGCTTAAATTCCTAAAAATTGTGACTACATTCATTTGGGAACCCATCACTCCATCCTGGTAGCCTCCTGACTAAAAATGAATATTTTGATGGGATCGCTTCAGAACCTCTTCATTACTTATCGATAACTGCTTGAAAAAGCCACGAGTTTTTGGTTGTTGTTGTTTTTTTTTTTTTTAAGAGTTTTTTTAGGCTCTGCACATAATAAAATTGGAAAATGTTGAAACAAAGTTTTGTTTTAAACTCAAGTGATTCTGCAATTAAGAAGCCCTAATCCGGCATGGGTGTGTTGATTAGTTTTTTCCTTTCCTTTTTTTGAAGATTTTATTTATTTATTTGTCAGAGTGAGAGAGAGAGAGCATGAGCAGGGAGAGGGGCAGAAGGAGAAGCAGACACCTTGCTGAGCAAGGAGCCCCACATGGGACTGGATCCTAGGACCCTGAGATCATGCCCTGAGCTGAAGGCAGATGCTTAACTCCCTGAACCATCCAGGCATCCTGTTGCTCAGTTTTTCTATGGGGTTTTATAGCAGTGTTTAAAGGCCACTCTTATCAGCTTGTTTTTCTCTGAAGAGGCAATTTGAAATGATCTCTGTCAGACTTTCATTGAAAAGAAATTCGGTTTACATTGATTTTTGTCCATAAATGAATGATCATTCATTGTTCTGTAGAAATAGAGAGTGGTAGACAGGATTTTATCTTAAGAATAATTTGATTGCCAAAAACTTTTATGCCTGTTTCCAAATGTGGAAACTGATATTTTATGGCTGAGTTTGGGATACTTAGAATGAAAAAAAGCTTTCTTTTGTCGCCACAACGGTATCATGGCTGTGGGTAGTTTTAGCAAATTCCACAGTCTCACTGCTTGAAAAAGTAATAATGGTAAGTATCCTAATCCTAATAGCCAACACATGGTGTTTACTACATGCCAAGCATAGCTAATAATCTGCATAGCTGGCATTGAAACCTCATTCTTCTGGGTTCAGAGTGTGTTCTGCCAGCTACCACTCTTTATTTCTCTATGTTTGGTTCCTAACAGGAGGCCTTGTTGAGAAATTGCTTCATATATATCTGTATTAAATTATTAATTCTGAAAGCTGAAATGATAAAAATGAAGTAAAATTAATTATCACATGAAGGGTTTCTTTGACTTGATTTTGTGGTGGAGACTAGAATTGGGTCTATAGTAATAATTGTGGGAACTCAGAAGTCTCTCTGAACACTGTATAATCCTTGAGATGAAAATAGAAGGCAGGAATGTTAATTTTACAAATTGAGAAACAGAAATGCAAATGAGGAAAGTGACCTTTCTTAAAATCACTACTAAGCTAGTCGCTTACGGAACTAAAAATGTTGTCTTATGTAATTACTTTTTTTCTGGATTATTTTCTATGTTGGAGCTCTCTTATTTGCATTTCTGTTTGTGAGTGGCAGTTGAGCTTGGATAAAGGATGCCGCGTTCAGGAGCAGTGTGATTTAGTGGAGAGAACACTGGACCAGAAATTATCATCCTCATCAAACTTCTGGCATGCCAGGTGCCTTTGGGTGAATCACAGGGTTATTCCTTGGTTAGTTTCATTTACTGAAAAAGGAAGTAGTAATGGTTGTCCCTTGTCAAGTTTCCAAGGCTTTATGACAACCAAAATGAAATGTGGGTTCAAAGGGAAAAATAGATCATTATACATTTTTGAAGGATACATGTTGTAAAGTAGCGGATGTGCAGCATTATATATGTGTATATATATTAGGTTATATATATTGTTGCTACTCTGTGTTAGATTTAGTTTTTTCATGGTTCATCCTTTTGTCCTCTCATTCTTGTGATTTCTATGATTTTAGATACTATATTCTGATGACTTCTAAATCTATATTGCCAACCTTGATCTCTCTCATGAGGTCAAGTTCTATGGTGCCGCCTTCACAGAGAACACTCCTACCTGTGTGTCCCATCGCACTTCAGAATGACCATTGCCAAAACTGATAGCCCATCTGGGTACCATCATGCTCCCACTGCATTTCCTTTCATCTGGTCTCTCAAGCTAGAAACGTTAGATTTGATTAGCTTCAGTTTTCTCTTTCTTTTGCCTTTGCATGTGTTTTTATTAGTGACCAAATTCTTTAGATTCTGTTTTCTAAAAATCTCTGGAATTCTACTCCTGTTTATTCCGATGCTCCTCATAGAATTCAGGCCCCCATCAAGTCCTTCCTGGACTCAGGCATAATGAATTTATGAAAAGCATGTTTTTAAGAGCAACAATAGATTTAAATAATACTAAGGTGAGGTGAGGGTGGGTAAGAGATGGTGTTATGTTGACAGCTGAAAGTATGATGCAGTCATGATTTATACTTCCTAGAAGTGCTCTCTCTGTCACAATCAAGTAATCTTCAGCTGTGTCTTGGGCCCCTGGGCTGGAGGTGCCAGGAGAGGAGACCATCTTGAGGTCACAGTAAGTCAGGTGAGGTTTTCTCCCTTCCATTGCCTTCCATATTGTCCCGCCCCATAACACAGGTGGGAAGTTCATGCAAGTCTGTTTGTAAATCTCTGTGTAAAGAATTTGGTTAATTGAGATAGAGGGGGGGGGGGAAACCAACGACAGTCCAATATTATTTCTTCTATCACTGTAGTATGAACTGAATGGGACTTCTGCTGGCATGTTTGTGTTGGAGGTTTCCCTCCTTCTTACAAGTCACCTACCCTCATTGAGGGGGCAAAATAGGGAGGATAATGGGCTGGGAGTAGAGCTTGAAGAGATGATTTGGTTTGGGAAAGGTAGTTTAGGGATGTCAAAATGTGATGTTTCAAATTTGTGAAATCTAACAGAAGAGTCTATGATCATCCGAGTTGAGAGTTTCTCATGAGTTTTCCCTATGTTCAGCTTTTTACTTTCTTCAAATAACTTTTTGTATGGCCATCAGAGAAATTTTTCCAAAATTGAGATTGATCCATTTTTTAAAAAATGTTTCTTCACCTATCAAGTTTCCTTCACTGTGTTTTCAACCATGGTGCCTTACATTTTTATTAATGATACTCAAATGTAATCTACTCTTTTAGATCCTTCTTCCTTTCATCTTAAGTTCAATCTTTTTATATATCATTTCATCTAAAACAAAACAGAGAAAGCTCGCAAAAATAATACAATCTCTCAGCTCTCCCCAAAAATCTGACTCCAAAAGCAGTGGAAAATAATATGGAGATTAGTGATGGTTTTCTGTGCATACCAAATGACAAAACTGCTATAAACCCTCCGTAAACATCTCTTTTCTAAAAGTTCACTTGTAAGGCAGTTGTGGCCCAGTTCTAAACTCTTTTTCTCCCCATGGATGAGCTCAAGCTCTCCGGGCCACATCTTTGGATCTCTCTGTGTGTCTGATCTTCATTTCTCTATTCAGTGTAGTCCTTTCTCTGCTTCTCTCATTTGCATCCCCATCTATTATCCTGTTCAGCCAGACAAAGGATGCCGCTCAAACTCTACCTGCCTGAAAAGGGGGGAAGCACAATAAATATTTATAATTTAATTTTAATTTGCTTTTATCTATCAAATTAAGATGAAGTGATGAAGTTTGTGAATGTTTTACTTGTGTATAAATTGGAGTGGATTAAAAGTTGACACTAGATGAATTATTCTCACAGAATTACATTTTGTTATGTGTCCTTGAGTAGGTGGAACATTTTGGAGCTAGGAAGAATTGTATGGAATCCCCTCCATAGCCAGTCTTATCCCTGATGGAACTTGGGGAGAAACTATTGTGTTGACTATGGCAGAAATTGTAGATTACTGTTATGCTTTGGAGCTGTGAATATTGATTGGAGCTGAGGAAGTTTCTTTTTTGAAACAAGAAATTTCTTTTTCCCAAAACTTTGAAAAGATTTCCTGGGTGTGACTTCAGTGCCCTGGATTAGGCTCATTCCTGAATCAGTGGCTGTGGATGGGGTTTGGTGTTGCTCTGACTGGTGTAGAGGGAAGTCTTGTGTTGAGAGTGGGGCAGGACCATTTTTCAATGGTAAATATCATTTTTCTGTGGTAAATAAGAGGGTTTCTTTTGTTTTGTACTATTTGGGGTTTTTTGTTTGTTTGTTTGTGTTTTGTCTTTTTTTTTTTAGCAAGGGTGTAAATTGATGATGGTGACAGAAATCACAGGTACATTGGCACGCAAGGTCCTGCCTATCCAGCTTTACTATTCAGGCCCATCCCGCAATGGCTGCTAGTCACTGTTTCAGCCTCGTCATGCCCTTTTACACCTGTCTGCTTTTTCACACGCTATTCCTGTGACTGGAATGCTTTTCTCTCTCTTTTCTACTGGTCGACTCCTGATCAAATGCCATCTGTCTTCTGAGATCCTTCCCTCCACATGATGTTGGCTATTTTTCCCCTCTGTGATCTGTTCACACTTTGTTCCTACCTGTATGACAGCACTTCTTTCACTGTACTGGGATTATGCATCCCTTCCTCTATTTTATGGGTATTTTGAGGACTTTTCCATGTCTGTCCACTCCTGGTGATGGACACAGATCACAGATGGATACATCTTTATTCCATAAATTTGTGAGGCTAGAAAGGTATGAAACTTTGGATTAATCCTATAATCTGTTTCATCGAAGTTGTGGTTCTCAGTAAGATTTCTGCTACACTGCTGCTGAGGGAATGCTTGGAAATGTGTGGGTTGTCATAATGACTGGAGTCAGGTGTCACGGCATTTACTGGACCCGGACCAAGGGGGTTAAATGTTCTGCAACATATGGGACAGTTTTGCATAAAGAGGGATTGTTCTTTCTAAATGCTGGTAGTTTTTCCATTGAGAACTGCTTAACCTAGTAGTTACCTAGACTGCCTAGTCTAAAGTGAGTATAGTTACTTACTCTACCTAGTCTAAAGCATAGAAACGAGGAGGATGGTTTGATAACAACGGAAACTTTTTCTGGCTCCCATCAACTCTTTGCATATACTATGAATAGGAGAGCCTTCTGCTCAGTTAGCAGATGGCTTGAATGATAGGTTTTTTCCTACCCACTAAATCCATTTCTATCTGTATTGCCCCCATACCCTCTGGGTCCTGAGGTGGAGTGCAAGACTAAATGAGGTAGAAGTGTAGGGTCCAAGTTTCTGCTCTTCCAGGGCTTACCTTCCTTGACTAGGCTTTCTCGGAGTCTGGAGAGAGGGACATTGGAATGAAGTTCTATGTATTTCTTTCAACAATATAGTAAAACAATTTGATCTTAATGTTTCATCCACTGCACAGAAGGCTGAGAGTGACTAATTTCAATGATCTTTTAAAAAATCTATTTATAGCATGCCTTCTGGCTAAAGACATCAATGTGGAAGGTGACACATAGATTTAAATCCCGTTTTCTGTCATGAGGTGTCAGAAAAGCTAAATGGCTCTATCATGGTCTTTTAGGTCCTATTCTAGGAAGTACATCTTTTTGCTCATGGTTGACACTGACATGGTTGTGGTATCCAGGATAAAATATGTCAGGAGAAAACTTGGGAGCACACTTCTTCAAACAGGCTTCTTTGATTCTTTGCCTCAAAGGGGACATTTTTGAAAAAAAGATTCCTGGAACAAAAGTTTAATAATTGGTTGACTGTCTGGTGTTCTATTAACTATGTAGCATTTAAGTCTTGTTTAAAGAGTCTGAAACTTAGTATATCAGTTGTTACTTGATAATGTTTTTTTGAAAGATGTTGCATGGAAAAGATACTTTGTAAAAGCAAATTTTAGTCTATTTAGTGTATCTTTCCTTTTTTTTTTAGATACTCCCAGAAGTATAAAGGCTTCCACCGCTACAGCTGAGCAGTTTTTTCAGAAGCTGAGAAATAAACATGAATTTACTGTTTTGGTGACTCTAAAACAGACCCACTTAAATTCTGGAGTTATTCTCTCCATTCACCACTTGGATCACAGGTGAGTGTGGCTGCTGGGGTTTTCGTGTTTTCGTTATACCTAGTTAAATGAACATATTCAGAAGAAGTAAACAAAAGCAAGATATACTCTACACAAGATTGGTAGGAAACAGCTAGAATAATTTTGCTACATTATGCAAAATCACAAACACCAGTAATTGAGATCAGCTGAGATGCAGACGGAGATGGATGTTGCTAAAAGCACACAAAAATCACCATTCCTAAGACACACTTATTAGTGACTAATTTCCTCATGAAATTTCTTCCTCAGTGTTAAAGACAAACATATTTCTTCTTAATTTGTGAATAGTTAGCCACAAAAATACTATATTCAATTTCTTTAGGAAATTCCCTGGGTCTAGAATTTAATAGTCTTATAGTTTTAGCCATTGTCAGATAACTGCTTTTTTGATGCACCTCTCAGACAGCAGCAGTTACAACCATGTTCTTGGATGTGTATTAAATTAAAATACTATTTAGTATCTCCCAGCTTCGCACATGTGTAGAAGCATGATTAGGAGAGTCTGTGGGAGTAATGGTGAGGGGCAGGGGACGGGAAGGAGGAGAAGAGTCATTCATGACTCTGTGTAAACATAGATTGTTACTGAATAATAGCAAACATCTCCAAATGATTCCTTCCTTTTTTTTTTTTTTAAAGATGTATTTATTTGAGAGAGAGAGCACATGCTCATGCATGCTTGTGAGTGAGTGGGGGAGGGGCAGAGGGTGAGAATCTTCAGGCAGACTTTAAGCTGAGTGTGGAGTCTGATGTGGGGCTCTGTCCCAGGTCCCTGAGATCATGACCTGAACTGAAACCAAGAGTTGGATCCTTAACTGACTGGGCCATCGAGGCATCCCCTAAATGATTCATTTGTGAAAGAATAACTACAGTTCTGATAATGCAAGTTCCTTCATTTTCACGTTTTGAATACCCACTCCATGACTTACTAACTGTGGACCTTGAGCAAGTCACATAGCCTTTCTGTAATACAGTTTTCTCAGTTGTGAAATGGGAATAGTGATAGCCTATTTCATAGCTTGTGGTGAAGATTAAAGAGTTTATATATGTCAAGTGTTTAAAATATATAAGAGGTTTTAATGATCCTGTTCAGGTGTGGGCAGAAACCCTCTTTTCTTGGTTTATCTTATCAGAGATGAGGCAACCTAGGTCTTTATAAACCTTTATTAAATACTGGGGCGCCTGGATGGCTCAGTGGGTTAAAGCCTCTGTCTTCGTCTTAGGTCATGTTCCTAGAGTCCTGGGATCCAGCCCTGCATTGGGCTCTCTGCTCAGCAGGGAGCCTGCTTCCCGCTCTCTCTCTGCCTGCCTCTCTGCCTACCTGTGATCTCTGTCTGTCAAATAAATAAATAAAATCTTTAAAAAGAAATAAATAAAAATGAACCTTTATTAAATACTAAAGAGCAAACAGAAGCATGAATGTGTGGAGAACAAAATAGAGCATGCTGATGTAGAGAGCATGGTACCTGATCACACTCTACCTGGATTATTCTATTAAGGCCCTGTCTTGTTCCATCTGTAGCACCAGAGGGTTGGCATAACTTCTTAGGCCCCTCACTTGGGCTTCTTTCCTCCTCTAAGTTCTGGCCTATGATTGAGAGGAGGGTGCCACACTAGAGTTCATTTGGTAATTGGATTAAGACCTTTAAGGCAGAGCAAGAAAGGGAGAGGTGCCATCTTCAAAGGTTCACTCGGGCTTTTCTTCTTGGTTTGTTTCTGGTGCCAGGGATAGGCCTTGTCTTCAAGTAATTGATACCTGATTTCCTTGCTTACAGTGCTTTGATTTTGCCCATCTCACCTGGGCTTTAGGCAACATGATTCACATTTAATAAAGGAACATTGTTCCTTTATAGAGCAGCCTGATTTATTGCTGATTCTTTCTCCTCCTCCTCCTCCTTCTTTTTTTTTTTTAAAGATTTTATTTATTTATTTGACAGAGAGAGATCACAAGTAGGCAGAGAGAGAGGAGGAAGCAGGCTCCCTGCTGAGCAGAGAGCCTGATGCGGGACTCAATCCCAGGACCCTGAGATCATGACCTGAGCCGAAGGCAGCGGCTTAACCCACTGAGCCACCCAGGCGCCCTCCTCCTCCTTCTTTTTAAGATGTATTTATTTGCAAGAGAGAGAGAGAGCATGAGTAAAGGGAGGCACACAGGGAGAGGGAGAGAATCCTTAAGCAGACTCCCCACTGAGCACAGAACCCGACACAGAGCTCCATCCCAGGACCCTAAGATCATGACCTGAGCTGAAATCAAGTTTTGGACACTTCACTGACTGAGCCACCCAGGCTCCTCTAGTGCTGTTTATTTCTGCTTGTGAAAAAAAAAAATTTCTCCTGTATTTTGGACATTAGATTTTTCTGCTGGGTAACTTTTCCCCACATGGAACTCATCCAGCCTCCTTCCAGATGGCATATCCTTATATCCACGATGGCTACTGCAGCCTCCCATCTTACCCCCCTTGTCTTGGAGCTGAGTGGCCAGCGCTGGGTACTCCATCTGCTCCTCTAGACTTAACTGGCAGCATTTCACAAGGTCCACTGCCCTCATCTATATGCGTCCCAGATGGGCAATGTTTTTGTTGGTCCCTGGAGTTGAATATAATGAATAACTGTACAAATGTTTGACCAGCACAGACTTCTTGTAATCTATACACTTTCAATCTAATGCTTACTGAGATGGTTTGAAAATTATTTTTAGCATCTTAAACAGTAAGTATGTGGACCTCTGAAATACCTGCTCATAATCAGGTAGCTTCTTGATGAAAGATCTGAGGAAGAATGACTTGCTCTCAGGTGGATCTTTTTCTTACTCTTCCTGTGAAGTAGATGTGTGAAAACACATGAGAATTTATATTGAGTTATTTCAATGAAAGAGAATATTTGGTTTTTTTTTAATCAATATGGCAATATATTTTCATTGTAGAAAATATGGAAAGCGGACAAGTATAAAGAAATAGAAAAACTACAAATTGTATTACCAAAAGGAAACCAATGTTGACATTCTGTCATATTTTGCTTTAGTCCTTTTGTCTGTGTGTGTAGATATGTCATATTTTATTTAATCAGTCCCTTACTTTGGATATTTAGCTCATTTCCTTTTTTAACTTTAATAAATAACACCATAAGGCATATATTTATACATACATTTTTGTGCTCAACTCTTAGGCTTTCTAGTTATACTTGTTACATTCAATATTAATTCTGTAATTCCTTGTTTTACTTATTCTTTCTTTATATCATCTATGAGTTTGATAACACTTACCTAAAAAGCATATTTGAGATATAGTATGTCTTTCTGTGTTATAAAAAAAATCATTTTGATTTGTAAGGCGCTTTTTATTTGTTTAGTAAGCTGGCAGTTATTAAAGACAGTGTGCATTGGCTGATTCGATCCTCAGCACTGACGAGTGGTTAGGAGTGCAGGTCCAGAGGGGCGCTGCATGCATTCCTGTCCTTGTTCTAACACTCACTGGTCTCGTGACCTTGTGCAAATGACTTACCTCTTCTGTGCCTCAGGGTCATCATCTCTAAGTCCATATAAGGTGCTTGAGAACACTAGAGGAAAAGATGCCACAAAAGTGCCATAATTATACAAAGTCAATACGCCAGTTCCCATTTCACAGATAAGAAATCCAAGCCCAGAGAGCTTAAGTTGTTGGAGGTTCCCAAAACCAAGTGGAGGTAGGGTTTAAACTCAGGTCATGGCACTACAGAGCCAGCATGCTGGATGAGTGTCTGTGGGTGCTTGTTCGACTTGGTTCTTTTCTGCCCCCTTGCTTCACAGCATCACTTAGCTAGTTAGTGACAGAATCTGAACCCACATCCACTTATTCAGACTCTCGAGTGTGGTGTTTTTACCAGTACACTGTGATAGGTCCTAACCTGCCAGCACCCTGACAGATCTTGGTTGTGGGGTGTATGTGTGTGTGTGTGTGTGTGTGAGTGTGTGTGTTCTGGTATTGTTACCTTTCTTCCCTTCATCTTGTTCTGACTCATATTTTTTTTTTTTAAAGATTTTATTTATTTATTTGACAGAGAGATATCACAAGTAGGTAGAGAGGCAGGCAGAGAGAGAGAGAGAGAGAGAGAGGAGGAAGCAGGCTCCCTGCTGAGCAGAGAGCCCATGCGGGACTCGATCCCAGGACCCTGAGATCATGACCCGAGCCGAAGGCAGCGGCTTAACCAACTGAGCCACCCAGGTGCCCCCTGACTCATATTTTTAATTTCACCATTTCCTGAACACTTATTTATTTATTCTCTGCTTTCTTTCACCAAAAATATAAGGTGGTTTATAGAGATATCTGTAGGACAACAAGATAAGAGTAAAGTGAAATATGAAAGTCAGGGCAAAGGAAAAATAGAAACCCAGTTGGATGATTAAGATAATGCAGTTATTCTTGGTTCCAAGACCAGAGATGCTTTTGGACAGGATAGAGTGAGTGTCTTAGAGAAACGAGTTTAGAGGGCTTCACCTCAGTTGGTGACATCATGCTGTAATGCACTTTGGGAAAAGCAAAGCTACAGGGATGTCAGGAACTTGTGTCAAGGTGTGATGGTCTTTGAAACCATACGGCACCCTTGATATTGTGCAGCCAAATTTTCCTACTAATATTCTTATCCCCATAGTGCCTCCAATATGAAACTCTGATAAAAGACCATGACCTTAAGGCAATATTCCATATAAATTGCTTTTCTCAGAGTAATACTGAATTCAGGTTAGACTTCCCTAGTAAATATTCCAATTGTAGCTATTTTGACACTTCAGTGAGAGTTAAATGTTGAGTGAGCAGCAATAGGAATTGAGTTGGAGGAAATACTGACATTTTATGTGAAAATGGAGGAGCCTAACAAGGACACAGCTGAATAGAAGACGCTCATTTCTGCCTGAAGGAGGCAGTTCTCAAGAGCAGGGCCATGCTATTCCTTAGGAAGTAGATGACATATTGCTGAATGGATTCCATAGAATGTGGAAATTTTAAATTATGCTACAAATTTCAAACATTGTATATGTTATTTATAGGAAATTTTGCAAATGAGGAAAATTATTAAGAAGGAAATAAAAATTATCTGTAGTTTTACCACCTGGGAATAGTTTCTACTAATACTTTCAGTTATAAAGGTCTACATGAGGGTAGATGTATAATGTTTAAAAAGTTGAATCCTACTGTACATGATATTTTACAATGTTTTAAAATTAACAAAATATCTTGAGGATTTTCCCATGCCAACAAGTACTCATTTATAATCAAGTTTGTTTTGTTTTTTTTTTAAAGATTTTATTTATTTATATAACAGAGATCACAAGTAGGCAGAAAGGCAGGCGGGGGCAGGGGGAAGCAGGCTCCCTGCTGAGCATAAAGCCCAATGCGGGGCTTGATCCCAGGACCCTGGGACTATTACCTAAGCCGGAGGCTTTAACCCACTGAGCCACCCAGGTGCCCCTATAATCCAGTTTTTAATAACCAAAGATTATCCCATCATTGGATACAAATGATAATCAGATAAATTAAAAAATCCGAAGTGTCCAAAAAGTATTTAATTCTGATCAGTGTAAGTACCTGAGGTATCCACTAAGATAAGCTGGTTTGCAAAATCTGTCTCTGGATAAAGTGAATGAATTTATGTGCTCCACAGATTGGTTAGCTGTATGTACTAGTTAAATGTTGAAGAACGCCTGTCTCAGTGGAGAGTTGATCCTTTAACTGGTGGGGATTAGGAGCAGGTCCAGCTCTCCATAAGGTCCTTCTAGTTCACAGAAGAGCTCTTCCATGCCTTGGGGAAGCTCATTTTCTAGTTGCATTTGGGGTTGATGGGGAGAGTTTGTGATGCTTCATCCAAGCACATGTTCTTACAGGCCAGGTAGGAAACACAAACAAGAACTTGAGTTCTTCCTGTGACTTAGGCTTTTGGGTTAGACCACAGGGTGCCTGCTATAGACCAGTTACTAAGTAAACATTAATATTCTTACCACAGATGATGTGAAACTCCTTCTCTCCTTTATGTCAGTCCCTGATGCCAATCGTATTGCCATCCCGGCTGATTGCCAGGAGAGCCTGGCTACCAGACTGTTCGGGTGCCAAATTAAGTAGGCACAAGTCCCTAAGAAAGAGAAACGGGCATGAATGTCAGCTCCAGCATGGGCAGAGATGAAAAAAAAGTGATGCGTTAATGGCAGGCACTCGGCCAGTCTGCTCATCATCAGTGTGTCACTTCCGTGCTTTCCCTCTTCTTGTCCAAATGCTGCCCATATTTCAGGATTCTGCTTACATCTCCAGAGAGCTTTTCTTGACCTTTCTAGTTTACATGACTTTCTTACTGCATTTGCCTCCAATGCAGTTTTTAAATTTGTGCCACTCTTTCTGGCATTCTGATGTATGACATCTTATATTGTTATTTATGTGCTGCATGTATACTCCTATGTATTAGTTGTATATTGGATACTAAAAATTTCATTTGCTGCCTTTGATCACAATTGTAATAAATATTTATTGAGGACTTTTTAATTTAAGTTTTAATTTTTTTTTTTTTGAATTGGTAATACATCACATGGCTCAAAATATAAAAAAGGCACAGCAGGTTATAGAGAAGAAAAGTCCACCTCTGTCCCTGTCCCCAGCCACCTGCTTTCTATCCCTGGGGGCAACCACTATTATCATTAAAAACATTTTGAAAAAAAGAAGGAGAAGAAGTTGCGGCTCAGCCAATCAGTGGTGTGCTGGTGTTTATTCATACTGGCTTATGGGAGTTGAAACTTTGTGAGTTGTCATTATTATGATAGCTTAAAGTAGGCCACGGTGTGAGTACTTAACAGCTTGGAAATCAGCAAATGCTACAAAGCAGGGACTTTACTTCTGGATGTATTTTAATTTATAAATATTATTTGTTTCAGTCTTTGTTCCATCTTTCTTATACAATGAACAAATATTTTAGAATTATTTCTCTAGAGAACAGAGAGCCAATTGTTGGACATTTACGAACACCACTACCTTAGTCCTGGCATCTAGAGATAACCACCGTTACACTCTGGGATGCAGCTTTCTGGTCTTTTTCCCAGGTGTACATAGTTGTACACCAGTTGTACATAGTTGATAACAAATCCTGATTAGATTTTAAGATTTGTCTTTTTTTTTTTTCTTGCTGTTAAGGATTGTGCATTGTTCTTATAAACCCCATTTCATGTACCATGTTGTCACACAGCATTACATGGTAAATAATTATTTGATGGATGAAGTAATACGTGAAAGATCAAGAGAAAGATCATCATGAGTGCACCAGGAATCATTAGTAACGTCACAAAGTTTTAATCAAGCTAGGGCAAAGGACCTGAAGAATGTTGAAATTGCTATATTGATGCAGGCTGCCTAATCTATTCTGAAATGTCATTAGCTCTAGTGTGAGACTTTCACTAACTGGCAGTCACTGCCTTGAAACGGCTGTAAGTCCCGTTCTTAGAAAATAGCGACACCTGTAATGAGCTATATGGCAACGTCTCAGCCAGTGCATTCAGGCTGGAAGCCTAATCACACAACTTTGTTGGTTTGGACATCTGAGACTAATAGACCCACTCTGGATTCTGGGGTATCTGAAGTGCACAAACGGCAAGATGGAAGTAGGAAGGACAGACATCACAACATCTCAGAACTGGAAGAGGGCTTAAGTCAAACCTTGGTACTAAAATACAGCTTCAAAGTTACATGATTACAAAACTGTGGGGAACCTCATCAGCAGTGTCCCGGTGTGCTGTGAGTAGTCTTACTTGGCCTCCCAGCTGAGACTTCAATGGTGTTTCCAACAGTATTTTTCAAGTAGGGGCTATTATTAAAAATTAGATCACAGACTTTCTGTGAGCACGGTGTAAAAAGCTGGTAGACTCTTCAGCTGTCTCTGTGTGTATTTGGCTAATACCAGTATTAACTGAAACAACAAACCATAATATATGACACTTTATGTCTGAAAGAGTGAAGATGTTCAGGCAGATCAGAGAATTCTCTCATCATTATGGTTTTCTGACTATTCCATTTCAAAAGGGAAAAAATAAAATAGAGAAATAATTCCAAAAGACTGATTCACTTATCTATTTATACAGGAGATTTAGAAGAGAGACATGAAAACAGTAAACACTCACTGAAAAGCAAAGTATATTTATAAGTTAAAATAAACGAAAAAATCTCCCCAAGTTGCAAAATGACTCTGTTCTCTTCCTCCATGTTCTATAAATTTGCTTTCCAAATACATGGGAAGGATTTGTGGCAATAGCTTTGCAAATAAATACAAACTGTCTTGTAGCCTGCCATCATCTTCCATATTAATAAAGTTGAGGTGAAATAAATGAGATTTTTTTTCCTACTCTCTTAGTATTAATTATTATACATTCTGGATGAGTAAGAATGTATTTATGTATGAGGCTGATAAAATGTATCTTCATATTTGTGAGTGCTTGTCATGTAGTAGGTCATTTCTCTTTCTTGACATTACTAAGTAAAAATTAAACTTGCTGGCAATATTTGCTTGGCTTAATGGTTCTGAACTAAAAGATGACTGTTTATCATGGATAAAATTAACAGACTGATATAACAGCTACTACACCCTTTACTTTTTCATTGCACATTGCTTAATAAATAATGTTAAGGTAATAGGACTTATAAGCTAAAATTTCAAACCCCAAGTTCTTCATAATTCACAAAAACTTCATATTCTATTCTCTTAAAGTATGTTTATCATTATTTATATCTCAGATAAAATTGCATCTTAATGTGTATTTTGACACCCCCCCCCCACTTTATTAGAAAAGCTGCAGTGTATATTCTGAGGTGGTTAAGCATGCATATGTCATTACCAAGTAGGCATGGTGAATTGCTCATCAAAGAAACAATTAAAGTTAAGACAGCAAGCAAATGGGATTTCTCATAGTTTGTGTGTACCAAATTTATACATAGATAAAGTGATGAAAGCAAGTACACATTTTAATATAGAGAGGTTATTTCATGGAGCACAGATCTCTCTTTCGTACTGAAGAACTGAGGCCCCGTTTTCCTTCCTGTACTGGTGCCACTCTTGCTGCAGGACCAAGGAGTGAATCAGTTCTGCTGCTGCCTCCCCCCCCCATATCCACTCCCATCACACATTTTGGGTATTTACCTCCTCAGACAGAGATGCAGAGGACCGGCCGTATTTGTAGTCCTCCATCCTATTTGACCGTGTTCAGGTATCAGGCCCCAAATATCGTAGACAAACACAAGACCCTTCTGCCATATCCATCTCGTAGCCTCTTTGCATCTACTCTTTACTCCAGATGTGTGACTACCAGTGACTTGGCTATTGTGTAGGCAACTGTTTCTGAGGGTCAAGCCTCGCATGTTTGAGGAAATCAACCTGGTGTTCCTGCTTGAATATTTTCGTGCTTCCCCTTTCTACATTGCCATGTTACTTCTTTTTGTGTGATAGTAAAGGTTAATTGTTCATTAGAAATAATTGGCCCATGTAGCTATTAATGATCAGTTTGCTACTTATTTATTTATTATTTATTTTTTTTCTGGCATTAAAAGAGAATACTTCTAATGATGAAAAGATTTTTCTAAATATTTCCTCAGGAATGGAAAGTTTGAGAATTATTTTAGTTCTTGTTTTTTTTTCTTTGATCAACACTTGTGACTTCATTTTTTCCCTTCCTACCATTTTTGAAGATGCTGACATGTCAAAAATTTAGGGCATAGTAGCTTTCCCCCATTGCCTTTAGGTCAGATAGTCTTTTTTTTTTTTTTTAAGATTTTTTATTTATGTATTTGACTTGAGATCACAAGTAGGCAGAGAGGCAGGCAGAGAGAGAGGAGGAAGCAGGCTCCCCGTGGAGCAGAGAACCCGATGCAGGACTCAATCCCAGGACTCTGAGACCATGACCTGAGCCAAAGGCAAAGGTTTTAACCCACTGAGCCACCCAGCCTCCCTCAGATAGTCTTTTTTATTAAATATGTATTTTTTTCATGGTATCCTTTTCATCTAATGCTTGAAGCCATCTAAAATTTATTTTAGGTGAAAACAATGAAGCTCTAAACATTTTTTTAAACAGATAACTATTTCAACATCTTTTAACTCTTTCCCCTCCCTTCAACCGCAGCTCCTTCATCATAAATGCAATCTTATACTGATATTAAAAATCAGGGGTGCCTGGGTGGCTCAGTTGGTTAGGCAACTGCCTTCGACTCAGGTCATGATTGTGGAGTCTTGGGATCAAGTCCTGCATCAGGCTCCCTGCTCAGCAGGGGTAGTCTGCTTCTCCCTCTGATCCTCTCCTCTCTTATGTTGTCTCTCACTCTCTCTCTCTCTCTCTCTCACACACACACACACACACACACACACACCAAAAAATAAATAAATAAATCCCGACTCTCCTGTTTCATTAGTCAGTCTGCTTATTTTTGTACCAGTAATGTGCTTGCATAAACAGTTTTTGGTTTAAATGAGTTCCATGTAATGAGGACATTAACTCTATGTCATCTGTATTCTTCATCTGCATTAAAGTCTTTATGGTATTTTTGATATACTAAATTTTCTTACCTGATAATCCTATATCTATAGGATGGGATTATGTTAATGATATAGTGAAGAAAAAATGCATTATTTTCTCCTCCCTGAAAGAGAAGAGAAAGCCAGTTAGGAAATTTAAGGAAAAGAAGGAAATTTCAGCTGACTGATACTAGCCGTGCACTTTCTTTGTAACCTTAATTATGTTGAGATATGTTCCTTTTATGCCTAATTTATTTTAAAGAGTTTTTATCATGAATGGGTATGGAATTTTGCCAAATGATTTTTTCCTTTGTCTACTGAGATTATCATATTTTATTCATTCTATTAATGTGATGTATCACATTGGTTGATATGCATGTATTGAACCATCCTTGCATACCTCAATAAATCCCACTTTATCATGATGAATGATCTTTTTAACGTGCTGCTGAATTGGTTTGTTAGTCTTTTATTGAGAATTTTTTATCTATATTCATCATTGGCTGATAGTTTCACTTCTAGTAGTGTCTTTTTCTGGTTTTGGTGTCAGGAAAATGCTTGCCTTCTAAAATGAGTTTGAAAGTATTCCATCATCTTTGATTTTTTGGAATGGTTTGAGAAGAATTGGTGTTAATTCTTTGAATGTTTAGTAAAATTCACCAGTGAAGCCGTATGGTCCTGGGCTTTTCTTTATTGGAAGATTTTTGATTACTGATTCAGTTTTGTTACTAGTAATTTGTCTATTCAGATTTTCTGTTTTTTCCCCTGATTCCTTCTTGGTAAGTTTTATGTTTCTAAGAATTTTTCCATTTCTTCTAGGTTGTCCAGTTTGTTGGGGTATAGTTGTTCACAGTAGCCTCTTCTGATTCTTTGAATATCTGTAATGTATGTTGTAACGTGCCCCCCACCTCCTTTTTTTTTTTCCACACTTAAAAATGTTTACATGTGCTCAGGAGTTCATTTTTAGAAATAGGTATTACCTTTAACACAGTGGAAGTGTGGGTGGTTATTATTTTTTGATAGAAAATACCACTTTTTAACAATTTGCAATATAGATTGATTTAGATTTGGCTCTTGACAGTTTCATCTCCGTTTTCTCTCTTTTCCACAGGTGATAAAAGCCAACATTTGTTTAGGATTACGATGCTTTACTCTTTACCAATATCTTTTTTTTTAAATCAGCATATAATGTGTTATTGTTTCAGGGGTACAGGTCTGTGAATCATCAGTCCTGCACAATTCACAGCACTCACTATAGCACATACCCTCTCCAATGTCCATCACCCACCCAGCCACCCCATCCCTCGCACCCCATCCCCTCCAGCAACCTTGTGTCGTTTTTTTATTTATAATTTTTTAAAAGATTTTATTCATTTATTTGACAGATAGAGATCACAAGTAAGCAGAGAGGCAGGCGGGTGGGTGGGGTGGGGAAGCAAGCTCCCTGCTGAGCAGAGAGTGCGATGCGAGGCTTGATCCCAGAACCCTGGGATCCTGACCTGGGCCAAAGGCATTGATTGGCTTTAGCCCACAGAGCCACCCAGGCGCCCCTATTTTTTGACTTGAGTCCTTTCTCTTTCTTCTTGGGTTAGTCTAGCTAGGGTTTTTTGGGTCTTTTTTTTTTTTTTTCAATTTTGTTTATCTTTTCATAGAATCAACTCTTAGTTTAGTTAATCTTCTCTAGTGTTTCTCTATTTTATTTATTTATTTTTATCTTATCAATTATTTTCTTTCTTCTGCTAATATTGGGCCCAGCTTATTCTTCTTTTTCTAGTTCCTTTTAAGATACAGAGTTAGGATGCTTAATTTGGGATCTTCGTTGCTTCTTCTTCTTTCTTTCTTTCTTTTTTTTTTTTAAAGATTTTATTTATTTGAGTCGGGGAGAGAGAATGAGCAAGCAGGAGTGCAAGAGGAGGGGGAAGAAGAAACAGACTTTTTGCTGAGCAGGAAGCCTGTTGTGGGGCTCAGTCAAAGGACTCTGAGATCATGACCTGAGCCAAGGGCAGATGCTTAACCCACTGAGCCACCCAGGCACCCCTCTTTCTTGTTTCTTAGCCCACTGATCCACCCAGGCGCCCGACTCTTTCTTGTTTCTTAATGTAGACATTTATTGCAATGAACTTCCCTCTTGGAATTGCTTTTGCTGCATATATAAGTTCTGGTTTGTTGTGTTTTTGCCTTAAGAAACTCTTTTCTTTTTCCATTAATTTCTTCTTTATTGGTTGTTCAGGAGAGTGGTTGTTTAAGTTCCATGTGTTTGTGAATTTTCCAGTTTTCTTCTTTTTATTTATTTCTAGTTTATGCCATTGTGGTCAGAGAACATACTGGTATGATTTCAATTTTCTTTAATTTTCTAAGATTGTTACATGGCCTGTCAAATTGTCTATCTTGGAAAATGTTCCATGTGTTCATGTGTTTTTTTGAGAAGAATGTGTATTCAGCTTTTATTGGATAGAATGTTCTATAAATAACTGTTAAGTCCATTTGGTTTATATTGTTCAAATCTGCTGTTTCCTTACTATTCTCTGTCTGGATGATCTATCCATTGTTGAGAGTAGGATGTTAAAATCCCCACCTATTGCACTATTGTTTACTTCTCCTTTTAGCTCTGTTAGATTTTGTTTTATACATATAGGTACTCCAATATTGGGTGAATAAATATTTACAATTGTTTTATCTTTTTGATGTATTAACACCTTTATCATTATATAATGATCTTCTTGATCTATTTTTCCTTTTTTTTTTTTTCCCCCCAGTTTAAAGCTAGTTTATCTGAAAGAAGTATAGCTACCCTGATTTTGTTGGTCACTCTTAGTTTGGAATGTCTTTTTCCATCCCTTCATGCTCAGTCTGTGTGTGTCCCTAAAGCTAAAGTGAGTCTTTTATAGGCAACATGTTGTCAGATTTTGGGATTTTTTTATCTGTTTATCCTTTTAAAATCTTTTAATTGGTGAATTTATGTTTGAAGCAGTTATTGATAAGTAAGGACTTATTGTTGCCATTGTTGGTTGTTTTCTGTTCCTTACCCTGTTGTCTTTTCTTGTGTTTTGATATCTTTTGGTATCAGCATGCTTGATTTTTTTATTTGTATTTTTTTGCATTTGAACAATTAGTATTTATTTTTCTTTTTAAAGATTTTATTTAAATTTAATTAACATAGGATGTATTGTTTGTTTCAGGGGTATAGCTCTGTAATTCTTCAGTCTCATATAATACCCAGTGCTCATTACAATACATATCCTCCCCTGTGTTCATCACCCATTTACTCCGTTCTTCCACCCCCTCACCCCTACCCCAGCAACCCTCGGTTTGTTTCCTATGATTAAGAGTCTCTTTTATGTTTTTTTCTCTCTCTGGTTTCATCATGTCTCATTTTTTTCCTCTCTTCCCCTATGATTCTCTCCCTTGTTTCTTAAATTTTACGTATCAGTGAGGTCATATGATAATTGTCTTTCTCTGATTGACTTATTTCACTTAGCATAAACATCCTTTAATTTCTTTATTGTGTTCTTTTGTGTAATTACTACCAGATTTTCCTTTGTGGTTACCATGAGGATTACATAAAGTATCTTAAATTTATAATACCCTACTTGAAACTGACAAATTAGCTTCAATAGAATTCATAAACTTTACACTTTTACTTCTCCTCCCATTTTAGATTGTTGCTATTATGGTTTACATGTTTTTAATACTGTGTGACTAGTAACAGTTATTGCAGTTATGCTCATTTTTACTATGTTCGTTTTTTTAAAACGTTTAAACTAGAGTTGTAAGTGAATTATACACCCCTATTATCATACTGCAGAATCTAACCATGACTACTTATTTACCATTACTGGTGAGCTCGATACTACCTTTTTTATGTTTTCATGATTTTAATAACTTCCACTCAAAGAACTACATTTCTTTTAGCATTTCTTGTAAGACATATCTGATTGGAATGAATTCCCTCGGCTTTTGTTTGTTTGGGAAAGTCTTTATCCATTCCTTACTTCTGACGAACTGTTTTGCGAGGTATAGAATTCTTGTTTGACAGTCCTTTTCTTTCAGTATTTTCCTCTGGCTTGAAAAGTTTCTGTTGAGAAATTTGTTGATAATCTTATGGAGGGAGATTCTCTTGCATGTAATTTCTCTCTTGTCTTGCTCCTCTTAAAAGGTTTTTTGTTTTGTTTTGTTTTTGATTTTTGACAATTTAATTATAATGGGTCTCAGCGTAGTTCCATTCAGGTTCAGTTTATTTGGAGTCTTTTGGGCTTTGTGGATCTGGATGTCCATTTTTCTCCCCTGGTTTGGGAAATTTCCAGCCGTTATTGTTTTAAAAGCACTTTCTGGGGGCACCTGGGTGGCTCAGTGGGTTAAATCTCTGCCTTCAGCTCAGGTTATGATCTCAGGGTCCTGGGATCGAGCCCCATATCAGGCTCTCTGCTCAGCTGGGAGCCTGCTTCCCCCACTCTCTGCCTGCTGTTCTGCTTACTTATATCTCTGTCTGTCAAATAAATAAATAAAATCTTTAAAAAAATAAAAAATAATAAGAGCACTTTCTGTTCTTGTCCCTTTTTCTTCTGCTTCTGGAATTCCCATTATCTGTATTTTGTTTCTTTTCATTGTCTCCCATAATTCCCATAGGCTTTCTTTACTCTTTTTTTTTCCCCCTCCTGACTGGGTAATTTCTAGTGCCCTATCTTCCAGGTTGCTGTTTCTTTCTTTTGCATGGTCGAGTCTGTTTTGGAACTCTCTGTTGTATTTTTTAGTTCAGTTATTGTACTTTTCAATTCCAGTTTTGTTTTGTTTTTTTTTAATGGTTGCTATTTCCTTGTCAACTTCTGTTTTGTTCATACATTATTCTTCTAATTTCATTTAGTTGTCTGTGTTTTCTTATAGTCCCCCAAATTCCTTAAAAGAAGTGTTCTGAATTCTTTGCCTGACAGTTCATAGATTTCAGTTTCTTTAGGGTCAGTTATTGGAGCTTTATTCATTTCTTTTGATAGTATCACATTTATTTTTTGTGATCTTTGCTTCCTCTGTTGGTATCTGTGCAGATGAGTGATCAAGCCCCTTTCCAGATTTTATAGGTTTGCTTTGGCAGAGGCAGTTTTTTACCAGTCAGCCCAGTTTGGGTTTCTGGATGTGTCTGCTGGTAGTGTCTTTGGGTATGTTGGGCCTGTTATTATAGGCAAGGCAGCTGTTTTGAGGCCTGTTTTGAGGCAAGGCAGCTGGTTGAGCTCCGAGGACAGGGTTGAGGGGTGGAGAGTAAACTCCTGGCTAGACAACAGTTGGATGGGACTGATGGCTTTGTTCCCTAACAGAGTGAGGCTGTAGGATGGGCTCTGTGGTTGCCTGCGTTCTCTGGTCAGGCTTTATAGATGTTTGGGACTGGGTGCTATATTCAGCTGTAGATGGGGCTTATAAATTAGTTTCTCTACCCTGGCAGGGCAGCGGGATGGGACTCAGGGCCTGTATAGCTCATTGTTTGGGGATCCAAATCAAGCCAGAGTGTGCAATGAATTCCCTGGTCAAGTAAGGCCACCAGTTTTGCTCTCCAGTTGTAGGAAGCCCTGGGCTGTGCTCTTTCTTCAAGTACCCACTGTACATAGGGCTGTTGAAAGGGCTGTGCAGGTTCCCTGGTTGGACAGGCTGAAGGCTGTAATCAGTGATGAGTGGGTCTATGAATTAGCTTCCCCACCTGAGTGGACGAAGAAGCAGCTCTAAAGCTGGTAAAGCCCTTTGTTCTCTTAACTGCAGCCAGACTGCTCTCCAAGTTCCCTGACCGAACAGCAGCTCTGGCTTTGCTCTACGAGCTGTTGGCTCTGCCTGGCCTCCTCTCAGCTTGAGTGCTGCTGGGTCTCACAGTTTCCAGGAGCTGTTGCCAGCCCTCTGGTCAGTTGAGACTGAAAGACTCCTTAGCAGGTGGGGCTGTGATTCAGCTTTTTGGGGGGCAGTGGAGAAGGGGCCGCTCCAAGCTACTCTCATTTTCCCAAACAGACTCTGATTGGGAAGGGTTGGAAGCTACACTCAACCGTGGCTGTGAATTAATCCCCCTGCCTGAGCATAAACTGGGAATGCTTCATGCTCATTATGGCTTTGCCTGCCTACCTCTTGGCTCAAGTGCCCCTGGGGTGCCCTGCTTCTAGGAGTTTGAGTCAGTCCTCTTGTTTAGATGGGGCTGGAAGACACTCTCCAAAGTGAATGGGGCTGTGTTTCAGTTCCTTGCCTGGGGGTGGGCAAACTGGTCTCTGTGGCTGGCAAAACTCCTCATTTGAGGATCTGAATCAGGGAGATCTGCCCTGCATGGAGTTTCCTGGTCAGCATGAACCCTCAGCTAGGTTCTGCACCTGAGAGAAGGTGTTAGTTGGGATGACTACTTGGGCACTGCAGATATGAATTCAGTCTGCTACGATCTGTGGGCTGGTTGCCTCAAGTCCCTCCCTCTTCTCCATCATAATGAGATTCCTGGTTGAGCCCTGTAGATTTCCCTGCAATCTCCATGGGGCTCCCACAATGTGATTCAGATGGTGGAGTGATGCTGTTTGTACTCCTGAGTTCTTTTCCTACCAGAGGGACTGGAAACTCAGGGGAGACCTGCATGGCCTGAGGGAAGGGCAATTCAGTCAATGTGTGGCTGCTTCTCTTACCCTTCTAAGGCAGTCTGTCTTGGTTTCTAAGGTATAGCGGGTGCTTCAGCCTCATCCTTGTGTTCTAGAATTCTCTCAGTGGTGTCTTGTCCTTGAATAGTTGTTGGTTTAGTTTGTTTGTTTATGGAAGATCAGGAACAGATTATATTACCATCTTGGTCCAGTTACTATAGTTTTATAAAACTCTTCTCATCATGCAGGTTTCTGTTCCCATTAAGAATTTTTTTCCTATGGACACCTGGGTGGCTCAGTCAATTAAGTATCTACCTTCAGCTCAAGTCATGATTCCAGGATCCTAGGTCCTTGCTCAGCCAGGAGCCTGCTTCTCCCTCTGCCTGCTGCTTCCCCTACTTGTGCTCTCAAAAAAAAAAAAAAAAAAAAAAAGAATTTTTTTGCTATGTTTATGAGATGCCTGAGTGGCTGAGTTAATTGAGCATCCAGCTCTTGTTTTCAGCTTAGTTCATGATCTCAGGGTCCTGAGATTAAGCCCCAGTTGGGGCTCAGTTCTCAGCAGGGAGTGTGCTTGAGATCCTCTCTCTCTATCCCTTCCCCCCCTTGCTCACTCTCTCTGCCTCTCAAATAATAAATAAATCTTAAAAAAAAGAGAGAATTTTTTGCTATGTTTAAAACTTCATTCTTCATTTTTCAATATAAACTTAACAGGTAATTTGTTAAGTTCTATGAAAAAAGTCCCATTGGTGTTTGTATTGAAATAATATCACATTTATATATTTACATATATTAACATTTTTATTGTGGTTAGTTCTTTTATCCAGGGATATGGCTTATCTCTCTATTTTTTTCCATGTCCTCTTTTGTCTATTTTATAATTGTCTTCGTAAAGAGCACACACACATTTTGTTAAATCTATTCCTATGAACCTTATAGATTATGCTACTAGTCAGGTGGGATCTTTATTTTTCTATTACGTTTTCCAATTTTCAAAAGAATTTTAAATTATAGTATTACCAGGAAGATGGATTCTGTTTTGTATCAAAAGTAGCATCTTTCATAGTGTTTAAATTTCTTTCTCTTTTGTCTCTGGGAGAAAGTTGGATTCTTTGAATACAACTCTGAGTATAATAAGAAAATTTTCAAGTTGCCATCAAAGTTCATTTAATTCTGTTTTCTTAAACTGCCATACATTGATATAGCAATGACATTTCGATGATCTTTTCCAAGATGAAGGTTGAGGAATTCTTGTGATATATTTTAATTCTTTAGCATTAAAATCTTCTCGCTTTTGTCTTCCAGAGTCAATGGAAAGCTTCCTAAATGCTTTATAGGCCTTTGATCAATAACCTAGAATTATTTTACAGAAATCTCATTTAAAAAATTATAGTGATCTTTCTGCTGTTTCTTATTAAATGAAAGGAAATACAATTCAGCTTATTTGTAACTTGTTTTGTTATATCCTTTAGTTATGGTGAAGCTTGTGCCTTTTCAAAAGACCCATGCTAATTATTATTTTGATGTCAATATTGACAGTGGAATTTATGTTATTTCTATTACTTAAGAAATCTTATTTTTCTTGCTGTTGTGCACATTTGAATTACATTGAGCTTGGAGAGGAGTTTATTTTTGTGGTTGAAACCATGTATCAGTGTATTTCATAACAGCTGGATAAAACACATTCATATTTTGCCTTTTCTGTTCAGTGATTTTATCAATTGAGCATTTTGATGATTGACATGCTGTCATCTTTCCTCTGAACTTTAACCTTTGGTTATTTAAAACTTCTAGGTATTGTGAAATTATGTTTGGTTATTCTTGAGGGTGCTGGATGTGCCCCAGAGTACGCGAATTACTGAATACTTCAGCTTACACCTACTTAATTAGCCAGTAAAAATGCCCTAAACAGCACCAAAAGGGAAGTAAGATTTGTTTTTTGAGTGAAACACAGAGGAAAAACTTACTTTGCAAATGACTTCAACTTTAAACTATGTACACATTTTGAGACATTGAGGATTATATGTAAGTACTTTTTGCTTATATGACATCTGAGAAATGGCTGTCATTTCTAAAATTTACTGTTCTTTGAATATTTGTGAATTTGTAAAGTTTTTGTATTTTACCTTGTTGGTGTCTCTGATTTGATAAATGATCTGTAAATATCCTTTCCCGTTTTTGTATGGTAATCTTGCAAATTTTTTTGCTTATTCATAAGAATTTTTTTTATATGTAAGAGATGTCAACCTACTGTCAATCACATATACAAGAGTTTTCCCAGGTTAATGTTTGCTTTTAAGTAAAGATTATTTTGAAATTGTTTCAAAACTACAGGAAAAAATATGTTGTTAGTACAAAGAACTCCCACATCTCCTCTTACCAGATTCCTAATTGGTAATATTTTCACTCATTTACTTCATCACCCTCTATCTTTTATTCCAGTATGACTTTTACTGACAATATTTTCTATCACCTTTAATAGTTTGGTGAGTGTTTTCTCAAAATGAGGGCATTCTCCTATATAGTCAACATATAACCTCCTAGTCCAGGAATCAACATTGACACCGCAGTATCATCTAGTCTTCACACCCCATTCATATTTCACCAGCCATCCAAACAATGTCACTTTTTCCTTCTTGGCCCGGGGTTCAATCCAAGAGCACGTTACATTGGGTTGTCTTATCTCATAATCAACTTTGGTCTGGAGCAATTCTAACCTTTCTCTGTCTTTGGTATCCCTTATGGTTTTAGAGGTACAGGCATTTCATTCTTTAGGATCAGCCTCCTCCTGGGTCCGTCTCATGCTTCCTCATCACTCAGGCCATGCATTCCTGCCGCGAATACTGCAGAAGTGGTGCTGGCTCTCCTCAGTACACCACATCTAGAGGTGGTACACTTTATCAGTCTGTCTCACTACTCATGATGTTAACCTTGATCACCTGGTCAAGTTGGTGATCTGCCAGGCTCTTCAATATTTTTCCCTTCTGATTTCAATTAGTATTTTATGGGGCAATACTCCAATTTTATTCCAGTATGCTATTCCTCATCAGACCTTTACTCTCTGTCCTTAACATCCATTGGCCATACCCACCTGAATCATAAAGTATTGCTTCTTAGTGACATGAATTAAAAATGACATTGAAAATTGAAACTCACGTTAACTTTTAAATTCATTTTCTAGTATTATAAAAATTGAGTAATATAGATCATATAAAAATATATTTCCCAAATATGGTAAGTGAAACTTTTTTGTATTTCATTTTAAGTGCATATCAGCATTCACTGTGTAACGCATCTTTAACTACTATACTTTTCTTTAATGAAAATTATTCATTTATATTGAATGTGTTCAGAGAAAATAACATCTTACTTCCATTTTCCTGCCTTTTCTACCTTTCTTGTGCTAGCTTTATAGACCATATTCCATTTATTGGACTAAAATATCACAGACTTTCATAAAAATAAGATCAGAATGTATAGAAGATATGCTAGAAGCAGATTTTGCTGATGGGCTCTTATATGTAGAGTCCATGGCTATTCCATTTATTATGGTTTTTCAAAAATTTTATTTCATCTAGTTTTGGGATTTTCCTTTTTGACATTTCTAACAGATTAAAAATGCATATTTTCTTCATTTAAAAATAAATATGACTGCTTTTCATCAGCCAGTAACTGAGTTAAACATATGACAGAAACCTTTTCAACCTCTAACTTGTCAGAGTCCAAGGTTTATTGCAGGTTTATTAAGTTGCATTAAGAAAAACTGTGCTTATTTTTGAGTTCACCATTTCTAATAGATTCAATAATGTAGAATGACATGAAATAATAAATATGAAAACAGTAGAAAAATAAAGTGATATAAATAAAATGATGTAAAATAAAGACTTGGCAGAAATACAGGAAGGTAGACATGAATGAGGATGCCTACATTTATAGCAAATTATTATCCCGGGCAGTGTCTATTCAGGAAAATGATGGAAGACGAAGCTCTGTGAGGGCCTTTGTTTCTTTTTCCCAGTATCCTCTGTGCTGGTAAAATGCCTGACCTTCAGGTGGCCAAAAGATATTGGTGGAGTGGTGGGATGGAAGTGCAGAGCATCTGCTAATCTCAAGGGTTGTAGTAGTTCACTGATTTCTTAGGTTCCTCGGAATCTTTTCTCTGCTTTGTAAACATTAACACTTTATTAATTTATTAATTAATTAAAAATTAATTTATTAATTTATTTACACTATCATGCCACCCTCTAAACACCTTGCATGGATTAATCTCACTAAGTGCTCATCACTGTCTTGAAGGTTATTCCTATTCCATTTTTATCCCTATTTTGCAGATAAGGAGAGGGCCCTGAATAGTTAAGTCCAATGTCCAAGGTAACAGTAAGGGGCAGAATCAGCATTTGAACTAGCCCTTCCTTCCAGCCACTTGACAATTTTCTGCTCGTTGTAGAGCCCGTTCATGGCCTTTCTACTTCTCTCAAAATCCTAGACCTCTGTTGACAGGCTTAGCAATCGTGCTCTCTTTTGCTCTTGGAGACAATGGCCATCTATTTTTCCTTTGTTGGGTCTTTTATGCTAGACTAAAAATTTTGATCCAGAAATTGTCTTCCTTATAGCTAACTTCTTTGTTTCAACAGCATCATCGTGGCCCTATTGAACTTGCTACAGTATACACAAAACCAGTCGGCACAGCTGGGAAAATATTTGTCTTTTAATTTTTCTAACTGCCTTGCCATAAAAAATGTATGCTAACACTTAAACAAGATTCCTGCCGTCTTGGCATTTCTGTATTAGCTAGGATTTGGGGCCAGATTGGTTCTGTTTCCTCTAGTTAGGGGTGTCCTGTACCTATTTCAATTGGGAACTCAAGGTAATGGGCTCACTAAGAGCAAAATGTCACCTTAGTGGGTGACCCATGAATCCTATTACCTTCTTCCTTGGCTCTTATGTATTCTGCACGATAGAGGAGACATGATGACCCATGAAGCATGTCAGAAAACAGATGCTGCAGCATTGACAGCTTACTCTCCCCTGTGACTAATTCCTTTCTTTCAAATACAGCTTGCCTAGAACTTCTCGCTGTCTTAAATGCATCAGTGCCTTTCCTTTATTGTCTGCCCATAGTTTCACAACGTGGTACACATAAAGCTGCCGAAAATTCCAACACAGGCTAACCTCTTTCAGCCTAAGAATTCCTATTGATTTTTAGGACCTAAGAAAAGCAGATTGTTAGCTTAAGAGGAAGATTTGAAACCAGATAAAATACTACATGAAATCATAGGGCATCGAGGGTCTCTGAGCGCCACTTACTCACCCCAGATGGATGTATCCCTAAAAGCATCATGAATCATTTTTTAGCTGAAGGTGAAGATGAAAAGTCACCAACTTGGGATATCATCTTCTTCCAGAAATATTGTTTGTTGTTTGTTCTTTGAAATAGTGTGGTTGCTTGCATACCTCAATATACTTGTTAAGCCATGGTATCTAGAAATTGAGAGGAACATTGGTATATTCTTTTAAATAGACACACATGCACACACACACACACACACACACAATTGCCATTAATCTGAAACCTTGATAATATTTATATATTTACTGGGATTTAAGAGATCACCAAGTGCTTTCCTTCAATGCAGAGCTGACTTAAACCATTTTAGCAGGTGAAACTGTTAAAACTCATCCAGAAGGGGCGAATTTAATTTTAGTTTTCTCACAAAAGGGCTTGATTTGAATAATCAAATCGGATATTAGAAAGTGACTTATTGACCACATTTTAAATTAAAATTAAGTACATGGAATCTTATGTACTAAATGACTTATTAATTTAATGATTCTTCAATGAGCATGTATTCCCTTATGAGCTGTGCTCAACCTATGTCTACTTTTTGGTCCTTTCACATCAAATTGAAGGTGTTGTGAGAATTGGATATCGAAAATATAATTTCTTTATTTTTTGAACTCTATTTGACCTATAACATCTATCACAGATGGCTTCACAAATTCAGGGGATAATTCACTCCACTTTTTCTCTCTAGAGAAGTTGATAGTCATGCTTTATATGTCTTTTATTTATTTTACTTTATTTATTTTTTTAAAAGATTTTATTTATTTATTTGAGAGAGTGAGTGAGCAAGGGAGAAAACACAAGCAGGGGGAGTGGCAGAGGCAGGGGGAGATGCAGGCTCCCCCCCCGAGTAAGGAGCTGTTGCGGAACTCGATCCCAGGACCCTGGGATCATGACCTGAGCTGAAGACAGTTGTTTAACCTACTGAGCCACCCAGATGTTCCTACATGTCAATTTTATTTTATTTTATCTATCTATTTATTTATTTATTTTAAAGATTTTATTTATTTATTTGACACAGAAAGAGATCACAAGTAGGCAGAGAGGCCGGCATGACCTGAGCCGAAGGCAGAGGCTTTAACCCACTGAGCCACCCAAGTGCCCTGTCAATTTTATTTTTAAATTGAGGTGTAATTGACACACAGCTTACATAAGTTTCAGGTGTACTGCATAGTGATTCCGCTCAACACAAGGGTACCTACCATCCGGCACCATACAGTGTTATTAACAGTACTCCTGACCATGTTCCCTGTGCTGTGTCTTTGATTCCTGTATCTTATTCACTCTCTGACTGGAATCTGTACCTCCCACACTCTTTCATCCATTTTTCCTATCCTCCTACCCCTTTCCCTCTGTCAACCAGCAGCTTGTTCTCTGTAATTATGGGTCTGTTTCAGTTTTTTGTGTGTTTATTCATTTGTTTTTTTTTAAACTTCACATATAAGTGCAATCATCTGGTATTTCTTTTTGTCTGATTTATTTGGCTTAACATAATACCCTCTATGTTGTCTTAAACAGCCAAATCTAATTCTTTTTTATGGCTGTGTAATATTCCATGGTATATAAACCACCTCTTCTTTATCCATTCATCTATCCATGAACACTTGGGCTGCTTCCGTAATTTGGCTACTGTAAATAGTGCTGCAAGAAACATCCGGGTGTATGTATCCCTTTGAATTAGTGTTTTTGTATTCTTTGGGTAAATACCTAGTAGTGTGATTGCTGGGTTGTAGGGTAGCTCTATTTTTAACTTCTTGAGGAACCTCCATACTGTTTTCCAGAGTGGCTGCCCCAGTTTGCATTCTCACCAACAGTGCAAGAGGGTTCCTCTTTCTCCACATCCTTGCCAATGTCTGGTGTTTTTTGTGTTGTTGGTTTTAGTCATTCTGACAGGTTTGAGGTTGTATCTCATTGTAGTTTTGATTAACATTTCCCTGGTGATAAGTGATGGTGAACATCTTCTCATGTGTCTGTTGGCCATTTTTATATCTTCTTTGAAAAAATGTCTATTCATATCTTCTGCCCATTTTTTAATTGGATTATTCAGGTTTGGGGTGTTAAGTTTTAGATGTTCTTCATATATTTTGGGTACTAACCCTTTATTATATATGTCATTGGCAAATACCTTCTCCCATTTTATAGGTTGCCTTTTAGTTTTGTTGATTGTTTCCTTTGCTGTGCAAAAGCTTTACATTTTGTTGTAGTGATGATAGTTTATTTTTGCTTTTATTTCCCTTGCGTTGGGAGACACATCGAAAAAGAAATGCTACCATCAGTGTGAAAGAAGTTACTGCCTGTGTTCTCTTCTAGGATTTTTATGGTTTCAGGCATCACATTTAGGTCTTTAATCCATTTTGAATTTATATTTGTTTATGGTGTAAATAAGTGGTCCAGTTTCATTTTTCTCATGTTGCTGTCCAGTTTTCCCAGCACTCTTTTTTTGAAGAGATATTTATTTTCCCATTGGATATTCTTTCCTGCACTGTTGAAGACCAACTGACCATGTAATCGGTGGGTTCATTTCTGGGTTTTCTATTCTTTTCCATTGATCTGTGTGTCTGTTTTTGTGTCAGTATCATACTGTTTTGATCACTAGAGCTTTGTAATATAATTCTAAGTCTGGAATTGTGATGCCTCCAGCTTTGTTTTCCTTTATAAGATAACTTTGGCTATTTAGGGTCTTTTGTGGTCCCATACAAATTTTAAGATTCTTCTAGCTGTGTGCAAAATGCTGTTGGTATTTTGAAAGGGATTGCATTAAATATGCAGATTCTTCTAGGTGGTTTAGAAATTTTTTTTTAATTTTTATTTTACTTTATTTATTTATTTGACAGACAGAAATCACAAATAGGCAGAGAGACAGGCAGAGAGAGGAGGAAGCAGGATCCCCGCTGAGCAGAGAACCCAATGTGGGGCTCGATCCCAGGACCTGAGACCACGACCCGAGCTGAAGGCAGAGGCTTAACCCACTGAGCCACTCAGGCGCCCCTGGTATAGACATTTTAACAATATTTATTCTTCAATCCATGAGTATGGAATATCTTTCCATTTCTTTGTGTCATCTTCAGTTTCTTTCATCAGTATTTCATAGTTTCTGGAGTATAGGTCTTTCACCTCTTTGGTTAAGTTTATTCCTATGTATCTTATTGTTTCTGGTACAATTGTAAATGGGATTGATTCCTTAATTTCTCTTTCTTCTGCTTCATTATTGGTATATAAATATGCAACAGATTTCTGTATCTTGACTTCATATCTTGTGACTTTACTGAGTTTGTTTACCAGTTCTAGCAGCTTTTTTGGTGAAGTCTTTCAAGTTTTCTATGTAGAGTACTATATCATCTGCATATAGTGAAAGCTTTACTTCTTTCTGTCAATCTGAATGCCTTTTATTTCTTTTTGTTTTCTGATTGCTGTGGCTAGGACTCTCAGTACTATGTTGAATAAAAGTGGTGACAATGGACATCCCTGTCTTGTTTCTTGGAGGAAAAGCTTTCATTTTTTCCCCCATTTAGGATGATATTATTTGTGGGTTTTTCAGATATGGCCTTAATTTTGTTGAGGTGTGTTCTCTCTAAACCTACTTTGTTGAGGATTTTTATCTTGAATGAGTGTTGTACTTTGTCAAATGCTTCTTTGCATCTATTGAAATGATCATATGGTTCTTATCCTTTCTTTTACTAATGTAGTATATCACGTTGATTGATTTGCAAATATTGAACCACACTTGCATCTCAGGAATAAGTCCCATTTAATCATGGTGAATGATTTTTTTAATGTATTGTTAGATTCAGTTTGCTACTATTTTACTGAGAATTTTTATATCTATATTCATCTTGATATTGGTCTGTCTTTGTTTCTTTGTTTCCTTGTTTTTTTTTTAGTGGTGTCTTTATCTGGTTTTGGTATCAGGGTAATGCTGTCCTCATAGAATGAAATTAGAAGTTTTCCTTCCTTTTCTATTTTTTTGAAGCAGTTTGAGAAAAATAGGTATTAATGCTTTCTTAAATGTTTGGTAGAATTTACCTGTGAAGCCATCTGGTCCTGGACTTTTTTTAATTGGGAGTTTTTGATTACTGATTAAATTTCTTTGCTGGTTATCAGTCTGTTCATATTTTCTATTTCTTCCTGTTTCAATTTTGGTAATTTATATGTTCCTAGAGTAATTCATGTGTTTCTAGGAATTCATCTATTTCTTCTGGGTTTTCCAACTTGTTGGCATACAGTTTTTCATAAATTTTCCTTATAATTGTTTGTATTTCTGTGGTGTTAGCTTTTATTTCGTCTTCGTCATTTTAAATTTTATTTATTTGGGTCCATTCTCCTTTCTTTTGGTAATTCTGGCTAGAGGTTTATCAATTTTATTAATTTTTCAAAGAAACATCTCCTGGTTTCATTGATTGGTTCTATTATTTTTTAGTTTCCATATCATTTATTTCTGCTCTAATCTTTAATATTTCCTTCCTTTTGCTAGCTTTAGGTTTAATTTGCTTTCCAAAAAATATTTACTGAATGAGTAAATGAGTGAATATAACAAATCTCTTTGAAATATGTGTAACATTTGAACCAGCAATTTCATTTGTAGTTATTTATTCCAAGGAGTTAATTGTTTAGATGCACAAAGAAATATGTATGGAGATATTTTTTGAAGTATAGTTGACATGTATTGAAACATTTTTATAATTTTCTTCTTCGTGCTTTTGTGTATTTTCTGAATTTTTGTCTAATTATTTTATATCAGAAAAAAATATATATCATAGCACATCGTCAAACTTTTTCAAGTGGCTATATTCTGCTGGTCTTCCTAAAATGGAGGAATACTTAGCTTAGAGTCCCTGAATGTACTTCTTGGGATCTGTGAATCCCTTGCAGAGTTTGCAAGCCAAATTTTGTACACATTTGCATGTATGCATTTTCAGTCATCAGAGAAGTCCATATTCCCTAGAGGGTCTTCCTCAACCTTAAAACCATGTGCTCTTGTGTTCATTCTTGTTAAAATAAGGAAGCCTCATTTCCTTTGAGTCTTCTACTTCCTTGAACCCTTTCTTTCCAGTCTTTGTCCAATTTCTGCCCATGTGGCCTCAGTCCCAATTAAAACAGTTGAGATGGGCACCCGGGTGGCTCAGTAGGTTAAAGCCTCTGCCTTTGGCTCAGGTTATGATTCCAGGGTCCTGGGATTGAGCCCCACATCAGACTCTCTGCTCAGCAGGGAGCCTTTTTCCCCCTCTCTATCTCTGCCTGCCTCTCTGCCTACTTGTGATCTCTGTCTGTGAAATGAATAAAATCTTAAAAAAAAAAAAAGACAGTTGAGATAATGAGATAATAAGACAGCCTAGCATTTAGTAGGCACTGCCTTTTACCCAATAGCTTCTTTCAAACTCTGTGACTCTTATGGATACCCTTGTGCTGTGGAATACCCACTCATTTGTGCTTTATTATATCTGTTCTTTCTTCATCCTTGTATAAGACCTTCCTCAAATTGATATTTAAAAAATGCACCTGATACTACTAAATCCTGTCTTCCAGGATCATAGCTTAGTGTTGTTTCTCAGATTTTGTGTCTTTTTTTTTTTTTTAAAGATTTTATTTATTTGAGAGAGAGAGAGTACATGAGAAGGGGGGAGAGGCAGTGGGAGAGAGACAAGCAGACTCCCCGCTTAGCAGGGAGCCCAGTGCGGGGCTGAATCCCAGGACCCTGGAATCATGATCTGAGCTGAAGCAGATGTTTAACCAGCTGAGCCACCCAGGTACCCCTTTCTTTGTGTCTTGCTGGCCTCATCATCAGTGGTAATAAATTATCTCAAGTTCTTAAATAACTGTTTTTTCCTTTTATTTTATTATTAACTCAGTTATATAGAGTAGTAAGATGGAGAGGTTTTATTCAAACCATCATGTTGGATGCCAGGGCTTCAGTCATGAATTAATTCCATTTTCTACTGATCTTTCCCCTTGGTGATATCATTTTGGCTTCTGGCTATATTATTCATGAAAAAAGGCTATAGATCTAGGTGTTCCTCTACATGTCCTCTGCAGTATTCACTAAGTACTTTACACATAACATACCTAAGTTTAAAACTTGATTCAAATTATCATAGTTTTCCTTCATTTGAGTATGTCTTGATTTCTTCTTCATTTCTGAAGGATATTTGTGGTGGGTATAAGATTCTGGGCTGACAGCTTTTTCTTTCATCACATGAAAAATACTGTGCCATACTTCCTTCTGGTTTCCATTGTTTCTGTTGAGGAATCCACTATCACTTTGTTATTCCCTATTCACAATGTATCATTTTTTTTCTTTCTTTCAATAGTTTTTTCTTTGTTTTTATTTTTCAGAAGCTTAATTATGATGAGTATTTATTTTAATCAATCTTGTTTGAGGTTTGCTTAGATTCTTAAATCTGTGAGCTTATATCTCTTCCCAAGTTTGGGAAGTTTTCAGCCATTATTTTCTCAAGTACTTTTTCAGGTCACCCTCTTTTTCATCTTTTATGGACTTTGCTTATATGAATGTTAGATCCTTTGTTATAATCATTCAGGTCTTGGAGACTGTTCATTTTTTTTTCCAGTCTATTTTCTCTCTATTCAGATTGGATTATTTTTGTTCTGTCTTCAGTTAACCGATTCTTTTCTTGGTCCCCTCCCTTTCATTGTTTAGCCCATACTTTGGGTTAATCCAGTTACTGTATTTTTCAGTTTTAAAACTTCCATTTGGTTCTCCTTTATTTATTTTGTTCTTCTGTTTGTTTGCTGAGTCTTTCTGTTTTTTCATTTGTTTCAAGTGTCCATATGTGTTTATAATTTCTTATTTTTGTCTATGTGTCTTCAAATTGTTGGCAGGTAATTCTAACAACTATCATTGCAGTGTTGGTATCTTTTGATTTTCTTTTCATTAAATTTGAGATCTTGGTTCTGATATGGCATATGATTTTCAGTTGAAACCTTGTTTTCCATTTTTGAAATGAAACATTTCAGGGGCTCCTGGGTGGCTCAGTGGGTTAAGCCACTGCCTTCGGCTCAGGTCATGATCTCAGGGTCCTGGGATCGAGTCCCGTGTTGGGCTCTCTGCTCAGTGGGGAGCCTGCTTCTCTCTCTCTCTGCCTGCCTCTCCATCTACTTGTGGTTTCTCTCTGTCAAATAAATACATAAAATCTTTAAAAAAAAAAAAAACCCATGCTATGAAATGAAACATTTCATTTCATTTTTCTATAACGTTCTGAGACTTGTGCCTTACTTAAATTCCTGGTTTTAGCTATTTTCTGTGACATTAATCTGGTAAGAAATGTGAAGGTATCATCTTGTTACTTTCAGGTGGAGGAGGTTCTCCACTTGGCCTTCTATTGAGAACTGAGGGGGAGCTTGTATTATTTCTGGATGCGGGTGGTAGTTCCAACTCCCCACATGGTTCTACTGATACTGCATTTGGGGTGGTCTCGTTACTGCTGGGTGATTGTGAAAGTCCTGACTCTCCACTGCACCTTCTCTGACACCATCTCAGTGGAGAAGGGGCAGTACACTTTGTAACTGCTGGATGGGAGTGGAAATCCAGGCTCTGCCCCAATGTGTTCTCCACTGGTGCCATCAGGGACCTTGTTACTAGCTGACTGGGTTTAAAGTCTTGTTTCTCTACTTGGCCTTTTCTGTCACCACCCTAGTGGAGGTATTGGGTGCCTTAGAAAGGTAGAAATCTAGGCTCCCCACAAGCTTTACTGTCTGTTTGGGGATGGGGCCAGGTGTTTTTGTTTTTGTTTTTTTTCCCTGTGATGTTTGTCAGGAATAGAGTGGTTATTCTCTAAAAGTTTTTCTTTCATGAAGCTTCCACTTCCTGGCCCTTGGCTAGAGAGCAAGTTTTTGTAAGAAGGTATCTATAGCTATATCACATATTTTTATTCTTTCTTTCTTTTTCTTTTTTTTTTTTTTTTGGTCTGCACTCACTAGTACCCCAGGTTGCTGGTTTCCTTAATGAAATCTGGGATATATGAGACAAAAAGAAAACCTAGGAAAGCACCACCTTAGGTTGTAAGGTTTCTCACTGATTTTCTTTCTTTACTCCATATTTTTAGACCATTCCTATGTCTGTTTTACAATATAATGTTTAGTTTTCCTCAGTGAGAGGAATAGGAAAAGCATGAGACTCTATCTTTTGGGGGCCCGAGGTCATGTCCATAATTTTGGAACTTTATTTTCACTGGGTCCCATGTGGCTCTTCTCTGTGCAGGTACCTGGAACTGGAGAGCAGCGGCCATCGGAATGAAGTCAGACTGCATTACCGCTCAGGCAGTCACCACCCGCACACAGAAGTCTTTCCGTACATTTTGGCTGATGACAAGTGGCACAAGCTCTCTTTAGCCATCAGTGCCTCCCATTTGATTTTGCATGTTGACTGCAATAAGTAAGTGAAATCTTCTCAGTTTATGAAGGGGAAGATTCTAAGAAATGACTGTTAACTCACACTGCCTATCTGATATTTCCTTTTTACAGAATATATGAGAGAGTGGTTGAAAAGCCCTCCACAGACTTGCCTCTGGGTACAACGTTTTGGCTGGGACAGAGAAATAATGCACATGGATATTTTAAGGTATGTTTTGGCTAAGGACTGATGACAGCATAGAAATATAAATGCTTTCTCATGGAGTTTGGAAAATGATGTTTTGCTTTTTGTGGTGTGAAACAAAATAATACTTGATTTGTATATTTTTTCTATTTTGTCTATTTTTTTTTAACATGAGGGTTTTATTTAGCTCACCTACAGTATTTTCTCTTTTTTCCTGAATAAGTTTGATCTTTGACTTTACACAGATGATCACAAAGTAGCAGTCAGGAAACTAACATATCATTGTTGAGGTTAGGGATTCAAAGTATTAAATACCTAAGATGTTAATTTATAAGCAAACTGCCACTGAAACATCACCTTTGATGATACTTTTATAAAGTTGTTAGTAATAAGAGGATTGAAGACTTTTCAATATTCACTATTCATGGTCTATATGTACTTCAGAAAGTGAAAGGAGAATACATATATATGCACAAATCTGTCAAAAACTAGGAAACAGTCATAATTTGTATCTTTTTTGTAGTGCCTATTTAGAGACACACTCCATAGAATTTCATCATTGTAGATGATCCAAAAGACATCTCATTTAAATTTCTGCATCTTAAGGATGAAGAAATAAAGTCCAGAAAATTGCTTGACTGCAAACTGGTAGTATAATCATTTTCCTCCAGGGACTAAGACAGTGCTTATATCATTGAAGCGGCTCAGCGAATGGCTGTTAACAAGAATAATGGGTTCTGTGTCCAACTCATGGATTTCTGGGTAGAGTAGGTACCAGTGATTTTGAAGTTGTGTTCTAAGTATGTGTTTCTGGGAAGGTGTTTTTCAAACTTATTAAAACTGTTTGTTACCTGGAAACCGGGTGATTTCTATGTGCTATTCCGGAATCTTAGTCTTCCTGGCCTTGAAGTAGGCTCTCTTTTTTTTTTTTTTCCTTTTACTTGTGCATAAGCTGACTCAAAGGGGTTAAGTGGCTTGCCCAAAGCTTGCCATGAGGAATTGACTCCATGCTCACAGATCCCAAACAATCAGTGCTTTTTTTTTTTTTTGCCACATATGGGATGGCAAATCTGTAGGTGTCAATTCTCTCCTCTATTTAACCATGGCAGTCTTTCCCATGGAGCCCAGAAGTGGCCTTAGAATCCTTCTCACACGTCCGTCATTCCTAGTACTTCTTTAGGGGTCATAATTTTTACTATAGACTGTGAGTGGTGTCCAGTGGAGTTGTACAGTGCATGCACTGTTTAACTGTACATGGTAACCTTGTTTTCATGTTGCTGCTTCCAAGTGATAGGAGTTTGTTTAGAAGTTGCCTTTTTAATCCAAACCCCAAGCAAACAACAGATCCAGCAATTCCACACAGTATACTAAAATATTTATCATTCATATTGACATTCTTCATATACTCTGCTATTAATAAAACACATAGGAGATATAGGCCAGTATTTGGTTATTTTGTAGATACATTCAAAATTGTTTCAATAATATGCAGGTACTGTCACCCTGTCATTAGACATTCTGTTTGCATTTTTCAGAGGAATGAAGTGAAATATTAGTTAAAATGTATGTAAAGTTGATGAAGGAAGAGAAGGATGGTAGATGAAGGGGACAGCTGGAGTGCATCTGATGAGGTTATTTTTGAGTTACCATTGGCCTTTGCTTTAAGAGCTCAGGAAGGTGGGAGGTAATTAAGCCTTAGCGACTAAGAATACATGTAAATTTTACATACAGACATGTGATGTGGCCCTCTGTAGAAAATGGGTCATTTGTAGCTGGAATGTTTAAAAATTTCGTGCTAAACTTCCCATGCTCCTAAGCACTTGTCACTAAGTCTTGTGGCAGTTGTTTAATGAATCTGTTGTCCTTTATAAATTGAGAAATTAGTTCTGAAAGATCTGACTGAAAAATGAGAAATGCTCAGATGAATACTGCACTTATGACTCGTTTTTCTATCTTTCTTTTTGATGGCTGCAGTTAGTTTAAAATTGGTATCAGTTTCACTGTTGCTGAAACCAGAAGTGATTTTCGGGTTGGTATTTAAAGGTCATTTTCAAGCCTTTCTCCAGTGGCTAAGTAAAAATAACTTCTCAAAACAACATGACTATTCCCTCTTAATTATATCTTGACATTTAATCTTAAGGCTTTAAAAATATTATCAATAGGAGAGTACATGGGTAATCATCTATTTTGCCTGATGTATTTCTTTTCCCTTTGGTTTGAAGTAGAAGTAATGTATTCAAAAAGATGTTGTCGGGGATCTTGGTGCGTCTATCTTGTAAATGTTTTCCTTCATGAACTTGACTGTTGAACATAATTTGGGTAGATGGAAGTAATATGTCTTTTTAAAAATTTTTCACACACAGGGTATAATGCAAGATGTGCAATTACTTGTCATGCCCCAAGGATTTATTGCTCAGTGCCCAGATCTTAATCGCAGTAAGTCCATTAGTTTTTGTGCTGTGTGATAAAAAAGTGCATTTCTTGCTTAATTTTGTCCAGAATGTCAGTTTGAAATCGGAGGTCCCGTACATTAGTTGTCAGCCTGGACTTAACTAGATTGACCTCCTTATAAACACAACTTGACCAATGTAGTGTTTCTGATTTCAGCCTGTCCAACTTGCAATGACTTCCATGGACTCGTGCAGAAAATCATGGAGCTGCAGGATATTTTGGCCAAAACATCAGCCAAGGTAAAAGCTACTTAGAAATACAGTGCAGGGAGCTCAGGAATCCTTGAGGTTCTTTATAGTTTATTTTATATATATATAACCACAAATGTTCACCTTTGAGACTTTTCTTATTCTACACTGTTGCTGGGATTGAATCTAAATCTCTGCTCAAGGAGAGGGCTTATAAATATTCAAACTCTAGTCTTCTGTGTAACAAATGATTCGGTAAATCAGAAATGAGGCAGATTACCTGATTTTCACATTGCTTATTGCAGTAGAATTTATTGTTTATTTTAGTTTTTATTATTATTTATTTTTACTTAGTTTTTCTTTGTAAGGATGGAGGTGAGGGGGCATTGTGAAGAATATGGACCCTAGAATTACGTCAAGGGAACGGTCCCACAGATGCTTTCTACCGCTGTGTTGCTGTTGTAGGATTATTCACTGCCCTGCGCATGTGTCAAGTTTCCTTGCAATTTCACCAGGCTGTTGTTACCTTTCATAGTAGTTACTAAGAACCTGCAAGTTGTCTCGTATATCTATGATTCATTTCTGACACAACAAATTCTGAGATTTGTTTCTTTACTTGAATAAGCATGTTCATAAAATTAAACATTTTTAAAAATGGAAAACCCTTTTCTGCAGTGTGAGTGATGCCATTTTTACCTAGCCCCCATTTATATCTTGTAAATCATGCTGGTTTTTTTTTTTTTTAAATCCAAAAGCAGGAATGAAATTTACCTTAAAAAAGAAGAAGGAAAAAACTTTTTTCTTTTAAAGTATATATATATAATATATATATTTAACATATCGATGACCATAATAGATGGGCCCAGCCATCATTACTGCTATATGCAGAAAAATTCCGATGCCTACTGAAGTATTTTTCCTTTCTGTGTTGCTGGAATGGTGAACACTGTGAACCCCTTCCTTTGTGCCACAGCTGTCTCGAGCTGAGCAGCGAATGAATAGGTTGGATCAATGCTATTGTGAGAGGACCTGCACCATGAAGGGAACCACCTACCGAGAATTTGAGTCCTGGACAGACGGCTGTAAGAACTGCACGTGCCTGGTATGGCTTCCTCTGAGAGTTCAGATGAAGGGAACTCAGATGCCCCCACTCTTTAAAAATTTATTAAAACAATGTAATCATGAAAATTTCAAGACCCATTTCCTCCAAGACACAACACTAAAGTGCCAGCCAACCCGGTCAAATCTAAAGAACTGCGTGTTGCATTATTAAAGATACTTTCTAGCCTATAAAGATGATTATGGTTTAGGAATGCTATAAAGCTTAAGTTTATTGGTGCACACATGAAGTTAACAATTTAAATTGGGTTAGCGAAGGTGATTCCCAAAGGATTCTATCCATTTTCCTTAACATTTCAAGGGATTTTCCCCTCATGGGTTTATTACTGCATTGTAATAAAACTAAATTATAGGCAGTATGAAATATTGTCACCAGACTGGGCCATACAGACAAGTAATGGAATTTACCTTAGCAATCTTTAAAGGTTTGCTAACGTGGTGGAATAAGAATTAGATAATTTAAATAAATATGATTTCTCTAATTGCACACTTATAAAGTAGAAATATTTAACACATTACTATTTCAAAAATAGAATCATTTTCCAAGAAAAGGTCAAGACTAGTTTGGTTTTTAAATTTTAAATTTCACATGAATTCATCAGTTTAAAGTCATTTACTGGAAAGAGACCAGAGGTCTCTGTGAATTAGCCTTTTAAAAAAATTTCTCAAGTTTGTTCAAAAAACAGAATTTCATGTATTAATGTTAAAGTCATGAAATAGTCATGTGTGTGTGCATGCATCATATGACTTCTGTTTGGGGAAATACAATGTTTCCACCAAAATTATAGCATTTACCAATGCAGTAAAACCTTCCCACCTTATTAAATGGGGACAAAAATCAAATTTAGTAAAATGCAAGATATGTATAGTGAGGTCAATAAGGTGACTAGAAAAACAGCTAGCTGCCTGGGAGTTCTGGTTGACCATTGGGAAATGAATTCCTTGCCATTCTGTTTGCAGTTTGGTGCTGCCTTGTAGTGGTGCTTAAATATCCATGGGAAGATTCTGGGTCCTGAGACTAGGTCTGCAGGCGGGCAGCGGCTATTTGAGAAATCCCCTGGCTTGTGGATACTCATTTTGTGCAGACATGAGGCTTACCCCTAACTTGCTATTTCGTTGTCAGTGTGTGCTCCTCCCTCCATCCATGTTCTCATCCATCTAACTCCAGAAGGGGGAGAACTCTAGGGTGTGTAGCATCGTCACTGGACAGAAGATGGGAGCTAATCACCAACTGTGTTAGGACCCAATTCGTATTACTGTAGGTCCCTGTAGTAAGGGTTTTACTGTGTAATAAACACAAAGAATAGTAGTACTTATGGCATTTTATGTGAAGAGTTTGAAATCTAGGATTAAAAAGTACTTTCAGGCTATCACACTGCAACTTGGAAATTTTTTAAATATTGCTTTCTTCTCAGAATGGAACCATCCAGTGCGAAACTCTCATCTGTCCGGTTCCTGACTGCCCCCTTAAGTCGGCCCTTGCATATGTGGATGGCAAGTGCTGTAAGGAATGCAAATGTAAGCATAACTTTTATGTTGAATACTTTGTTTTGGCAAAAACAAATCTTCTATTAATAAATACTTACTCATTATTGATCTGGGCACCCTAAAAAGTTTTTAGAAATGATGTGAATTGGAAGAATACCTTCTCTACTTTGGTTGATCAGTTCTTTTCCATTTATAAATGTTATACTCGTATTTAACAGGAAGTTTTTTTCTTAGAGGAATCTGTTGTGTATAGTGACAATAGTAGGTAAGATCTGTAAGGAACTTAGCAGTAGGCATTTCTCTCATTGCACCACTTGATACCCATACCTGCAGAATAGATTAAGAATGGTCCACACTCAGCCACCTAGACGGAGGAAATCCACGATGTAAGTGAGCTTTGAGAGCATGTTTATTATAGGATTGTCCAGTGTGGGCAGGGCCATGGTGTCAATTCATGAAAAAAGGGCTCAAACTCCTGAGTGGGGAAGCTTTTTGACCTTCTTAGTCCCGTGGGGTTCACTTCAGGTGTCGGGAAATGCTCTCTGAGTTTGTAGCTGTCCCAAAGTAGGTTCTGTATCATTCCTTCAGTAGGAAATCCTTGCATTTATGTCACTTACGCTTTAAAAGACTATCCTTAAATTCTTGTTAAAAGAAGCATTTAAAATTTAGCTATTTTTGTCCAAAGGAATAGGAAGCTATGTAAACGGAAATGTGATAAGGTTTGTAGAATATGCAGGGCTGTGTGAATGCAGTATCATCAAAGACGCATGCGCAAAGGCAGAGAGGTGGGGGAGGGGAGGGAAAGGGTGAGGGAAAGAGGGGCTAAGAATGAATGGTTCCTTTTGATGGGGCTTTTGTTCGCCGTGCTCCGTTTACCCCTGCCATTCCCAACTTTTGCCTAAGCAGTGTGCAGTGTGCTGTTGCTGGTGAAAGTGACGAGTTCTTAGGAAAAAATCAGAAAGTCGCTTTGTAGCCCATTGATTTAATTCCCTCAGGAGCTCATTTATATTTAATTTTATTAGACTTTATATTGAAGCCAGTCTGTTTCACGAAAGTGTATTAGCCTAGTCAGATAGGTTTGGCTGATCCAGGAAGGACTGAATGCATTTTTTCTTACATGTGTCACTAGCTAATTTCCTCAGTGAGGAGTCATCAGAGTTTTTCCTTGAACTTATCTTAGTATCGGAAAGCTGGTGGTAATGTTCAGTAGTTTTTTTTGTAGATAGACATAGGAGGAAGGGCCCTTTTTAGGGCTTTATATTCATAACACAGCAGTAGCTGGAATCAGACTTTTTGCTCTTCTTTTATCCTTCTTTGCACACATACTTCTGCACTGTTACCCCTGAATATAGTAGATTTGCATTAAGTGATGTCAGTTTTATTAGAGGCAGGCTGATTGAAATAATGGACCATCATGATAGATGCATTAGTTAGAAGTAGTGAATTTCAATTCTGATTTTACCATTTGTCTCTGTTACCAATAGTCAGCTGCCTACTAAATCAGACAATGCTTGAAATCTTCCCAACAACATGCAGTTAGACTTAATGAAATGGTAAAATATTTTGAGATTTATTAATGCAAAGTGCTTCTGGCAGACTTCGATATTAATGATTGAAAATTGACTGTGTTTGTCTCATAGATCATAGAGAAAGCTGCAAATAAGTAATCAGTGAGGGGACCACGACACCACTGAATAAATGCCAAAATTATTTATTTGAGTCTTTCATTTTCTGTGGTTAAAAGTATTAAGGATAAGTGACTTTATTTTTCTGGTTCTAGTCAGTGAAGCAGTGCCATGGAATATAAAGGATTTGTGCCTATATTTGTTTGTATTTTGAGTATTCGAAGTATGTCTCATTCTGATGAATTCAACATTTTACAAGAGCTAGCAAGAAATTTTCTGTAAACACCAACAGAATTTTTTTTTTTCCTAACGGAACTAAGTATTTAGTTCATACGGTAAATACGCTTAAAGATTATTTGGGAATGTATCTCTACAAGCTCAATTTAAAAACCAGTCAGTCAAAATATTTCAGGAAATGTGCTTGTGAAAAGTTTACAAAAACTTATTTTATAAAAGAAAAGGTAACATTTAAACTAAATTTAATAATCAATAACTGACTTGCTTAGATTATTCAGATTTTCATATGTGCAGAGTGAGAGAAGCAAATAGTTACATCAGATGAGTGTGTGTGTGTCTCTCTATAATATATGACAGTCTTATTTTCTTATGTTAGTATTCCCAGTATTATCATTGTTCTACTTTATGAGAACTTAATTTCAGTGGAGCATGAATTAAGCTTTATGTTTTTTACTTTTTAAAAGAGAACCATAAACCTTCCTCTTAGACCTTGAGCTCATCCTGTCTTTGCAACTCTGTTGCTCAAAGGCCTTTTTAAGGACATAAAATTAACAAAATATATATATGGGGAGTTAGAGAGAAGGGGGTTGGGGTAAATTGGAAGGGGAGGTGAATCATGAGAGACTATGGACTCTGAAAAACAATCTGAGGGGTTTGAAGTGGCGGGGGGGGGGGGGGGCGGTGGGAGGTCGGGGTACCAGGTGGTGGGTATTATAGAGGGCATGGATTGTATGGAGCACTGGGCGTCGTGAAAAAATAATGATACTGTTATGCTGAAAATAAATAAATGGAAAAAAAATTTAAAAAATCTATTTTTGTTAAAAAGAAAAAATATATATATATATTTAAAGAGATTAATCACTTGTTTCCAAAGTCCTTGGAAGGGAAAACATATAACGTAACTGCTGAATTTGACTGCCAAGATTGAAATGAACAAAAGAAGTGCAAGTGGCCGGCGGTCTTTTGGTGTTCTTTATTGAATGCTTTCTGGCTCCCTTTAACAGAGTTGTTTGTGCAACCCTAAGCAGCCCTATTTTGCAGTCTGCTTTATATTTTCCCTCTGTAAATTCAGCTCCAGCTCTTTATCCAAATATAAATACTGGTGAATAGTAAAAAGGTTGTTGTTCTGGGAAAGAAGTCAGAGAACTAAGCCTGTCCCTTTTCTTTATTTAAATCTACATAAGAAAGTGTTGGAAGGAGGGCCTAAGCCTCTTCCTGCTCCTAGCCTTGAGCTATTGTGGTGAAGTTAAATAGAGACAGAAGATCCAAAGGTAGGAATGCCAACACCAAATAAATAAGGCAATAATAATCACAGCTATAATAAATCAAATTACTTCCATCAGTTAGAAGGCACAGAATTCTGCTCTTCATGTGAACTTTACAACAATTTTATAAGGCAGGCATTGCTTCTGTCTTCCTAGTAAGAGCAAGTACATGACTTGTCTATGAACACACCATTAGTTGGAAGTCTCAGAGACATTCCAACTGGAAGTACTGTGCTTTTTGAGCCTACCTCCTTCTTTAAAACCATATGCCATAGGGATGCCTAGGAGGCTCAGTCAGTTAAGCATCGACTTTTGATTTCTGCTCAGGTCATGATCTCGGGCCCTGTGCTCAACATGGACTCTGCTTTTTCTTTTTCTTCTGCTCCTACCCTCTCTTCCTCTCTCTCTCTCAAGTAAGTAAGTAAATAAATACATAAAAATCTTTCTTAAAAAAACCACCTATCTGGTACAATTAATTTAAGTGATCTACTTTTATCCACTGGTAACTAAACTTACCATGCAAAACCATTGGGAGTCCTGGCTGACTCTAGGCCGTGGTGCCAAGTAAGCAGGCTTTGCTTCCATCCCTCTCACTTCTCCATTTTCAGCCACAGTCACCACATCCTAGTCACAGGCTCTCAGCTAGCTAACAAAGAGACTGACTGACACAAATTCAAAATAACTTGGGAAAATGTAAAGTTTAAATATTTTTGGGTAACTTTAACTCTGAAATAGGATGAGGTCCAACCAATTAAAATATGTAAAATCTCAGCCCAGGTTAAGAAAACAAAAAGAACTGTCAGAAAATAATTGATGAAAGTTTTAGCAAACAGAAAGTTATTGAAAGTCACTGAAATTAAAAAAAAAAAATTAAAGATTCAGTTTTGAACAGAGAGCTCTGTTTCACAGAGAAGGTGATTCATGAAAATAGGGAATCTGAGGCAATCTGAACTAATACTATAATGTCTTACAGAAGAGGCTATGTTTAAAACAATAACAAGGAAGACAGTTTTCCCTTCCTTTTCTGGAGAGGCATCAAATATAGGAAATGTGAATGTGACCACCAACATTGGTTGGTGCTTGTCTAGTACCAATAGTTATTTTTAATTAGTACTGCTTTAAAAAGTCTTGATTTATATGAATAAATTAAAATCATCCTTCCTTTGATTGAGCAAGATCAGAGTTTCAATATATAATATAGATTACATTTTAATATGCTCTGTGATAATTAGACAACACATTATATTAAACTTAATTTAAAAAGTCCTGTCTGCTTAGAAAAAATGAAGTTATTATAATGTCTTTGCATATTGAGTATTTAAGTATGTGGTTAATAGAGTTAGATTTTCTGGTTTGTATTCTGACTACCGCTTATTAACTGTGCAGCTTTGGTCGAATTACCAAAACTCTCAGAGTCTCAGTTTCTTTTTCTATAATATTTGTATCTATTTTATATGGTTAGGGTGAGGACTGAATGAGTAAATACATGTAAAGTGGCTTGGAACAGGTGAGCTATTATTATTGTTTTTGTTAAAGAACTCTTTGTGTTTTTATTCGTGAAAGTAGAAAGCAGTGGAACTATCTCATTGGGTCACAGATGTAAAGCCCCACAGGACCTTAGAGATCTTCCGAACAGTCATTTGCTTTGGGGGAGGTAAAGCTTTATTATCTCTGTTTTACAGAGGAAAAATGAGGTCAGATGATTCTTCTGCGATCACACAGTTAGTATGTAAGGGAAGGTAATTTTTTTTTTCCCAAATTGTGTTTTGATATATGATACTACTCTCTTCAAGGCACTCTTTTCCTCAGTACTTTGGATAAGTCTTGACCAAGGTTGACAGTAAGAACCAATTTATCATGCATTATATATTCTTTTATGTCTGACTTCTTTCCTTCAAAATCCTGTTTGTGAGATCCATCCATATTTTTGCATGTAGATATCAGTTATTCATACTTATTGTGGTATGAATATTTCATTTGTGTTAATGTACCACAGTCCAGTTTATTATTGAAGGACAGTGGGGTGCTGTCCACTTTTGGCCTTTATAATTAGTCATTCTGTAAACATTCTTTACATGCTTTTTGGTGTTATGCCTGCCTGATAAGTATATACCTGAGTAGAATTGCTTGTTCAGGGATTTAACTGTTTTATTTAATGATAAAACTGGTGTTTTTTTTGTTGTTTTTTTTTTAATTTAAAAATTTTTTTAACATATAATGTATTATTAGCCCCAGGGGTACAGGTCTGTGAATCACCAGGTTTACACTTCACAGCACTCACCATAGCACATACTGGCCCCAATGTCCATAACCCCACCCCCCCTCCCTAAACCCCCCACCGCCCCCACAACCCTCAGTTTGTTTTGTGAGATTAAGAGTCTCTTACGGTATGACAAAACTTTTTAACCTTTTGTAAAATTGTTTTGCCAAACTGTTTTCTGAAGTGGTTATACCAGTTGTTCCACACCCTTACCCACATTTGGCATTTTTGATCTTTTTAATTTGAGGCATATGATAAATGATGTTGGCGCATGATTTCATATTATAGTTTAAATTTGCATTTCTCTGATGAATCATGAAGATGAGCAACTTTTCATATATTTATGGGTTGTTTTCATTAATCTTAAATAATAGAAAAGAAAAGCAGATTATTTTTATGTATACTCTGACTAGGAGATTGTCGTTTGGGAGGTTTAACTCTTTTATGTTCATGTTAGTGTGCAAATATGGATGATTCTAGCTGTGTCACTTAAAATGCATAGTAAAGTGGGGATGGAGATTAAATGGCTGCCACTTAAGTAATCTGAAGATTTTTTTTTTAATGAATGACAGTGTCATAAAACTGATTCAGAGACTTCTGAATATGTAAATATAGGGATAAGAAATAAAGATCAGTGAGATATAATTCACCAGGAGTTTCTTTGTTCTTAAAATAAAGAACACAATTTAAATAACATATATAGGTTACATTAAAAAACAAAATCATTTTGGAGTAACATGACCAATAAACTTAGCAGTCTATTCAGGAATGCCGGAAGCGTGGGAAATATGCAGTATGTGCTTGAGGTTCTTATGCATGAACACAATTATAAATTAGTTGGCATTACAGAGACACAAGGGGATACATGACCAGAATGCCAGTGCTGATTGAGGGGATGTATGCAATAATGAAAAAGAGAAATAAGCCTCAAAAGGAAGATGTTTTGTTTTACTATCAGATGCAGTATTTTTAAAAAGCTCCCCAAAAGTCTGTAGTTACTAGCGAATATTTTGTCACAGCAAACAACTGAGTGAACTGAGGGCTAGTGGTGTTACTGTAAATCATGTATACCACTCTCCCCGGAGCTGCCCAGGTGTAATCTGAGACTCGCCCCTGTGAGCAGGAGACAAGGGGAGAGGGCAGAAAGACACAGGCCACTCCAGGTTGGTAGGCAACAATGTTAATAATAGGGAACTTAGAGTTGAGGCTTGTCTTGGGTGGCAAGACTAACCAAATCCTGCGTCTGCCCTCCCAGTCTTCCCGTACCTGCCCTCCCACCATCCAATGTGGGAAAGGCAAACAACCCACATTCCAAGGACAGGGGAGGAGGTGAAGAGCCTCTGAATGCCTAGGTCCAGCTCATGGGTCAATTGGTAGTTTTTTGATGAAGCTCCCCAACACTAGGTTTGGATTCAGTCTTTTCTCCCCCAAATTAACTTTATTTGGTATTTAAAAGAGTAGTGGATAAATCATAGAATGTATATACTTTTCTAATTCTATATGTATATATGGAAAAAGTGCAAGAAAATAGTTCAATTGACTTATTCAAGATAATTAAACTTATTAAAGAGGAATCAGCTAAGTTTTAATAAAGAGAGACTTCATCAAGATAATCCTTCTTAAACAGTATCATTAATTTTGTGCTAATACTTCTTCAGAAACACCTCAAAAAAGCATTGGTCATGTTATCTTTTAAGCATTATAAAAGCTGATAAATGTCAAGTCAGTGGGAAAATACTGAACTGGCAATTTATTAATAAGCAACAATAATTAACAATATAACCTTCAGATTAATGACTATACAAGACATCACATGATACAGTAATGATCTTTAGAAAAACAAAAAATTTACTGTTATTAGTCAGCTGGTAGCAGAGCAGGGATGTTAGGGCAGAATCAGAGGGTGATGACGGTGTCACAATGATTTAGTTGCTGTGTCTTCCACGCTACAGTCCAGAGTCACAGAAGTTGTCTGACTCTACCAGTACAGCATTTTTAATGTTTTAACTAAAAATAATGTATGCATACAATAAATATTCCATCCATCTGAAAAGATGTAAAATAAAACATAAAAATCCCCCTATTTCTCCCTTCCCTCCCAAACTATCCTTCCAGATGATTCTCAGTGCACCCACTCACATATGCATGGTGTAGGCTTTGCATATATGGTAAATGATATCACACATTTTCCTGGACATTATCTTGGAGATTTTCCCATATCAATTAACTTTTTAAGGGACTGCATATCACTCCAGTGTATAATTTAGTATAATTTTACTTCTCCATCAAAGGATATTTCAGTCACTTCTGATTTATTGTTTTCTTATTAAAAATAATATTCCAGGATGTCATTTATAAGCAATCTTGGTGCATTGTTGTATGGCTTTATCTGCAGGGTACATTGCTAATGATGGAATTGCTGAGTCAAAGTTTATGGCGCTTTTAAATATTGCCAGCTCTTACCAGATCATTCCAAAAACGGTGTATTTCCCCTTTAAGAAGGAGCACTAGGTGGCAGTGCTGAAAACACCACTTGTACCTGAAAGGTCATCAAGGTGGCTCTTTCCTTTGTATCCAGCAACCTTGACAGTATCCAGCAACCTTGACAAGGTACTAGCAATCAGTGGGAAATCCTTCAATGAGAGATAGTCCATGGCAGCATCAACTTTCTTGTTTTTACCACAGTGTCATCTGGGGAGCCCATATGCAATTATTGTTGAAGTTAACTGCTGTTCTGCATCTTCAGTAAATTCCATAGATGGCATAAGAGAATACTGAATTTATTTATTCTGAAATGAGAGTAGTTTTCCAGAAGACATAACATGGGGGACTGCCCTCTGATTCTGAGGCATTATGCTGTGCCTATTTAATCCTGTTTTATTTTAAAATAATAGGGAGTACTCAGCCTCTAGGTCTATACTCGGAATTGTAATTTCTCTTCATTATTAAGATTCTTGAATAAATGTATTTTGTGGATTTTTATTATTTTTCATGCCCCATTACATTTTCTCAAAAGAATTTCTCTGCCCATCTAATGACATTGCTTAAATGGCCTAAAACTCTTCAGAAGAAAGCTTTATGCAAATCTGTCTGTAATAATAATTAAATCATACTGCCTGGCACAACTCTAGGAGACTGAAAATGGGGCTCTTTAGGTGATCGGGAGGCTAGGCTTCCTTAGTAGTATAAGGATTTCAGTGAAAGGATTTCAGATTTATACCCAAGCAAAAGAACGATAATCTAGATATCATTCATATGAGACTCAATTTAAAAGAGAAGAAAAACACTTATCTTAGGCAGAAAAATGCAACTTCTTATCTGAAGTGTTGTTAGGTAATTGTTTTAAAAATGAGCTCATTTTCTTCTCAGTAGAGATCATACAAAATGGCATTTTGAAATTAGAATAGGAAAAATAAGATGTGTGCAATTTAAAGCATCTTGCAAGTTGACTTTGGCCATCATGTAGGAAGTAGTAACTCCGGAAGAACAACTGCATAGAAAAAGGAAATGGACATCATACTGCCCATCACAGAAAAGAGCCCAGCACCTACCACCCCCAGCAAAATGTGTAAAATAGCCACTCAGCTGCTCTGGGCTCCCCAGTGGCTACCTGGAATACTTGATGTGGTCTGTGTTCTCCAGGATGTATTTACAGATTGTATAAAATTAGCATAGATTAAAAATTAAATGAAGAAAACACTATGATACAAGAGTTTAGTGTGAGAAAGGGTCAGAAAGGAATTTTCTCTTTTTAGAGTTTAGAAATGGTTTTGTGCTAGAGTACAGTTCAGGCATGTTTCTTTTTAAGCAAAAGCTGGCCCCAAATTCAAAACTATTTAACTATAAAAATGCACATGAAATGACTTTAAAAAATTGTTCTGAAGTTAGTGGGGCTAAGAATGGAACTTGGGAATGTTAGGCCTATAAAATATCTATTCGTTGGAATGGCTGCTGTAATCCAATGGCCATGTGCCTCTAATATTCTACCCACACTATATGCCTGAGAGCCTTTGCCTGTATTTTGCTTCTGAATGGCAGCAGGTCCTAGTCACACCCTCTTCCCTCCAGCCACTGAAACTGTTGCCTTGTATTGGAGAACTGGCTATGCGGTCTCTGGAGCTTGGGCCAAAGCCATGAGCCATACTAGATTTTTAAAACTTGAGGCTCGGCAGCAAAAGAAATGAAATCTAGCCATTTGTGACGACGTGTATGGAACTAGAGGGTATTGTGCTTAGTGAAATAAGTCAATCAGGGAGAGACAATTATCATATAATCTCCCTGATACGAGGAAGTTGAGAGGCAACGTGGGGAGTTTGGTGGGTAGGAAAGGAATAAATGAAACAAGATGGGATCCAGAGGGAGACAAACCATAAGACACTCTTAATCTCGCAAAACAAACTGAGGGTTGCCAGTGGGAGGGGGATAGGGAGAGGGTGGTTGGGTTATGGACATTGGGGAGGGTATGTGCTATGGTGAGTGCTGTGAAGTGTGTAAACCTGGCGATTCACAGACCTATACCCCTGGGGCTAATAATACATTATATGTTAATTTAAAAAATTAAAAATTAAAAAAAAGACTTGAGGCTTGGATCTTAGGTTTATTGTTTGTTTTATACTTTAGTTTCATTGATAGTGTACAAAAAACTTTGGGCTGGCAGGCTTCAGAATGGCCCTCACTTATAAATTTTATTTAAAGTTGTAAAGAGATATCTCACAATACTTGTTTAGTAACTCACAACACAAGCTTAGTAACTCAGGAAAAAGAATTTGAAGTCCACCTACCATAATAGACAGCACACACATATAATATTTATGATTTTAGCCATTGGAAAGTGACCCAATAATCCATGACACATACATTGATAATTTTGCTGAGACCTGAATTTCAGTCTAACGAGCTGTGAGGTTTGCATGCAGGAGCACATCATTGAGCTCAGAGCTTCTCAAAAATTAGTGGGAATATGAATCACCTGGGGATCTTGTTAACATGAAAATATGATTCAGTGGTTCTGGGGTGGAGCCTGAGAGTTTGCATTTCTAACCAGCTCAAGGGCAGTGGCAACCTTGCTAGGACATGGAAGGCATGGTGAGTAGTGAAGACGTAGCTAGTGGCTGAGTTGTCTTTGTTGCCCCATCTCTCTACAGAGCTTTCTTCTCTCTCGAATCTCGAATGTGCAGTAAGGTCTTCGAATACCTGCTTTCAGATTTATGATTTAAGCTGGCATTTACTAAGTATATTCTGAGTGGGAGAACTTAACACGAATTATTTCTCCTGCTTGTTATGAAGACGAGGAAACCAAAGCTTAGTAATGTTCTTTTACTTGCCCGAGCAGATGTAGCCGGAAGAGGGGTGGCACCACATGTGGTGGATTTCAGAGGCTGCCTCATGTGATGAGTAACATATTAGTGGAAACAGAAGTTCGGTTTGAATGGAGAAGCACACAATTTATGATCAGGAGATAGCATCAACCGCATGATCAAAGGATCTATAAATTCTTAGGAAATACAATTTTAGGATTATCATTATTATTTCTCTGCACAGTGAAAAAGGCGACAAAAAATGTAAACTTGTACTCATCACTAAAGTGAAGTATGTGTGTCTGTTACAGGAGGCACAACTTTCCATTACTTTGTAGTACCTCATGTATGGAACAAAAACTGTTGATTTTGATCATCCAGGAAAGGAATCTCAAAAGCAAATGCCTTCTGGTTGGATTTTTATTTGATTTTGGTAAAGAAAGAACAGGAGAAGCATGTTGAATTAAAACTTAAAACTATCTTAAATGGAATTCTTATAAAAATCAGTGATCATGGAGAATTCTTCTCCTCGGTCCCCAGATCTTTTTTGTTTTTTGAAGTTTTCTTTGGGTTTTCATTAGATATGGTCTCTTTCTAAATGCACTTGGTGGAAAAATTCACATGGGTCTGCTTTCCCAGGTTTTTTGAAGCTTGCTACTGTCTCATAAGATATATAGTTCTAGTTTATGCCAGGTGGCCATGCTGAGATGGATTGTGCTGTCTTGATGTTAAATTAAACTGTTCTCATGCAACATGTAACTATGCATGTCCCAGATACACTGATGTCTGGTTTTTTATTGTAAGAGTAAGAAGATTAATAAAAGCAACCCAGTACTAGAAAACGTTAGAACAATGCATTTTCCATGAGCTTCAATTCCGTTTTCTCCTTTGCAAAAATGCTCCCATTTTCCTGTGTCTTTAGAGTTGTGATCCTGCCTCTTGATTCCTGAATCTATTTCAGAGATGGTGATCCAGGAGGAGGTAGTGAGCCAGCACAAATGTCCCTTGCAGTGCTGAAACCCAGTGTGTGTAGACTGTCCGGATATTATCTCAGTTTTAATTCAACCTATTCCAATCTTTTTTGGCCAATGTAAGGTCCCCATAATGTACGGTAGCATTATTTGTAAGAAGACATGTGACACAAACTTTATTTATTTATTTGCCTGAGTTCTTACTGTTACATCGGGAAGCTAATTCTCTATGATGTTTGGAGGAAGAGGGGGAAAAATGCTGTGGGTAACACATTCTCTTCACATTATTTTGTGGGTAAGTGTCATGTTCTTAAACCAATAAAAGAATTAAGCTTTCTGATCACGAATTAGGTCATTGCACAGCAAGCAGTCTTATGAAATTTCCCATTTATGTCTATGTGTGTAGTCTACCTCCAAAATTTCTCAGGCCCTGAATCTCAGAAATGTCACTTTTGTTTGTTGGTTGAAAAGAATGGAGGGGGTGGGCTGGTATAGAACAAGATGGACACTGCGCTTGTTCACTGATTGGTTTCATCTGTTAATGTCCCTTCAAACCATGATTCCTAAGTGCTCAAGGACCTGGAGCTTGGGGAGATAGTTAGTAGAATGTGAAGTGGAATGTAAGAATTGGGTTAACTCTCCTGGCTCAGTCTGCCATATGTCCACCAATGAACCTAGACACTAGAGAGCTTGGAATAATTCTAAAAATAGTAGTATGGGGGTGATCGGTCCATGCATATAGAACTTGTACCTTTCCAGTGAGTCTCTTTTCTATGATCTTTACTCATTTGAAAAATAATAGTAAGAGCCTTCTGTGAATTAATCTCTTCTAGACACTGGGGATACAGTGGTGAACAAAATAAGATTGCTGTCTGTCCTTTAAGACACAATAATTAAGTTGGGAGATAGACATTAATCATATAATGATCAAATATGCATGCGGTGTTGCAGCAGTAGGTTGTTGATAAAGTGTCTGCAGTAACTGAACTTCTTAGCAAGGAGATCAGGGAAGGCAGTCTTCAGAAAATGATGTTGCAGTTGAGAAAGGATGAACCAATAGCATTACATTAGTGAAGAGAAGAATGGTCAGACTGAGCAAATGTAATATGCAAGGGCTCTGTATCCAGAGATGGGATGTTGTGAAAGGAAGCTGGGGTGGTTGGTGTGGTCGATGTGCGGAGAGTCAAGAACATGATGTGAAATGCAGCTGGAGAGGTAAGCAGGAGACAGATTCAGGAGTTTTAGTTTTACCCCAAGTGCTAAGTACGAGTTACATATTTTAAGCAAGGCAGGTCTATTTTCGCTGTTATCCAGAGAAGAAATGATGGTACCTTCAATACGAAGTGGTGCTAAGACGTTAGGTTCTGGAGATACTGTGAAGGTAGAGCTTCTGATAGCTTGGTATGGGTAGGATTTTCTGATAGCTTGGTATGGGTATGAGTAAAGAGAAGAGTGAGGGTGACTCCAAGGGCTTTGGATTGAGGAAGTAGAAGGATGAGGTTGCTTTTTACTGTGATGGGGAAGGCTGCTATGTGAGCTGTGTGTGGGAGAGTGATAAAATCAAAAGTTCAGTTTAGATATGTTCTGTTTAAGATGTGTTTTAGACACTTAAATAGAAATGCAGAGCAAACAGTTGTATATGTGAAACTATTTATTACCTGTCCCAGAGGTAAGAAACAGAAGTAAAAATCTGAGTTGTTGAAATTATTTTTTATGTGTTTGTAGATAATTTGTATTTTTTAATTTTTCATGTAAATCATCCACTTTAAAATTCAGTTATTTGTATTTTTGCTTCTTGATTTGTAATAGCTCATTTTATAATAAAACTCATCATTATATGTTGCAAATGTATTTTCATAATATTGCTTCTTTTGTTGAGTGTTTTTCAATATAAAGGTTTAAAATTTTATGTAATTGAATCTTTCACTCATGCTAAAAAGGCCTATTTATTTATAAAAATACTCACCTTCTAAGCTCTGAATGGCCCTTTTTAAAAATTCTATTTATTATTTATTATTTCTTTCTTTTTCATTTTAAGTTTATTTATTTATTTATTTTTTAAAAGATTTTATTTATTTATTTGAGAGAGAGAGACAGTGAGAGAGAGCATGAGCGAGGAGAAGGTCAGAGAGCGAAGCAGACTCCCCATGGAGCTGGGAGCCCGATGTGGGACTCGATCCCGGGACTCCAGGATCACGCCCTGAGCCGAAGGCAGTCGTCCAACCAACTGCGCCACCCAGGCATCCCTCATTTTAAGTTTAAATAAACTTATTTTTGTGTGCATGAGATAATAATTATGGTTAACTTTCTTTTTTCTTTTCGTTTCTTTTTTTTTTTTTTACCCAACAAGTTAGCCAGTAATTCCAGTCGTATTTGTTGAATAATCCTTTTGTTCACTGATTAACTCACTACTTTACCTTATGTTAAACATTTACATACTTTTAAGTATTTAGAAATCTTATTTCTAAGATTTCTATTATTCTCTATTAATCTATCTCTTGTGGTACCTATTCTACAGTATTTAATTACTGTAGCTTTCTAGTTGAGTTATTATCTTGGAAAACAAATTTCTACCATCCTCTACCATTCTTTTTTTTTAAAAAGATTCCTGGGTTATTTCCCCTCATTTATGCTTATAAATGATGTTTACATATCATGAGAATTACCTGTCCCTAAATGTTTTTATTTATTTTTTATTTTTTAATTATTTTTTAAGATTTTATTTATTTGAGAGAGAGAGAGAGTAAGAGAGAGCATGAGCTAGGAGAAGGTTAGAGGGGGAAGCAGACTCCCCATAGAGCCGGGATCCCAATGTGGAACTTGATCCCGGGACTCCGGGATCATAACCTGAGTCGAAGGCAGTTTCCCAACCAACTGAGCTACCCAGGCACCCCCTAAATGGTTTTAAAAGCCCGGGCATATGTGTGTCTGATTCTGGTAACTTTTTTTGAGATAATTCTTTGGGTACCACAGAAAAAGTTTCTTTAATTATTCGTATTATTATTTTGTATGTTAGTGAAATCAGTCTTAAGGGTTAAGATTCAAAATATTTCAGAGGTGGAATAATTTTGGCTATTGACAAGTTCAACGGAATGGCTGTGGAAATGGATACTTAAGTGATGAGGGCATGAAATTCGCTATATATTAGGAGGTAAGCAAACTTAGATTCTAGGTATTGAACAAGTATTCAAAAGACCAGTTTCCCAAGACAGATTGGAGGGATAGATTGCTTTCTAGGTTCCAAACTTGGGGACTGTCCTAGAGAGGTGATATCAATGAGGAGTGGTAGTACTGGGTGGAAGAGATGGATGTCACAGATATCCAGAAGGAGAATTGATTTTTACATGAGTATGAAAGAGTGGTTCTTGAGAGTGACACTCCTTCCTATGGCAAGCATACTTGTCATGGGGGAATATAAAAAATCTAAATGAGGTGATTTCAGAGAATGTATTACCTTCACTGAAAATCCAAGTTTCAGTCAGATCAGAGAAGTAAAGGTGGATTTTTTGAGGTGGCAGATTATGGAGGATATATATGAACGTTTTTGAGATGGAGGATTGGAAGCCCTGGGGAGCAGTTGGCTTTGCTTTGTAGCAGAACATCCCCAAACATGGTAGCCTGAAACAGTAATTTGACTGATTAGAAATTTGGTCCGGATTCACTTGAAAATTTTGGGGGGGATTGATCTATTTAGTCTATATTGACTGGGCTTACTTATGCATCTATCGTGAGATGGTGGGTTTGCTCAGCTGGTTCATTTACAATGGCCTTGCTTTTGTGGCTGGCATACCTGGAGCATCTTGCCATGTCTTCTTTCAGCGTAGCAGGTTAGCCGAGGGTTGTTCACATGACAGGTGTAGATTTCTCCCATCCAAGTACTAACCAGGCCCGACCCTGCTTAGCTTCCGAGAGCAGACGAGATCGGGCGCGTTCAGGGTGGTATGGCCGTAGACCAGTTGTAGATTTCTAAGAAAGTCCAAGCTTGCAAAGCCTTTTGAGACCAGGCTAAGAACTCAGTTGGACATTTCTACTTCTACCTTGTTCTGTCAGCCACGTCAAGTTACGAGACCAGTACGGATGATGGAGGACCTGTAAGATCACATTGAAAGGGGGCTTAGATATAGGGAACACAGAACTTAAACAATCATTTCTACAATCTTCAACACCTTGGGGGGATGATTCAAGGTGAAATAAACCAGAGAGATATGAGGATGAAAGCAAGAGAGATGTGTCTGGTTGCTGCTTTCAAATTGGAGAGTTATGGTCAAGAATGACAGGATATGGAATATGGTCAGCTTCACTGAGCTTGAAGGCCTGGTTCTCACTCTGGCACTGATCTAGCATTTGTGCAGCCCAAATTCTAAGGTGGTATCAAGAGCTTGGTGAAACCAGTGGTTGGCTGCCATGTCTGAGACCATCACTGGTGTCAATAACCGATGGCATGTGAGATGGCATGCAGTTTTCCTTCTTGGACAGTGGTTCAGATAGAAGAGAAATGTGGTATGGTGCCATTAAAGAATACTAGCCCAGAAAAGCAGGGACCATAAATGGTGAACTCTTGGGATTTTAATCTCAAGGTGGAAGTAACAATGGTCCTAGGTGAGTGGCAAGTAACGAGGGAGCTTACAGAGAAATTCTAACCCAGGGTCATATAGAGTGAATTCAGTTATTGCGTTTCACACAAGGCAGGGTTCATTTGTCATTTAAGTCTGCATCTCCATCACTTGGCACAACATCTGATCCATTGTAGGTGCTCAATAAATGTTTGTTGCATTACTTATTGAATGAGGTGTTCCATGTTTTGGAGCACTTTTACCAAGGATTTGGAATTCCAAAAATTCCACGAATTTTTATTGTATTCCATCTTTTCTATATATATTCAATTTAGATTTTTATGATTTATAAATTTAGGTTATTATGTCTAATCCTCATCTACAAAAGCAATAATTTTTTTTAAAGATTTTATTTATTTATTTGACAGAGAGAGATCACGAGTAGGCAGAGAGGCAGGCAGAGAGAGGAGGAAGCAGGCTCCCCACTGAGCAGAGAGCCCGATGCAGGGCTCAATCCCAGGACCCTGGGATCATGACCTGAGCCGAAGGCAGAGGCTTTAACCCACTGAGCCACCCAGGTGCCCCTGCAAAAGCAATAATTAATTGTGATTTCCTTCACTGTTTATTTTCCTCACAAGTTTATTCTTTCTATATTTTTAAATTTTTTATTTTATTTTTCTTTCTATATTTTGAAGTGGGGCTTTAATAGAGCAGAGTAACTAGGAGTGATGTGTGGCAGCAATTGACAAAGATAATACCATTTAGAAAAAGCATTCATTCTGAAGAGAATGGAAAGAATCATCTTTTTTACACTATTTACTTTGTCATGAATGTTGCAAACTTTCACTGAGGGCAAGTTGAGACTGTTTTCTGATTCTAAATACTGTAGGATTAAAAAAAAATTCTGAAATAATCCAATCATCACATCAGGAAACTAAAGATATTTAATTGGGGTAGTTTCTTTAGCTTGTGCTAAAAACTGTTGAGTTTTCATGTATGCAGTATTAATGTTGTGTGTGTGTCTCTCTCTCCTCTCTCTCTCTATCAAAAGAGGCCTTTCTATATACATGAAAGAAAATATATTCATTCTACCAGATTAACAAAGCAATGTTCAGGTGTTCTTGTTTTCAGGTGTCACTATCTTAAAAATACTGCCATAATTATTATATCAATTTGAATCTTAAAAAAAAAAAACCCAGGAATTTATAGCCAAACATTATACAAAACCTGCAGTATTTTGACACGTATTGCTGAATTGTTCTCAAAGCCTTTATCAATTTACATTTCAGTAAAAGATGAGAAAATATACCTGTTTTTATACACCCTCGAGCACAAGATAGTGTATCATCATTAAAAAGAAAATTCTGTTTAAAGATTTTATTTATTTATTTGAGAGAGAGAGAATGAGGGAGAGACAGACCATGAGTAGGGGAGTTGTCAGAGGGAGCAGACTTCCTGCTGAGCAGGGAGCCATATGCAGGACTGGATCCTGGGACTCCAGGACCATGATCTGAGCTGAAGGCAGTTGTCTAACCAACTGAGCCATCGAGGCACCCCAAAAAGAAAATATTTTTTTACATGAGGTATGGTATGTGGTAACTTGTCCGGTGTGACTTGAGCATAGTGAATGGGTGTGAGAATGTAAGTAGAGTATTTGAGGATGAAAGTGGAGAGGGTAGAAGTGGCCAGACAATGCAGGGCCTCTCAGGTGATTTGAAAAACCTTGCTATTCATCACCAAAGCATTAGGAAGCATCTGAAGGGCTTTAAACAGCAGTAAAATGTGATGAAGTATTATATTTTAGTTAGATTACTTTGCAGCAGTATGGGAATCAGATTGAAAGGAACAGGAGGGAATGTGGGGGACATTAGTTGGGAAACATTAACACCAGTCCAATTGGACAGGGGTTGCAGTCTGCAGTAGGATAATGGCTGTGGAATTGGAAAGAAGTGAATGGATTCGAATATGTAGGAAGTAGAATAGATTGCTTATAGTGATTGAATTTCAGGGAATGAGGGAGAGAGATGTATTATGGATGCATTTTGTATTTCAGACTTGTGCAAGTGGTAGACAGAATGGTACTTACTGAAGGAGAGAGCACCGGCATGCAGGAAGGCTTAGGAGGAGGTTATGAGCTCAGTTTTGGTCACATTGAGTTTGATGCCCATGGATGTTTAAGAGGAGATATTAATTTTAATGTATACATCTGAGGTTCAAAAGAATGGTAAGAATGGAAGATACAAAGATCAGAGTCTTCTGCTTATAGATGATAACTGAAGCCCTGGAAATGGTTAGCATCACTATAAGAGAGAGTATGGGGAGGGGAGAGGAGACAAAGACCAATCTTTAAGGCATTCCAAGATTTAAAATCTGTACAGGGCACCTGGGTGGCTCAGTCGTTAAGATCTGACTCTTGGTTTCGGCTCAGGTTATGACCTCATGGGTGGTGAGATGGAGCCCCAAGTTGCCCCATGTGGGGCTCTGCACTCAGTGGGGAGTCTGGTTGAAGACTGTCCCCTTTTGCCCCTCCCCCACCACACTCACACACACAAACTCTCTCTCTCTCAAATAAATAAATCCTTTTTTGTGCTCGCTTCGGCAGCACATATACTAAAATAAATAAATCCTTTTTAAAACATAAAATCTACAAGATATGGAAGAGCTTGGAAGTAGTCTGAAATTTACATGGAAAATTAGAAGTAATTTTGTACCATGGACGCTAAGAGAAGAAGGTTTTAGGAAGCTAGAAAAGAAAATTCCAGAGGCCTTGGGTGGGTTTGGTAGTGAAGAGATTTGTGGGGTGTAGGTGGGTTTATAAAAGAAAAGATTGGTATTAAGGAGGAATAAATGAATAAAGTTAACCTGGTTGGTCTGCAAAGTGGGGAGGAGAAGACATACTTGACTTTTTATTGAATTAGCTGCCTCATGGTGTTGTCTATAGTAATTTCTGATGTAGAAATAGAGAGTTCACAGTACTTTTCATAGTATTTTTACATCTGTTTTCTATTGCTAAGTGGATGGATTTTTTTTTTTTTTTTACTTTATTCTTTTCAGTAGGTTATTATTTGTATAAAGGAAAGCTATTGATTTTGGTCTACTTATTTTACAACTCAGTTATTGGTTCAAGTAGATTGTCAGGTATTCTCTTTTGTCCAGGTCGTCATTCATCTCCTCCATAAATAGTGATCATTTTGTCTCCTTTCTAATATACCTCTAATCATATTATTTCTACTAACAGCAGTGACTCTGGAGCTCCTTGTCATTTATTGGCTCATGGTAAAGACTGTGGATTTTATTCTTAGAAAATATATGTACTAGTGTAAATAACAATTAATGGAACTTAAACCAGAGCCAGTGGCAGTGAAAATGAAAGAAAAGGAATAGCTTTCATAATACAAAACTTGGCTTTTGACCAAATGTAGAGTCTGGGAAAAGAGAACTTCATTTAGGTGATAAACATGAGGTAGAATTCCTTTAAGTATAGGATTATATCCTTCTGGTAAACATTTGGAAGGGTAATAACTGTGCCAAAAATTATTTATCATTTTAATACTTTTACCACAAACTACCAAACATATCCAGTTATGCCAGCTCTCTTATTACCATAGTCCTTCACTAACACTAGGTGCCATCATTTAAAATTTTGTTAGATCCACAGGAGTAAGATGATATCTCATTGTTCTTTTATGAATGGCCTTCCCTAACTTGAAGTTTGACAAATATGCTATCAAGTTGTCTCCTGGTATCATTTTAATATTAAATACTTTTGGGGGCTGTCATTGCATACAGTATGAGATAGGAATGACTCTTCCCAGGCAAAGAGTGAATTTGTTTTTGTAACTGTGGGTAGATAGCATTTTGGAAGAGAAAAACATGACCTAGGAATTCCACCATGAAGGGAATAGCATTCAGCCAAAAGTTCTTCGTTAGAAATACTAATGCATCAGGGATAAATTTAACAAAATTTTCATTAGGAATATCTTGCATGTAAAGTCCTCACCATGACATTTAAAACCCTAAACCAGCAACTGAAAACTGGCACCAAGTGAGCCATTGTAATACTAGCTAATATTTACTGAATGCTTAACTGTGTACCAGCCCTGTGTCAACCATTTTATATATACTTACTATATGCATTACCTTATTAAATCCCTGAAACAGTCCTATGAGGTAAGCATTATTATTATCATAATGTATAAGGAAACAGTGTTAAAAAAAGGTTAAATAATGAATCATAGTCAAGTCACATAGCCAAGCCCTTGGCCACTGTTCATTGGGCCTTTTGCCAATCTACTGACTGTTCCCTAAAAATATGGTATATTTTATCAACTCCATGTTTTGTTTTGATATGTTTCGAGTTACATTGACAGCACTGCTAATGGTAAAGTCAGAGATGGAAAAAAGAGTAGAAAGAAAACCAGTTAGAATTCATCCATTCGTCTGTCCTTCCCTTTCACTGAGCAGATAACTCAGTGCCTCCATGTTCCAGGCAGAGGTCTCAGGGCAGGGGACAAGGTAGGGAGTTAAAAAGAGACTGAAATCACTAACTCTATGACCTGAGTAGAGCTTACTTTCTGTGGGAGAGAGGGCATAAACACAAAATAAATTATAATGATGTGAGGTTGAAAGTACCATGTAGAACAGTCAAGAAAAAGGTATGGAACATGATGGAGCAAGGTGCTGTGGTCTCCCGAGGAGGTGGCATTTGAGCCCAGACCTGAATTAAGTGAAGGAGCCAGGTAGTTTGGCTGTGGCTGGCCCTGTGTGTCCAACAGACTGCAAGAGGCCCAGGGCAGTGTGGCGGATAAGGCTGAGAGAGGTGTTGCGGGAGCAAGGAACCCTGGGTTACTGGAACCCGATAAGCTTGTGAGCCTTGGTAAGGACCTGGGGTTTCATCTCAGCCTGCTTAACAATTTAGGGGATGGATGTGAGGACTTAATGGCGGGGCAGTGGCAGTGAGTGGGGCACCACTGTGGCAGTGCCTGATTTGGACATTGACTTAGTCTGGGGGAGGAGTCAGTGATGCCAACAAGTTTGGGTCTGACTTCATCTGAAGTCAGATCCGGAGTCTAGTCTCTGTCACTTGCAAGCATTGATGCTCACCTTAATTTCTTTATTTCTTTGGCTGTTTCTGTGTTTACTTGTTGTGAGCTTATGTGAGATACTGTATGTCAGCTGTACTGCTGGAACAAAATGAGCCCTTCTGGGATGGTGCTGTTATGATAATTATTAAATACTGTGCTTGGTAATTATCTGAGATAATGTACATGAAGTAACTTTATGATTGTGGAAAAAACTAGGTGTGAGTTGTTAATAATGATAAAACTGAGTTCCTAGTCTTTTTCTGTACTGCTTTCTAACTGTGGTAACTCCTGTACTAATTTTATAATTTTAGGCAATTATGTACTAGTCAGTTTTTATAGAAATGCATGTAAAGCTAAATGATGGTAATTTTTTTTTGCAAAATATTTCAAATTGAAAGCTTAGATAATGTACCAGGTGAAGCTTCGAATAATTTAATTTTGTTGTTTTATACTAAAAGTATAAGTATACATATTTTAAAATTTGATGAACTAATTATTTTCACCTTAAATTACAGTAAATTAAGGAAGACTTTCTTTAGAGTTGAAATAATAATGTTTTTGTAATGTATATAGCTTTAAAATTCTAGACTCAAAAGCAAATATAGGAAAAAATATGAAATGATGTCGTGACCATAGATGTAGATATTTATTCTTGTCAATAGTTTCTGATTTTGTGTTCTACAAATTTGTTTCTGGAAAACAAAATTGAAATTAAATATGTGTAGCTAATAGCTCATTTTAATGAATATTTTAAGAAGGAAAATAAAATGTGCTTCAGATTTCCGATGTAATATATGTGAAATATAGTTATTTTAGAGGCTCAGATGCTTCCAGCACCTGAGCCTCTCCCTTGAGGCCATCAGGCTCTCTATCTAAAATAGAATAAGAATAAAATATAATTGAATGGGAAAAAAATCCAAGTTGGTCTTTGAAAGACTTGACAGAAAAAATGATTCATCCAAAACCAAAACAATATTAATACATCTGCTATTCCTTCCTTCCCCCTTTCACTTACTCTATAATTATATTTTATTTCCTATTACCCTATTTCTCATCCCTTAATAACCTCGATTTTCTGATTGGTCCTCTTTGACCTACACAGAAGCCTGCTTAAGCATTCAATGAATTCTTTATGAAATTCTGTGGTAATTTAATCTGCTCTGTGAAGTCCTTTTGGGAGCTTTGTTCTGTTCTCTAAACTTGGAAAGCTGTTGCCAAATCCTGATTTTTATTTCTCCTCCTCTTAGTAGTATTTTAGGGAGGATGCAAATATTGCCCACTCTCCTTTTATAATTATTCTTGCTATAATTTTCTTTTGATGTTGGATCATTTTTAGAAAAGCGGAATTCCAATCAAGTCATCTGACTTCATTGCGTTCATATCCTGTTACCTTCATTTTTTCCATTTAAAATATTTTAGTGATTGTTATCAAACCTTGTCTCTCTGGATGTGTGTTGAACAGCCAAGCTGGATACACAGAAACATAATAGAAAAAAGTAGACTTGCCCACAAGCTTTGGTCAGCCATGTTGCTTTTTGGCTGTTACCAGGACACCCGAGAGAGTGGCACTGAGAAAAGAATGAGAGGAAGTCCTTTCCAATGAGTAATGCTCACCTGAATGTAGCAAATTTTCTGGTAATGCATATTTCTGATTATCTTCTATTAGTGCTGTTTAGCCTAAATAGAATAAATGGAATTTTGGAATTGCTTGATTTTGCTTGCATTATACAGTATAGCCACATGAAACACTCAAGCTTTATAAAGCTCCTAAAACTTTTGTTTCCTCTCAGCGAATCCTCCAGCATTAGCATATTAGAAAATACCTACCTCCTTATAAAAGTCTCAAAATAAAGTGTCCTAACATGAAATATTAATAAAGTTTCCCCTTCTTATCCATTCTGCTCGGTAGTTGTGAGCTACTCTGAACACCACCTGCTCTAGAAGCTGTAAAGCTTTTCACCTGATTGTAAAGCAATACACATTTGTGAACTCTCTTATTTTCAAAAAAAGGTGGAAAAGGGGAAAAAAATCTCCTTTGGGTGGCTTTTTTTCCCTCTGAAAGAGGATACCATTCTAGTTTCAATCCCTTGTGCAGGAGAGGACCTTTTTGGAATGCACTTTACACGTAGCTTGGTTTATGTACTCAGAATCCCCTCTAATTTCCCATTTTCTCTTCCTTTCTAGTTTCCTGCTGGTTTCCATGCTTTACACACAATTCATGATTTATACTTCTGGTGGTAATAATCTTGTTGCATGAGAATATTTCCTATCATTCCAGTGCCATGTACGCTCACAAATGACGGGTTTTCTATAGTGGACAAGACAGCACTTATCTTGTGGGCATTTCCCCTTTCTGGCATTAGTTTGCCTTCTTTGCATAACTACATTCTGAGTGATGGCGTCACCCCTGCTTTTCTTTCATGAACCATCTGCAGTTGTTCTAAGAGTGTCCTCACTATTCCCCCGCTCCTCTCCTGCTCCCTTCGGGGCATCGCTTCACTCTTGTTAGCTAAGCATAATGGCATCTTAGAAATACATATAATGATCCCCAAAGCAATCAGTTCTTTCTTACTCTCTTCTAAGGAGGTGACTAAATAGTTTCTTCTATAGGGGATGGAAATGTTAAAGGAAATAACATGGTGAACAAGAAGAGGAGTTACCTGACGCACTCCCGTGCTACAGTAATTTTTGATGTGTGCTATATATGTCCTGGCTGGAAAAGCCAGAAGGAAACATAAATGTCCAAAATACATTAGAAGAGAATCGGGAAAGGTGTGCGTGGTTGGTTCAGTCGGCAGAGCATGTGACTCTTGATCTTGGGGTCGTAAGTTTGAGCTCCACGTTGGATGTAGAGATGACTTAAAAATACAAATCTTTAAAAAATAAAAAAATAATCAATTAAAATTTTTTTAAAAAGAAGAGAATCAGGAATAATAATGGGATGATGACAGAAATTTATATTCTTAGGGGTCCTGGCTGGCTCAGTCAGTGGAACATACAACTCTTGATCTCAGGGTCATAAGTTCAAGTTCCACTTTTGGCATAAAGTCTACTTAAAAAAAAAAAAAAAAGAGGGGTGCCTGGGTGGCTCAGTCAGTTAAGCTTCTGACTCTTGATTTCAGCCCAGGTCATGCCCTCAGGGTTGTAATATCAAGCTCTGTGTCCAGTTCTGACTCCAAGAGGAACCTGCCTGAGATTCTCCCTCTCCCTCCCCCTTTGCCACTTGACCCCCATCCCCTGCTCATGTTCTCCCTCTCAAAAAGAAAAAAAGAAAAAAAGTTCCTTTTTTTCCCCTGTATTTTGGTATATTTGAGAGAAAAGATAAAGAATCACAGAAGAAAATAGAGATAACATTGAAAAAATATTGAGTATGTATAATAAATAATTTCTTATAGGAGCTGATAATGATTATTTATCTTCTAACCTTTATAGTAGCTCAGGCTACACTGAATCCTCCAAGGAAATTTCTTTTGTAGTTTGCCTTTAGCTAAAACTGTTGGGACAGACTGAACTAAAGTAACAGGCAACTTTAAGAGGTTTATTACCTGTCAATCTTTGATTTAAACCCTTGTCAATGCTAATAAAATATCACAGTTATTCCTTTTGGAGTCATCTTTTTGTTGAGAGGACTGATTTTATCATGCATGATTAATGTACCATGAGTGATACTAATTTAATGCTGAAATCTCTGTTTCTGTTGGAACCATTTTGCCTTTCATAGTCTCTAAATTATATATGAGTGTGGGCAAATTTACCAAGATACAAGTCCTATAAAGTGGAGTAATATTAACTTTAATTGCTTTATTTTTGTGTCTTCCTCTCTCTTTGCTAGCTTTTACTATTCCCTCTTTGGCATTTGATTTTATTGTTTGAATACTTAATTTGGAAAGCTGATCTTAAATTCTGACTATTTTAATTTGGTAAGTGGATAGATCTTTTCATTGCTTTCATACTGTCCAAGTTTGAAGAATTTGGTTTGTATAAGCCAAAGCTGCCTGGATGTTTCCAATCCCATTCAGTAAGCAAAGTATGCTTTTTTAAATTATAGTCCATGGAAACTAAGTATTTCTCAACATTCAGTCTTTTACATGATCCTTTTGAAGTCACATTATAGGTATGTGATGATAATAATACCAATAGATATTTGTTTAGGTTTGATTCCTGTGCATGGGTAATATTTAGTGTTTTAAATATTAAAGAAGAGATAAAAGTCTGTTGAATATATTGGACAAGATCTTTGATTTTTTTTTTTAATTTCTGTAATACATAGGATATGAGGAAATACAAAAGAAGGAGTGATTCCTTGTCTAGAAAGATTAAAGTACAGGGAAAAATAATGCTCTTACCAGTGATTTATGAAAGCATACCTGTTGTGAAATGGCTGAATTGTTGTTGTTGTTGACTACAATACACACACAAAGAAATACAAAGGGATGGGGCCCTTGGGTAATGCTCAGTAGGCTAAACATCGACTCTTGATTTTGGTTCAGGTTATGATCTCAGGGTCATGAGAGGGAGCCCCTGGCTCTGCATTAGGCATGAAGCCCACTTAAGATTCTCTCTCCCCCTCTCTTTCTGCCCCTTCCAAATTGCTTCCACTCTCTCCCTCTCTCTCTTAAAAAAAAAAAAAAAGTATGAAGGGACAATGTATTTATGTATTACCTTGTTAGTCTGTTTAAATGTTGTCATTGGTATGTAAGATGACAATATTGACCAATGTGTCTAGCAATTTGCAGTTTCTGGAAAAGGCTAATGTGACTTCTAATTTTTTGCTGGTGCTAAGTGCTGGTAATTTACTCTATTCACATTTGGTAGAATTTATTGTTCCTCTGATGAAAAGCCCTCATTTTACAGATGAGAAAATTGAGAATCAGGTAAGGGACAGTATACCACATTGATTCAAAGTCTAAACTCACGGAGCAAGACTATCTGGCTTCAAATCCTGACATTGCTATTTACCATCTGACTTTGGTTAGTGAGGTGGATTTATTGGTAGTTAGAGTTAATATATGTAGCATATTTTGAAACGTTGCCTGGTATATAATAAGCACCATATAAGTGTTAGCTATCATTATTATTGATATATGATCATATAAATTAACCATATCCCTGGATCAGAGTTTTTTTCTCATATCCATAGGTTATTGCATGACCCACGCTGCCATTCTAGTACACCATGTTGGATGTAGTGTGTCCTGCCTCTCTCTAAAATTCAAAAGCACATGTGGAAAAATGGGGCATGTGAATTTTAGACCTTCCCTTGGTACAGCAGAGGGATAGCATACCAACTGGTAATTGATACAGAAGAAACTAAGTCCAAAACTTAAGAAATGTAGTTAGTTTTTATTAGTGTGTGTGTATATATATATTTCTTCTTGTTTTTCCTTTTTCCAAACCTCTTGCCATCTGTCATTCTAGTTTCTTTTCCTTAGCATTTGAATCTTATATTTTTAACTGTATAGATGCCTCTTCTTATAATTAAAGTTGCCACAGGTTTTCTTTTTTCACTAGTTCATGCCATACAGTTCAATACCATGCAATACACTTCTGGGTTTAGCTGTGCATGTCTTTGACTACAAGTTACAGATGCAAATCAGGGGGATAAAAGAGAGAAAATTTATGAAATCGTTCAAGAAGCAGTTCATAGACAGGGCAACTCAGGAAAGTTATGCCTCATCCTATCTACTTTTTGCTTCTTGTTTTCTACCTTCCCTCCTTTGTATGTTGAGCAAGATGATTATACCAATTCGAGGAATTATATCCAGTTAAACTGCATCCAGAGGAATAAAGGAAACATGAGCTTTCTGTATTTGTGTATCATTCTTAAAGGCAAGGATATTTTTCCCAGAGTCTTTTTACAGGTTTTCTTTAATTTCTCATTGGCCAGAATTGGATCACATGCCCATAAACCAATCAATCATTAGCAAAGAAAATTGCATTACTATGTGTGGCCTTGAATAATAATTTGGGTAGGATAGAAGTTGGAAAACTGTTTTCTGTAAAAGACCAGACAATAACTCTTTACGATTTTACAGGTAATAAGTTCCCTTTTGTGCTACTAAACTCTGCATATAAACAATCCGTAAATAAACAAGCATATAATATTTCAACAAAACCATGTTTACTGACACTGAAACTTGAATTTCATATAATTTTTACATTTCATAAAATATTATTCTTTTGATTTTTCAGTCAGCCTTTTAAAGATGTAAAATCTATCCTTAGCTCTCATGCTGTACAAAAAAGGACTGGTAGATGGATTTGTCCCGTGAACCATAGCTTATCAACACTGAGCCAATTCTCAGGACTACTACAAGCAGTTTTGACCAAAGAAATTCAATCTGGATGTTTTTACATGTTCTAGGACTTCATAATTCATACCATTGAGATATTCTTTATATAAGAATATTCATTTTTCTTTTCTGAAACCACCTTCGGGAAAAAAAAAATCCATGGGCTTTTGTTTTTATTTTTTGATTTGCTTTGCTTTGATTTATAGTTAAGACACACACACACACACACACACACACACACTCATATCATTACAAATTGTGTAAGGAAAATATAGGAAGATATAAGGTGCTGTGAGAGGCTAATCTTGGCACTTATGCTGGAATTTGAGAAGCTTTCTCTAGAAATGTACCATTTAAGATCAGAGGGATGAGTATACAAAATGCGTGGTATGGGTGGGATGGGGGTATTGGGAGGACATTCTAATGAGAGGAAATTGCTAGTATTTAGGCCTCTAAGCCAGAATGAGCTCAGACCTTAAATCCCAGTGTCTCTGAATTATGGTAGTCAATGAGTGGGAGAGAGGTGGGAAATGGCACTTTTCTATTCACTGAACAATCTCTTAAGTTCCAGGCACTTGGTTAGATGCTTGAGATATGAACACAGTAATAAAGTGTTTCTCAAGATTTTACAGTTCAAGAGGGGGTGATTACAACATAATGTGCTGGATGCCACGCTAGAGATAGGTAGAAAGTGCTTGGATCCATAGAGTACAGGAAAACTCTCATTCGAGTGATACAGGGAAGGCTTCCCAAAGAAAATCATATTTGAATAAACTGGAACTTTGTTTGCTATGAGGCCTTTCTTCAAAAGTAGCAGCTGGTTCCTGTGACATGTTACATTGAGTCCCTCAGCAATTGGTCCATATTTTCATCTTAATTTGTAGTTGGTCACACATTTCTTTGTAGCCATTCTTTTGTCCTTTTGGTCCTCATTTGTATTTGGGTTTTAATTAGATTGTTTGGGCCTGGAGAGCAAGACTTCTCTTTTGGTTGAATACCAAGAGAGGATATGCAGAGTTGGAGAGGAAGACTTCATTTAATAATTTAATGACAATATGGAATTAATGAAGAGCAAAACACATGTATAAGAACCAGCACAAGAATGGGAGAAAGACTCTCGGTGGGCATTGCACATTTACTGCTTGCTGCTGGTTGGTCACAATTGTTATGCAGCCAGATGTCAGTGCTCTAAGGGTTTGATTCATGTATTTCTTATAGAGGATTGTTACAGAGCAATAGGAACTATGTGCCACAAAACAATCATAGAAAAATGGGTGATGTAGAATTAAAAATAGCAGGAGTCTCGGGATATCTTCCATGAAAAACTAGAAAGGTTTATGGAAAGAGTGGTCAAACAAATACTGAGTCTCTCTATTAAAGAGAAAATTTTATCAACAGAACAAACAAATATTTTGTTATTATAACCAATTATTGATTGTGAACTAAACGTGCACTTGTTGGAAAGATTTGATTGTCCCAATTATTAGCATGGCCAATACTGCTGTATTCTCAGCGGTTATGCATGAGCAAGAAAACAGTTTAGCAGGTAATACCTGGGAGATGTAGATTAATATAAAATAGTAAAAGAGTGGGTATGCTTTCCATTAAACAAAGCAACGGTACTCTGAAAAATTAGAAAATAATTTTAGTAAAGCATGGGTATTTTAGAATTTTTAAATATTTTTATAAAATAAATATAGCTCTAAAAATTTTGGATAAAAGTCTGAATAACTTAAAAATAATTATATATTTTAGTTAATAAATTACAGCATTAAAAATAAAGCATGACAGTAAACCTGGTAAATGGGTGGATAGATATATAGAATAATTATATTATGATACTAATTTATTATAGTAATTTAAATGTATGAATCGATCAAGTAAATTAGGGAAGTTTTCTATTACTTTTAATAAAGATTAATTTTATGCTTAAATAGATAAGTTTGAAGTCAGTATTAAATTATATATCATTTTTCTCTTAACTTTATTGGGAGGACTTCTGGGGTTATCACTCAGTTGGGTATCTGACTCTTGATTTTGACTCAGGTCATGGTCTCTGGGTCCCTGAATTGAGCCTGGCATTGAGCTCCACACTCAATGCAGAGTCTGCTTAGTAGTGTCTCTCTTCCTCTCCCTCTGCCTCTATCCCCCCTTGCATGCTAACTAACTAGCTAAATAAATAAAATTAAAAAAAAAAGCCAACTTTGTGGGAGTGGGAAACTAACTATAAATAAGACATTTATTGATTATATAACTAATTTTTATATAAAATTGTTATATTCAAATAAGCTTTGCAAAATATTAGCAATAAGAATAATTAATTTAGGGGCACCTGGGTGGCTCAGTGGGTTAAGCTGCTACCTTCAGCTCAGGTCATGATCTCAGGGTCCTGGGATCGAGTCCCACATCGGGCTCTCTGCTCAGCAGAGAGCCTGCTTCCCTCTCACTCTCTCTGCCTGCCTCTCTGCCTACTTGTGATCTCTGTCAAATAAATAAATAAAATCTTTACAAAAAAAAAGAATAATTCATTTAAAAGTTTTCATTATCTGATGACAATTAGCCTGTATTAATTTCTAGGGGTAGACATTTGGGTGTGACTTCTCTTCTGGTCTCTCTTTGACTACTACTGAATCTGTCAGAGCTGCATTCCAGCAAAGACTGGCTTAACTAAGAAAATATCTGTGTAAGATATCAGCATTGTCACTCTTTTGTTTACATAGGGCTGACCATAGCATATATTTGATATTGAATACTACTTAGTATATACCTTGCACTTTAGAGGTCTCGAATCTTTGTTTTTGTCTTATAATGTCCAGCAGTGTGGATTCTAAAGGAGTCAAGATTTTCTTTGTTTATTTAGCAATTCTTAATAGAGTTGTCTGCTTCTGTTTGTTTGTTTGCTTTTGTGTTTGGATTGAGATCTTATTTTTAATTTGCTTGATTTAAAATTTTGTATTGATTAATCTGAACTTTAAGGTTTCTTCATTTCATCAATTGGGTGTTTATATTCTTCTGTTTTCAATCAATTAAAAAGATGAAAGTGGTGAATGAAATTTCCCATTTCAGGTAGAGGAAGACTAAGTTATTTGAATCAGCCATTTCTGGAAACAACTAAGAAAGGGAGATACAAATATTTAAAAATAAATAAATAAATAATATTTATTTTTTCATCTAAAAGTTGAAAAAATAGCAAGAGATTACCAGACAAAAATGAAGAGAAGCCCACCAAAAAAAAAGAACACAGTGAAGCAAACATTCAGTGAAGCTGCTTTTGCTGTTAGAAACTATTCATTCTCAGAAATTTTGAGCTTTCCTTTTTATGGCCTTATGGGGCAAAGGGGACAGATTAAAAGCCCAGCATATATAGAAGGTGCATGTATACAGAAAACCCAATAAACTGACATTCCAAATGGCTGTTCCTTTGGGAGATGACACCTGAGCCACACTCTGGTTGGTTAGGGCCCTCAAGCTATGGATTTACTTTAAGGTCATATTATACATTTGGTAAAAGAAAATGAACCTCCCTTCTGAAGTAATAATCTACCTTCATCCTAGACTTCAAGTTATTCTTAGAAATATTTTTTCAAGTACTACTAGACACTGAAGGAAACAAAACACCAGGAATAAGAACTTGAAGCAACAACAGATAACAAAAACAGACTGCAAAAATGTCAGATTAGAATTAACAAACATTCGGGGTGCCTGGTTGGCTCAGTTGGTTAGGTATCTGCCTTTGGCTCAGGTCACGATCCCAGGATCCTGGGATCGAGCCCCACATTGGGCTCCCTGCCCAGCGGGGAGCCTGCTTCTCTCTCTCCCACTCCCCCTGCTTGTGTTCCCTCTCTCCCTGTGTTTAAAAAAAAAAAAAAAAAAAAGAATTAACAAACATTTAATACAGTGCAATTATGCACAGTATGTTTAAAGAAATAACAGATAAATCTGGGTTTATCTTTAGGGAACAGTAAAATAAGATAGCTAATTTGAAAAAGGAAAGAAAGAAACAGAAACTCCAAAAATGGAAAATAAAACTGGGAAAAAAATACAGCCTCAAAAGATGGACTCAACAGCAGAGTAGACAGAGACACATAGAATTAGTGAGCTGGAAAATACATCATAAATTATCTAAAAGCCAGAACAAAAGTATTTAAAAAGATGGAATATACTGAAGAGAACAAAGAAGATAGGGAGGATGTAGGAGAATGTTTATATACATTTCATGTAAGTCCCAAGAATAGAAGGGAGGAAAAATGGCTAAGAATTTTCTGGAACTGATAAAAGACACAAATCTGCAGATGCAAATGCCCTAATGAATCACACAAAAGATAAGTAAAGATAAATCCTTATCTAGATACAATAACTGGAAAATCAAGAACAAAGAGAAAAATCTAAAAAGGAGACAATATTTCTTTCAAGGAAGTAATGAATAGACTGATCACACTTTTTTTTTTTTAAGACTCCTTTTTTTTAGAGCAGCTTGAAGTTCACAACCAATATGAGAGGAAGGTACAGAGATTTCCCATATACCCCCATACCCCTACAAATGCACATATTCCCCCATTATCATCATCACTAATCTGAATGGTACATTTGTTACCTAAGATAAACCTACATTAACACATCATAATCACCCAAAACCTGTGGTTTACCTTAGGGTTCACTGTTAGTGTTGTACAATCTGGTGGTTTGGGCAATGTTTAATGACATATATTCATCATTACCATACGGAGTATTTTTCACTGCCCTAAACAGTGCTCTGCCTATTCATTAATCACCCCCAAGCCCATGGCAGTCACTGAACTTTTTTATTGTCCCCATAGTTTTGCCTTTTCGAGAATGTAATATGTTTGGAATCATACAGTTTGTAGCCTTTTCAGATTGGCTTATTTTACTTAGAAATATGAATTTACGGTTTCTTTATGTCTTTTCATGGCTTAACAGCTCATTTCTTTATTGTTTTTAAAGATTGATTTATTTATTTGAGAGAAAGTGATATCATGCACACATGAGGGGAGGGACAGAGGGAGAGAACCTTCAGGCAGACTCCCCACTGAGCACAGAGCCCAACTTGGGACTCAGTCCCGTGACCCATGAGAACATGACCTGAACCAAAACCAAGAGTCAGACACTTAACTGACTGAGCCACACCGAGGCTCCAATAGCTCGTTTCGTTTTGCACTGACAGTATTCCATTGTCTGGATATACAATTGTTTCTCCATTCACCTACTGAAGGATGATACCTTGGTTGCTTCCAAGTTTTGGCAGTTATGAATAAAGCTCCTAAAAGCTGTGTTGAGGTTTTTGTATGGACATAAGTTTTTAACTACTTTAGCTAAATGCCAAGGAGAGTACTTGCTGGATATTATGATAAGAGTATATTTGGTTTTGTAAGAAACTGCTGAACTGTCTTCCCAAGTGGCTGTACCATTTTGATTTCCCACCAGCAATGCATGAAACTTCTGGTTGCTTCACATCCTTTCCAGCATTTGGTGTTACCAGTTTTCTGGATCTTGGCCATTCTCACAGGTGTGTAGTGCTATCTCATTGTTTTAATTTGCACTTCCCTGATGACGTGTGATGTGGCACATCTCTTATGTTTATTTGACATCTGCATATCTTCTTTGGCCCATTTTAAAATCAGATTGTTTTCCTATAGTTGAGTTTTAAGAGTTCTTTCTCTATTTTGTATAACAGTCCTTTATCAGATGTGTCCTCTTCCAGTGTCTGTGGCTTGTCTTTTAATACTCTTGACATTTTCTTTTCAGAGAAGAATTTTTAAATTTTAGTTAAGTTCTGCTATCAATGATATCTTTCATGAATCTTGCCTTTGGTGTTGTATTCATAGTATCTTACTTAATGAGTTATTTAAAATTTTAATTTTAAATAAATGAATTTTAAAAGAATTTTTAAAAGATTTTATTTATTTATTTTACAGAGATCACAAGTAGGCAGAGAGGCAGGCCGATAGGGAGGGGGAAGCAGGCTCCCCACTGAGCAGAGAACCCAATGCAGGGCTCGATCCCAGGACCCTGGGATCATGACCTGAGTCAAAGGCAGAGGCTTTAACCCACTGAGCCACACAGGTGCCCCTTAAATGAATTATAAAAATACATTAATAACATTATAGTATGGTTAGGAGCAAAATGTGTTAAATGTGCAAAAATGTGTTACTGAGTGAGTGTAGGGGAAAATGGAATGATGAAAAAATATTAAATCCTAAATAAGTTATAAAAGGGGAGAAAAAAAAAAGTGCAGGCAGGGAAAGAGAAAGCACAAAATAAGACAGGAATTTAAAAATTAAATATATCAGTTTTACACTAAACGTAAATGGGCTAAACAATCAATTTTAAAAGAAAATCTTGAAACTGAAATGAAATTCCACTTCATGCATTTAAAAGATGCACATCTAAAGCATAGGAATATAGAAAGGTTAAAACTGAAAGGACAGTAAAAGCCCTGGAAAAGAAAGCTGGCTTCTCCTGATTAATAACAGACAAAGTAGACTTCAAGGCAAAAAGTATTACTAGAGTTACTTCATAATGATAAAATTTCAAATCCAAGGAAGACTTAGTAATTTAAATTTGTATATCTCTAATAATATAGCCTTAACATATATGATACAGAATTGGCAGAACTACAAGGAAGGATAGATGAATCCATAGTCAGAATGAAGTTGCAGCAATTGACAGAATACAAACACACACAACTATCATTAGGGATACAGAGCACTTGAATATAAGTAACAATCCAAGCCTGATAAACATATCTAGGCCATTATGCTCCCAAAATACAGGTTACATATTCCTGTAAGCATCCATACAGCATTTAAAATATTGAATATACTGGATAATGACATTCATCTCAACCACTTTTAAAGAATTAAAATTATAGAGGATATACTGTCTGACCACACTGCAAATGTCTAGAATTCAGTAACAATAGATAAGTAGAAAATTCCATGATGGAATTCATTCAGTTTCTTAAATAGGCCAAGTTAATTTACATATTTGCCTGGAATAATTTTTTTTTTTTTTTCCCTGTCATTCTTTCCCATGTTAGCTCCTCTCAGCCTTTGGTCTCAACTAAAATTTCATCTCCTCCCAGAAGTATTCTCTGATTCATCCAAAATGACCTACTATTTATTAAGTACCTTGGATTTGCTTGTTTTCTTTACTTAGTGTTACCTGCAGTTATTTTTTATTTGCCTGGTTAGTTGTCCTTGAGTCGCCTCTATATTGCAGATTCTGTGAGGGCAAGGTCAATGCCTGTTGACTGCTGTGTTGCCAGTGCTTAGCACTGCCTGACAAATAGTAACTACTCAAGAGGTATTTACTGAGTGAGAGGATGAGAAGGAACATTTCCATAATTTACTTCGTCATAAATGATGGTAAGGAGGAGTACAGCAATAAACATGATAGCATCTTTGAAGTCATGAAATATTATAGGAAGCCCTTTCACTTCTTAATGCCAGAGGCTTTTGAGAGGAGTGTAATCAAATTTTGACACATTATTACGAGAAGTGTTAAGTTTGGGGATAATTTAATTCTTATTTCCAGACTCAATGTAGTTAACATTTTAACCTCAATGTTTCATTTAGCATAGCTGTAGAAAATTTTACTTAATTAGCCCCCTATGGGGGGCAATTGTCTGAAAATAGAAAAAAGTGCTGTATTTCAACAAATATTTTGTCTCAAAATACAAGCACAGCTGTGTTTAATTAGGCTCAATTTCCAGTCTTACAGTGCACTTGAATTTTGTCTCCCTTTCAGCCTCTTTCATCCCCACCATCTTCTTAATCCTATCCCTTATCCTCCAGTTTCATGACTTTTACTGCTTTTTTTGAAATTATAAACGTTAGTAAGTTACTCAGAAGTTAAGAAAAACCACTGGGAATAGAGCTGTAGGTGTATGATGTTATCCTTAATTATAGTGTAAGAATAAAATAGTTTTGGCCAGGCTCTTACAATAACGTCCTATGAGTCATTCTCTGATTTTGTCCAGGATGGAGATTTATGTTAAAAAGCTCACTAAATTGACGGGTTGGATTAATCTACACAGTGATTTGCAACACCACTGTACTTTGGAATCACCTGGATGTTCTTAAAAACCGCTGATGCCGAATGAAGCCCCTCTCCTAGAGACTCTGATTTAATTGGTTTGGGTTCTCCCGGTTGGTATTTTCAATAGTCTTCTTAGGTGATTCTTACATGCAAGCAGGATTAATAATCAGTGATCTACAGCTTTGCTGCTCAAAGTCTGATCACTGGTCTAGCTGCATCTGTAACACGTGGAGGCTGATCAGACATGCAGAATCTCATATCTACTGAATCAGGATTTTCATTTAAATAGGATCTCCAGGTGAATTGAGAAGCACTCATCTACAATTTCCACGGGCTCTATTAAAGAAATTTTAAAAAGCTCTCAACTGAATTGATGCTAAGCCTGTACACTTAACGTTCCCACAATATGATTTTCATGCTAACCAAGAGGTAGTTGTTGTTCCCAAATCTGTTTATGTCACTTGTATTTGTCTTGCAATTGTAATGTTATTGAATTGCTGTAAGTACATATATAAGATGTAAAGCAATGAAATATGAATGTGAAAAGAAATACTTTTTTAAATTAAAAATTGAGTAGAGTGCTTTGAAAAACACTGATAAAATCAAACTGCTAAAAAACATGCTCTTGAATTAGATGTCACTAAAACAACTTAAAATGTTGTGGAAGCAAATTAGAATGAGCCCTTTTTGGTTGCTTGGCAAGTATCTACCTTTGTCCACTTAAAAACAATTAGAAATGGTAGGCAACCCTATGTTTTAGTTATATAACCAAGTATGCAATAAAGCATAATCAACAAATCCATACTAAAGAAAAGTATTGTACTTCAAAACCTTGTTGAGTGAGTATGGATTTGTGTTTTGAATTAAAATGTTTAAGTACATATTTATTGTTATCTATGATTTCTCACTTTAACTGATTTTTTTCAAACAATGAACCAAATAACTATCCAAATAACATGGGCGAAAAAGGCTTCTACTGAATATCTATGTGACTGTCCCATTTAAGTGTTAATTGTATTTTTCTTTCTCCTAATTCTTTTTTCTCTGCATAGCAAAATAGTTTGCAAGCTTAGCTGTACCTGGGCAGCTTTAAAAAAATAAAGAGACCCAGGTCCGACACTTAGAAATTCTTTTTAATTGGTCTGGCATACAGAGTTTTAATGTTCTTCAAGTGATTTTAATATGCATCAACAATTGAGAACTGTTGGCCTAGCAGGTTGGGAGCATTTAAATTGGTTATAAAATCAATGTATAATAAATCAGTTCCAGCTTATATAGGTATCCTGAGTAGATGCCCATTAGGATCTAGGTATACTAAGCATATTGTTACGAACATTATTCTATTTTATTCTCTGAATATATCACGAATACTCTTACCCCAACTTAAATTATATTAAAGTATTTTAGTACTCAATTTCAGATGCTTCTCTTCTGTGGAGCATTTCCAGTTCAACTCTTGTAAGGCATTGTTCTTCCTTTCTGTTCCCACACTACCTCTCAGTTGTATGTGGTTACTTGTGTGTGTGGTCATCTGTTTCCAATACTTGGCTGAATCCTCCTGGGAGGCAGGAAGGCACCTGCCTATTGCAACAACTGGTGGACAGTAGGTTATCAAAACTCCTCCCCTTGTCCACTGGGTGTTGCGACTCTTCCTGCAAAACACTTTATGAACCCATTTTGTTTCTCTGGTTTAACTTTTTGTTGCTTTCTGCTTTCCTTTTCTCCTTCTCCATCCCAAGTACACTTTTCAATGTTTCTGTCCTCTGCTGCTTCCTCTGCTCCCACCTCCCTCCCTGCCCTTTCTGCATGTCTGATACACGGAGCTGGCTCCCTTTGACCTTGAGGTTCTTCTAGTCCCTTGGCTCATATTCCTTGCATTATGGAAGGATTCATTAGTGCATCTCTCAGAAAACTGCATTTAAATATGTCCTCCTAAGAGGCCTCTTTCCCCCAACACTTAACTCTTTGTTTTGTATGTACACAAGAGGTTATTTTATTTTTATTTTTTTAAATTGTATTTTATTTTTTCGGTGTTCCAAGATTCATTGTTTATGCACTGCACCCAGTGCTCCATGCAGTACGTGCCCTCCATAATACCCACCACCAGGCTTACCTAACCCCCTACCTCCATCCCCTCCAAAATCCTCAGTTTGTTTCTCAGAGTCCACAGTCTCTCATGGTTTGTCTCCCCCTCTGATTCCCCCAATTCACTTTTCCTTTCCTTCTCCTAGTGTCTACAAGAGGATGTTTTAAAACTACACCATCACTGTTTCAGGGTCTTTACTTGTAATCTCTTAATTGAGCACAGATGCGTGGTTTATAATGCGAAGGTTCCTGCTTTATAATACACAAAGCATTATATGTTCAACATCGCCACACTATAATATCAAAACAACCTGTATCTAAAAGGTGCTAATCATTTGGAAAGAAGTTTTCCAAAAGTTAAACCAAAGGTTAGGTGTTCAAGTTTTGACTGAGTTCACTGAATTTTTAGTGGTAAGAAAAGATATACAGAAGGACTGTCAGATGAATTCTAGTCCTGGCTTTGAAACTGACAATGTGTGAAATTTTCCTTATTATAGTTTACATTATGTTTTCTTTGTAAAATGATAAAACCTGTTGCCTCATGTGTATTCATACTGTCATTTTAATAGCATGCATGTATTGACACAAATGCTGTATTTTTCTCCAATTCTTTATCTCCACTCACTAAATTTATTTTTCTTATCCCCAGAAGATTAAATGAATTGGTCACATTTTTTAAAGACTCCATTGTATGGTATGCAAGCCAGGATCAAGAATAAGGCCAGTGATTGAAAGGTAGCTAAATCAAGTGAATTCTAGAATATAGCTTACTTGCCATTTAAATTGGTAAAATTAAATCATGGGAAAAAGCGCACTCTTTCCTTCCACCTACACATTTGGCCTTTGTCTATTATCCTCGAAATATCCATTTCCCGTTTCCCCACTATATAACCCTGTAACCCAAAGACTGATTTGGGTAGGGTGTTAGAATTTTTGCTTTTGTTCTATTCTGATAGTTATTTTTATCCTTCTTTGCTTCCTAACCCCTTACTACTGCTAGATTTATGGTGTTTCGGGGCCGTTCTGTTTTTGGAAGAATAGGCTACTGACCTAAATTAAGACCCCCTAGGAGAAGTACTCTTTGGTCCTTTAGAAGCCCAAGGACATGATATATATAAAATGGGACAGGAGGGTTGCATATCTACTCTTGTGATCTCACTTCCTAAACTCTAATATTAGCTTTGCAAACAACTAAATTCCCAAACAATTAATGAGATTTGGTTAAAGGAAGTGGTTGTGTATAATTAATGAATTCGTGAATTATTTAAACACTCTGAAATTCTGATCCTTTTAAATAGCATTGGCTCATAAAAATTGGCTTTCTGTAGAGGAGGGAGAAATTTTGCCATCAAATTGTCCAAGCTGACTTCCGTTGTACATGGTACCTTGTATTATTCATGTTAATAAGTTACTGCTGTAGCAAGAGCTGGTATTTTTCTTTCGTTAGCTGATCAGCAAACCCGCTCCAATTTCAGGCACTTGGGCTCTGCTGCAGTGAAGTAAGCTGCCGTTTTACAAAAGGGGCCAAATATTTCTGTGAGACTCAATTTAGAGAAACTTTATAAGAGGCAAAATCAAAGGATAAGGCCAAATATAAAGAGAAATGTGCAGATCAAAGAGGTCCAATTCATTTTTTTTCAGGCTTTTCATCAAACAGTAAACTGGAGGAGAATTTACCAAAAAATTCAGCAAACCTTTAGAGTTTATTATGCACAGCTAGGGCTGGGTGCTGAATAGGATCCGAAGACAAATAAGACACTGTCCCTATCTTCATATAGGAAAGATGACAAAAGTACATAACTAACTTGAGGAGAAAAGGAAAAATGTGTTTAGTGCTCTAATAGAGATTCAAGCATTATAGAAGAGGGAAAAATTAATTTTAGCAGCTAGTGCGCAAGACTTTTATTATAACTTTATTGTTAAGAACTGACTCCAAGTGAGTCCAGATTACTAAAAAACATTGTAGGCTGAAAAAGTGCAGCATGGCTGATTGGAGTCTTTTAAGAATACCGAAACAATTTTAGATTTTATTTTTGCTTGACTCCACAGAATCTTAGCCTGCCTCTTGAATGCATTTATTGTACTTTTTTTTTAATAGCTATAATAAAATATAAATATGCATAATTACAGTTAATGGGATATTTTCTCATCCAACAGCTTTGATTGGTATATCACTAACAAATAAGTATCATGTTGGCCCAGAATATAAATAACTGTCACTGTACGTGGATGTTTAAGACCTCCCAGAGGAAATTGAGATCTCAAAGAAGACCACATAAAAACCACTACTATCTACAAATCTGCCCTTAATAGACAGCCTAAACAGTCTAAAGATCATGGATACCTGGTGTTTTCAAAGAGGATTTTAAAGAAATAATAAATCCCATTTCTCACCTAAGTGGATTATAGTGGTTTTCTTTTTGGTATCTGTAACTTAATTTTGTTTTGGACCATTTTTAAAGGTGCTGATACCAACTGGGAGGTTTAAAGTAGACGCCTACATTTCATCTGACAATGAAAAGGAAAAGCAAGGGAATGTTTAGAAGGGAAATATGATATATCCTTTCATTTTTTATACTCTAAAATATTTTTTATGTAGATTTGGATGAGTCTACAAAGGTTTGCAGAAGTTGTTTTAAATCTCCGTAGAGGGACCAGCATTTTCTATCTCTGTCTTAATGACCAGTAAGTTGAGATTTTAATGTGTAATTTAGGACTTCAAGAGTTTTACTGGCTTCTTTCACTTACCCAGTTCTCAGTCTGTGTACCAGTTCTTGTCTTCTTGTTTCTTGTTACTTTTTTTTGAAGATCTTATGTGTTTATTTGTCAAAGAGAGAGAGAGCACACGCACAAGCAGGCAGAGGCGGAGAGAGAAACAGTCTCCCCGCCGAGCAAGGAGCCCGATGCCGGACTCAATCCCAGGACCCTGGGATCATGACCCGAGCTGAAGGCAGCGGCTTAACCAGCTGAGCCACCGAGGCGTCCCTCATGTTAATTGTTAAAGTGGGCAGGAAGTGAAGTGAAAATAATTCACATTAATTGCTTTTTCAGATTCTCTCACCATTATTGTGCTAGTGATGATGTAATTAGCGATGTTTAATATAGCCTTGGTAAAACATATGTAACATTTGTTACATAATCCCATTGACTTTCCCTGAGTTCTAATTAATGTCCCCACCTATGGCTGAAGAAGCTGCACATGGGACAGTTCTGGGTGACATAATTCACATAAACCATGATATGAATGGTATTCCCTTGGATTATGCAAACAGCAGTGTATACCACAGTCATAGTCAATATACATTTGAAATTGGTTAATATTAATAGCTTCAGAGTAGTTGTGTATTCATTAGGGTATAGCTTCTTAGTCTCAAAAGTGAGAAGCCTATGTGAATGAATTAATATCCATCTTCCTCCAAAATTCTTATCCTAAAAATATGCATGTAATATACTCAGTAAGCATTTATCATAGGTATTTGAAAATGTAGACTTGTTGATATAATTCTTCTCTAAGCTGGTAAATAATTTGGGGCATAGAAATCCAGAGTTATGTCATAAGAAACTTAATGCTTTCGCTTACACATGCGCGTGAACACACACACCCCAAAGCTAGGAAAGAATGAAGCTTCTATGAGCAGGGGAGTGCAATTGAATTACAGAAGAAATCAATACAGCAAAACGATTATTCCTTTGTTGTTTTGCGGAGGAAATGATTTCTTTTACTTTATATTCTACTGGGGAGGAGTAAGGAGGCAGATATATTTCAGTTAGGGAATTCTAGAGGTTTGTTTGTTTGTTTGTCTGTTTGTTTTTGCAGTATTGTCGTAGCCACAGGGTTTTTGTCTCTGAGCCTTTGTCTCTAATACTTGCAGGGGCTGGCCTTGGTTAAAGTATAGGCACACGGGCCTTATGTGCTTTCCCCCCTCTGTTTTGACACTTCATTTCTCAGAGCTTGGTTCCTTCATCTTGCCTTCTGCTTGCATATGGACCTTATTTTGATTAGCCACCTCATTTTTCCTTAAAGTGTATCTGCATTTTTAAAATGTCTCAATATTTCCTCTTCAGATTTATTTGCTCTCTGTTCCACTCTCTCATGCTTTTCTAAGCAAACTATCCATATAAACTCTTCATGGTTTAAAATGATTTACTATGATAGCCCCCATGTGCTGGGCACCTCTCTATCCCACTTCTATTCCCTCTTCTTCTCTGCCCTTTTCTCTGCCCCAGGAGCCTGCTGGATCACCCCTGTCTCCTTGCCAACCAGCTTTGGATAGGCTTTGCCAATGGGAGGCCCTGTCAGGAAATTAGAAGGCAGGAGGAGAGAGACTTGGCCACGTTTTTTCCCTGTTCCTTCTCTGTGTTGCTCTGTGTTTCTGGCAGTAACTGTGTCTCTCCTGATTATGGTTCCCTCTAGGCACTGCTTCCCCATAACCCAGACTCATATGGGGCTCCAGTAAAACCATTTCCTGTCCTTGTTCCTTAGCCCTTTGATGCTGATGACTTCCCACTATGGTGCTGATGAGCCAGAGCCTGGGTCCTTCCTTCTAGCCTGTTTGTTTCCTTTTGTCCCCTCAGAGAAGTTCACCACTCAGTCCCCTGTGTTTGCATATAACTAATGAATTTCACAAATGGAAGACTTCATTTTGGCTTTTATTGTAGTCAGTTGTGGATGAGTCTGACTGCCCCACTACATAGGGATGGCATACATCATGTCTCATTCGTCTCTAGATTTTACTTACCTAGCACATTACCTGGCATATAATAGGAGCCCAGAATACATACCTGTTAAATTAGTATGACTTTTATTCTTTCAACTTATTCCCAAGTTCTAGGGACCTCCTAATGGTATTTTCAGGATTCCTTGTAGTATTTTTAGTGATGATTATAGATTTTCTAAGTTTCTTTATATTTTTTAAAAGATTTTATTTACTTATTTAAGAGAGAGCACGAGCACAATCAGGGTCAGGGGCAGAGGGAGAAGCGAGCCTTATGCTGAGCAGGGAGCCCAATATGGGACTCGATCTGATGACCCTGGGATCATGACTTGAGCCAAAGGCAGATGCTTAACCCACTGAGCCTTCCAGGTGCCAATTTCCAGTTCTAATTTCATAGAAAATTAGAAAAACGATTTTCTAAGTTTCTTAACATTTTCCACTTAAGAGCCTAGGGAAGATACATCCTGGTAGCCTTACTAGGTATTGGGGATAAGCCTCAGGATTATGGAAATCACAGCAACTGATCAATAAAGAAACAAGACAAAAATCACTCACGTTGGGTTCTCCCTAAGCCAAGTTCACCGTGTTTGTGCTCATTGTTTGAAAGGAAATTAAGCAATTGTGATCTCATTCGCTTTTGTGCTTTCTCCCTCTGCCAAGCTCCATTTGGTGCCCTATTGTCCCACAAGTTGCCTATTTGAGTCTTTTGAATTAGGAGTTTAAAAGAGAAGCTCCATCTGCTCTGCCTGAATATTAAATTATCGTAAGACTTCATATAAGGAGAACTTACCCTTGTGTTTATTACAGTTTCCTTTCCCTTCTAAGACTTGGAATATCAGGTTTTTTTCAATATACCCTTGGACTTGAAGAGGCTGCAGTTATCAAGTCATGTAATAAAATAGCCTTCGATACCTTTGAATGGCAAGTGCTGTGGAGAAGTTAAGAAGTTTTATTTATTTGTATTATCTTATAAAATGTGGTACTAATTAAGTATCACTGAACACACAATGTGTCAGAACTTGGTGTTTTGAGAACACTGGATTACTGAACCTCATAAGCGAGGTTTATGTAAAAATACATGTTGGACGGATATATTTTATAATCAATCATGTTCTCTAAGTAAATGCACATGCTATTTTAATTCATAATATGACAAATAGTATGCAACTGACACATCCATAGTTTCATTTTGAATATTGATAAGTACATAACCTGTACCCAGCTTTAAAGTAATGTAATTTATGCAAGTATGTTGTATTCTTTTCTGGCAAGCTCCAAAAATTTAAAATCAGTTCACCAGTGATATGTGTTCTGTAGTGAAATTTGTTAATAAAAGCTGAGTAAAGAGATCATTGAAGGATGACATTTTAACAACATGCATGCTTTCCATTATTTAAGTGTGTAGCTTTTAAATAATTGGTTAATTATTCAGTGAAGATATAAGTTGGTTTATGTTTTAAATATGAATATTTGTACAACTATGTATACGTTTAATAGTAATAAAAATTATGTCGTATTTTTGTTACCATTATTAGAAGGAACCTGGTACTTCTTTCAGTAATGATAAAAATAGTATTTATTAAAGCAAAGTACTAAGATAACTTGGTACTTTTGAAAGTTATGGGAATATGTGAATTCTGCAGAGGGAAAAACTTTCTTTAAATTCACACAAAGGAATTAGAGGAAAATGTACACATCCATTTTGTAAAGTCTGTATGGTTAAAATTAAAAATTGGGTTTAGTAAACAAGGCTAACAAACTGCTTGAGTGTTTTCTTACCAGATAATCACTTCCACTGCTCATTTTCTAGATTCTAAAGAGCTCCAAAGCATCCACAATATCGAGTGCCTTTTCAAAACAAACAAACAAACAAGCAAAATACAAAGTTGCAAAATTAAAAGTTAGTTCAGAGTCTTCAAAAAGGCCACTAAACCAGAGGGGGATTTTGAAGGTTAAGTTTCTTAGGCTGGGGGTAGCTATCTCTGGTTAGGTGATGAGTCAGCACGGGGAGTGTGAACCATTTACTTCAAAACAAGCAATTTCTGTTGGCAAAATGTTTATGTGAATTGAAACTGTTTTGAAAGTCTCAAAAATTATTTGATGATTTCTATGTATTTTCACTAATTAAAAATGTTTTCCTATCAAACCTGAAGTTCTATTTTAAAATTTTAATTGGTGATGGAAACAGGCCCAGATTAAGATTTTTTTCAGCATCCTAAGTAGGGTACCCTAATCCACATGTATTTACAAGTTACATAGCGCTAACATTTTCATGTATGTACTGAAGTGAAAATAGCTTCTTTTGAATTTTGTTTTTAAAATTCTGTAATGGTATGTTAAAAAATGCACTTTTTTCATATTTATGTTGCTTTGATTGGTAGCTGCTCCAGGCACCTGCTTAATATGCCCTAAATGCAATGCCATCTAGTAGGCAAATCATCTGAAAGACTGCTCATTGGCGTAACTTTTTTAGAGTCCATTTGTGACTTCTCATTGTCCTCACCCTTTTTATACCTTATTTTACTCCCAGACCTTAATGGGCCTAACAATAACTGGATCCTATATGTGCCTTATGTTAGACTGAATTTAGGTTTATGGCTAATCAGACACTTTGAAAAGGCTTAAGACCATGCAAAATGAATCTGAACACCTCCCAACAATTTTTCCTAAAGGAAAATTTAAAATACATTTATATGTATTTTTTTTATTCCACAGCAATATGCCAATTTCAAGGACGGACCTACTTTGAAGGAGAGAGAAATACAGTTTATTCTTCCTCTGGAGTATGTGTTCTCTATGAGTGCAAGGTAAGGAAACTCTTCACGGGTCATTCAGAATTCTTTATTATGTAAACAGTAACTATTTCTTTAAAACGTCACACTTGTAATACCTTTGAAACATTTAAGGCAAAGAGAAATTAGAAGATATTAATTATAATTCAAAAAGAAATTCCCATTACTGTTTTTAAATATGTAAATTAATGGCTGTAATTTCCCCAATAAATAAAATACTGTTTTGTCCAATTAAAGTTTTATGAAGTTGTCATATTTTTCCAAACTTACTAACTCCTGTGAAGAAAATTTAGGTAAAGTTAGACTCAGCCTGTTGTCACTTAACTGTTTTCTACCCATGTGACAAATATCATTCAGTTCAGTGGAAAATCATAAAAGTGACCTAATAAAAATTAGGTGTTGGATGGAGATGAGACTGATACTATTATTAATCCCTTTGGTAAGAATATTTTAAATGATTTGAAGGGAAATTCTTTATAAATTTACTGCGGTCTCCTTAAGTATGCTTCAGAAGCAGAGGTGAGTGTTTTTAATCTCTGCTACTTGACCTGCTAAGTGAAAAAGTAAATATGTTTCATAAAACTTTTCGTTTTTGCCCTTTATGAACTATATTTCTTAACCATAATGTGATATTGCAAGCCATATTCTACCTGAGGAAAACTCTGCATATAAGGTTTCTGCTTTAGAGTTCCCTTTACATTTGATCCTTTTCTCTTTAAATGCTTTCTCTGTAAATGGTTTTGGGGGATGATTTAGTGTGCATAGATTATGTAGAAAAGGAAGATGCTGCCAGCAAGACCCATAAATTGTGAGCATTTATATGATTATTCAGTATTAGGGAAAGGAAAATCCCAAGAATTTTGCCACAATAAATTGGAAGAAGCCAGCTCTATACTTCATGCATCGTAGGTTGGAAGTTCTTTGGGATAAGCAAGGAGGAAACGTCAGAGAGGCAAGACTGTGACAGATTTGGTTTCTAGAATATGAGAGGTCTGATGTCTTCATGCCTACTATAAAATATTCAAGCTGCTTCTTCAGGCTTTAAGTCAGCTCTCCTATAGTGCGGGTCACCGTCTTAAAGACAAGGGAGCGAGGTACAGGGACATTTACATGAATTCCCGAACCTGTATTTCAGGATGGATTGTCCCCTGCCAGCACCCTATACCACCACTGTTTTGAGTGAAGTAGGTCCCACTATAAATGTAAGGATTGAAAGACCTAGAGTGAGGTCTAGTAACTCCAAATTAAGAAAAGGGAATCAGAGGAAAATTACTTAAAGGAAGGTGGAAAACTTTTGTCAGCTGGTTTCTAACTTTGAAATACCAGTTCTAACTTTAAATATCTTGAGGGCATTTGGAATTTCCCAATGGATATGTGTATGTATGTGTTGTGTGGTGTGTGTGTGTATGTGTGTGTGTATTCTTTTCATCTGACCAGTGTGTCTCATAACACTGATAATTATAGCTTAGAAATTTATTGGAACAGTTGCCTACTTGATTGTAAGATAGCTATGAAATGATTTCATTTTTAAATGGGTTATGGGGCACCTGTGTGGCTCAGTTGTTAAGCATCTGCCTTCAGCTCAGGTCATGATCCCAGGGTCTAGGGGATCGAGGCCTGCATCAGACACCTGCTCTGCAGGAAGCCTGTGTCTCCCTCTCCCACTACCCATTGCTTGTGTTCCCTCTCTTGTTCTGTCTTTCTCTCTGTTCTTGACGTTAAGAACTTTCATTGTTTTGGGGCGCCTAGGTGGCTAAGTGGGTTAAAGCCTCTCCCTTCAGCTCAGGTCATGATTCCAGGGTCCTGGGGTTGAGCCCCACATGCATCAGGCTCTCTGCTCAGCAGGGAGCCTGCTTCTGCCTGCCTCTCTGCCTGCTTGTAATCTCTATCTATCAAATAAATAAATAAAATCTTAAAAAAAAAAAAAGAACTTTCATTGTTTCACTTCCCTTCAGGCCCCATAGTTTCTGTATTTATACCTTTACATAACTGACAGCTCTCTTAAGCTTTTATTTCCTGGGCTGTGGACACTAGTCCTTCATTGTTCCTTAATTTTCACTTTTGTGGCCTTGAAAGTTTGTCCTGTGGCTGTATGACTTCAATAGTGAAAACACCCCCCTCTTCTGAAGATAAGATGACCAGAATGGATAGTATTGTCAAATCAAAGGAAAATTAGCATTTGACTACACTATAGCCATGCCTCCTACCACTCATTTTTCTTTAGGTGTAGTTGACATACACTGTTATACTAGTTCCACGTGTACAACCTAGTGATTCGACAATTACTATTGTAATTATATTATTGTATTATATAATGACATTATGGAATGCTCACCATGATAAGTGTAGTTATCATCTGACACCATACGATGTTACTACAAGTTTATTGATGTCTTCCCTATGCTGTATTTTTCACCCTTTTAATTTACTTAGTTTGTAAATGGAAATTTGTACCTCTTAATCTCCTTTACCTATTTTACCCATCCCCTCCCCTTTCTGGCAACCACCAGTTTGTTTTCTGTATTTGTGAGTCTATTTCTGTTTTTGTTTCTTTTGTTTTTCAGATGCACATGTAAGTGAAACTGTGTGGTACTTGTCTGTTTCGGTCTGACATTTCACTCAGTATTATATATCCACCCGTGTTGTCACAAATGGCAACATTTCATTTCTTTTTTATGGCTAAGTAATATTTCATTGTCTGTTTGTCTGTCTCACATCTTCCTTATCCATTCATCTATCAATGGACACTTAGTTTGCTTCCATATCTTGGCTATTGTAAGTAATGCTTCAGTAAGCATCAGGGTGCCTGTGTCTTTTTGTTAGTGTTTGGGGTTTGTTTCTTTGTTTGTTTGTTTTTGAGAAAAAACCCAGAAGTAAAATTACAGGATTGTATGGTCCTGCCACTTTTTTTTTTTCAAGATTTTATTTATTTATTTGACAGACAGAGATCACAAGTAGGCAGAGAGGCAGGCAGAGAGAGAGGAGGAAGCAGGCTCCCCGCCGAGCATAGAGCCCAGTGCGGGGCTTGATCCCAGGACCCCAGAAGCATGACCTGAGCTGAAGGCAGAGGCTTTTACCCACTGAGCCACCCAGGCGGCCCCTGCCACTTTCTTGATAGGATCATCTTCAAACCATTATATTCTCTTTCCTGTAGATACTCCAGGAAGATGGAAATGTTGAAACGAGTACTTCTTCCATAAAAGTAGTCCTTAATAGAAAAGAAACCTAAAAATTTAAGCTTTTGAGTGGTGTTAAAATGGAAGCCTACAAGTTCCAACATTTTATTACTTACATGCTGCTCTAGTTAATGATCCTTGTTCTTAAGAAATAGGAGGTTGACAGTATAGAAGCCAACCAATCCTGCCTTCATTTCCTTTTGGGTTTTGGGAGAGATCCCCAATATTCCTTATCAGAATCACCTGTCAGAATCTCTTCATAATAGTCTAGAAAATTTTGAAATGAGAGTGTTTTAAAAGGCTCTGTTTTTATCTATTGTTTTTTTCAAAGTGAGCCATTGATCTAATTCAAACTGTATTTGTGCCACAGTTGTCATCTTGATGTACAAATACATTATAAAACTAAAAGAATTGTTCAGGATTCCCTCATTGTTGGGCAAATTATTTGTATGGCTGCAATGTGTTATGCTCCGATCCCTGCTGGTCCATTATAAAGACTTTTCAGTTATGATCTAGTGTCATTTTGTGAATGAGCCTATGACCTATGCAAAGGATCTCAGGAGAAAATTTTTCTCTTGTGGACCAACAACCTTCCCAGATACTGGATCTAGGAACTTCTTAGTGGACCCTAATTCAGAGGTTTGAAAGATTTACTTTCTGTTGTCTAATAGGACCAAACCATGAAGCTGGTTGAAAGTTCAGGCTGTCCGGCTTTGGAATGTCCAGAATCTCATCAGATTACCTTGTCTCATAGCTGTTGTAAAGTGTGTAAAGGTAAGACTTTTTGGTAAAGTAAGACTTATGTGCGTGAGTCATTGTTGGAGTCTAGTTTAAATGACACGAAATAAAAATTTTTATAAGCAAGTTATTTCCAAAGAATAACAGTATTTTCTTAAATGCTTACCTATGTGGGTAGCTAGTCACAGAATGTTTATTATAGTTTTTGAATTAAAATCAAGATGTTACCATCCATTTTTGCTATGTATGTCAGGCCCTGGGTCTGTAAAGTTCTCTCTGTGTGCTCATTCTGAGTCAGCATGACTCTGCTGAAGAAATTGACAGTGAATTTCCCACCACTGTTGGTTCTAAAACTTTGTATTTTATTATAGATTGAAACATTAAACCAAAGGATTAATTATGTGGAACTCTTTAAGATCCCTACCCATCACAGGACTACATGTGCCTTTCTGTACATGTCTTCCTAGATTTGTGATGGGTTATGTCTCTGTAACCCCATAAGCTGAAAATGTCGTTAAGTCAAAAATGCATTTAAGGGGCGCCTGGGTGGCTCAGTGGGTTAAAGCCTCTGCCTTCGGCTCAGGTCATGATCCCAGGGTCCTGGGATGGAGCCCTGCATCAGGCTGTCTGCTTAGCATGGAACCTGCTTCCCTTCCTCTCTTTCTGCCTGCCTCTCTGCCTACCTGTGATCTCTGTCTGTCAAATAAATAAATAACAACTTTAAATAAAAATGCATTTAATACATCTAACCTATCAAACATCATGGCTTAGCCTAGTCTACCATCAGTGTCCTCAGAACACTTGTAGACATACCTTATTTTATTATGCTTTGCTTTATTGTGCTTTGGACATACTGTGTTTTTACAGATTGAAAATTCACGGCAACCCTGTGTCAAGCGAGTCCATTGGCTCCATTTTCCAACAGCATCTGCTCTCTTCATGTCTGTGTTTAGAAAACCTCACAGTAGTTCAAAATTTGTCATTATTGTTACAATGGTTACAGTGATCTGTGATCAGTGATTACAACTCACTGAAAGCTCAGCTGATGGCTAGTACTTTTTACCAAGCAAGGCATTCTTAAATTTAGGTGTGAACATTTTTTAAACATAATTATATTGTGTAATTAATTGACTACAATATAGCTTTAGACTATAGGCTACAACATAACTTTTATATGCACTAGGAAACCAAAAATTTATTTGACTTTTTTTAATTGCAATTTTTGCTCTATTGTGGTGCCTAGAACTAAACACGCAATATCTCTGAGGTCCGCCTGTATATGAGTTTACACTTGGGCAAAGTCCTCTAGCACCAAACCTATTTTATAATAATTTGTTGACTATCTCATGCAATTTATGGGATGCTGTAATGAGAGTGAACAACAGAATGGGTTGTGTGGGTACAGAGTGGTTGTAAGTGTACCAATTGTTTACCTTCTGGGAGCTGTGGTTCACTGCCCCTGCCCAGCCTCAGGAGAGAGGCTTATACTACCTATCATTAGTCCGAGAAGAGATTCAAATTCGAAGTACAGTTTTCTACGGAATGCCTAGAGCTTTTGTTTGTTGTTAAGGTGAAAAATTGTAAGTCAAATCATCTTAAGTCAGGACTTGTCAGTATTCTATTGAAATTATTGTTTGTGACTCGATCTCCTTTATTGGACTGGACACCTTGGGAGCAGGGTTAGATCTTTATAGTCATCTCAATATCTTTAACACCTCCTGTTTCACCTGAGATGTCACAGATGCTCGTAACTGATGTAGTTGGTTCTATGTAACAAAGCCCTAAATGAGCTACTAACACTTGTTTGAATAATGGCTTTAGGGAGGTGCAGAGGAGAGCTTAAATGGGGGGGGGGGGTAAGAAAAAGAAACTTCATAAAAGATAGAACATTCTATTTAATTCTAGTCTATGAAAAGTAAAAGTAAGTTCTCCCCTCCCATTTTTAACAGGATGGTGCAGTTTTGTTTTGTTCTTTTTCGCTCTTTCTTCCATCCATTCAATTAAGAATTTTAAAATCCCAGTTCTGTGAAAGGTACTTTGGGAATTTCAAAGTGGTTTAAGACTTGGCCTGCCCTTCAAGGAGCTTTCAAAGGAAAGGAACTAAGGAATATTGCTAAAAAGGATTATATCAAATAGACTGATACAAAGGCCATCTTAGTTTTCGTGTTCACCGTGCCCGAGCCAGTGCCTTGTATAGAGCATGTGTGAAATTGGATATGAATCAAGAATGCGCAATCCATTTATTTGATTTGGGAACTGCACTCAGTCTGCAGCTTAGCTAGTGTTCCTTTGGCAACCAAAGTTTGGCTAAACCAGTGCTTCTCAAGTTTAAATGTGCATACTGATAACTTAGGGATCTTATTAAAATGTAGATCCTAAGTCAGTAGCTCTGGGGTACAGCCAAAAACCCTGCATGTCTGATAAGCTTCGTGGTGATGCTGATGCTACTGGCCGGTGGGACCACTCTTTGATTTGTTAGCTATTGCTGCGTGACACTCTGTCACAAAGCTCAGTGGTTATTTATTTATGTTTTTAAGATTTTATTTATTTATTTAAAAGGGAACACAAGCAGGGGGAGTAGGAGAGGGCTGAGCACGGAGCCCGATGCAGGGCTCAATCCCAGGACCCTGGGATCAAGACCTGAGCCGAAGTCAGATGCGTAATGACTGAGCCACCCAGGTGCCCCAAGCTCAGTGGTTTAAAACAGCAGTTTCATTATATGTTGCAATATTGTGTGTCAGGAATTTAGACAGGTGATTCTTCTGCTCCACACAGTGGTAAGTGGGGTCACTCAGTTGGACTGGGCTAGAAGTTTCAAGATGGCCTCATAAGCTAGGCATCTCGGTAGGGGTGACAAGAAGGTGGAATACATCTGAAACTCTCTCCCCTGCACAGAATCTCAGGACTTCTCCCTGTGACCTGTCCATGAGGTTGGTGATCAGACTCCTTAAATGGTGGTTGGTGGCTCTTAAAGAGTAGGCCTGGAACTGACGCAGCATCACTTTTCCCAGATTGCTCTGGTCAAAAGAGTTGTGAACAAGCCTACATTTGAGAGGAATGGAAGGAATAGACCCCAATGTGATAGAAGTGTTGAAAATTTGTGGCTATCTTTAATCCCCTGGAAGTGTTCAGGAACTCCTTAGAGATTAGCAAGGTGAATATCATAGAAACGACACAAGGTTGGCCAAGACAAGATTTGAGTAAGTAGCTGAGAGAGGGCCCTTCAGGTATCAAGAGAAGCCTTGATAACATCCATTTATTTTTAAAAGAGCCTTGATATATTAAAAAAAAAAAAAAGTAAGTTAAGAAATGAAAAAGCTAGCAACAAAAATTGTCTTATATTTAAGTTGTTTGTAGTTTCAAGAATTAATGTGTTTACAGAGCACACTCAGAATACAGTGATGACATATACTGTCACCTACAACCCCCCGCCCCGAGATTCTGGTAGAATTGCTAGGAGATGGAGCCATGGTAGCCCCATTAACAAACAAAATGAACAAACAAAAAACTCTCTGTAGAGTTTTTACACAGGCCAGATTGAGAACTACCAGCTTAGATAATACTGGAACTGAAATTGGACAAATTGTTCTTGAAACATTTAGCACCATTTATAATCAAGACTGCTTTATTTCTGATTTCAAATATCTAGAATAAACAAATGAGTTTCCTGGCATTCTGGTGTTTAAACTAAAAAAAGTCAAGTTCTTGAGGCTTCAATTTTGAGTTAACACCTACATCTATGTTGTGACAAATGCATTTGTAATATAATTGGCCTCCAATTTCCAGGCCTGTCTGCGTAATGCTAAGGATGATATGTTCATATCTGAAAAAGTAAGTTTTTCAAAAACAGTTATTAAATATTCCCTGAGGGCAGAGCGTGAGAAGAAGGTGTTGACTTTTCCACCAGAGGTTCAACCTGTGCTGGAAACGAAGCTGTGCAATGAAATAAGGCTCCAAATCTCTAGGCACCAAATCTAATCCAACCAAGACTATTTTCTAGGTAGTCTGCAGCTGTCTATCTTGTGTCATAGTAGCTCAGAAGCAGTGTAGCAGGAATGTGCTTTGTTCATGTTTGAGAGCCCCTTCAAGGAAGCTTGTAACAAATTACAACATGACAGAGACTCAGTGATACAGTGAGGACTCTGACTTAGAAAGATACAGAAATTATATGATAGAGTTTTCTTATCTGTAGCCCTTCCCTTGTCCTCATCCATGCAACTTCTTTCTCTGCTTATAATACCAGTAAGTCCTATTCTTGGATGCCCTGCATTAATTTATTTTTCTAAAATATTTTATTTATTTATTTGAGAGAGAGAAAGCGAGATAGCGAGAGAGAAAGTGTGACCAGTAGGGAGAGGGAGAAGCAGACTCCTCGCTGAGCAGAAGGCAAACGCTTAACTGACTGAGCCACCCAGGCGCCCCTGCCCCACTTTAATTTAGCATCGATTTCATCCAGTCCTATAATTATAAGTATAATTATAATTGACACCTATATGTAGAATGTTCAGTGGGTATGATTGTTTTCTCTCACCTTCTGGATAATCCATAGTTTTCCACATTATTCATTAATACCTTCATGATTTTGGTTATTTGTGTATTACTTATAACATTATTTAATTTTTTATATCACTGTTAGTTGCTCGTTTTTAAAAAGACTTAGTTTCATTCCAAATAATGCTAGCCACAAAATAATGGCATTGTTTGTTACATTCATCATTTTTATTTTTATTTTATTTTTTTTAAGATTTTATTCATTTAACAGAGAGAGACACAGTAAGAGAAGGAGCACAAGCAAGGGGAGTGGGAGAGGGAGAAGCACGCTTCCCACTGAGCAGGGAGCCCAATGCAGGGTTCGATCCCAAGACTCTGGGATTATGACCTGAGCCAAAGAGTGATGCTTAGTGACTGAGCCACCCAGGTGCTCCAGATTCATAATTTTTAATACACATTAAAAGAAATCCATTGCTATGAGTACTTTTTTAAAAAATGTACATCCATGCACATGAACCATAATTTGGGAAAAGTCAGGATTATCCATCATCCTGTGAATAATACCTAAATAAGTTAGTATTCTTTTAGGTGCAGGTAATAAAACACCCAATCCAACTGATGTAAGCAACAAATGGAACATATGGCTCCTATAAGCAGCTTCATGCAGTTGTCAAATCCTGCCCCTTTGCCTAGGTGGATCTCAGTTTGCCTCCTCAGAGATGGCTTTATTCTCAGGCTCTGCATATTTTCAGCTAGACTTCTGATATTCTTATGCTCGCATCATTATGATACTCAGGTAGGTGAAAAAAAAGTTCAATACTCCTCAGGAGTTAAACAAAAGTCCCATATTGAATTTTAATCATCTTCATTGGCCTGAACTGGATCATGTGCCCAGACTTGAAAAAATTCTTATGTCCAAGACAATGGGATGCATTGATTATCCTCTGGGGCAGAGTCTATCTTCCTCTAAAGACATGGGCTAACAGTAGGGGTGAATGGTTCATCTGGACTATGACTAGGTTGTCCCCCCCACACACAAAAATGAGGAATAGATGCTTGTGGGCAAAAACCAACAAATATTTACCTCAAACTTATTTATTCTCTTTTTTCTCCTGATTATTCTTTTTAAGATTTTGTTTATTTATTTATGAGAGGGAGAGGGAGAGAGAGAGCATGAGTAGGGGGAGAAGCAGAGGAAGAAGGCGAAGACCCCATGCTGAGTGTGAAGCCCCATGCAGGCCTTGCTCTCAGGACCCTGAGATCATGACCTGAGCCAAAATCAAGAGTCAAAAACTTAACCGAGTGAACCATTCAGGTACCCCTTCTTCTCCTGATTATTAGGTATAATCTTTATGCATAATGTTCTTACTCATAATCTTTTGTAGCCACCATTTTCTATTCACCTAGTTGTACAGATATGCAAGATACAGTTGTACAGATATTAATATTTTATGGAAAGATCTATACTTAACAAGAGACACAGAACTTCATGTAAATTGGAAAAGCTTATAAAAAGAATGGAAGACTTGGTATCCTTGCAGTTAAAGTCCAAAGTGGGAAACAAAGGCTGGATTGCATTAGATTGCATTAGATTAGATTCATCTGTCTATAACAAACACTTGATTTTTCTTCTGTGATAGGGGCCTCAACATGTTTGGTTTATGGCTTATTGGTAATACTCTGATTGCTTTAATTATTAACAAATACTATGCTATTCTGCTTTTACATAGATGATCTTATTTGAACTTTACATTTTGGTGAGGCAGATATTACCTTGATTTTACAGATGAGAAAACCTAAAGGTTTAGGAGGGTTAATTAACTTACGCAACTAATAATTTACACAGCCAGTAAGTAAAGAGAGATTGAATGTAAATGCAGGTCTTTCAACTTCAAAAACCAAGCACCTATGACTAGAAATGCAAGTATGAAGGTAATAGTGCTATCCAACTCATACTCTGACTTTTTGAAGTTATTACCGATTGATTGGAAACAGCCCACTTTAATCAAGTTGGAATTTTTTCATTAGTCTTTGGACACTGGCATTTTGTATCCAAGCAGTAAAACAACAAATAGAGTCAGTCAACTTATTTTTTGAGAAAATAAATCAAAATAGCTATCTGACATTGTTTAAACTAAATTAGAATTTGATTGACAAAATTTTTAGCTTTTAAGTCTCTGGGTTGATTAAAAAAAACCATCTGATAAAAAGTAAAACCCTCGGGACGCCTGGGTGGCTCAGTTGGTTAAGCAGCTGCCTTCGGCTCAGGTCATGATCCTAGCATCCTGGGATTGAGTCCCACAACGGGCTCCTTGCTCGGCAGGGAGCCTGCTTCTCCCTCTGCCTCTGCCTGCCATTCTGTCTGCCTGTGCTCGCTCTCTCCCCCCTCTCTCTTTGATAAATAAATAAAATTAAAAAAAAAAAAAAGTAAAACGCTCCCTCACTGAACCTAAAACAGTAAAAGTAGGATCACATCGTTATCTTATAGTTGGAAAATTCTCTTGGGTATTGATACTGTATGGTGAATGTGTGCCTGATATTCGATGCTGAGAAAAGAGGTCTGAGCATTACTTAGGCAGAACCTGAAAGGGACCGAAACAGAGGTTTAATGTATGCCATCGATGGCATAGTTTGGGTGAAGTCTCAAAAATGAGAAAAGAGGAAATGCAGCAAAGTGAAACATTGAAAGATGGTTTTGAAAAATAAAAACTTATGAAAGAAAAATAAAAATGCATTAGGACAGTACGGCCTTAGTCATAGCTCTCTGAGAGTTGTTTGAAACATGGCAGGCGCAATTATACAGAGATTTAGTGCTGTGTTAGAACACGATCTTTTGATTCTTTTGATTCTGTATATCTTAAGGAGTGGTCCAGTTTTTATAGTAACTTTGTTTTAGTTTTAGAATAAATGTGAAATGATTTTTTGGAGACTTTTCATATAAGTTGGTGAGGTCCTGAGCTATTGGGGTAGAAAATGAAGATGACTTTTTCACTAAAATGATAAAAAGACAATGGAATATATTTTAAGAAATATGGTCTCAACTTAGCTACTTAAAGAAGAAAGGAAGAAAAGGACTTTGGAGAAAACATTTTTAACTTTTCCTCTTCTTAAGAATGAGTCTTTTACTTATTTGGCCTTACATGTGAGAAAGTAGACTGTGAAGAATCGTGTTAAGAAAACTGAGTCGTGGGGCGCCTGGGTGGCTCAGAGGGTTAAACCTCTGCCTTCGGCTCAGGTCAGGATCTCAGGGTCCTGGGATCGAGTCCCGCATCGGGCTCTCTGCTCAGCAGGGAACCTGCTTCCCCTTCTCTCTCTGCCTGCCTCTCTGCCTACTTGTGATCTCTCTCTCTCTCTCAAATAAATAAATAAATAAATAAATCTTTAAAAAAGAAAAGAAAAGAAAAGAAAAAGAAAACTCTGTCGCTGGAGCACCTAGGTGGCTCAGTGGGTTAAAGCCTCTGCCTTTGGCTCAGGTCATGATCCCAGGGTCCTGGGATCGAGCCCCTCATCAGGCTCTCTGCTTAGTGGGGAGCCTGCTTCCTCCTCTCTCTGCCTGCCTCTCTGCCTACTTGTGATCTCTGTCTGTCAAATAAATAAATAAAAATCTTAAAAAAAAAAAAAAACTGATCTCGCTCTTCCCACATATTAAAAAAAAAAAAAGAAAGAAAGAAAACTGAGTCGTTGAGTGATTTAACTGCTGTTACTGACTGTATATTGTTCTGTCCTTCATATACACCTCTGTTCTGTTTTACTTTATAGATGTCACTAATTCGTGCTCGCTTCGGCAGCACATATACTATAGATGTCACTAATTCATTTTACTTTTTTCTTGTCCAATTTAATGCCATCGTTGAATTTTGAGAGCATCACCCCTCCTAAGGCTTGCTAAGTTGTCCATACCTCTGCTGACTATACATGGTAGTTACAAATTCATGGGGTATATGCTTTAACTCTGGGGTGTTATTCAAAAGAGTCATTATGGACACCAGCCAGTTAGAACGGACACCAACCGTAGTGCTGTAAGACGGTGCATGCTGGCCGTGGTATTGCTCAGTTCACCCTTCCACTAAATCACAGTGTTCTATGGTAATTTGCTTACAAGTAAGATGTGCCGATTTAGAACTTTCATCTTTATCTTTTGCTGAAGTGAAAGTCTTTCCTTGGCTATAGGCAGATAAGTTTATTCTGAGCGACATGAAATACATTCCTCTAGTCATTTTTTCTTTTACACATGGACTGAAATTGTAATTCATTAGACAATGTAAAACTAGATAGATAACTTACGCATCAGGCAATTTGAAAATTATTTGAATGATATATAATCATCCAATTTCCATTCAATATGGATTCCAGTGTTTAAGCTTTTCATTTCAGCATCTTAGATGAACTTTGAACAAGGGATTCATACAGGCAGTAGAGATCCTGAGGAATTACACATGACTGGTATCCCTGTTCATAAAATGTTCCAGTTTTTCATCCTCTCATAAAGATTCTGGAATCTGAATTTTTTGTTATTCATAATTTTTTTCCTTCTTTTGAGTAGACATCCGTTGCTGTGCAGATTTCCAGAGACAATTAAATTAAAGTGATGTAATTTTCATTTTTTAGCACATTTACATATTTTTTTTTTAAGGATATCAGGCAATGTCCGCATTTTATCTGGCCTGGTCTGTACTATTCATAGGTATTAATAATGTTCAACCTCTGGTTCTCAGATTACTTTCTCACTGGGTTATGTTTTATATTGTAAATCTTCATTTTGGACTCCAAGAATCTTTGTTTCAGATGTTTGGAGTACTATACTTCAAATATCAGGGACTAGAAAACATGAGGTCAAAAACAAAGAAGACATAGAATTAACTTGAAATAGGAAATAACTGAGTTAAACATGAAGAAGCACTTTTAGTACACATAACATGTGGTTCTCTAACATTGAATGAAAATATCAATTTAAAAAATAATTGAAGGAAAAATAGCTTCTAAATCAAAGAGAGTATTTCATCAGTAAAGATGTGTGCTTTGTCATAGTTTCATTTACCTTAATAAGTTTCTTTTCTCTTGTAGGTTATGACTTTTGTTCTGAAAGGCATAACTGCATGGAGAATTCTGTCTGCAGAAATCTGAATGACAGGGCCGTTTGTAGCTGTCGAGATGGTTATAGGGCTCTTCGAGAGGACAATGCCTACTGTGAAGGTAATCCTTGTAATGATGTGTAGCACAGCTGTATAATTTTCCTAGGATTACTGCATGCAAAATTTATTAATTTCCCAGGTTGTCAAGTTGATGGGCCCATTAAAAGCAGTGAATTTAATTTGAAGCATATTAATCAGCTAAAAATAATTATCTTTCAAATTAAAGTTTTTTAGCTATCTGCTATATGTCAGACTAATAAGTTAATATGGCTGGTTTCTTGAATTAAAATAATGCTTCCACTGTGAAATTGCCTTCTTTTTTTCATAATTAGATATTCAGATAGTTCACATATTGACGTGGTTACTGCGGCTTGCAGTTAGAATTGTAGTCAGATTTTTCCAGACAATGTTGTCTAACAAAAGCAATCAATTAATAGGAAGACAAAGTACCCAACGCTATTTTTGTTTGCTGCTGTAAGTAATCTCGGTGGTTGTATTCATGCTCTGTGGTATTTAGTAAATAACTCCAGTGGAGTAAATGATTTCTAATTATTTTTTAGAATATTAACTAATATTCAAGGTAATTTATCCCCTCATGGAACCAGTCCAGATACTGTAGGGGGCCTTGACATTCACAAATACTATACATGAAGACCTTGGAAGTCCGTGAGGTGTAGTGATTTATTATTGCCCAGAGGCACAGATTTGAATGATTCTCATTAATTATGTGGTTAGCTAGTGGGTCTTGCAAGTAAGAACACTGGCTGTCATGTTTGGACATATGGAGGGTTCTAGACTTACCTTTCTTAAATGTCGAGAATGTGCCATTGGTCCTTGGAGACGGAAAACCTCCAAGGTATAAACTTATCAGCCTCTGTTTAGCTACACAATGATTTATTGGCCCTAGGGAAACCGTTTTCTCTTATTTCTCTTAGCTTTCAATAGATTTTTCTCTGCCTTAAAAGTCAGTATTTATTTTAAAAAATTGACCATGCTCAGGAGTTCACATTCTAAGGGGAAAACAGAGAATGAGAGGGTAGCCATAGAAATAAAGAAGGCAGTTTCAGGTAATATATAAGAGAAGAAAATGAAACAAGATGATGTGATAGAGATTGACTAGGGATTAATTTAGATGAGATGGTCAGGGGATCAGGGAAAATCTATGAGGCATTAGCGGGGAGGGTTGACAGTTGACTTGATGACCAGGAAACACCACAGAAAGATCTGGAACAGAGCATTCCAAAGAGAAGGAATAGCAAGTAGAAAGACCCTACTGTGGGAACTAGCTTGGATGTTCTAGAAACTGAAAGAAAGGATAATGTGATGGAGCAGATGAATCAGTTAAGATGCAATTAAAGAATTAAGTAAGGGCCAGGTAATTAGAGAGGCTCATGAGGATTTCAGGAGAGTGATAATATTTGTATTGAAAAGGATAGCTATGGTCCAGTGCTTTATATTAACAAAATTGTAGATTACAGGATTCAGTACACAGGGGAGAGCAGAAGCAGACATAGGAAGACCAGCTGGAAGGCTATTGCAGGAGTCTAGGCAAAGATATCAGTGATGTGGATTAAGGAAATGATAAAGGTATTCTTGGTATTTTTTGAAAATAGAGTGAAGACAGTTTATTGTGGAAGAGAACTGAAGAGATATCAAGACGGAGGGGGTCAAGTTTTGGAGTTTGAACAATGCATGGATGGTGTTGCTATTTATTGAGACAGAAAAAAAAAAAATCAAGAAATGAGGCCAGGCACCTGGGTGACTCAGTCGGTTAAGCGTTTTCCCTGGGCTCAGGTCATGATCCCTGGGTCCTGGGATCCAGTCCCGTATCGGGCTCCCTGCTTAGTGGGGAGCCTGCTTTTCCCTTTGCCTGTCACTCCCCTTGCTTGTGCTCCTCCTCTTTCTCTCTCTCTCTCTGCAATTACATAAATAAAATTTTGAAAAAAAAGGAAAAGAGGCCAGGGATTTAGGTTAAATAACTTACCAGTGCAGTCTATTAAAAATAGGTCTGTATCACTGTTTTCACCTATAAATGTGTAGCGCAAATTGGCAGCTACTTTCCATTCTGAGTGGATCATACTGAAGAATGGAATGTAAATTCTTCTTTATGTTACTTCTTTGTCATTTAAAGATAAAATCTTCAAAAGTAAGGAAAATGATGTAAAAACTGCTTAGTATATTATTGAGATCATGAATTTTTCATAATGAGGACTTCTAATATTATATCTTTTGTTATTCATGTTAAGATTTTTTTCCCCCACTATTCTGATCAAATTTGGTTTTCCATTTCATTCTGTTGTTGTTGTTAACTCTAAGGATGTTTGACTTCTTAGAAGCAACATTTTTAAAAAATTATGCAATTATACATGTTGTCTGTCAGCTGGTCTTATAGAGTTCTGGCCCTCTAAGAAATTAGACCTGTAGTCATATATAAAAATAAGCAAGTGATAATTTGTAAGTCATGCAGATTTTGTTAACTGAATCTGTGGGGCTGTTTAAATGATATGACCATCATTGTATCTATTGATTTTTACCACAGTTTACTTGATAAGGGTTAAAATAGCACTGATAAATGTTGGAGTTCATTTGTTCATTTAGAAAACATTTATTAAATGCTACTTTGTTTAAGGCTATGCTAGAGGTGAAGCAGTAAATAAGATATACATGACTCATACTGTGTCTCAGGCAAGAAAGATAACAAACGGGCAATTACACCAAAGAGTATTTAATTGCGCATGAGGCAAGTGCCCTGAAGAGAAATGTGTTAAGAGGGGCTGATCTGGATAGGTGATAGTGCTTGAAGAAAATAGAGGTTTCTTTGGAAATCTGAAGATTAAGTAAACATCAGCTAGGCATAGAGGTAAAGATGGGAAAGAAGGGAATTTCCTAATGGAGGACTTAGCGTGCCTTCAGGCCTCCAGCTGGAGAGAAACACTGTGTAAGAATGGGAAGAATGGGTAGAAGGCAGAGTGCAAAGGGAGAAGTGCCTGATGGATGGATGAAGGGCAGCAGGACCTTGAAGGGCACAGTAAGGCCCAAGTAAGGGTTTCATGCTAAGAACAAGGGGGTGGGCAATGGAAGTTTTAAGCAGAAGAGTGTCATGATAACATTTGCGTTCTAAATAAATCAGCTTCAGGCTGAATGGAAGATAAAACTGGATGTGGGAAGCCAGGGGATGGGAGACAGTGGTAGCTTACACTGAAAGTGGTGATGGAGATGTGGATGCATTCGTGAGGTAAAACCATTCCCGCTGATTAATTGGTGATAGGAGATGATAAAGAAAGAGGTTTCAAGGTGGATACTCAGGTTTCTGGCCTGAGCAATATAGGCACATGTCGGTGCTGCTTACTTAGGAAACAGACCAGGTGGGAAGATCATCATTTCAGGTTGTGGTACCTATGGGACGTAACAGTTGAGTCGTCAGCTGAATATACGTGGTTGTGGAATTCATAGAAGTTCAAGTTGTACATAAATTTTGGATTCTTGAGCATGTACATGTTAGTTGAAGAACTGGAAGAGATTACCTAGAGAGGTTTAAAATCTCCAGGGATTGAGCATTTTATAGAAAGGATGATGTGATGGAGACAGCAAAGCTGTGGCTAGAATATGGGAGGAAAGAAAAGAAGGCAATGTTACAGAAATCAAGAGAAGGAATTTCAAGAAGAAAGGGGAATGCTATTAGAGAGCAAGAGAGAGGAAGACTGAAGATGTCCTTTGCATGGAACTTTATGGATGACATGGAGGACATTAGCGATGGCAAGTTGGGTGCAAGGGTGATGACAAAAGCCAGTTGGGAGCACATTGAATTTTATGACTGGATGTCTCGTCCACCTTTTAGATATAAAGGATCTGAAATATTTGAAAGTATATCGGCCCACTTTATATTTCTTGTTGACTTTATATTTACCATATTTATTTTTAAAAATTTTATCTTCATCTCCATCCATTCCATGTCCCTCATTCTCTATAGATTCTTAGTGAAATTTTAGTACTTCCCCTTTATTTGATCTCTTGTCAGTACATATAATCTATAAAAGTTGTCAAAAAATAGGTTGGCCATTATGTTTTCCAGAATGGTTCTTGGCTACATGTCTTGGCTACTGTCACGCTCTCCCTGCCTGCAGAGATAACGCAACACCAACACACACACAGGTCCATGCACAAGCTCTTGTTTATTCCCTGGTTGATCTTTCTTTCCCTGCGGGGAAGTTCCCTTGCCTTATATAGGGCATAACAGCCAATCACAAAGGTGTTCACATGAACAGGAGGTATCTGGGGCTCGTAGACAGTGGTGGCATAACAGCCAATCACAGAGGTGTTCACGTGAGGAGCACGAGGTCACGTGTGGCCAGGGTGGATGTTTTTCAGGCTGTCCGTGCTGCTCGGGCTATGTAGCCGGCGCCATTTTAGGGGCGCAACCCCGACAGGCTACAATGAAAATTGTAAGAGCTTTGGATGTTTTGACTGTATCTTCCTTCTTGACATTCCACTGTTCATTATGTTAGGACCACCTTGGCATTCCATTTCAGAGAGTGTCTTCAGAAGTTACTCATTTGCTTACTTTTTCTCTTCAGTGCATAATCGTTGCCAGGGATTATTCTGTTTCAATCCAATAGTGCATTATGTTGAGGAAGCTTCTTCCTGATTCCCAAACCCCTTAAAATAATTGGCGTTATTGCTTGCCAAGCCTTTGGCACAACACCAAGAATAGGAAAATAATTCTGTGTGAGTCATTCATATAGTTGCATATCACATATAATTACTGAAATTGGTAGCTGATGCTAATGAACTCTGAAATCAGTTTGTAAGACATTTCTTCAAATTAACAAAAATATAGGAAATTGTTTGGTATAATCTGAACTCCCTAAAGGAATAATCTTTTATTGATAGACCACTTTCTCTTGGATTCATTTAATTTCTTTCATTCTGACTGCTGCTGCCAGATAGTTTTTACTTCATGTCACGTTCTACTTAGCTATTCTGTCTTTAGTGTCTCATCCTTTCCTACTCACTGGGACCCGTTCTCCAGAATAATGTTTATAAAACACCAGTTTTTTCTATTTGAGAGCCCACACTGTCTACCTGTTGCTCAACACATCAAGTTTCTTTGCTAAGGTGAAGGTTCCAAGGGTCTCTGTTGCCTGGCCCTACAGGGTTATGCATCCATTTATCCTTAGCAAGTCACCTTTAGCTCTCTTAATTCTTTCTTTTCCTCAGGACAGATCATCTGTGTTATGCGTTGAATTGTGTCTCTCAAAACTTCATATTGAAGTTCTAATCCACAGTATCTCAGAACGTGACCTTATTTGGAAATGGAAATGTTACAAGTATAATTAGTTAAGATGAAATCATACTGGTGGAAAAACATGGGACCATGCTCCAGTACAACAGTTGTCCTTATAAAGTGGGGAAATGTAGACACAGACACAAGCGGGTAATGTCAGGTAAATACGAATGCAGAGATTGGGGTGATATAGCTACAAGCTGAGGAATACCAGAGATTTCCAGCAAAACACCAGAATCCAGGCAAGGGGCATGGAACAAACTGTCCTTCAGAGCCCTCAGAAGGAACCAACCCTCTAGCACCTTGATTTTGGACCATTATCCTACAGAATAGTGAGACAATAAATCTCTGTTGCTTAAGGCACCAGTTTGTGGTACTTTATTATGGTAGCTGTGGCAAACTTCTATAATCCAGTAGAAATACCTTTTGCTTTTTGGTCTGACTATCCATGATTTTATTATACTTCTACACTACTTACTTTTTCTTTTCTTTCTGAAGACTTTCTGATGAATTGGGCACACAGATTTAATTTTTCAAATCTGTTTTAAAATTTTATCTGATCAAAGAATTTGCACCTTGTTCTATACTGGTTCATGTCCAGTTACCCAGTTGTAACACACTTTCATATATACTGTACTGTTTATTAAAGAACATATATATATATATATAATGTTTCTATTTATCCCACCAGTTAGTGTCTTGTCATAGATTTTGCTTTCCTTGAATTCTTCTAAACTTCTAAAATAGAGATAGTGTAGAGTTTGAGAAATATTTATTTATTGGTGGTTTGAAATGCTTAGATATGCTGAACAGATGGGCACCTTTAGGCTACCTCATCACTAAAGAATTATTGAGGACAAGCATTGAACTTACTGAATTATGCTTATATTGTATAAGAAAGGCTAATTTCATATAGATTTTTTATAGGTAAAAAAGGGATTCAGTTGTTTAAACTAATATGTTTTGGTCCTTAAAAATTATTTTGAGTAGTGCAAGAGAAGGAATTCATTCATTTAAAACACTTGTTATTTATTGTATATGTACTGATAAATGGCATGCATATATTGAAAGGACCACAAGTTCCAGAAATTTCCCCCATCTCTCTTGCTTTTACTGTACACTCTAAATTTTTGCGTAAAATTTTAATCCTACCCACAATTTGCAAAGCAACTCACTTGGACATTAAATGTCTGACGTGTAGATGGTACTTAATTTAAATGCTATTTGAATGTGAAGATTAGAATCTTTTTTTTTTTTTAATAAACATTTGTTTAGTACCTGCTATGTGCCAGGCATGACACACCTGCAAACATAAATTATAAATTATATTTAGATATCTACCTTCTTTGTTCCTTTCTCTCTTTGCCTTTCCTTTTTTTTTTTTTTTTAACTTGTTATCAAAAGATCACTATCTCCTCTCATTGCCTTCCTGTCTTTGTAATGCAATACTTTGGCTAAGGATACCTCCTCTCCTCCATTGTTTCTTAATTCTGCATTTTGGGAAATTCTAGCCCATGTATGAAGTAATGTGAGCATAACTCTTAATGAAAACAAGTAATTTCCCTATTATTTCTATTTCATGTTCTTTTTTCTTGCAGTTATTTGTCAATAGGGTTTTATTAAAAAATATCGCCTACTACTAATAACCATGATTCTTAAGAGACACTTAATATGCTTTCTAGATACAACATCTGATTTCTTCCAGCAGTCCTATGATGCACGCATTTTTATAATACCCTGTTTTGTGGTTAAGAAAACTAGAGAGCTTGGAAATCAGATGTTTTGCCCAAAATCATTTACCCAGTAAACCCAGTGTTCAAATTCTTATCATCAATCTATAAATTCAGTGTTTTTATGAGACTAATTTACTTATTAGATACCTAATGTCTTACTTTTATAAATAAGAATAGCATATAGATTATTCTTTAGAGACGGTTTTTAAAATAGCTAACTGGCCTTACAAATTGAATGTTTCTGTAAAGGAAAAATAATCTGTACTCCATCCAGAAAGCAGCTCATCGGTATTAGAGAATCTGTAATGAACTGGAACCATGGTTAATAACCCACATAGGAAGACAATGGGAAAACAAACTTTCTCACTCTCTCCTACCCACCCTTCCTTCCTTCCTCCCTCCCTCCCTCCCTCCCTTTCTTCCTTCCTTCCTTCTTTTTTCTCTTTCTCAGCTGATTGCCACTTCACGAATAATTCATTTAGTGTGAATTACTGGCATAGCCAGTATCTGCATGTCTTAACTACAGAATATATAGGCAATCTGAGAGGATTTCTTTAAGAATAGATGAGTGATAAGCCCACAGAGTTGCTCCAAGAGATAAGAAGAGAAAGATGCAGAATGAGCTCAGTCCTCTGATTATAAACCCAGCATACAGTTCCTCACTGGAGTTAACAGGAGGCCTGTTAACAGAGTGGGGATAAATAACCAGAGGACTGCGCCCTATGGGATTAATTAGGAAATTCTAGCAGGCACTGTAGCTTTCAAAATTATGGCTAATGATGCACTCTCTGTAGTGCGTTATGGTAGATTTTCTTAAATAAAAAAAAAGCCCAAGATTCCCGTGTTAATCAGCGTTCTCCAGAAAAACAACCAAAAGGACATATATTGAAAGAGAGAGATTGATTGATTGAGACATTGATTGATTATAAAGAATTGGCTCATGGAGGCTGAGAAGATCCCAAGATCTGCAGTCAACAAGTTGTATATCCAGAGAGCCCATGGTATACTTTCAGTCCAAGTCCAAAGAACTGAGAACCAGGAGTACCAATAGTGTAAATTCCAGTTCAAGGGCAGGAGAAGAACAATATCCCAGCTCACAGTCAGGCAGGCAAAATATCCCTTTTACTCAGTTTTTTGTTCTATTCTGGTCTTCCTTTGATTACATGAGGCCTGAACAGTTTAGGGAAGCAACCTGCTTTCCTTAGTCCACCAATTCAAATATTAATCCCATCCAGAGGCACCCTCCCTGGCACCCAGAGTAATGTTAGACTAAATATCTGGTCATCCCGGGGCTTACTTGGGTCAACAAATAAAATTAAGCATACCAATAACAAATTAACCAAAAAAAAAAAAAAAAAAAAAGGAGAGCAAGAGGAGCAAAAGCATTTCTGATGTTTTCAAATATGAACTGGACTTTTAAAGGCATCATCTATTCATCCAACCAAGTGAAAAAGTTGCCACCTAAAACAGCTTTCAGAATTAATATGCTGTCCTGATAACCAGCAAGGACATTGAATCATAATCAAAAAACTCCCAATAAACAAAAGTCCAGGGCCAGATGTCTTCACAGGTAAATTCTACCAAACATTTGAAGAAGAGTTAATATCTATTCTTCTCAAACTATTCCAAAGAATAGAAAAGGAAGGAAAACTTCCAAATTCATTCTGTGAGGCCAGCATTACCCTAATACCAAAAACAGATTATAGACTCCACTGAAAAAGAGAACTACAGGCCAATATCCCTGATGAACATAGATGTAAAAATTCTCAAAATACTAACAAACCAAATCCAACAATACATTAAAAAAAAAAATTCACCCACAAACAAGTGGCATCTATTCCTGAGTTGCAGTTGTGGCTCAATATTTGCAAATCACTCAATGTGATACACCTCATTAGTAAAAGAAAAGATAAGAAACATATGATGCTTTCAATAGATGCAGAAAAAGCAGTTGACAAGGTACAACATCCATTTGTGATCAAACCCTCCGTAAAGTAGGTTTAGAGGGAATATACGTCAACATAATAATGAAGGCCATCTATGGAAATATGACTGTTTTTAGGCATTAAGGAACATCTATTTAACATGTTTGCTATGTTGGGTGTGTGTGTGTGTGTGTTTCATAAAAATGATTTCCTTCTCTGATTGAGAAGTTTGATAAAAAACTTTTGGAAATCACTATCAAGTGACCCAACTAAATTTGAACTTGCATTAGCAGTTCTTCTGGGCTCATTCATCATTTACTCTCTGTGATACTTCAGCTTTTGTTGACTCAAAAACAATTTCTATTCATTTGTAAACTTGAACATCATTAAGATATTTAAATTGGAGGACAAGGGTATTTTTTCCTTGAAGCCAGGGTCTCCTCTTATACAAAGGGAGGACTTAAATTTTTAAAATCCAACCTAATAAATAGTGTACTTTTCTGAACTACTTCTTAGCGATAGATTCTCATGCAAAAGCAGTTGAAGAAACAATCAGGGATACCCATATACTATCCTTTTGAAACAAAGCACCATAGTTGTGTGACCTTCATGGTCAGCTGATTTTTTTTCTACCAAAGAATGCACTACTCTAGAAAATATTCATGCTTAAATCTGTTGAAGTTCATGATCACTTTTGCATGCTATGTAAAGAAGAAATTATGACTCAGTCATCAGTTAATACATGTATGTATTAAATAGGGTCAAGAACTAGTACTTTTGAAAGAGGACTTCTGTTGCCTCCATTCTGACCTCACACTTTCTAGCTGGGTACTTCCCAGGTTGTCTCTTGGCTCAGGCCAAAGACCCTGAGGGCAAAGCCTCTCCTGATGGGAACCAAAATTACCCTCTCAAGCAATAAGGACCAAACTGAGCCAGCAAGATCCCTGCCTGTGATTGACCCAAAACTATGGTGGATCTGATCTTTGCTGCCCACCTGCACATATCTACCCACTTTTGTCCCTCATTTGACTTGTATAAACCTGGAAGTACTTTCAGTACTTCAGAGACAGTCTTTGAGAGTTAGTTCATTGTCTTCTCTGTGCTGGCCTCACTGAAATAAGTTCCTTTCTCATTTTTTCATTTTTGAGTAGCTCTGAACATGCTATTCAAGTCTGAAGAAGATGCTGTGTGATGTCTCAAGAGTTTTTTAGCTTTGGGGATGGGAGCTCTTTTAAAGAAGTAGGGACATGGGGATATGTACTACCTTTTCCGGAGACTCCAAGAACGTAGAAAAGGGCCAGAGGATGCCCACGGGCAGGCTTGTAGGCAGTGATAGCAAGTATGTGTTTATTTATCCTGAACCCATAAAAACACTCAGAAGTATACACTCAGATATATAGGGGGAGTATTGAAGGGAACCCTCAAATCATCAGCAGGCATGGAAATTTGTATCCATGACCTGTAACATTATTACATTTCTCCTATGATCTTGAGTTTTGTTTGGCCCCATATTCTCCCTGGATTGCTTACCTTTGCATTTCTTTGTAGTACGCAAGAAACATTTGCTGCCTGCCAATGTTAAAAAGTATTTATCATTTTGTCACGCCTTTACTCCTCAATTATGTCCATGCTGAAAGAAAATGCAACCAAATACTTATTTTATATACCCATCTTTTGCAAAAGACTCAGTCTAGTACCTTGATGGATACTCTGCTGATCTCTAGGAGCAGCTACCTGCAATGATGTCTGAAAAATATATCTCAGAAGCGATTTTAAGATTTAGCAGACAAATGAATGTAAAATGTTTATCTGGATCAAATCTACATCTTTCCAGTTTTCACAAGTGGTGGAAGTTCTGATGTTATGGAAAGAACATTGCATACGAAGACTGGGGGTTAATTCTTACCTCTGCAATTTATTAACCGAGAATTTGTGCAAATCACTTAATATCTCTGAGCCTCATTTTCTTCATCTCTTTTTTTTTTTTTTAAAGATTTTATTTATTTATCAGAGAGAGAGGGAGAGAGCAAGCACAGGCAGACAGAATGGCAGGCAGAGGCAGAGGGAGAAGCAGGCTCCCTGCTGAGCAAGGAGCCAGATGTGGGACTCGATCCCAGGACGCTGGGATCATGACCTGAGCCGAAGGCAGCTGCTTAACCAACTGAGCCACCCAGGCGTCCCGTCATTTTCTTCATCTCTTAAACGGGCATTTGTTTTATGAGGTTGGGAAAGCAGAGGTCAAATAAAATTAAATAAGATGAAGTATGTGAAAAATGCCTTCCAGAAAAATAAGTCCTTGGTAGAAGTTTGTGATTAAACCTGTACTTATTACTACCAGTGTGTCAGTCAATTCATGCAACATGAATTTATTTTTGGAACTAAGATGTTCACTCTAAGCTTATTGAAGACTTGAGGCAAAAATACTGAGAGTCCATATGATGATATTATCTTATAGCTTAAGCCAATTATAATGAGGTCTTTAACTACTTCAGTAGCTAAGTTACCATGGATTATTTCCAGAACTAAATGACTTTATGCCAAATTCCTTTCTGGTCTGAATAACAATCTAACCAGTTCTTAGATATAGATATGCATAATTCATCCTCATTTTGCAAATTATATGATAAAACTTTAACAGTGAAAATTTATGTTATTTTTCTGTAGATGAATAGTAGGATAAAATACCCGGTAATTATTTGCATGTACTTGTTTATTAATACTAGGAAGAAAATGTCTACTTAGAATTAAGCGATTCATTGTAGATCATTTGCAGGTATCTCATATGAAGCAGTGGTTTATTAGTATTTTTTCATTAAATGAACAACTTTTTATTAAAAAGATATTTTCCCCTGGAAAAGAATCCATTTGAAGTGATATGTGGGGTGTCACATGATTCACAATTTTCAAAAATTTAATTGATGAAACTTCTGCAACTCACATTAAGGTCAGGTATAACTTAGAGATTATATTATAAATACTGGTTTTATCTTGCCTCCCCCAAAAATCCAAGCTATGTGTTCTAGTTTAATTTGTTAAAAGTTTGGAAGTCAATTAACAAATGCTTGCTTGATATGAAACTACTAATAGCATTCCCTTTGCAATTTCTTCCTTTCTTCATGTATTCATTTTGCTTCCAAGAAGAACCAACTTCAGTATAAAATAAGATGATCACATTGCTTCAAAGATATCTGAAGAAAGGCTTGCAGATAGGAGACGGAAGTTTCAGCATAGTTAATGGCAGGGAAGAGTCTAGCTAGAAAAGTGTAAGAATTGTACAAATGAAGCAAATCTAACTTTGATTCCGTGGCCCTGAGATTCTGCTTGGGATCCTTTGTGAAGATGTGGTGCCATGAAGAAAAATGAAATGACACAGTCAAAGCAATAGACATAGAAGTGAATGTAGTTTCATTATCAATATCATGAATGGACATAAGAGTAAATTTTTAGGAGGTAACACTAGCTATGGATTGCAGGAAACATTTAGGCATAAATTAAATGAACCTGACAGAGAAATGGGATATTTGAGATATGTTATGGAGAAGGACTTGGCTTGTTTGGGCAAATGTTCCAGAGCAAGAAGAATCTCATGTGTTTGGACATTATGGTTCTAAATTACATCTCTTACTCATTGGTATGATATAAAAATAGATCCCTGGGATTTTAATAATACAGTAGAATATCTTCATTTTTACTTTTTTATTCTATTTTAACTTTCCCCCAAATAACTTTTCCTTTGTACAAAGAATGTGCTTCAAAACAGGCTTTTACAATTTGTTCATATCCTTAAATAAGAATGTGATAGTGAAGAAATGGAACTGAATTTGTAGACCATATATGTTTGTTGGTATGGAGTTATCGTAAGGTCATACTTCCTAATCATCATTAAACATTGATTAAAATTGTCAAATTTAACAGTTTAGTCAGTGGTTTTTGTATAAACAAGCAATTGAAAGTTGGAGTGCTTCCATATCTTTCATGAAAGCACTGATGTAATGTTCAGATTAATAACTCTGAATGGGCATCAATTTGGATATTGTAATGACTGAAACTCTTGTTTTTGGCAAAATAAATATATATTTGTTAAATTAGTTTTTAATATTTAAAAATACTAATCTGCCTTTTTGGAATAAGTGCTGTTCAACTTGATGAATTTTCAAATCCAACGTGACAAGGCAATCTTTCAAATGAGCCTGTCTGTTCCTTTATTTCAAGCAAATTGGATTCAGCCAAAATAGCTACTAACTTGCCATGAATAAGCCCAGACAAAAAGTGCAGAAGTAGAAACAGATGGAATCCCCATGGCCAAAGAGGTTAGGGACACACTGGGGAGGAGTTGGGACTTCATTTGGGCCTTGAAGAGTGAATCCAATTTAGATTGGCAGAAGAGTAAGGAAAGAGAAAGAGCAAGATGTATTTTGGAGTTTCTTACTGCGACAGGAGGTTTATAGCCAGAGGTGTTAGATCAGACTGCTGAAATAGGTCCCAGATTGTGGAGGAACCATGGGTTATGTGACGTGATTCTATTAAAGATTTGCAAGCTACAAAGTTAACGCAAACATTCTGGAAACTTCCCAACTTCATATAGGCTCCTCGGCTGTGAAAATAGGGTAACTCTATAAGTGCTCCCTAAGTCATAGGGTTGTGAGAATTAACATATATTATGTATGAAGATGCACCTACCAGAGCCAAAGTGTTATAAAAATGTCAAGTGGTAGGGGCATCTGGGTGGCTCAGTGGGTTGAAGCCTCTGCCTTTGGCTCAGGTCATGAACTCAGAGTCCTGAGATGGAACCCTGCATCGGGCTCTCTGCTCAGCAGGGAGCCTGCTTCCTCCTCTCTCTCTGCCTGCCTCTCTGCCTACTTGTGATCTCTGTCTGTCAAATAAATAAATAAGTAAATAAATCTTTAAAAAAAGAATTGTCAAGTGGTAGACCTGTGTGAGCATGGCTGCAGACCCTGCTGGGTGCTCTGCTCTGCTTGAGTAATCTTATTATGCATCCCAGTTTAGTTCCCTCTCATTTCCTACAATGACTATAGTAAACCTTCACCATTCCATGCAAATTTTTTCTTCCACCCATTCTCTTATTCTCAGCAGGTAACTTCTTGACCAGCAAAGCAGAGAACAGGAACTGACTTCCTCCCCCTTCTGCTCCCCTTACATAAACCCACATTCTTCATGCCTACCCTTTCTTCCTTCTCTCCAGTCTCAGTGGAATAGATACCCTTTCTCTTGGGAGTGATGAGTCCATCTGAGAACTGAATCTTCCTGGCTTCAGAGGAAGCTTATTCCATCTCTTATCCCCTCAAACTCTGTTTTCAACTTACTTCCATTTGCTCCTTCCCATCAGCATTGAAATATGCTCACGTATCTCCCTTAAACACACATCCCTTCCAGATTTTGTTTTATTAACCTTCTTCCCCTTTATATCCAAATTTCTGAAAGGTGTGATTGATTTTCACTGTCTCCATTTCTTCATGTCAGAGGCTCTCCTCCATCTACAGCAGTCTAGAGTTTTTGTCCTAGGTCCCCTCCAAACTACTTTCACCAAGGTCACTAATAATTTCTAGAATGTTAAATCAGACCTTGTTCAGCCCACATTTTGCTTGACCTCTAGGCAGCAATTAATTCTATTGATCACTCCCTCCTTGAAATACTTCTTTACCTTGTCTTCATGACACTGCATTGTATCGATCAGGGATCAGAGCTGCAAACAACAGAACCCACTCTGGCAGTTAAAGCAGAAAAGGAATACATTGAAGAATGTTAGGTGGCTCACAATAAATGTGTGAGGACAGGTTTAAATGATGTTCAGCCAGGACCACACAAGTCACACGTGGGTACAGATCCCACGACCTCTTGGTGTCAACACTACAATTCACACAAATATTGCCTACTCTTCACTGATGACTCCAGAACCTGTGCTGCTGCTACTGTCCTAAGCACTGAACACCCTCTCCAACCAATTTGCTAGATTTCACAACCTTGCTTGGTTCACCATGAGTTCTCTTCTGAATTGAAGTTTTGCATAAGTGCCACAATGGATGGTCCTAGGTTACAAGTCTATAGACTGACTGCCAAGTATGCAGAAATCTGAGTTGTGATTTCCATCTTGGGGAGATGAGGATTACCTCAAATACAGAAGGAGTGTTGAAAAGTGATTGCAGACCACTGTCTCAACCTTCATCTCCCTCCAAACCTTCTGCACCCTCTCCCTGGGTGATGTTGTCTGATACCATGGCTTTAATTACCTTCTTTGTGCGAAGCTCCGAGATTTTTTTTTTTTTTTAAATTTGAGAGAGATTTATTGAGAGAGATCACAAGCAGGCAGAGAGGCAGGCAGAGAGAGAGGAGGAAGCAGGCTCCCTGCTGAGCAGAGAGCCCGATGCAGGGTTCCATCTCAGGACTCTGAGTTCATGATCTGAGCCGAAGGCAGTGGCTTAACCCACTGAGCCACCCAGGCGCCCCAAAGCTCCAAGATCTTGACCTTGACTTCCAGTCTTGTCTTCTCTCCTGATATCTTTCTCTCTCTCTCTCTCTCTCTATATATATATATATCTAGTGTGTGTGTGTGTACATTTGTACATGTATGTGCGTTTGTACATCACCACACTTTCTCCATGTGCAACTAGAATATAATATACTGTCTCAGACACAAGAACCCAAACTACAAGTGAGCTTACTAGTAGCTTCCAATTAGCTCTTCTCAAATCCATCCCCTACCTTGCAGTTAAAAAGATCTTGTTTAGCAACTTAATGTCATTTCATTCACTTGTACCCTTTAGAGGAGAAACATCCCCTTCACCATACCCCGCAAACACACACACATACATGTGCCTATATGGGCAGATGGTGTCTCTGGAAGGTTGCACAGGAAACTGGCAAAGGTGTTTAGGAGGTTAGGAGTGGAACAGTTGAGTTGCTGTGATTGGACTTACTTTAAAATTTTACACTCTGTTGTATCTTTTAAAGTTTATACTCTTTGCACATATGATATCTTAAAAAATTGATTTAAAAAACTTCAGTAGATCCCCACTGATCATCAGATAAGGTCAAATCCTTCTGTTTGTCTTACAAGATCTACACACAAAATAGCTCCTGCTTACTTCATTAACCACATTTAATGTTTTGCTATTCTTTGAATATACGAGATTTTCTCACTTTCCAGCATAGTTCTCTTGTTGAAATGCTCTCATTTTTCCCAACTCACTTGGCTAACTCAACTTCTCCTTTAGTCCTCTGCGTAGATGTCATATCCTCTTGAAAGTCTTGCCTTGCCTGTAGGATTTGGAGTGCCACATTTTGTTCCAGGTACACTATCCTTCTCAAATTCCCACAGCATTTTTAAAAATTATTACTTGTCTTTGAGAAGGACCATTATTCTGCAAAGACAGAAACCACATCTGTTTTCTTCAAGGCCATGCCATTGGTGTTGCCGTTAATACCTTGGAAAATAGTTAGAATTCAGTAAATATTACTTATGTGGATAAACTACTCATGTTTTTGTTTCCTCAGCCCCTTAGTGTTCCAGGTGATCTCACCTTTTCCCACAGGTATAATTTCATGATCCACTCTCAGCCCTGTCTCAAATTTTCCTACTGCATGTCTCCATGTATATCTGTTTTAAATGCAGGAATCCTAAAGCTAGGAATAATGTATCCTATTAAAAGTAGCAAGAACAATGATATAATGCTAAAGTTTTTACTCTTGAGGAATGTACTATACAATTTACAATGAATGAATTTAAAAAGGTAAATGAAGAAAATGTATGGTTTTTATTTTAAGGTATCAAAAAATTATGTTTTTCAGTAGTGCGTGATACAGTTTTTAATACATAAAAATTAATATTTGGTAAACAAACTTGTTAATGCCACTGACTTCAAAATAGGATTGCTTGCAATTCCTTTTAATGTTAGCCTATTTGTAAATGACATTTTAATTTATTCTTTACTGATTTTTACTGAGCAGCCTACTTATACTTGCAAATTTTTTTTTATTTTCAAAAATTCTCTTATCTTCCCAAATGTTATTCTCAAATCTCTTTCCAGAATTATATTTCTCAGAACTTAGGCTTTTTCCTGGTTTATGAATTAAGTCATTGATCTCTTTGCCAACTTTGCCAAGCCAGTTTTTCACAGCTGGTGGGCCAAGACTTAGCAATTCTAACCCATACCGATGTGTGTTCATCTTCAGTATATAGAGTCCTTGCTGTTGACTGCATGACTTCAGGATTTTATTGGCTGAGCAATAAAGCGTTAGTGTTCATTAACATGCTAATATAATCCTTTTACAGGATTATAATTGAGATAAAATGCCGAAGCCTTAGAAATATACTATTTTTTTAAAAATGGCATCAGTGACATACAAAGCATAAGATGGGGGGGGGTTATAGCCAGTTTGTGTGGCAGGAGCCCGCAGGAGAGGGGGACATCATACCAGAGTGCCCACTGTCTCCAAGGATCGTCTCCGAGGAGATGACTCTATAGGTCAAAAGCAACATTAATGTAGGATTTGGGGTCTGGAAACAGTGTTGTCATTCTGATTTCCGCTCATTAACTGTATAAACTTGTGCTGAATGGATCTTCCAAAAACCCAGATCTGATCCAAGGAACCCTCTCCTAAAACCTTTCCCATTTCATATAGAATTAAGTTCAGATTTTTTAATGTGGCTCATGAAAGTTTCACAGTCTGATTCCTGCCACCTTCTTAATTTGTCTTTGGCATTTCTGTGCCTCCCATGTCTTTAATTGTAAACGACTGCAGTTAGGTTAGATGATTTTTGTAGTTCCTTTCAGGTCTAGAAATCTATGATTCTGAATAATTACAAAGTCAGCCACAGCTTTCAGATAGGATAAAAGGGAATTTATAAATTTATAAGTTCCTGTTTCTAAAATAGATCAGCTTGAATTATCTTGGGGCAAGACAGATTGTTCAAGTATAAGAAACACAGTTTACTTATTATGCTTTTTAAGTTTGTTGGAGTACAACCGTGTATCCTGTAAAATCCTGGAGAATCAGATTCTCCCCTGCAACCGTACAAATTGTGGTCTCTGTTAGAATTGTAAAGTATGAGGGCTGGTAATGACGTGGAAACCTCTAACCTTTGTTTTCATAGATGATGAAATTAATGTCCAGAGAGATGAAACGCCTTTCAGGCTTATCATAGGACCAAAGACTAGAATCCCGCCGCCTTTATTCCCACTGCAGTGTTCTTCCCCCTGCAAGACTGTATTTTACCACAGAGGTTTATGTTCACTGTTTTTACAAAAACCTCATGTTGAAGTGAATGCCTGGGCAAGGTACTAGGAAGACAAAGGATTCGCTCTGCCAAGTGGAGCTCCAGGTCAAGCCAGTGTGAATTAGGATACTTACCCTTTCTCCTTCTCAATGAAACGCCATGGAAGGATTCATGGATTCATCCAGCAGATTTTTAGGGAAAGCCAGCCATTCTCCTGGAACAAGGTCCCTACCCTCCTGAATCTTATATTCCACTAGAAAGAGACAGCAGACATACCAACAAACAACTTAATAGGATATTTTCAGACACTGATAAGTAATGTGGAGAAACTGGGGCTAGAGGTTAGTTTAATTTAATGAACTTCTCCTCACCTAATTTAATGAACACCTCCTCACCGGATTGCACCTCTCTCATCAGCTCCACAATTGCTCCATTCTACCAACTCTCATGAGATTTATTTTTCTAAGCCACTTCCCCTCCTCACCTCCTTCCAAATGCTTTCCTGTTTCCATATCACAGCAAGGAAGATACCTTTCTAGTGTTTGTTGGAGATTTAAGTGCATTCCCGTTGTGTCTCCTCTCCCATAGCTGTATTTCTGTTTTATTTCCTGCATGAACTCCAGCCAAATAGAATATTCATTGTTCCTCAGTGTTTCATGTCTTTGCTGCCTACACTGCCTACACTAGACTCCAATGTCTACAGTCCTCTCTCTCATCTTTGAGCATCTCTGTTTGACAGGAAACTGTTTTGTGGCAGGCCCCTCCTTCTCTGTGCAAGTCTGTCCCTTTAAATCTATTTCTTTAAAATCTACCTCGTGCCCTGCCACACCAACCAGCAAACTGTCCTTTGTTGTCCCTGCTCTTAGTCACCAGCTTTCCTCTGAACATCGGTCCTGGTAGTGAGTACCTTCTTCTCTTCTCTTCTCTTTCCTTCCCTTCCCTTCCTTCCCTTCCCTTCTCTTCCCTTCCCTTCTTTTCTCTTCCCTTTCCTTCTCTTCTTTTCTTTTCCATCCTGTTCTTTTCTGGCACTTGGTATATAGGACCTTATGCTGTTATTCCTGTTGTATCCTGGCTTCTTAATTTCATTATGAGCTCCTAAAGTTGGGAGAGGGAAGACTTATGAAATTATTTATATCACCAAGTATAAATTCCCAAATTTGTTCTGCATTGATAAGCTCTGAACAGAAAACACACTGTGTCAAAGAAGGTGGTTGCTCCCAATTTAATGCACTGTGTTTCCCTTATTATATAGTGTGTATCACTTCCTAGCATTATTGTCTAAGCGTTACTTCTTCAGCGGGAATTTATCTTTGTTGCCTAATGCAGCACTCAGACGTGTTGTGTTGGCATTATATGCTTGTTGAATTATGAGTGAGCATTTTAAAAACATGACTAGATATTTCAGAGCCTGTAATTTCCTCATTACATGGTGAAAGTTTTAAGGAGGGAGATGGAAGAAGAATAGTAATGTAATGGTCCTGAAAACAGTACCTGACCATGCAGTCCTCTGTTTTCAAGGAACTGTGAGCCTCTCTTAGAGAAACTATTCCCTAGAGTGCAGGCTTAACGCATAGAAGGCTCCTGTGTGTCTGGTAATGATAGTATTTAGAAGGATTGTAAGTCCTTTGAAGGCCAGACCTATGCTTTAACTGTGTTTGTACTGAATTTTGGACGGATTGTTAAAAGCCACGTGGCTGAGCAGTGTGCCCTCCGCATGAATCTCTACAGCATGTCCAAGCTGTGCTTGAATGCTTCCTCTTGGCAGAAGCTACCTTCTGCGGCAGCTCTTTCCAACTTTGTGCAATTCTCTCTGCCTGGTAGAAAGTTCTATGGCAGCAAATGCCATCCCTGGTACTCTCCACCTAGGACTGTGGTTCTTTGGCTCAGGGTCTTCAATACGACTGAAATCCCAGTAAAGGAACTTGGGCATTGAAGATTCAGTAAACATGCCGAGAATTGAACTGAGTTGTGAGAATTTGACATTAAGTTTTTGAATTGGGATTTCAAACAAAAATACACCCTGGAATAAGTTTGAACATGATTTTCTGCCAGATCATTTCTCAGTCGTGCCATTTGGGGCCTGTGATTATCCTCACGTACAAGTAGAAATGACATTTATGTAGCTTTGTGGTTTTAAAGAAGGCTCTTTGGGGACTTCCTTTTCTGAAAATGGGGCATGAGAAATTTAAAAAGGCAACTGACAACCAGGTATAGAGTGTTGTACTTATATTTTTTGTATTTTTACTCCTCCCCCCCAATACTGTTTCTGATACTTCATATCTCTGGGTCATGAATCCAGTTATTTCTTGTGATCCAAACCATTCAAGTTCTTAAAGGCCTCACACCAAATAGATTTCCTTGTTTTGCTTTATGACCCTACATTGTGTTTTCTCCGACCTTTTGCTAGCTTCAAGGGTAAAATCTACAAAAGAAAATGGGACTGGCCAGTGTCTCCCAACAGTGTGAGATGTAGCCCCACCACACGACTATTAGAGACAGTATTTAGGCTCATGTACCCTTTCATAAGATAGCCCTATTTATCTTATAAACCAAACTATCTGATAACTTTGGCTATAAATAGGGTCCATTAACAGAAATCACCCTCTCTCTTCTCATAGGACTTTAGTACTCTCAAAGTTCTCATTCCTTATGCTTCATGTGCTTATGAGTTGGGTTTGCCAGGTTTGGTGGCCACTCTACAGAGGTGGGCTTCTTCCTCTAGCATACTGTTTGGAAAGAGGGACAGTGTCTTCTGTAGTGCTTGCACCACTTGGGACTCAGTCCTGCCCAAGGCACTGAAGTTACATCCTTGATTCTACCAGGACCTTGGTCTCCCACTAGGAACTAGTCTTGTTTTGAGGAGAGGCCACACACAGTGTACTCAGTAACTCTCCCCTCTTATAACCAAGGGGTCTCCACTGAGTTGAGTTCATTATTCTTGGCTCTTTCTTCCCCAAAGGTAAATTCTTCATACCATTGCATGTGTGAACTTCTTCATGGCCATCCCTCCAGTTCACAAGCTTAAAGCCCAGGGGACTCCTGCAGTGGCTTTCAGTAACTTTCACTTCTCTGCAGCACTCTCCCAGAAGATCAGGGTTAAAGACCATTGATCCCGCTGAGCACATTAATTATCCTATATGATTCCTATTATTATCTTAAGACCCTGGAAGCAAATGAGTTTTCATCATATTCCCCCAGGGTGCCTCTAGTTTGATTTTTATACTGTAATTGAATGTGATACTTTCCTTGCAGACCAGTGCAAACATTTCGAAGTAGCATGATATCATGAGAAGTATATTACACTGGGAGTCAGATAATCTGAGATCTATTCTTAGCTCTTCCTCAAACCAGCCTTGAAGCATTTATTCATTCATTCTGCAGCATTTATTGACCCCGTAATATCCTAGACACCCTATGAGGTATTGTGAATACAAAAATGAATTACAAACTTAGGGATTCTTAACGCTGCTTATGCATTTGGCCAGGGGTCATCGCACTGTGGCCTGCAGGCCAAATCTGTTTCAAGTTCTGTTTTTGTAAATAAAATTTTATTGAAATAACGCCAGGCTCATTTATTTACATTTGCCTACAGTTGCTTTCATGCTAGAACATCAGAGCTAAAGTTGCAACAGAGATCCTGTAAGCCCCAAAGCCTAAAATATTTACAATCTAGTTCTTTATTGAACTATTTTGCTGATCCCTGCATTAGACTCATCATGGAGAAGATTTTAAAAAGAAGTTGTTAAAAAAAAAAAAAAATGTTGCCTGTGTTCCACTACAGATAGTTAAATCAGATTTGGAATGGGGGTTTGGGAGTTGGAGCAAGACCCAATGTTGTTAAAAAGCATCCCAGATGAATATGCTGTGCAGCTAGAGTTAAGAGACACGAACAGATCATCTCTACCCTGCAGGAGTATATAAGGCTTCTTGGAGAGAAGAAGCCTGCAAAAGTTAATAAAGGTACAGTGGGTGAATCTGCAGTGGAAACACCAAGTTCCAAGAGAGTGTTGCATAGAGAGCATTTTACTTCATTGGGGATGTTCTCACAGAGAGATGTTTAAACAGATTCTTGAAGGATAATCCAGTGGTGGGCAAGATCCAATAATGCTGGTGATAGCGAAAGATGGAATAGAGAGGACATTGTGTACAGAGGCAGGCAGATATGAGAGAGCATGGTCCGTCTGAGAACTGATCAGAAGCTCCGTGTGACCAGAACTCAGGGAGGAAGGGGTGCGGTCTTAGGCTATAAAGCCAAAAAAGTCAGGGCCATGCCCCGGAAGAGTTTTGTATGCTAAGAGGTTTGTAATTTACTGTGTTACCTTTCATTTAGAAGTTGAATAGAAAATCAAGTCTCGTTTTCCCTTCATTTTTTTTCATCTGTAGAATGAGTAGTTAGCTTAAATGATTGTCAAGGTTCCTTCAGCTCTAAACTATAATTTTCTGAGATTCTATCAATTAATTCTCGTGATACTCTCAGGACTGGGAACGTAGTTGAGGTATCGGAAGAGCATGACTTCTTTAGTGGTGGATCACCTGACTGTCTCCTAAAATTGATCCATTTCTCTTAATAGTACAAACGAGAGCATTACTACTTTGTGGATTCGCCACAAGGATTTGAGAACACAGACTTCTGGAGGAGAAATACCATGCCTTGCCAGTGCATTAAGGCCCTTTATAAAGAGTATTTCACAATGACAAAATATTTGTAAAATAGTTTATGTTCCTGCACAGAGGTGCTATATAATGGAGACAGTCTATTGTAAAAATTCTTCTTCCCAGTTAGTTCTAGTACCTGTTACAGCTTACCATGGGCTTACACTCAAAACTTGGTGTGTATGGATTGCCATGGAAGTTCAATATGCCAACTTATTACTATTTTACAGTTTCTCATTTATGTCAGGCCTCTACGTTATAATTTTGTCTCTGTTCAGACACATCCTGGTTCAGACAGTAGTATCTCTAATAAACTACACGTTATGGGTTTCATGTCTTTAACTGAATTTATTCAAGTTGTGGCATATGTGAATATTTTATTTATCTCTTAGGGTCTCCTCAAGTATATAGCAGAATAGCCAGTGAATCAAGAAACAATATATGATAGACTCAGAGTTTGAAGATTTTAAGACTCTAAGGTAGCCAGATTGGTAACACCCTGATCCATTTTATCAAACACAGATAGATGAATGCACTGAAAGTTTCTAAATATATTTAGAATGTTGCAAGTTGAAATATACAGACATCTTTGAAATTCCATCAAGAGCTGTTGGGGAAAAAAATTTATGGTTTCTGTCATTTGAACATCAAACATTCCTATTGAAGGAGAGTTTTTGAATACTTTAAAAAAATGCTTTTCAGTTGGAAACTATTGCCCTCTCTCCACCAAAGAAAACTGTAGAGAAACTCTAGAATATCGGCCACTGTTGACCCCTTTGTCCTCCTCTATCTTCACAGACATTGATGAGTGTGCTGAAGGGCGCCATTACTGCCGTGAGAATACGATGTGCGTTAACACCCCGGGTTCTTTCATGTGCATCTGCAAAACTGGATACATCAGAATTGATGATTATTCATGTACAGGTAAACCGTGACTGTTTATGAAATAAAATATTCCTATGCCTTAAATTTACTTTTAGAAGTTCCTTTGAACTCTAATTTTTTCGGCAAGTATGCCATAAGTACTCCCTTAGAATAAACAAGTCACAAGGAAAAGCCTATCTCCTTGATTTGATAGTTAATTCTGAATTTGTTCTAAGGAAAGGAATACCTGCTTGCTCTGGGTAAGTTTTAGACTCCCTGTTAGGAGAAAAACTAGAGAACCAAATTCATATTATGCTAACTGTATACTCAAACAGTATTTATACTCAAAACTTATGTGAATTCTAGGCAAATGGAAGAAACAACACTTAAATAATATTTTCTTTATATGGCAGGAGATTTTTGCATAGAGGAAGAATAACATAAATAATGTGATGTTTTCAGAAATAGATTCTTGGAGTCCTAGGAAGTGGGAATATTAAAGAGAATCGAGTTCCTTCATGCCTCTGGGAAATGCAGCTGAGTACATCAAAGAAGTTTTGGTTATGTTTGTTTTATGAACTATCATTCTCCTCAGTACCATCCAGAGTCCAGATATCTTGAGCGTCAGTAATGTCTAAAGTTGGTCCTGGGATAAGACAACCTATTCACTTAATATTCTTTGAGTTCCTACCTGTGGAATATAAAAGAAAATAGTGCTAGATGAGTAGCTTGAAGACTATAGGGTTTGAGGAAATGTGGGTGTGAAATAAGACATTTCTTTGGATTTCCTTTTTTTTTTTTTAAATATAAGAATCTTAAAAATAAATAAATTTTAGAAAAACATGTGGAATCATAAAACCAGAGAGCACTTAAAAATATTATTCTTGTCACTTTCTACTCTACCTCCAACTTTATAATTTTTTCAGATAGATGTACAAATAATACTTAGAGGTTTTCAGGGAAAAAGACTCTATAACACTCCAATAAAAATATGACTCTATAATAAAAGTGTCACCTTATGCCTTTATATTAGAGAGCATTCTCCTAAGTTTCCATTACAGCGAGCATAGTGTGTACTACTTGATATCTTGTTTATGAGAGCAAAGAACAGGTCCTTCCTCTAAATTCAAATATGGTATTTATATAAAAACGAAATGTTGGGCATAAAGAATAATGAGAAGTGAGTGACCTTCCAATCTGTGGAGAATAACCAAAGGTGTATTCAATACAGAGTTGCCAGTGGATTTATAAGTTGTTGCTTTTTTTGTCAGTTTATTCTAAACGTTTTCACATTATGGGACCAATTATGCACTTTTTCTTTAGACAAAACTTAATTACACTGAGGGGCAGAGTTTCTTGAAGGAGGTCTGCAGAGATATTTTTCCAACAACAACAAAAAAAGAACATTAATGACAAATCTCAATAAATACATGCAGTATAAAATACACAGTTTGCTCTATTACTGGTAATATTGATAATTCTGAGCGCCAATTTTGTTAACAACAACAACAAAAATCATAACAAAACCACTGCATCCCAGAGTGACATTTCAAGATGTGCTCATTAAAAAAAAGAGTTCTAGCAGTTTTCAAGGAGTTCTGCTGATTCCTTGGCATGAAAGCCTTAAAAAACTTTGTGCATTTTTTACTTCCTACTGATTCTTTTTGTTTTTCTTACATTCTTAAAAAGTGTTTGAGCTTATAAGTAAGAATACATGACACATAATTGGGCCTACTGTGAATGAGGGGTGTTTCTTTCGGGCAGGGTATTTTCAAGTGCTTCATTTCCATTCCAAGCCTATCTGTTGGCTGTAAATCCAAGAAATACCTGAGCCATCATCCCTCACAGAGCAGCTCCTGCTTTGGCTTTACCTCTCCCAGTGTATTTTCCTTCCAAATAAAATCCCGCAAATGACTATTTGTTTCTGATTACTTAGGGAGAATTTTCCATTAAGATTCCAAAGTATCTAATGATATAAATGAAGTATCCCTTTGTAGGAAGGCCAATGAAGGCCAAGATCATTTTAAGAAAAGCTGTTCAGACCATGATTTTTGTGCCTAAAGAAACAGAGCCAAGAATTTCAAGATCTAGCAGGTGATGGAATATATTTCCTTAATGATGCACCAGCATTTCCAGCTAGCACCAATATTTCTATGCTTCCACTTAAAGGATTTCTTGCCCTTACATTTTCAGTATACTGTGCGGAGGTCTACAAATTTTAGAATTTACATCCATATGTGAAAGTTGGATTTCCTAGGAAATAGGAGTGGATCTTATTTTGTAGTCCAAAGGCAATCTTTGACAAAACTTTTTATGTTAGACCATCCAAGGTCAGCATGTATTCAGGGTCCCTATAAGAGGAAATGAGTGCTTAAACTCTCCGTCTTTGAGTCTCTCCCTGCACACTTTAATGTTAGCATCTGTACCAAAGGTTCAAAGAAATGACTCCTCTGATGGGGGTTTGCCTTACAGCTGAGGGTATCTAGACCATACCTCTTCAAAGAGCTCCCGTTAAGAAAGAGTTGGACCCTATTTCTCCGATAAAGATTGGGATTTATTTTCCATGAATTTAGAAACAGATACCCAGTGGGAGGCCTTCCAGAATGAATGTCAGGACACCACTGCAGAGCCATTCCCTGATGTTTGTGGCTGAGCTCTTGGAGTTGTGAATTTATTTTGCTTCTGGATCCCTGCCCTTCCTTCCTGTTGAAGAGCCCTCTGCTGTAACATATCTGACATTCTCAGCGTGGAACCCAGCAGACTCTCAAACTTGCTTGCCCTGCCTGGAAAGGAATCCTTCTAATTTAAAGAAGAATCTAAGAGCGATAACATGTTACCTTATAGTCAAGAGTTTTGATCAATAAAAGAAGTTTTTTTGCTTTTATAACCCTGTAGCTCTCGCATAGAAATCACATATGCTGCATTGTAATTACCTTCTTAGCTGGTAGAATTGCATAGGTTATTTTTTTTCTTTCAGTTTCAGAAAGTTTGAGTTATGTTTTCCCCATGATCATAAAGCTGGAGATGGAAGAATTCTTTTTTTTTTTTTTAAAGATTTTATTTGTTTATTTGACAGAGAGAGATCTCAAGTAGGCAGAGAGAGAGAGGAGGAAGCAGGCTTCCTGCTGAGCAGAGAGCCCGATGCAGGACTCGATCCCAGGACCCTGAGATCATGACCTGAGGCTTAACCCACTGAGCCACCCAGGCGCCCTGGAGATGGAAGAATTCTTAAAGATAATCTAGTCCAATCACCTAACTTTCTCAAGTGGGAAAACTGAGGCTCACAGAAATTAATTGCCTGACCGATGTCCATACAGTTAGTGAGAGGCAGAAAGGGGCAAAAAGGGGGCAAAAGATAAGCTTACTTATTCTTCGTTCTCATATTATGCACCATGGGTTTAGTTTGTGACCATATTTTATATAGAAATAGACTCATATTTTATATAGAAATACAGCATTTAATTTATAATGTTCAGTAATTAAACTGCCTTTCTATAGATTGTTTCAGTTCATTAGCTTCAATTCCAAGAGGAATTTTCCCCTACAGATCTTATAATAATAATTCTGAATTAGAAGTCGGTAGAAGAAATATAAATCACCATTTTCTGGGCCTCTGACTCTATTATACAGTCACACTAATGACTCAGTGGCACAAATGATGTAGCGGTTTAAGCTCTTCTAAACCCATTAATATAACTTTCCTTTCAGTGAGGTGTTATTTATTTATTTTTCTAATTAATGCTTTATAATCTTCCTTTTCACATTCTTGCCTATTCTCATAGAAGGAAAGAAAGAGGGAGGGAGTGAGGAAAGAAGGGAGGGAAAGAAAGAGGGAAATGGAGAAAAAGACAAAGGAGAAGAGAGAGAAGAGAAGGAAAAGAGTTTGGGTCACATGAGCCAAGATGTTAGAAGCCCACTCTTCAGTATCTCTAATTGTAAAAATAACTTAATTTTTATGATGACAAAGTTTCTTGGTTACTGACATGGACTAATGGCTTCTTTGGTCCACTCATATAAGCATTAATTGAATTGGGCAAATCTTTTTGAGTTTTACTGGACGTCACTTCCTGGAACTGGCCTTGTGTAATGGACAAAGAATAAAACATCTCTGGAAACAAAGGCAGAATCCAAGAATTGTGGAATTATCAAAGGATAACAATATTCTGAGTGAAAGGCATTCGTGTCAGATCTTCCTGCTCTCTCTGTTCTGATTATTAGAATTTAAAAATGGAATTCTGATTCTTCTTTCGGTTGATGAGGTTGCAATCTTGCCACTGTTGTGTCAAATGGGAACAGAAGGGCAAACTGGGAGAAGGGATGGAAGAGGTCTTGCTCAGCTTAGGGAGAAAATTGATCCTTTAGGACAGGGGTTGTCCAATGAAGGCAGTTTTGCCCTCTTATCTGCCAGAGTTCATTTGACACTGTCTGAAGACATTTTGGTTACCACAACAGTGGGGAAGGGAGTTGCTACTGGAATCTGGTGGGTAAGGTCCAGAGATCCTGCTAAACATCCTGTATTATTATTATTATTATGAGGCTAGTTCTCCTCTTGAGGAAATGCCCTCTTAAGGAAATGTCCTCTTGAGGATCCTACTTTCCTAGGATCCTTTTATCTGGGAGCTTTTCTCTGGTTACTTTCCAACTGAGTTATTCATCTTCATCTGCTCAGGACATTCACTACAAGCTAGCTCCCCATAACAAAGAATTATATGACCCAAATGTCAGTGGTGCCAAGGGTGAGAAATCCTGCTTTAGAGTTAGCTGATCGAAATTATAAAAGGTATACTTCCTTTTTTCAAACTTTCCCTTTTCTTCTTCAAGTTTCCTTTAGGCCCTGTGTAGTGATGCCTTCTCTCACTTTTTATGGTGTCCTGTGTCCTTTTATTGGTCTTTGGCTTTCTCAGTAAGATCCACTGCCCCCCATTCTTCCTCCTCCTTTCTCTTCTCAGAAACCTTTTCTTAGATGAACATAGCAGAATGATTCTCCAATGGTAAAATTTTAGTCCTCAGCAGACATGACAGAGGGGATTACTTGGGGCCCCTCAAATTATGCTATCCTGATGCCTCCTCCATAGGCTTTCTTCTGACCCCGACTGCTTCTGTTACTCAGGAAGCTTCTGATGCGGCTTTGGTCCATGTTCCCTATCACAGAATGTCCAGAAAGTGTGTAAGGAAAAAGAATTTTTCTAGACACTTCGTTTTTGTTGTCAAACAAAGAGCTTCCTCTGGTGTTCCCCAAAGAATTTTACTTCTGAAAGTACTTAAATTTTAGAGCTTTGGATACTCCTAGTGCTTACATTTTATGATCTTATTGTTGTAGTTTTGTAGTTCCTTCTTTTTCTCTAACATGGTCAATACTGATTTTTTTTTTTTTAAATCATTAACTACCATCCTGTTTGTCAGGCTTGTTTAGTTGTGTGATTATGGAGAAAGAGTCATGAATTTTATGATGATATTAAGTTTTCTTCATTTGTCTTTTTTACTATCAGTTTCCTAGCATTTTAAAGAGTCTTGGATACTATTGTCATGCACAGAAGGTTACAGAGAAAGATTTACTATTGTGCTGCTGGAGCAGATTTTAAGTCAGTTGTAACCCATGGGAACCTTTTCCTCAAATAGATTGTGTGCGGTGTGCATGCGTGTTTCTTTAAAGTTCCCTATCAAGCAATGCTAGAAAGGGTCAATAGCTTAAAGTTTTCAAAGAGATGATATTTTGGAAAGGCAGCACTGTATTCTCTTATATTCTGTATTCCTCCAAAAAGAATTTAAATTGGAGCTGGTAATTTATTGAATGAATGGACAATAACTCATTATCAGCTATTTAAAAATAGCTCTGGATGGATTTATCAAAATCATAAGTACAGAACAAGACAGATAATTCACTGTGTGTGTATGATGATAATTAGTGGTATATAAATAGTAAAGGGAATAAGATAGTGGAGACAATGGCAGAGAGGATGGGGGTGGGCGGAGAAGCAGAGAGCAGAGAGAACAATGATAAAAAACAGGAAGTGAAAAATATGCATATCAGCATTCACACAAAAAAATTCTAAATAAACAAGGTTATTTTGGTTGTAAAATGCCTTGGCACTTTATCTTTAGTAAAATGCCTTGCACAGAAGAAACCTTTAATAAACGTTAGCTACCATCATTGTCATTGTTCGAGTTTTGATTAGACAAGCTATCCTCTGAGGAGAGTTCTTATTTCCCTGGGACCTTTTCAGCTGGGCACTTTTGTCTGGTTACTTTTCGAATGAGTTATTATTTTTCAGAAAAATACATAGCTTTGCTGGGGCAGGTGCATTTCAAGTGTTCTTGTTTGTTCAGTTGTACTTATGTAACTGTGAAAGGGGGCTTAAAAAAGAAAAGAGAAACCTTGATATAACTAAGTGCCACTCTCTCTGGAAGTTAGGAAACTCCTTCTGGAGGTGGGTTTTTCATACTTCCTATTGCTCTTGCTAATGAGCATGAGATTGGGGTGCTCTGGGGCTGCCTAGATGCATCCAGGGGCCCTGTGAGGATACTGATCTGCCTAGAGTACAGAATATGACCTCTGAATAATTAGTGAGTCTGCTCAGTTCTCAAGCACAGCACATTTTCTGAGCTCGGCTGATTCTACGTGAATTTCTTTTCTAAAGAATCACAATCAGCAATCAGCCAGTCCTACCATCTGGCTACTAGTCGCCGTGGCTATTGGGAAGGATTTCTGCATTTTTACGAACAACCACTCTAAAATTTTCTTTTCCTCGCCATTGTAAAATATGATAAAATTGTGTATTTCACAAAATATGAAAATCGGACAACTTTAGGTTTTAAAATTAAAATATGGCCCCTAATGCTATAAGATACCTTATTCATTTCCTGTGGTTCAGCATATATGATTAAGGTGTGTAGTTGTTATTGAGAAATTTTTTGAAAATATAAACATGATCACAAAAGCAAATGAAAATACGAAGCCCCAGAACTCAAAGAAGTAGTAGTAAAAGGCAATGTGAAGCTAACGTAATCCAGAAAACATCTCTAGAAGAATGCGGAGTGTGGTTACCAGGAAGGGTTAATGTTCGGAAAACTTCAGGCCACGTTTAGAGAAGTTGCAGAGAACAGAAGTGAGTCATGTCTGTGCAGTTAGTGAGGAGGCCAAGGCAATGTGCTTATCTTTTTTCTGAAACACATATGTGCATGCATACAATTAGCAGTCGGCTCAAAATGGAACAGGCTCAAAGGCTCCGGGAGCCGAATTGCCTTTTTAAAGATGAAAAGCTTGGAAAGGAGTCTGTGCTATCTGAATCTGTCAGTGAGTAGGGGAAGCATCGAAGCTCCAATGTAGCAGTTTCCAGGCTTGCTGGAACCTTTATGCAGCCCCTCAGTGCAGCCATTGGGTCCATGTCTGGCCCCCACCCTGGCCATGATTTGATCATCAGAGCACTCAAGGGGAAGCAGCTCCACAAGCTTGCCTCTGTGCAAGCTCACCTTAGCGCTGAGAGGCCGGGAGCTGCCTCGTTAGCCAGCCTCACCTGCTTTCCCTCGGTTAGTCAAGAAACCCTAATTCACCTTTGTCCCAAATAGATGTATTATTTGAGTTTTATTTTCAGATTTTCTGTATGAAAAGCACAGAGTCAAAAACTCACATGGGGGAATAAAAAGATTATACATGCCAGGAATGTAATAATAGCGGTGTCTTAGCAACAGACACCTGTGGAGGACAGTATTGTCAGAGTTGAAGTTCAACAGACACCTTTCATTTCCCTGTCTGATTGTTGGCTTTGACATATTAGCCGGTGTGAAAGTTTGGCTCTCCTTCTGCCTCCTCATTGTTCCAGTGCTCCGTGAAACAGAGTTCATGTTCTAGTTCTGCTGCTGATCTAATCTCAGTGGGTGTGTGATCACCTGATGACATTGCCTTGTCTTGGTGCTCTCCCTTTCTTCCTGGTCCAGGAGGCACGGTCATATACAGTCATGGGGTTGGGCTCAGAGGGGGAGTTTCTTCTCTCAAGTTGAGAACACTCTCCCTCCTGTGTGCTTCGGCTGCGGGGAGGGAGAGCCACACTGACTGGTTGAACAGTACTTTTATTGTCTGTTGCCACCTGTTTTAGTCTTGGTACTTTCTTCATAAAACTTCTGATACCATTTATGAAGATTCCTTTTACTCAAAGTTGTTTTATCAAGGGGAATAACACTGTATTAGTTATCTACTGCTGCATAACAAACAACCCCCAAATTTTGGCAGCTTGAAATAATAGCCATATGGTGCCTCACAATGTCTGTGGGTCAGGGATCTGGGCATGGAACGGGTCCTCTGCTATTATAGTTCTCTGCTTCAGGACCTCTCATAAGGCTGCCATCAAGGTGTCTACCAGGCTGGGAAGGATTTTCTCCAAGCTCACGTGTGTAATTGTTGGTTTAATCCATTCCTTACTGGCTCTTGCCTGGAGGTTGCTCTCAGTTACCTTGTGGGCCTTTCCATCATGGCCGTGGGCCTCATCAAAGCCAGTAAGTGACATCCTATTACCTTTGCCATTGCAAATCAGCTAGAAGCAAATCACTAGGTGGGCTCATACTAAAGGAAGAGGATTACACAAAGGCATATATATCTGGAGGTGGAGATCACTAGGGACTATCCTTAAAGGCTGCCTACTACAGACATTGAATATTATAGTTGGCTTACCCACTTCAGCTAAATATTGGTAAGAGCACCAGGTTAGGAATAAGGGGAGAGAGAGAGAGGAATAAAGATGTGTCACATAAAAACTTGTGGGTAAGTGATTGTGAAAAACTCATGAGATGTCACACATTCCTTTTGGTTTTCTTTATACCCAAACTTTGATATGAGTCCATGGTAGGGTTATTGTCCAATCTGATAGATGGAGATAGTATAAATGAGTCCCTATAGTACATTGTGGTACATTCTGTAACAAAGAAGGATGCAGACATCTATGCAGAGCCCAGAAGAGGCAGTGAGTAATCGGGCTTATGCCTAGATACAGGCAGGCATCTCCATATGACATTTAAATTGAGGTTTTTTAAGGATGAACAGACATTTCAGGAGAGGAAGAAGTGAGAGACAGCATTTCAGGATGGAGGAAGAGTAGGTACAAAAGTATAGGTTCTTGTATAATAGCAAGTTGAGTGTGAATGGAATTGTAAGAGATAGAGCCAGGAAATCCTGTAGAAAATTCAAAGACACATTTTACAGTTTCTGAAACATTTCACTCAGTCTGTGCACATTCTAATTGAGATGTATGTTGAAGACTCCGTGATTTATTCTTTCTTTTATGTTATTTTTCCTTTTTGCCCAAAACTTGTTTATTAAATTGATACTTCTAATGATCAGTGCAGACCTAGAATCAAGGTGATACGCTATTTCATTTCAAAGATGACAGAATGGTTTTCTGGTGTTCCTGGAACTCTATTAGAGTAAATTTTCAGTGTGGCCTGATGAGAGCTGATTTTCGAATTTTTCTAGAACAAAATCATAACCATTAAGTTGCTACCTGCGGTATTTTTATACAATAGATGTGCATACACATGTCTCTTAAATGTTATGAAATGCAACAGCAACAAAACAAGATGGGAAATGGATAAGCTGTCCACAGGACCACTCACATTAGTTGATCCAAATCAAATCATAATCTCCTTAGACCCCTCTTCTCCATGAACATTTTGTGGCATGTTAGCTGCCAGATACTAGCTCATTCAAGCCTCTTACATTTGAGTCCTTGTTCTGTTATCTACTGGCTGTGATCTTGAGCAACTTGTCTAACCTCTTAGTCTGTTTCTTTATCTTTAGAGTGGGATGATATTCCATACCTTATCCGTTGTTTTTAGAATTAAATGAGATGCAGTATGCCAAGTAATGAGTGTGACGGCTGGAACAGAGTAAGCAGTTATAAGTAGGTGGTGTTATTATGTTCCTATTTGTGGTAAGCAGAATAATGGCCCTCCAAGATGTCCACATCTGAATCCCCAGAAGCCTGTGAATACATTGCCTAACATGGCAAAAGGGACTTTGCAGACCTAATTAAGGTTAAAGACCATGAAATGAGGAGATTATCCTGTATTATCTGGGTGGGCTCAATATAATCACATGAGTCCTTCCAAAAGAACTTTCATGACGGTTGTCAGAGGAAGATGTGACTAGGAATAATGGTCAGAGAGTTACAACACGACCGGCTTGGGAGATGGAGAGAGGACCATGGGCAGGAGCAGCCTCTAGAGGAACAGGCTCTAGAAGCTGAAAAGGCAGAAAACAGAACCACCAGAAAGGAAAGCAGCCTTGTGGACGTCTTGATTTTAGCCCGATAGACCTCTGTCAGACCTCTGACCTATAGAAGTATAAAGTAATGAATTTATTTTGTTTCAAGCTGCTGATTTAGAATACCTTGTTACAGTAACAAAGAAAACTAACACACTATTATTGCTAGCTAACTCTGTTAGGTAGTCCCAAACTGTTTTGAAATGATTCTCAGTTCCCATCTCTTCCCCAGTTGTTGAGGAGCAATAATTCAAATTAATTCTAGGGTAAGTTTGGTGTTTGTGGGGGAGATGAAGTGATAGTCTGTTGGGGAAGGTGGGAATCTAGTTCATATTCATCTCCTAATTCCTCACATTAAAGTATTTAATGGTTGAGTTGCTTTTTTCGTATTTGGTTTTGGTGTAAAAGTTAAGGATGCTCATTATTTTTAAAACATTTTCCTAGTCTGCTCCTAATGAACACAAACATCCATATAAACACAAAAAATTATGCAGCAATAGACGATGCATTTACCCCAAACACAGTAAATCAAATGATGATGTAGTATATTTCTCATCTGTCTTCTTTTTAAAAGATTTTGAACTTTTTAATATGAAGAAATTCACAGATAATAATTTTGAAAGCACTCTTTTAAAAATATTTTGTAGGCTTAGGTGGTTATTGGAGGGTTCTCCTGCCATAGACCCTCTGGATGAATGAAGGGTTGTTGAGAATGACCTTTTTGTTCAGGAATGATCCATGCCAGCAAGGCTATATCTGAGTCACAAAATAGAGACTTAATGGGCCACAGTTGGCTTTCAGGGACAGCACATTGAACTTTTAATGGCTTAACATTTTAATGGCTCAACATTTAACCAGACAAAAGATTTCATTGTGAAAATCTGGATTTCCAGCCAGATTCCCAGATTGTTCTCCATTAATTCTGGATCCGTATCACTGCAGCCCTCGTAGAAGAAGGCCTCTCCAGTTCCCCTTGCCTCCCAGTCACTTAGACTCAGCAGTTCCAGTAAGGAAACTCGTGTTTGAATACCAGAATTCTCACAGCCACTCTGCCTCAGCCATTTACTTTGTCTGACTCATGAATTAAGAGTATTTTTAGTGTGGAACCTATGATTTATAGTATTAAGGTGAGCATAACTATGGTCATCTTAAGCCATGGATGTTTTAATAAAGAAATAATGTCAAAGTTTCATCTTTTCTATGAGTCATGATCCTACTAAATCCATGTCATGTTGATATAAACCCCAGAAGAACCATCGGACACATCAATAAATTTGGAACTCATCTGTATTGATTTTCCTTGTGAAATTAAATTATAATAAACTTAAATTGTAATGTCACACGAAGAACTTTTGTGCCATTCTAGTGTAGTGTCAGATACTTGGCTAATTATTTAAAACTCCTAAAAATTTTAGTTTATGGCAAAGTTGATAGCAGAACAAATCGGTTGGACCAAAAATGCATATAATTTGTTGATAAACTTGGAAAAGTCCATGGAAATAAAGCTGTTGAATACCGAATGTTGTTTTCGAAGGGTTTGTGTGTTCTTTGATAGATGTGGTATCTCTCAGAAGGGGCAGCAGTCAGTGTCTTGTAAGGAGGTGGCAGCATATTACGCAGAATGTAATCATCAAAGGGAATACAACATTTAGATTCAGTTTGTGGGGCTTCACTGTGAGTTCATCCATGAAAGAAGACATGTTACTGTTTGTGAGTCTTCTGCTGGAGGAGCTGGGCCTGGGGCTGTAGGCCTTAGCTTGGCTGGTATTAGTTATGCTTTTGATTTTGTTTGGCTTCTGTTTGCACACATTACATTTGTGGTATTGTCTGACCCTCCTCTAGTAGTAAAGCTTTCCACATTTCTGTGCAGAATCTGATGAACCCATTGATAAACAACTAATAGTGCATGGGTTCAAGAGCCCTGTGCAGCTGTCTGCCCCCTGCCCTTGTGATCACAGACAGCTCCCAGCGTTTCGGAATCTCCGAGTCCTGTCAGCAAACAGGGGAAAAATATGACTTGTTTATGTGTAGTCACGGCTTTTAGTTGCAAGTAATAGGAAAAATTTGGCTGTCTTCAGCTTCAAGGGATTTCCTAGAAACACGTAAGGGGCTCAAAAGATACATACAGAGCTGAAAGAGCAGTCTGAAAATGTACAGAGACCAAGGCATCTCTGGAATCTTCTGCACTGTAACAGTTTTCTCAGGAAGGGGAGATCATACCACGTCACCCCTGCTGCTGGGGGCCACTGCAGGATGCCATGTGAGGACACATGTTCACATTCAGTGAGCACTGAAAATGAATGCTAGTGATCTCATCACCCATTCTATGCTCGAAATTCCTGGGCAGGAGCATGTAGTTGTTTTCGTGTACGTCACATGGCCATGTATTTGCCAAGTGGCAGGAGCTGGGCGGGGGGAGAAGATGTCTTGCCTTCTTTTGGCTTCCATAGTGGGAGAGGTGCCCTGCTTCTCACCTAGATTCACACAGTGGATGTTGTTTCCAGAATAGAGAAGCAGTTGAGATGCTGGATGGGGGTGGGGAGGCAGGAGAAGGAGAGAGAGAAGAGATGATAATGATGAGAGATAATCGTGAAGGACACCCAGGTGGCTCAGTCAGTTAAGTGTCCAACTCTTGGTATCATCTCAGGTCTTGATCTTTGGGTTGTGAGTTCAAACCCCACGGGTTCAACCCCTGTGTTTGGCTCCATGCCCAGCATGAAGCCTACTTGAAAAAAAAAAGGAAAGAAAAGAAAAGAAAAAAGGGGGGGGGCACCTTTGTGGCTCAATTGGTTTAGCATCTGCCTTTGGCTCAGGTTGTGATCCCAGGATCCCAGGATCCAGCCCCACATCAGGAGCCTGCTTCTCCCTCTCTTCCTGGCTCGGGCTCTCTCTCACTATCTCTCTGTCTCTCTTTCTCAAATAAATAAAATCTTTTTTAAAAAGTAGAGATAATGATGAGAGATGATGATGAGATGTGGTGAGAGGTAATGAGAGATGAAGAAAGATGAAGTGAGAAGGAAAGAATCTACATTGTCCTTACTCCTTAGTCTGCTTGGTTGGTGTGGCTTTCTGTAGTAAGACTATAAATAATAGAATGCTAAAAACCTTTCAAAGCATTCTAAAAATGTAAGTTGGCATTATAATTATTATGTCACTTTCTCTGTTCAAATCTTCATTGTTTTTTATCTGGACATTTTAGGTATTCTACTGACAGCCTCACTGTGTGTAATTTTTTGCCTCATTTTGACCTTAACTTTATCAATGGCTCTACCTTCGTGTTCAGTGTAATCATTTCCCTCTCTAGAAGTTTCAGTGACTTCTCGATGCCCACAGATCAACATTTACATAGCTTAGCAAAGCAGTCTGCCTTTCAGCTTCATGTCCAACTACCCCCTTCTATAAACCACAGGCAGCTTCTGTTTTGCAAAACTATTATAGTGGAACTTGCTAAGGTACAATAATACAATGCAAAACTTGATAAGCGACACACTATAATATAGATGCCAGTATAATTGACTCTGACCCCATTCTCAAACTGGGTGAACTAAAAGTCTTAGCTTTTGGGGGGATTTGGAGGAAGAAGGGGAGTAGGAGGTAACTGACTTCTGATCATTGGAGATTTTAGCACTTCAATTCAAACTGTATTCCACTTTGCAAGAATTCAATAGAGAATGAGCCCTGAAGTGATCTAGAAGAAGACTTCAATTCCCTACCGTGTGTAAGTCTTAGCATCGAGCCCTATAACCTTCCTGTTTGCTTCTGCCCAGCTCCTCCACGCAGTGGGGTTAAATCCGAATATAGTGACCTGTGCAGCCGACTCTCCTGCTCCCTTCTAGTCTCAGCGAAGAACACTGAGCAGCTGTATGGCCTGAATCCAGGAGCAGCAGGTGCCCCCCCCCCCACCTTCCAGCCACACTGAGTGTCACACAGTAATGGGACAACCAATTAAAAATAGTGTTTCTCAGTAACCTCCTAACAGTGCTACCTTTATTTTATTCAATTAGATTTTCAGACTCCTCTTGTTTTCTTTTGGTAGGTTTTATGATACCGTTCTCTGAGAATGTCTTTGTGGATGTGGTTTTTACTGGCATAAACAGCCTTTTTTTTTTTTTTAACATTTTTCTTTACTTATTGAAATGCTACTCACCTTCTATGCCTCAGTAAACATGGTCTCACTTGTATGAAGTACCTTTGAGTCTTCTCATTAGGAAATGTGAGTTATTTATCAGTTAAGAGCATGAAGCTCAAGTGGATTTAGTATTTACCTTTCAATTCACAGTGTGACATTTTCAGTAGATTTTTTCATCTGCATTTCTATAGCTCTTAATTAAATCTATTTGGTTTAGTGGTTTTGTAGTTTACACATCTCTCTTCTCCCATTAAATTACATGTTACTTGAAGACAGCCTTTATATCTTTTTCATCCCCATCTCCAGAGAGTAAGACTTGGTGAATTTCATAATTAATTAATTAATTGATTAATTAAAATTGATATCCTATCTCTATTAGAATGAAAACACACAAGCAGTTGGCTAAAGCATTCACCTGATCAGTGCATTTTTATCTTTTCAGAAGTTGTTTCTTCATAGAATTCAAGGGTTAGTCTTAGGTTTGGACAACATTGGTCTTAGAGTTGGAGTGTATAGCTATCATCTGGTGAATTCTTCCCTTGTGCTAGATAACTAATTAACATAACCCTAAGCTACAGGTATCCCAGGGGCGCCTGGGTGGCTCAGTGGGTTAAGCCGCTGCCTTCGGCTCAGGTCATGATCTCAGGGTCCTGGGATCGAGTCCCGCATCGGGCTCTCTGCTCAGCAGGGAGCCTGCTTCCCTCTCTCTCTCTCTGCCTGCCTCTCCATCTACTTGTGATTTCTCTCTGTCAAATAAATAAATAAATAAAATCTTTAAAAAAAAAAAAAAAAAAGCTACAGGTATCCCAGCTGGATAGCTGAGAAAGCTGCTTCTGGGAGAAGTTGAGTAACTTGCTCAAATTCTCAATTATTGTAAGTGAGGAAACCCCATTCATATAAGAAGAGGAAATAACATTTGGCTATTTTTACCCCCATCATTTTAAGGAAAGTAAAATTGTCCCCAGAGTATGGATATGTCTATTCGGTTATATATCAGAGACTGTGCCAAGTAGAGTCGGGTAGGGGACACTGCTACCCATTCCTTGGCACTTTCCTGAATGGTTTTGGTTTCTAATAGCCTCATCTTCTTTCTAGAGTGGGTGTGTGCTATTGCACTTCGATATGTCCTCTCCAGCAGAATTGATAAAGCCAGGCGTTCATTAAATGACTAACTATTGAGCACCTGTACATAATAGGTGCTAATACAAGAGCTAACATTTATGTTTACTGTATGCAGGACACAATGCTACACCCTTTATACGCATTTTCTCATATAATCATATTAACCATCTTGCAGATCAGTATGCCACTACCATCCCCATTTTACTTATTTAGGGACTGAAACGAAAGAAGCTTAAGTAACATCCCACATTTGTAAGCTTTTAAGGGGTAGGACCACTCAGGGAGGAGATCATGAAATGTCCCAGTAGTATTTTGACTATATGGTTAAAGAGTGATTTTAAGCTACACCCATTCAAGTTTTCCTCTGGTTCTTTCCTCAAGTTGTCTTCTTTTCCTCATACTCAGTAGATAGTATAGCATCGTTCACACACATCACTGCAAGACGTCCTGTGTTTGAATCCTGACTGTGCACCTTATTAAATGGATGACCTTCAGCAAGTGACTTATCTCTCAGTGCCTATGTTTCCTCGTCTATAGATTGGGAATAGAAGTAATACTTACCTCACTCTCAGTGTGAGGATTGGATGAGTTTAATACATATGTAAGAAGTTGACAGCAGTGGCTAGCATAGTGGTTTTTTAAATTATTAACTGCTATTTGGAGATTGTACTTAGGGCTATGGATAATACAAATAGAAGTAAAACCTATACCTTTGGGGACTTTATAACCTCTGACAGGAGGTAGGGATAGATTCATTTATCACTTAATAAAAGACAAAACAATTGCTAAACAGTTATAAACAATGTGCTCTGGTCATTTGCTTGTATAAAGTTATAAGAATGGATGCAAATGAGGGGGAAAGAAATATGGGGGAAACATGGGCTAGGAGTTAGGAGGTAAAGGGTGTATGAAGAAACCTGTCTCTTACTAACCAGTTTAATCTACCTCCCTGAGACTCTTTGTCTCCTGGTAAAGTGGAGAAATTATACCTATTGTATAAAGGTATTGTCAAGATTAAAAATACTACATTTTTGAAGTGCCTACAACAACAGCTGTAAAATACCTTACACCTAATAGATACTTTGATATTCTATTGTATTATTCAACTATAGAAGAGATCACTGTACCCGAAGAACAATTGGAATTCAGTGTAGGGAAACAGTTCTCTCCCAATCTAACCCAATTTGGCTGCAACCACCACACTTTTGCTAAAGCCATGGGTATTGAGGACATTCCTGTTCCTTCTACACTCAATTTATCTACACGTTCTTTGTTTACATTTTCAAAGTTTCAAACCCAGACCGCTGTCTCTGCCTCCCTCCCATTATCCAAGTCTAAGGCACCCTCTTAATAGCACCTCTCCTACCTTGTCTCCATCTCCTCGGTGTCTTGCTTCTTATATTTAGCTCATTGCCCTCTTTTTATGTCCTGGAAGAAATCCCAAACCTCTTTCTTCTTCAGTCCTATATCCTGTCTCTTTTACTTGAAATGCTTTCCTCCCTTTTCTTTTGTACATTTGGCTCTTCCTTATTTTTTAGGTTTTAACTTAAATATTCCTTGCATGTCCACTCTCAGTAGCCTCTTCCGTGTGCCCTGTGGTTCCCCCACCTTTTACCTGCTGTGTCTCCTTCAGAAGATAATACACAAAACCCTCTCCATGTGTTTTTCTTCTTGCCTATTTTTCCTTAGCTCCTGTAAATTCCTTGAAGGCAGGGAAAATATCTCCTGGTTCTGCTTTGCTCATCACCAGGTTCCCTGAACAATTCTGAGATTTAAATGAGTATCAGAAGATATCTGGGTTCATTAATTTGTTCAAAAAATATGTGTTGATTAACTACCAAGAGCATCAAAAACACGTCACATCAAGAGTTATAAAGGAATACAAAGTATATGAGGGAAGATGGAATTTTGTGTATGTGTACACTTTATCTCCTCTAGTATGGGATATCTTTCCGGTTTATTAGTGCCTTCCTAGGACTGATGATCAAATAGCTCCCCAGAAAGCTGAGCCCGAATTCAATGGGGGCTTTTCCTCCTTTGTTATGTCCAGGTGCCACACTTCCCTGGTTCCAAGTGAGGAGATGTTCAGGGTATGCCTTGTAAATACTAGGGGGTGGCTGCCATGGCTCTTTGTCATTTCTTAGCTCCATTGTCTAGAATTTCTCAGATACATTATCGAAAATTAAACTCAGTCACATGCCACACGGTGAACTCGTATCCCTGTCGGTCCTGCTAGCTCCTTGCTCATGTTTATTGCTCTTTACCAAACCAAACCTCTTGTGTCCGTATTTTCCCTTGTACTGCAACGTAATGACCTGAATGTGTTATTCCAAGATTATCCCAGGAGAGGAATAGAATGAGGTTGTTCATCTCTGCACATTAGCTTCTGCCTTCCTAGTCTATCAATAGCTGAATCTTCTTTTGTATCAGTAGTAAATGCACATTTGAGACATTTTCAGCCCAAATGTTTTTTCTGGTATTATTCCTTCCTAGTTTGCTTTTTCCTTTCAGACATTTCCCTGATTAGGTTATATTTTCTCTGGTGAATTTATTGATACTCTTTCAAGTAGAAACTCTTACCCATGTTTCTAATCTATTTTAAACATCTTCTAAGGCTTTTTAAAAGTACAGATAAACTTTTTTTTTTTAATTTTGCAAAGTCTGTATGTCCTTATGTATATAATAGAACCAGCCCACCAAAATGAATACAGATAATATTTATCAATAGAAACCTTACTGAAATTCAGGGGAAAACAAACACATATATTTGAAAAAGCTTGACATTGATGAATTCAAATGTACCATATTTACATGAAACCCTAAATTTGCTGCTTTCATATTGCTACATGTTTTCTTTTGTATATGAGTCATTTTTTTTTCTGATACAGATGTAATAAACATCTCCAGTAAAATAAATACAGAGAAGCCCAAAGAGAGAGGAAGGAGATTAAAATCTTACAGTATCGCATCTGCTAGAGATACTGCTGGTTAATACTTTAGAAGTAGTTTTCTTCTTTTATCTGTGTATGCAATATATGTGTACCTTTTTAAATTAAATTGGAATCATACTATCATACTTTTAATCTTTTCCAATTATTAAGCTCATATATCAATAATATTTTACAACATAATTTATGATGGTGGCATAATATCCTATAAAGTAGATAAACTAATTTATTTAGCCAGTCATCTATGGTTGCAATTTTAATTTCAGAATGTCAGTCTCACAGGTAATATGTGGTATAGGAGTTTACCTCTCTGATAATTTCCTTAGGATGCATTTCTAGAAAGAGAATGATTAGGCTTAAGTTCTGTACATTTTAATACTTAAGATATGTATATCAGATATATGAAATTGCCCTCTGAGGGTTCATACCAATTTATATTCCTACTGGCAGTATATGAGAAGGCTAGTTGTCTGAATTTTGATTTGTATTGGTACTTTTTCCTTTTTTACTTATAAATTTTACAGATGTACAAAAATACAGAGATAGATATATCTTGGTGTTTTTTAAATGTCTTTTATTATAATATGAACATTGTTCCATCATGCATATGCATTGCTTTTTGTTTTCTTTTGTGAATTGTGTGCCCATATCCTTTAACACTTTTATTTATTTTGGCTGCTGATGTTCTTCTCATTGATTCCTAATAAATTATACACGTTTTCAGAGTCTTTTTCAGGTTGGACAGCATGATCATCAAGTTAAGAATCATCTGGAAACCCTTGCCTAGATGATAAACTACCCGCTATTCTCTCTGCCCATACCCATCCTTTGGGACTCATAAACTAAGCTGTGAGAAAATGCAATGGTGACCTCACGGATCGATCTTTTCTAGCTTCACAGAAATCTGTAAATTAGGCAAGGAAGGCAATATTATCTCCCATTTCACAGAGGAGAAAATTTTGATTCCAAAAATTAAACTGGTTCAGGGCCTCAGAATTTGTAAACGCCGGACCCTGACTATCTTTCCAGACGTCAAATCCCGGAGTCTGGCTATTCTGCTACCTTACTCTGTGATGACTTCTTTTCTTTCTGTTCCCTCTTCATTATAATTTATTTTCTCTCCCATTTTTTTAAAGAACACATCAGTACTCAGAGGGGCATTTTAGTCAACACGGTTTTAGGTTGCCTCTCAAGTCATCAGGGGAGATGAGCTTTATGTCAGACACTGGGATTACTAGATGTCTTGCAAAAAAGTGAATCATCTCATTATCCTGCATTTTGTTCAAATCCCTTTTTATCAAGAAGTAAATTTGCTTGAATTTTACAACTAACTTCATCACTTACTTCTGGGAATACAATGTTTTAATAAATAAACTGAGGGAAGAGAAATATGATTTAGTTGACAAGGAGTTGAGATCCTTTTGCCTTGTTCCTGGTTCATGCTTTGGATACATAGTACGCACCGTATTTTCCCCACTAATTTATTTTTCATGTAAGAAGATGGTAGTATTAAAGTCACTGTTTTTCAGATATGTGCTTTGTTTTGCTTGTTTTGCTAGTGGTGATGGCTTTGTGTGCAGCTAGCCATATGTTCCTTCTCAGTTACATCTGGTTCCAAGAGAAGGTAGCTGTGAGAATTCTGGATAGGATCTGGTATCTGTGGAGCAGTTTTTTCCCCCTTTATAAGGTAAACATAGTTCCCGCCAACCCTCCTACTCTTAATTGGTTCGATTTTAAAGTTTTACCATCCTCGGTTCCTTGTTGTCACCCCCGGCCATGTTGGATTCCAAATACATTTGATAACTTGAAAGTATTTGGAAACTAAAGCATTCCTGAACAGAAAAGCTTCCACCGTTGTGTTTATGCTTTATTGTACAGTTCCTGCTTTATAATACGCTGCACTAAATTTGTTCGCGTCGTTCCTCAGATATTTCTCTATGAATACTATGTTAACTATATATAACAAAATACAATCTGGTATATCATTCAGTCTGATAATGCTTGTTGCTAGGCAACCATGTTCCCAAAATAGCAACTGAAGCAGTGCACTATCAGCATAAGATATCTAAACAATGTAGAGAATGCAGAAACTGATCACACATGTACTGACTTTACACATTTGGGATTGTTAAAATGGTTTTTTCCCCAACCTAGAGAAAAATTAAGTCCTTCATTTAAAGCTTTTAGTCATTCAGGATGGTAAAATAACTAATTGTTTGTACAAACAGACAGATCAGGGTTAAAATCCCAGCTCTCTCATTTAATTGCTGAATAACAATGGGCGAGATCTTTGCCCTCTCAGCCTTAGTTTTATCATGATCATTACAATTGGGATAACAGCTTCTACCTTGTGAGGTGGTTGTAGACTCAGTGAAAAGTGTTTCATATAGTTCCTGGTTCATAGTAAGTATCCAGTAAATTAGAACTGTGGTGGTAATGGTGATGATAGCTTGCAAGTTCATGAAGATTGTCTTTTAACCCTTTCATATTTGTGAAACAATTGGCACATATTTATTGAGCATGGGTTTTGAGTAATAAACTATACAAATAAGTCCTTGACCCTAAAGAACTTATAACTTCTGTTGGGAGATAGCTACTAGAGAAAAGATAATGACTGCCAGGCATACCGAACTGCTGTCAGCCAGGGGAGGGTTAATGTGTTGGAGGGACTGAAAAGAGGCATCAGGCTTGTAGCATAGTGAGGGAAAAAGAAGGGGTCGTGAGAGAAGAATGAAGGATAGGGTAGGGCCAAATCATGCAGTTTTAAACCAAGGGAAGTGTTTGGGTTTTAATCTAGGTATCATAGAAGCTGTGGAGTGTTTTAAGCAAAGGAGAGGCTCGATCTGATTTATGTTTTAAAGACATGCTTGTACGGACTGTTTGGAGAATGGTTTGGTTTGAGGTCAAAGTGGAATTGGAAGGAATAGCTAGGAGACTCTTGCAGGCGGAGGATAAAGATGACCCTGCCCAGGGTGATAGCCTTGGAAATGGAGAAAAGTAGACAGATTGACACTTTGAGGGGGACTCATCAGGACTTGTGATATATGGGCTGTACAGAAGGAGGGGGAGAGAGGAGTCAAACGTGACTCTTTTCTAGATTGAGCATTGTCAGGACATAGTGATTGTGAAGAATAAGTAAGATGTCAAGATAGCCAGGAAGGAGAGTGGCTTTTAAGAAGGGGAATTGGCAATGAAGGAACTAGAAGCCTTATCAGGAAATAGCAAATGACCCAGTTCAACTCAGGATGATCTCTGTGTGTGTCAGGAAGGGGATGTGATGGAGTGGCTGAGACAAAGCTGCAAAGGGGTTAGTTCGCACGGGTTCGTGAATAGGCAAATATAGGCAGATGTTGGCTTACCTGTTATTGTCATTATTTACAATCACATCGGATCTTCTCTTTTACCCTTAGGGTATAAATAGGGCCTAATCCTCATGAGGCTTGAATCTTGATCTCTCTTATGCCTCCTGTTTCTTCCCCACCCCAAACTAGTAGAATCTAATCTATTAGCAAGTTTATCAATTTCAACTCTAAATATATGTTGTCTCTCTCCATGTGTCTCCATGTCCCATGTCCCCTATCCCACTATAGTCCAGGACCCCATCCTTTAATGCCCTCTTTGCTTCCATACTTGCACTATTCCAACCCATTCTCCCTACCGCACAGTGAGTTTTTAAAAAATCATTAATACCTTTCTGTGGCTTTCCATTGATCTTAGAGTAAAAAATAGAACATCTCTTAATGTGTTCCAAAGGGTCCCGCATGATCGGGCTTAGCCTGCCGTTCCGGCCTCATCTCATGCCGGTCTCGCTGTCACGCCTCCCTGGAGACACGCAGCTTTCCTTCAGGCCTCCGATTCGTCAGGTTCTCGCCTACATTTGGGGCTTTGCCCATCCTGTTCCTTCTGCCTGCACCAATTCTTCCTCCTGTTTTTGCTGGGCTGATTGTAACTCATTCTCCAGATCTTAAAGAGTTATCTAGACCCACTCAGTTTAATATTGGTCTACCATGCTTTTCTCAAAACATCCAAAACTTCTCTTGATAACTCTCACTGTGGCTTGTCTGTCCATCCGTTTGAGTCCTTCATTGTAAGCTTCGCAAGTGCAGAACACGTGTCTGTGTTTTTGTGATTGTGTATGCAGTGTCTAGCAATGTCTGGTATACGATAGGTGGTCAATAAACAATTGCTGGGTAAACAGAAGGGTTAAAACTAAATGACAAGTGGTATAAATCTTTCTTCTCCTTAATAATAATCAGCCTTACTTTTATAAGTGCTTCACAGTTTTCAGTGTTTCACCTACATTTTCTTATTTAAAGTAGTTCTATAAGTCGTATAAGAAGGAATTGGATCAGCGTCAGTTATAGATAGGCTATGTGGCCAATGAATAGATTTATTTTAAGGTAGAGCTTTTCAGAAGACAACCTCTTATTAGACCTGACTGCATTTTCCTTTAGGGCCAAGAATTTTATAGGGACGGTGTGAGTGCTGAAAGAAAGCTAGCAGTTTTCCCTATACAGTCAGTAACACTTTTAACCCATCACAACTTAAGCAACCCACCAAATAAGCTAATATTTTCCGAAAAGAGTGTTGGTTCACACCAAAAAAAAGTAAGTCGAATATATAGGAAGCAATTGTTTGAGTCAAGCCACTTAAAATGTGTTACCAAATTAGGTAGAGGTAAGAGAACTGTAAAACATTTGGAAAAATCCTTGAAATCCTTCTTCAGATTGCTCTGCAGGTGTCTTTAATTTCTCACTCCACTTTAAATAAATTAAAGCTGAACTCCCTCAGAATACAGAATTGGTGTGATTTATAAAAGGTACACTTCAAGAAACTCAAAGCAAAAGACTTGGCCTCCATTCAAGACTGATGAGTAAATATCCATTTATATGTTTTTAACTTAAAAGTGTTTAAGTAGGTATGTATTACGTTTTATGACTTCTCTCTTCCCCTGACTGACTCCTAATCACTCTGGTAAAATTGTGCCTATGGATTTGACATTCTATAGAATGGAGGGGTCCCTACTCTAGCTAACTCATCATAAAATATGTGAAGAATATGGTTTAATAGTTGGCTTTGCCAGCACTTCGCCATTTACTCACTCTTCTAAATTGGCTTTTTCTCTCCTCTTCTGAATTCGCTCCCATGGAAATTGTCAGTGACCTCCTAAATGCCTACCTTAAATCCCTTTGCTCATATCTTTCTGGCACTTTATACTGTCGCCCTTGCCTCTGGGACCGTAATAACCAAGCCATTGTAACTTTTATTTTGTCTATCTGCATATTTTTACCCCTACTTCATTGTGGACTCATATTTCTTTTCTTCTATTTTCTTATCCTCTTTCCTATTCTTCCTATTCTGATTGTCTTACACACACAATTTTCACTGGTAGTGCCTTCTGCCAGTATAGTCAAGAAGACTGTTGCTCTCTGTGACTGAGGTACAGCATTCTTCTTTGGTACCAAAATGGCAGGGATAATGGATTTATAGTTAGAGCAACAAGAATTAATAAGGATATTCTAAGGAGACTGGGATACTGGTGTATTTTGATCAGTGTGTTCTTGCTCCAGATAATGGAGGAAGATAGCAAATTCTTCTTCCTTCAGTTTCTCTTATCCAGGTTTAATGCAGACATTCTTTAGTTCCCCTTTTTATTTTTTTTCCATAGGCTTCTACTTACATGTTTATTAACACTTACTTTTTTTTTTACATTTTTATTTAAATTCCAGTTAGTTAACACACAGTGTAATATTAGTTTCAGGTGTACAATGCAGTGATTCAGCTCTTCTATACATTACTCAGTGCTCATCGTAAGTGTACTCTTAAACCCCTTCACCTATTTCCCCCATCCTCCCACCCACCTCCCCTCTGGTAACCATCAGTTTGTTCTCTGTACTTAAAAGTCTGTTGGCAGGAATGCAAACTGGTGTCGCTACTTTCTTCTCCCCTTAGATGTATTAATGCCATTGGTAAAATGTCGGTTCTGTTGATCACTTTGGGGTTTTCTTTGGCTTTTTTTTTCTTTTCCAATTTATTTATTTTCAGAAAAACAGTATTCATTATTTTTTCACCACACCCAGTGCTCCATGCAAGCCGTGTTCTTTGGCTTTTTAAGTGGAAGTAGTGATAATATTAAAAAATAATTCCTCCAATGTATCAAGCATAGTTCTAAATGTTTTACATTTATTATTTAATCTTCAAAACAACATAATACATTTGGTATTATGAGCCCTGTTGCATAAGTGATGAGCGTGAAGCATTGGAATATTCAGTAGCTTGCCTAAAATCACACTACTAATAAATACTGGTGCCCATGTCTGCTTGTTTTGAAAGCCATGTTTTTTTCAGTGAATGCATTTAAATTTATAAATTTCTATCTGATCGTTACTTAAACTACATCCTACAAATTTTAATATGTAGTATTTTATATATCATTTGTTCTAAGCATTTCATAATTTCCATTGGGATTTTTCCTTTATCCATGGGATATTTAAGTGTGTTTTCCCATGGTGTGTGGATCTTTTGCTTTCACTACTTTATTAACTTACTTACTTAAAGTAGCTTTTATAGATAATCTGTTTTCATTTTCAAAAGATACAGGTCCTATTCTCAAAGAGTTTAGTTTGTTTGAAAGTTTTTATAGGAAATAAGAGCAATCAAAGGGTACGTGGGTGGCTCGGTTGTTAAGCATCTACTTTTGGCTCAGGTCGTGATCACTGGGTCCTGGGATCAAGCCCTGCATCAGGCACCCTCCTCAGCGAGGAGTTTGCTTCTCCCTCTCCCTCTGACCTTCCTCCCCACTTGTGCACTTGCCCTCACGCTCTCTCTCTCTCTCTGTGTGTGTGTGTCTCAAATAAGTACGTAAGTAAATAAATAAATAAGTAAAATATTTGTTTTTTAAAGATTTTATTTATTTATTTGACAAACAGAGATCACAAGTAGGCAGAGAGGCAGGCAGAGAGAAGGGGAAGCAGGCTCCCTGTTGAGCAGAGAGCCCGATGCGGGGCTCAATCCCACGACCCTGGGATTATGACCTGAGCCGAAGGCAGAGGCTTTAACCCACTGAGCCACCCAGGCACCCCTAAATAAAATCTTGTTAAAAAAGAGAACTCAAAAGAAGCCTATATAATATTTCCTAAGAATTTTGAGGATGAGGAATTCAATGGGGATTGTCTTGATCAGAACCATTTTTGTTAAAGTGATGGAATATGAGTTAGGTCTTTCAGGAATGATATAATTTGGGTAAATTGGGTGAGAAGAGGGGATTTTAGACAAGAGGGCTGATACAAATGAAGTTATCATGGAATAAATACTATGTTTCTGGATAATTGACTAGGCCAATCTTATTTTGCCCGTTGGAACACAGGACATGTCTAATCCTGGTTCCATTCAACAATACTCAAAAAAACGTGCATAAGACTACTAAATCTCTGGGAGTATCCTTTTTATAAAAATAACTCTTTCCTTACTTATTATTCCTAATGAGTTTCTTCATTATGACTTTCTTTTTGATGTATGTTAGTTAAATGTCATCCTGAATTGGGACCCGTAAATAGGACATGATCCTTGCTTTAAAGGATGGTTCTAGAATGAAACCCACAAGAAACACCGACTGTAAAATCTTCAATATTAGAATAGTGCCCTGTGGTAACCAAATCCACAGTGTGGTCATATGGCTGGGACAGTTAAGAGGTAGCATATTTACTTTTCATAAGATAACATTTCAAGGAAGAAGATAATCAGATTGATTAGGTCTTAACTTATTTGAGGTCTTAACTTATTAGAAGCTCACACTTAGAACTCAACAGATCTGGGATGCCTGGGTGGCTCAGTTGGTTAAGCATCTGCCTTCAGCTCTGGTGGTCCTGGGATCGAGTGCTCTATCAGGCTCTTTGCTCATCGGGGAGCCTGCTTCTCTATCTGCCTGCCATTCCCCCTGCTTGTGCTTGCTCTCTCTCTGACAAATAAATACAATCTTTAAAAAAACAAATTAAGAAAAAAAAAAAGAACTCAACAGATTTGATTTTGAATATTAGCTCCCCCAATTCAAAGTCTATGGCCTTAGATGAAATTTTTAATGCCTCATTTACCTCATCTGAAAGTGGAAATAACAATACCAATACCTATTTCAGAGGGTTGTTGTGAAAATTAAATCAAAGGACAAAGGAAATTACATGTTATGGTACTTCAAATATTGTAAAAGTTCAACAGGTAGCTAAACATAAGCTTGAATATAAATGCCAGCCAAATGATGAGGCATTTTCCTGGTCATACCAACTCTATTTGATTACACCAATATAAATTATATATACCCAAAGTAATAGAAGTTAAATATGCAAAATATGCATGTAAGTATTGGTGTTGTATGGATAATGAACCAAACTCAACATAATTAATGTGGTTATTAGTACTATAGGACCATGTGTCTGTGCTTCACTATTTATTATAACATGTAATCAATAGGCCTGTCTTTTTAAAAGATACTTTTTTTGTTGAGTCAGTACTATTTATGGGAAACTTTTCAGAAGGACAAAGGCAGGTTAGAAAAGAAATTTCTATTTTTTTAACTTTCATCACGAATGTAAATTTGTACTATTTCATGGACTTATTCTTGGTGTAAAACCTTGTCATGTGTATAAAAATAAAAAAGATCCCAAATTTTAAAAAAGAGAGAAATTTCTAAAGGAAACTGGTATTCTAAAACCTTCATGTACTCCTAGGTCTAGGTTAGGAAATAACAATTGCAGTGTAGTTGAAATGTGTGACAATGTCGGCAAATAGAAGATAATGCAAGCCAGCCTATGTGGCTGCTGCTGATGCTGGGGGAAGAGATTTGCTAATAAATATTTTCAGCCTGCAGTTTTATTCAATTACCATACTATTCATAAGAATGAATGAGGAAAATAACCTTTTAACCCAGAAGTGCTAGTTTCCATGTATTATTTCATTGTATGTGCCCAATCCATCTCTGAAATGCTGAGTCGGTCCATGAACACCTAGTAAGTGACTATGAAGGTGACATCTGTACATTTCCAAACCAACTTGCCTCTGGCGTCTTTGTGATGCTCTGGCCCGTGATTCATTACTGCAGGACAACACAACCCTGTGTCCTACTCTTAAACACAGGATTTCTGTAACTGGGTCCTCATGTTTTAATCCTCTAAACATCAATCTCGTTTCAGCTAAGTCTATGACTAGATAATCCCATCAGTAGGAAGAATATCTTCAATAAACTTGTTTTTCTGGTTCTTCTGAAGTGATTTCCAAGTGATTTTTTTTAAAAGATAACACTAAACTCCGCTAATCCGTTATTTTGCTTTTACAGTGGACTCTGTTAATATGCTGAAACTGAAATTATACCCTTTCATACATCAATTTGAAAGTTGTAATTTAGTCTATTTCTATAGAAATAGTTCTCACCTGTAAGTAAAATTAATACAGTAGAATGAAATTATATTATTGGACTCTTTTTTTGATCCAAATTTAGATATGCTTTATAAAATATCATGTCATTTGAAATGAAACTGCATTCAAATAAAAGCCTGATATTATACAGTTATTCCACACTGAACAGAGAAGCTGTTCGTCTTAGCACTCAACTGCATATTTACTAGTCTCCAGACCTAGAAAACTTCAAATTATGAAGTGAAATAAAAGACATGGTGGGAGGGAAGCCCTTTGGTCAGAAGGAGACATTAATCTAGCTCATATCTTGAAAGCCTGCTCTGGCCTGGGCACAGAGGTAGTCACAAATTCCGGGTGGACTTTACCGTCCAGGAGGTAGAGGAGTAGAAAACTAACAAGTGGATGAGTGTTATCAAAGCCTAAATGTTTGCTAGGAAGCTATGTTTTTGATACCAGCATTGGGGACCTACATAGATTATGTGATCATATAAGGCCTCACTGGGGTCACAAGGGAGGAAGAGCCCACAGAGGAACATCTCAGGTAGAGAAATTAGCAGTTTGCAAACAGCCTGAAACAAAATACTGACCAATAACTGAGGGCACTTCTCAGACCAGGAGAGTTATATAGGTACAGTGGGATTGGAAATGGGAATGACAGATGTAATCATTTCCATCTTAGCTTGTATGAGACCGCATTTTGACCTTGGTTGTGTCACGTGGGAAGTAGCTGAATGGTTTACCGCGGTCTCCCTCATGGTTGGGTATGCTGCAGTTCTTTAGCAACCACTGGATAACAGCAGAGTCTAAAAAATTCAGATAGGATTTACTGATTTTCCATGACTTTCACTTGCAAAAGGGATTCTCCAACACCGATTGTAGCATTAACTAACATTGCATGTTGTTAGATTTTAAAATGGAAAATTTTCTCCTCTGAGTACATTACTCTATATACAGAGATTTATATCCTTATCTTGACTCATCATTCTTGATATTCATGTAACGCTTCCATCTTGAGGTTTGGATAGCACTTAGCTGCCCTAATTTGTTACAAAGAACAAGAATATTAAATTGAAAAGTTCAGGTGGGTCCGATTCTTTTGTGTCGCTCTGGAATAAAGATCACTGTTCCCAGTCACTGTGTACTTGAATTACATATCAGCCCTCTTTTCACACTGAGCACATTCAATGTTGATTATCAGGCACACATCCTTTGCTTTTGACCTCCTCACCCATTTATTCTTTGGTTTCTGCTGATGATGCCAGACCATGGTAGAACATGTGAAGCCAATAAGAACATGATTAGTTCCATTTAATGATAATCGGCCTTCTGGTATGGTTTCCAGGAATATATTGCATCATTAAATCAGGAACCACTTATTTGCAAAATCAAAATCATCTGGTTGCTAATGTACTTTTGTTAACATATTGGTGTTCTCCATGGGGACGAAGGAGTGTGTTCCTTGACTGCTGGCAAAAAGAATCTGTGCTACATTCTCCTAAGTGGGACACTTTTTTTTTTTTAAAGATTTTATTGATTTATTTGACAGAGAGAGACAGAAAGATCACAAGCAGGCAGAGAGAGGGGGAGAAGCAGGCTCCCTGCTGAGCAGAGAGCCCAATGCGGGACTCAATCCCAGGACCCTGAGATCATGACCTGAGCCAAAGGCAGCGGCTTAACCCACTGAGCCACCCAGGCGCCCAGTGGGACACTTTTTAATACTAAGTTTAAGGTATTCAGTCTGCTAATCCCAGCCTTAGAATGGGAATTTGGTAATTGAGCTTTCTTAAGAAAGATAAAACAAGTTGTGTCTGCAGACCCGTGTGTTCCTTTGCATTTTTATTTTTTATTTTGACAGCCTACGAGTAATTGGTGAAGGATTTTGGCTGGCAGCCAAACTTAGAACAGTCAACTATTACAATTGTTTGTGTCTGTATGTACTCTCAAGTGTCTATAGTTGAAATGAAATAAGTAACGAGTTTGTTGACCAGACTGCTATATACCAGGATTTTGGCCAATGCTTTATTTACTCAGTTCTGACTCTTCTCGTGTATCTATTTTTCTGTGAAGTATTTTGTGTGCTTTATAACAAGTGAGAACAGATTCCTGATTTAAAGCAAAACTTTGTTAAAAAGATTTACATTTCCATGCAAAAAAATTAGATAAAGCAGAATGCACGCATGGTACTTGAATTATGCTAAGTAATAAATGTCCACTTAGATTTGGGCTTTAATTTTTATACATTTATTTAGCAAAATATTGCCCAAAATATGCAGGCAGAGATTTGGATCGGATTGACAAGAAAAACAGTTCTGAATTTCATAAAGCATTCACCAGGGAAACTGTATTGTCAGCAGCAGTAATTACAGTAGGTAATTGTGTCATTTACCCTGTTACAGACCACTGAGTGTGAGGAGCATGGGACACACCAGCTGTCACACCCTGTTAGCTTCCACGTTCTGGGATTTGCAAAATCACACTAGGACTTTCTCTTTGGTGAATGAGAGGAAAACAGAAATAAACTGAGATGAAAAACTATTACAGCTTTTATAGAGAGACTTTTCTAGAAAACAAAAAGTGTGAATTTCTGAAAAGTTGGAAGTCAGCATGGGCAGTCCCCCTCTTTCACGTTTGTTTCTTACAATCAAAGGCTATTGGGCCAGAAGTATAACTAAGAACCAGTTCTGCTGCTTATTAACTGTGACCTTGAGTAACTCATCTGACCTTGAGCCTCAGTTTCTTCATGTGGTCAATAAAATACTTGTGAAGGGTGCACAATCTCTAAGGTTCACTTTGCCTTTTACAATTTTGTTTCTCCTGGGAATGAATTCTCTTTTAGGTGCCACAGTTAACACCAGTGAACAAATTAGGGCCTCTGCCCTTGTGAAACTTACATTCTAATGAGGAGCACAGACTCTAAATACATAAGCAAACAATGCCATGGAGTAGAACAGATAGAGTTGTGAAGAAGGAGTCCAGGTAAGAAGGGGGTGCGAGGCAGAGCCTCTCTGAGGGGGCGCCCTCTGAGCAGAGACCTACAAAAAATAGGCCAGTGGAACATGAAAGTAGGTGGGTGGTGGGTTAATGGCATCTCAAGAGGAAAGTAGGTGGGTGGTGGGTTAATGGCATCTCAAGAGGAGGGCCAACAAAGTGTGGTGACTGTTCAGGGGACAGAGACTGTTTAGGACCCACATTGGCTGGGAGGGGGTGAGAGGTAGAGAACGGCTTCCCTGGGACACACTGTGGCCAGAGCAAAGACTGTAAGTTGTGTCCAGAATATGATGAGAATCAGGGAAGGGTTGAGAGCAAGAGGATATTGTGGTCATTTTAAGTTTTGAAAAAATTCGGCCTGCTGTATGAAATAAAGGCCAGATGTGGGTATATTTGCAATTTAACAGAGTACTCTCAAATATATTGGTATTTGTGTGGCCACTTAGAAATGTCATGGAATTTTAAACTTATACTTTGTAGAGATACTAGGGAAGATTAATGATTACAAATGAGGTTCTTCTGATACCATTTTTTCTCTTAAATATTACCTTTGAGTTCCATTTTACCTTAGATAATAGAGAATTGACAGGAATAATTTCAAGGAAGGAAAAAATGCTAACTTCATTTGTGCCGGCACACTTAAGTTTTTGAACCCAATTCAGGAAAGACTGTGAGGTATGGTAATGTGTCTCTGGGTGTGATTAAACACAAGATAGTGAATACTTTTCTAGGTATTTTTGTCTAGAATCATTGAAGGGGAACAGAGAGAGGAGAGTTCAGGAGTATAAATCCAGTTAGACCTGAAGAAAGCCTTTTCTTACAAGTATTCAGTATTCAGGCCAGGAGCTTCTTACAACATTCTAGATGGAGTTTTCTCTTCTGTTGGTAGATCATGCCAAACTGATTTATTTTTTATGCCTGAAAACATTCAATCAATGAACACGGAAGGAGCATTAATTTCTAGTCAAGCACTGCCAAGCACTCGGGGTATAGCAAGGGTATGTGCAGAAAGCATGGTGGTGGTACTACATCTGACTAGAGAGCTAGCAATCTCCTTTCAAAGCTGTATTTGCACTTCAAATACACATTCTATCTTGACTTAGATGTGTAGGGATGGCTAGGGAGTTGATTGGTGCCAATGATGGCAGGGCTGATTCTAACTGTTCTTTGTTATGTCAGCTAGAATATAAAAACAAAACACATCTTCCTTGTCATCAAGGAGATCATAACCTAGAAACAAAGAGTGGTAAATAAATAGCTGCAATCCAGGGTGTTCTGTGGTATGATGGAGGGAAGCACAGCATGCCAAGAAACCAGGTGAGGCAAAGATGCTGAGCCATGAAAGTGATGAGGTAGCAAAGGGAATGGGAATTTAAAGAAAGAGGACAAATCAATCTCTGTGCTCCTTTCTGTCCCCAAAATAAATATATGATTAACATCAGTATTGAGTTTTTCCTAACATTTAGTAATTCAGGAATGAATATATACATATATATGTATCTGAATGATTTTTGTCTTCTAGAGAAGTCTGTGTCTCAAAGGTTTCTAATCACGATCCCATCATTCTGTTTTTTCTAGCTCTGGGACTTTAAGAATGGTCATGTCCCACTTCCCAAATTCTCATATGACTGTGTGTCTTAGTCTGTTGCAGCTGTAACAAAATACCATAGAGTGGGTGGTTTAAAAAACAAACATTTGCTTCCTCCTAGTTCTGGAGGCAAGTCCAAGATGAAGGTGCTGGCAAGATTGTTGTTTGGTGACAGCCCACTTCCTGTTTCCCAGATGACTGCCTTCTCTTATGTCCTCACATGGTGGAAGGGGTGAAGGAGCTCTCTGAGGTCTCTTTTGTAAGAGTACTCATCCCATTCACGAAATGAGATTCCAGGACTAGTCATCTCCCAAAGGCTCCACCCCCCTAATACCATCATACTGGGGGTTAGACTTCAACATATGAGCTTTGGGAAGACACCAATATTAGGTCTTTATTGAGTTTATCATGTCTTGGAGTAGAATGGGCTGCGGATGGAGAATTCGGAGTCAGGTGAGAAGACAGAGAAGCAGAACTGGTCAGCAGAGAAGTAGTCATCCTTAACTCGGTCAGTCTGCCACGGAGGCCCAGGATGCTACTGGCGCCAGCTGCTCGGTCGCAGCAAATATTTCCATTTTGCCCCTTGCTATCTTCCTTTGTCCCACTTTATCTTAAAGGGACATTCTGAGGGAGTGAATGGGTTTTTATCATTTGTGAGAAGATAAGTGGGACCTATTTAAATAACACGGAAAGCAGGAGCCTTTCAGTGTGTTTCTGTGCCAGTTGTACCAGATCGAGGCCCCTGGAGAAGGGGCGGGAGGGAAGACAGCAGAGATGAGGGAGGTGCTGGGCCTAATTAGAGGAGGGAAGAATGAGAGCCATGAGTACAAAGAGCCAATGTTTTCCCCAGAGCAGGACATTGCTGATTGTAATTAAAATACACACTTGCAGTCGGGAAGAAGATTATGAGTTACAATTTTTTAAAAACTTTTAATTGCTACTGTGAAGAATAAAAGAAAGTGGGATGAGTAAATTGGAGAGGAGGGTCAGTAAAGCTTGTGGTTTGGAAGCAAGGGCAGGAAGTCGAGATGTCAGAAGATGTATAGGAAAAAAGAGAAGGGAGGCTAAGGACAGGTAGGATCTGGATTCTTCCTCACTTGTTCCTGTGCTGCTGTTCCCTGAGCTATCCATCTTCCAGTCTTGAGGTCAAATTTCTACTGAGAGCCAGGCAGCAATCTGATCAGGCTCCCAGAGGACAAATAATAGGGATAAGGAGAGGGGAAGAGTTGTCACCTTGTTGAGGTGGGGTGCATGCTACTCAGGGAAGGGGAGTGATGACGGATTGGCAGATGAAAGTCTTTCTCCAATTCCTCTGAACACTTCCAGTGATTCCTGGGGCAAGAGCCCCCGTGGTGAGAAACAGAGAGAAAAGAATCACTGCATTTGAAGGAAACTCATCAAGGAAAAGTGAGTGATTCAGAATGAGGTTTAGAGTAAAAGCCATTTCAAATTCTTGAAAAGAATATAACATAAAGAGAAGAGGCACTCTAACCATATTGCCAGAAGAGAAAATCCTTTTGGATCTAAGAAAAGGCGGCTTTCTAAATGACAGAAAAAAGATTTTGCTATCCTCCTAAATTGGTTCCTGTCTCTCAAGAACTAAACAAAACACAGGTGTAAATGAGTCCCCATCTTGCTACCTAACATCTGTACATATGCAGTGCAGAGAAATGAGGTACAAACATACATGTACATGTACACACACATATGATACTCTTATATGATATATTCATGTGCACACATCTATATGCATACACATAAAGAGATACATTTATGTGTATTTTTTTTAAAGATTTTGTTTATTTATTTGACGGAGAGATCCCAAGTAGGCAGAGAGGCAGGCAGAGAGAGAGGGGGAAGCAGGCTCCCTGCTGAAAGCCCAATGCGGGGCTTGATCTCAGGACCCTGAGATCATGACCTGAGCTTAAGGCAGAGGCTTTAACCCACTGAGCCACCCACGCGCCCTGTGTATTATTTTTTATGAGGAACCAACAGCTATAAATATCTTCAGGAAGAAGATTCTGCCTTATTTTTCTTATAACAATCAGAACTCTAAGCATAGAACTTGACACATTTGTAATATCAGTAAGCATTATTGCAATTAGAAATATTAAAAGTTATTAGCTCTAAAATGTCAAAGATAATTAAATGCACTGTACACAGTACACACAGAAGCTTGAAATACAAGTTCACAGAAGATATCCATATCTGATGTTTTATCAAGGTTATGGAAAAACAATATATATAATTGTTCCAACTAAAAAACAGTCTCCTGTCTTGTATTTTGCTGTGGTAGACACTCCAATAATATGCTGTAAGAGATAGATTTTTGTAATGAAGCTTATTTTAAAAGTTAAGCCACAGAGTGAAAAGGTTGATGGATTTTCTTTGTCCCATAGTCCCAACACTTTAAAATTGAGGAATCATTTTATTTTCTGTAACATGAATTGTCAGTATCTGATCCAACTGTGGAAATCTTCTAAGATCATTTGAAACTGCAGTGGGAAGGCTGTCTAAGTTGAAATACTGTGGTTGTTTTTCCTAGATAATTTTATATTTTATTTTATTATGTATTTATTGTATATTTTTAGAGAGAAAAAGAGGGGAATGGGGCATGGGAGAGGGTGAGAGAGAGAATCTTCAGCAGGCCTCACACTCAACATGGCACCCAACATGGGGTTCGATCTCACAATCCTGAGATCATGACCTGAGGTGAAATCAAGAGTCTTTGCTTAACCAAGTGAGCCATCCAGGCACCCCATTAATTTTATATTTTAAAAATTCCCTTTTTATATGGTATGTTGTTTTGAGACACTTGTTCTGGTATAGCTTCTTGTGGGTATTAAAGCAGAGCAGGCCTTAAGAGCTTTTAGTGAAAGAATAGATTACATGGTATTGGGTGGGGATGATTTTTTTTTCCAGCAGAAGTTTTCACTAGCTTAATGAACACCTTTCCTTTCTTTCCAATAAATCTAAATAAATGGAAGAACATGCCTCTTCCCAAATTTAGGGGGAGCACTGACACGAGAACATAGGAGCAACAAGCTTGAACTTTTTCTTTGGTGAAGTTAAGTATCATGGTGTCTTAAGCGTTGCATAGGTACTGCTCTAAATGATAAATCCCAGACATGGTACACGGACTTGGGGTGGATACAATGTAAAATGTAAAATACTGCATGTGAAATACTCTGAGAAACTGAAAAGGTGTATTTATTTATTTATTTATTTGGTAGATTGAAGCCCACTATTCACTCAGGTACTTTTAGCAAGTGCCCAAAATGTGTCAGGTGTTATGGCAAGAACTGGGGATTCAAAGATCTCTAATAAAAATTATCTGTCTCAAGGAATATACTGACTAAGAGAGGATGGGCGAGAGCATGAGTAATCCCCGACCATGTGATAAGGCCTCGTCTGATAACTCATGAAACATCGTTCTAAGTGCTTTGCCTGCATCACCTCAGTTAGTCCTTGCAACTCCATGAAGAACATCGTGCGACAATCCCTTATGTACAGTTCTGAACTCCAAAAACCAGACAGCTCTAGAAGTTGAATATTTATTTTTAAAATTCATTTGGAAGCAAAATTTAATCTGGTGGGATGCTATTTCTCATCTTTGTTTATCCAACGTGAAATGAATAGTCATACTTTCACTACAGAAATACTGGTTTTATTACTGAGTACTGTCCCAGATCCTGCTGGAGATTTTACTCACAAATCATTTTTAGGCCCATTTAACAGAGGAGGAAACTGATTTGGATTAAATTAAATGATTTGCCCAAGATGTGACAGCAAGTAAAAGGCAGAGCCAGGATTGATCAGAGGCAACCTGACGCCAAAGTCCAGACTCTTAAATATCGTATATTTTAGCTTTCAAATGCTATGAGGGAATTGAGCATAAGCGCTCTGAGGCTCATCTAAGTTTTAAGGAAAGTTTTCTAAAGAAAGAGGCATTGTTTGGCTAGAGTGGGAGATGAGTAGGAGAGTTAGACAAAGAAAATGAGGAAGGGCTTTCTGGGCAAAAAGCAGGGACACTTGAAATATACAGCAATTGGCTGGTATGATACTTGGCCTTTAGTAGTGACTCAGTAAATGATATTTTAAAATGATGCAATGGGGGAGTTTTACATGGTGCCCTTTGGTGAAGCAGTGTGTCATAATGGAAGTCTTGATGAGTAGGCTGTGCCTTGAAGGCTGGTAAGAACAATGGTATAGCTCTGAAAAAATTAAGAGAGAACAGAGAACGGGGAAGAGAGAGAGAAGATCACATTTTATTTGATGATAATGGTTTGGAGATGGACAAAACAGGAGGCAATATTGTCATCATGAAGCTATTGCAATATTCCAAAGGAAAAGGAAATATTTCGTGCCCAAATTTGGACAACTGAAAAGCAGGGGGATGAGGAGAGGGGCAAGGAGTTTGGAAAGGAGAACAGCCAAGGAAGTAGAATCCTGATGAATTGGTCCCTGGAGGTAGTGGGTGACAGGAGAGAAAGAGAAGTCTGTGGTGACCCCCAGGTTCCCGGTTGGGGAAAGAAGCAAGTCTTCAGGGTGGATTGAGCTACAGATTCATCTGTGGGTGGGACATCTGAGAATGTTCCTTCCTGATGACCTGGTAGTCTTCTGTGAAATTATTGTTAGGGTTATGTGCCACGAGTGAAGGACTGAGGATGGGGCAGGCATTTGAAGAGAGAGCAGCATACCTGCTGAGGGCAGGAGAAGAGGAAGCAGATGTGCAAACTGTCACTATAGAGTATCTTGAATATTGTGCGTTAGCAAATCTCTCAATGTTTTTCATGTTTGATTGAGATACACTTTATAGTTACTGATTCCGTCTTTAACAAATATTATTGGAGACCAATTTGTGCCTGTCATTGTGGGGATGTCAGGGGTCATTGACGAATGAGATCTAAGGTTTGCTATCTAGGTGGTTATCTGACAGTTTTGGGGTGGGGAGTATTTATTCAGTTGATTGTCAGCATTGATAGAGTAAATTCAATTTCCTAATACGACTTTGCTTTTATATTTTGACATCTATTTTTTTCTTACCCAAACCAAACCAGACCAGACCAAAATAAGAGCAAGAATAACGAAGTTCCTAAAAGTAAGAAACACTCTTCTCTATTCGTCTCACCACTCTCTCACTCCCGGATTTGAGACTTGTGTTATTTTCAATGCCTTATTCTTGGTTGAAAAACTGATTTGCTGTGGTTCACCCATCCGTTCTATGTCGAAATCTACTCCTCTTCCACCATCGTTTTCTCCATTCTTTTTTTTTTTTTTAAAAGATTTTATTTATTTGACAGAGAGAAATCACAAGTAGACGGAGAGGCAGGCAGAGAGAGAGAGGGGGAAGCAGGCTCCCTGCTGAGCAGAGAGCCCGATGTGGGACTCGATCCCAGGACCCTGAGATCATGACCTGAGCCGAAGGCAGTGGCTTAACCCACTGAGCCACCCAGGCACCCCGTTTTCTCCATTCTTCTTCAGGCCCGCTCCTCAACACAGTTTCATTCCACAAAAGCATAGGGATAGGGATGAAGAAAATGAATAAGACAAGATTCCTGCCCCAAAGAATCGAGAACCTTATGATCTGGCGCCTGTTTCCTGATGACTCTTCCTGTAGGACTTCCATAGGCCGCACGCGTACATTGCTCAGCTGGGCGCTGGCCAGGGGATGAGCTCTCAGTTTTATTTGTTTGCACCCAGTCCCTTCCTGCTCAGCGTTGTGCAGACACCTGTCTCAACTCCCAGGGATAATCCAATTCGGACTCAAAAGAAGAAGAATCAAAAGGAAGAAAGGACTGACAATGTTGGCTTGCTACCATAGGACACCCACTTAGTTAAGGAGACTGGGTCTCTCGTCCTCCACACACGGCTGTTCCTTTCCCTCCAAGTCAACGCCCATTTTACCATGCGCCTTTCACTGTCCAGCTGAAGAGGCTTTGTATTGCCTGCGAGATGAAGTCTTGTCGCATTCCTGACCCTCTCCACACGGATGGCTCCCGGTTCCCTTTCGGTCATCACCTGTGCCGGCTCGGCCTCTAGAGGATCTGCCGTGATCCATAAGCTTTTACCTGTTGCACCCATGTTCTCTCCATATGGAATGCTTTTCCCCATCTTTCCCCTTTTCCTCTTAAAACCCTTCCCATCTTTCAAGACTCACTTGTTTGGCCTACTGCCTACATAAAACTTTTCCTAGACCTCTCAGTCAATCCTCACCTCTCCCTCTTTAAGCCCCACAAGATCATTATTTATAACGGTTGTAGCTTTTTAAAACACGGAAGGCAAATCCTGGCCTTGTCACTTCCTAGCTCCATGTTGTTGGACAAGATACATATTTTCTTTAAGAAAGCTCTGTATTCCCATTTGTAGAACAGGAATAATAATAGTGCCTTCCAGGAAAGACTTCTGTGAAGACTGAAGGGGATAATGCATATAAAATACTTAGTACTGTACTTGATAACATCTAATAAGTGCCTAATAATCAGCAAATGTCATTATTGTTACCCTTATTATTGTTTTCTCTCTTAAAGCACTAAACGCTTTAGAGAATATATCATAGTCTTCTATTCATATCACTAATCCCATGATAGATCAAAAGTTTCTTGAGGTAACGAATCACAGTTCATAACTCTTTGCGTTCTCCAGAGCACGCGCAAATCACGTAGAGAAGCTTCATAAATGTGTTGAAAGAAAGAATACAAATCAGCTGCTGACAGTTACAAGAATTTTGTTGCCCTACAATGTGTTTGGATAAAGAGTATTTCAAGAAACTCCAGAAAAAGCAAAGCAGGTTTTTTGCTGTAAAATCAGAATTTGGATTACCTTGCAAAATTCTATAAAGATAGAGGGGAAATTTGAGTGTGCTTTGGTTGTTAAGATGCTTGATCAAATAAGGCTGAGGAAGAGAGACTGAGCATACCAGTGAAAGGACTAGAAGAAAATAAACCAAGCATGTCAGAGGAAAGTAGTCTGAACAAATTCCTAGTTGCCAAACAAAATGAAGAATAACAAGAAGTCAGTATTGAATTGGTGTGGTCAGTGAACGGGAAACTTGAGCAGTGAATACAAAATACTTGGCTGTTAAAAATGCATTTTAGTGGGTTTGCTGCCAATGTGGGCATTGAATAGGGTTAAAGTATAATTTCTTGTAGTCCCTTTAATAGTGTTAAAATTAGGTTTCCTTTAAAATAGATTTTCCTCTGTAATGTAAAGTGAATAAGGTAATCGTAAGAAACAAAATGAGTAGCTTTTGGTAAGTATGATAGCAGGCATTTTTTTCTCCCTTGATGTAACCATTGAGAGTAGTACATTTTAAAAATCAAAGACATGTCCCAAATGCGTTTGATTTCAGAAACGATTATGAAAAGAGAAAGCTGTGTGAGACATCTACATTTTCTCACAGAATTGAAATAGAGAAGAAAGGACATTATTTAGCTAATAAAGGCAAAAGAAACTTTCCCACTGAAGTACATAATAAGACGAGAAAGTAACTAATATTTATCAAATGACCATTATTTGCCAGGGTCTTTACATCCATCACAGAAGTTTACTCTTTATAACAGTTTTCTAATCCAGGTCTTAATCTCTTCATTTTAAACTTAGAAAGACTGGCTTACTTTCTCAAGTAGTTCAATGAGAACTAGGAGAAAATGGCATAAAAAAATCAGGCTTGTATGTGTAGGGGCTCCTGGTAGCTCTGTCGGTCGGTTAAGCGTCAGACTTTGGCTCAGGTCATGATCTCTGGGTCCTGGGATCCGCCTGGAGTAGGACACCATGCACAGTGGGGAGTCTGCTTCTCCCTCTCCTCCTTCCTCTGCCCCTCCTCTGGCGCATGAACACTCACTCCCACTCTATTTCTCTCAAATAAATAAAATCTTAAAAAAAAAAAAAATCAAGCCTGTCTAGAAAACTTACATATCACCCTGCCTCTCTGCTATTGCTCATTAAAATAGTTCATAATTTTCTCATTTTTTTTCTCCTTTGTCCTTTATATTTAGCTTTGGTCCTAGTACAGAACAGTTGATGGAGGACATTTTAAACCATTCGGTGAATTGTAACAATGCCCCAAGAGTCAGTAGTCATCAGGACATGCATGTTTTGATTGCAGGGTTATGTATTGCTGGTGACAGTGGACACAAAGTCTTCATAAACCAGACCACTAAACATCGAGGGCAAGGAAGGAGGGTGAGGAAACGAAGGAGTTTCAGTACTTTTTGATAGACCCCCAAGCCCTCTATCACTTGTTGAATTGTAATACAGAACATTCTTGAAATTCAGTTTGTGCTCATCTTGAAAACTCTCCATAGAATAATTATTGTGTGACTGAAGTAAGGAGCTCTGGACAAGTCCAAAGAGTTGTTTAGTTGGATAGATAGAAATGGCTTGTTGCATCTGAGGACTCACAGTGTTGCCATTTTTTTTAAAAGTATTTATTTATATATTTGAGAGATAGAAAGCAGGAGCAGAAAGGCAGCAGAGGGAGAGGGAGAAGCAGTCTTCCCACTGAGCAGGGAGCCCCATGCGGGGCTGGATCCTAGAACCCTGGGATCATGACCTGAGCCAGAGGCAGATGCTTAAGTGACTGAGCCACCTAGGTGCCCATTGCCATTCTTTTCAGAATAAAATGAGGTCTCAGTATTGCAGACCCATGGCCTGTCTTGTTCTGATGGCCTTCACCGGCTGGTATGGGTAACTATATACTTACTTTGGTGGGAATAGGTATGAATGAAACTCAGGGGTGAGTTTCCACAACCTTATTGATCTCTTACGGCCAGCAATCCAATCTACCGAAATATAAGAGGAAAATGACTAAACAGCTCTACATTTTTGAGATAAATCATCCTTCTAAACAAATAGTTTGATAGTTTTATTTAACAGCTCCTCAAGAATAATTTATACTTTTGCGGGCTTTCTTGCTCCAAGATTTATTCAGGCTTAAGCCTGAGGGAACTTGTTTCTGGTTTCTAATAAGCAGATAATAGTTAAGACCTGAGGTAGGTTGTCACTACATTTACAGCCATATCCTGCCACATTCAAAGAGAGAATTTACTCGTTGTGAATTTATATTATAGTAAACACTTGGGTCGGGGAAAGTGAAGAAGATTTCTTTGTGGCACTTACACCTGTATGTTAATGATAGCTGCTGTTTTCCCAACATTTCTGGATTTGGGCAGGAGAGTAGAAGATGCAGCATAGACAATATAATTCTTGGGACTGAAAAGAAATCCCTCAGAGGAAAAGAAAGATTATCCGAGGATAGTGAAGGTATATTATAATCCATTACCTGAAGAGCAGAATCTAGAGTAGAAAGGTGGCAGAGAATCTAGTATACTGCTGGCGGGGGGGTGGTTGTGTGGAGCAGAATTTACCAGAAACGTGGGCTTTCTTATCAGGACCTGGCCAGGTGTCAGAAGAGAAGACCCTTGGATACTGGGGGTGTCTGTTTGCCAAACTGCATTAATGTTGATCTTCCAGAGATTTTTCAGTTGGGGGAATGGGTGCTTGGGTCTAAGTTCTCTGAGCTGGTCACTTTGTTTTACAAACTTTTGTATTTGACTGTATTGGTATCTTCTTTTTCTTTTAAAAACTCTCAGTCTTGTGAAAATATAGATTTTAGTATGAACAGAAAGTACCTCAGTGCTTTGCCCTAAAGAGTTCTATAATTTTAATAGTGCACCTAAAGTCCTAAGAATATTAGATAATAGGGGCGCCTGGGGTGGCTCAGTTGGTTAAGCATCTGCCTTCAGCTCAGGCCTTGATCCCAGGGTTTTGAGTTTGAGTTCCACGTCCAGCTCCCTGCTCACCCTGCTCAGTGGGGATTCTGCTTCTCCTACGCCTTATGCTGCTCCCCTTGCTTGTGCTCTCTCTCTGTGTCAAATACATTTTAAAAAATCTAAAAAAAAACAAAAAACAAAAAAAACACTAGATAATACAAAAGAGAGAGAGAACTTCCTAATTGTGAAGCAATGGAGGACTCCACATATGACAAGAAGACATTAAATGACTGTAAGCATTAAAACCCAAAACCTTTGGGCAATTACAAAGAAAAACACTGGGATTTAAAAAAAATAGATTGAGGGAAAAACAAACATTAAATATGTCAGGCAGCCCGACTGCCTGGCAATCAATAAGCTAGGTTTTGGAGTCAGATGTGATTCACAGCTCTACTTCTTACTAGCTGTGTGATCTCAGGCAAGCTACTTGACCTCTCTACAAGCCTAGTTTAATTTTTTTTTTTGCAAATTATGATAAGATTCCCCAATTAATATGAGAATTAAATGAGATAGTATGCATGCAGTAAGTAGTAAACACTGAATTACAGCTATGGTTATTAAATCATTCAGGATCATTCACATGTGTGTAAGAGGCTCAGTCAAGATTCCAAAAAGAAAAAAAGGAAGCAAAAGGACATGAATGCTGTTTCATTTTGGAACCTGCACCTTCCCAACAGATTTCACAGTATCCACATCAAATGCTCCATTCTCCATGAAGTCATTCTTGAATTCCTATCTGTCCTAACAGAAATTATTTCCCCCTTTTTTGATCTCTACTTATCTCTGTAAACAGAGATTTCTTCTTTACTTCATTATTTCTCATTAAAAAGCCACGTTTTAAAGGCATTTGTGTTTTTGTCTTATCTCCCCAACTAAAACTGTAAGCTCTTTGAGGGAGCTACCATTTATAATCACAATTTTTATAATCACATTTTTAATCCCCCCAAAATTTGAATACACAGTAGACCTTGAAGAGAATTGTATGTAATTGAACTGAAGTATAGATATATTTAAATTACTTTTCACTCCTATTTTCTGTAGTATTTGCATTTTGTATCAGTGAAATTCTTGAATAGAACATTTGCTATGTGTGTTATATGTCTGTGTTGAAGTCATAGTAAGAAAAGCTATGTGAATTTTAATGTGGCCGTTTTGTCTTTAGATAGAACATTTATTCTGGAAACAGCTCAATATGAATACCAAATTTCAAGCTCAATTTAAGTCCAACTGTATGTAACTATGACCAATGACCTGTTAGGTATAGAGTCTTAAAATGATTTTAGAGACATTAAGCTACTCAGGTTAGGAGTTCATCAGTGAAACTGAAGTATTATTGTTCTATGTGACATTTGCATTTAGATAAATGCAAGTGTATATATTATCACTTTTTTTTTTCTGTAGAGGAATTTGAATGTATTGACCCTTGTCACTGGTATGAAATCAGTTTTACAGAGTACATAAAGATGCATAGCAAATTATGGCACAAAAGACAGATCTTTGCCAGCTAGCAATATAAGATGATTGATTCTACGTATAATGTATTGTGATGATTGACAACTACATTACTTTTGTTTAATACTGTTGAGTGATGTTTTCTTCCTGCATATTTATTTTTTCCATTTTATTTAAATTTAAAATGTATAGATACAACATGTGATCAATTTTGATTAAAATAACCATATGCAATTCTTTTTAATGAAGAACATTTAGAGAGGCGTATTTGGTTACAATCCCAGCTTTTATCTGGACTGTCATGTCACATGAACAATGAAAATTTTAACTGAGAATGTGAAAATTGCATTGAGTCTTAGGAACTGGATATTGTGAACATCAGATCTGAAATGTCTTCTTTTCAATATATATGAAATAACACTTGAAATTCGTTTACTACTACATCCTGCCATGCTCTTCTCAAACACTGCAGCATAATATTGATTTAACCTTATCTTAATATTTCCCTCCTTATATTTTATTTAATTTAACTTATTGTATGTTACAAATGTTAGAGAGAGTATTAAAAAAGGAGAGGCTGACTGGGGGGTTGCTGGTAGAGTCCTTAGGGATATGTGAGTCAGGGAAAGGCTAAGAAGTTGACATTTGACCAAAACTGGACAGAGCAGCAATAATTATCTATTTATTGAGATGACCTTATAGAATAGAATATTTGCTCCTTGCCTCATTCATATTCTGTTTTGTGGAGGGCTATCAAATTAAAGTTAATTCTTCTGTGAGACACAGGCATTTTTTAAAAAAGATTTTATTTATTTATTTGATAGAGACAGAGCACAAGCTGTGCAGGGTAGGGTAGGCTGCAGAGAGAGAAACAGACTCTCCAGTGAGCAGGGAACCTGACATGGGGCTCGATCCCAGGACCTTGAGATCAGGACCTGAGCTTAACCTACTGAGCAGACACTTAACACACTGAGCCACCCCAGGCACCTTGAGACATAGGCATTTTTAAAGACTTCCTCAGGTCACAGTTTACTGTTAGTCAATGGTTCTAAGTATAATCAACTTTCAAGGAGTGTGAAAAATTTTAAAGTTGAGAGTGTAAAGGAATTAATATTTTCTGTTTTCGAGGTATGTCTTGCTACCTTAAATAATTTTTGAAATATCCCAAACAAAATACCACCACAGTAAAATTAGTTTAGAAAAACATTTTCAGTAGCCTTCTGTTTGTCATCTTGTCTACAACTAAAAGAATTAGGATTGGTTTGAGTTAGAACAGCAGAGGAAGTATCCTGTAGTTTTCTTCCTTTGGTCATTTATTCATTTAATTATTTACTTAAGAAACATTCTTTGAATGCTGAAATAAAATACAAATAAAAATACAAAATTCTTGGGGCGCCTGGGTGGCTTAGTGGGTAAGGGCTCCATGATCTCAGGGTCCTGGGATCGAGCCCCGCATCGGGCTCTCTGCTCAGCAGGGAGCCTGCTTCCCCCTCTATCTCTGCCTGCCTCTCTGCCTACTTGTGATCTCTGTCTTCTCTCTCTGTCAAATAAATAAATAAAATCTTTTTTTTTTTTAAGATTTTATTTATTTATTTGACAGAGAGAGATCACAAGTAGACGGAGAGGCAGGCAGAGAGAAAGAGAGAGAGGGAAGCAGGCTCTCTGCTCGGCAGGGAGCCTGATGTGGGACTCGATCCCAGGACCCCGAGATCATGACCTGAGCCAAAGACAGCGGCTTAACCCACTGAGCCACCCAGGCGCCCAAATAAAATCTTTTTTAAAAAACACAAAATTCTTGTCCAAAAATTAATGGTTCCTCATAGGGCATGAAGATGGAGAGTCAAGGAGAAATAGACATTTCTGATAAAATACAATAACAGAGCCTTATATATGGTGGTAGGGAAAACAGCCAGCAGCCCCTAACTCTGCAGGAGGGGCAAGAATGGTATTTGCACATAAAACAAGACTTTTCAGTGTGATCTTTAGAAGTGGTAAGGGTTTGCCTGGAGAGTACCCGGAGCAGGCATAGGGAACAGGAAGGTGTGTGCGGGTGTATTTCAAAACCTGAAAATTTTCTTTAGCCTTGAATTGCTCGGGAGCATGCTTACTCATTTCAGTGACCTCGAAGGTAAATGACAACAGGGGTAGCCAGATCCCAGGTTGTGTGATTAATTAAAGTGTGTGGGAATCATCATACTGGGGGCTAAGCTGCCTCCTGTTAGGCCCCTCCTCTACCCAGTGAGTTCCATCTAATTAAGAAGACAACCAAGGCAGGGATGAAAACAGCATCCAATCAATCAGCAGCTGTCTTTAAAGAGCCTACGGCTGTCCATATAGAGATTTATAGATTAACTGCAGCACTTTGAATTGCACTGGGAAGAAAATTGGCAGCAGGTGCAAACTTCAGAGTCTAGATTTATTTTGCTTCAGGCAGCCAGACTCAGAGGTAGGTAGACTGCCCATTCCTGGCCCTCTGAAATTTGGTAGTGGTCCAACGGTAGCCCCAGTCAGGAGACCTATGTAAAATCCAGGTTCTTTCAAAGCTGTCAATGGGCATGAATTTATTAAAAAAAACAAAAAAACAAAAAACACAACTATGAAAGTTTCTGATACCAGATAATAAAGGTAGAATTTCCTGCAATTTGGGAATATTCAGCCAGGGAGTTGGAGGATAAGATACCTATTTGTGCAGTCCTAAAACCTTAATGATTGAGAGCTCTCTTTCCTCTGAAAGACTATTGGGAATAATATCTAAGAATTTTATTACAGGGCTATAGTTCGAACTATTATAACTTTGCACTTATATATAACACAGGGCATAAAATGTTAATCTTTATTTGAAAAAAATATAGCATTGTATTTTAGCATTGAAATAAGTGATTTTAGTCTAATCTCAACATGCCCAAAGCAATTTTTTTTCAAGTTATAAATATATTATTATTAAAATGTATTGTCTGGGGTAATGCATATATTGTCTAGAATATGGTGAGTTGGAAAAAGGAAAGCAAATATTTCTTTCTGCTTTGATGATTTATATCCTAGCAAATTAATAGCTCAATTAATTTAAGTATATTAAAAGATATTTTTAATTTTAGGGCTAAGTAGTGTTTATATAAGAGACTAAGTGATTTTGCTGAACTAGTTTGTATACACTTCCTTATGTTTCATTTCCTACTCATCTTGATCTTGATGTCAGATCTGTTTCCTTTCTATATTCACTGTATTTATTCCACATATTTACATTTTTGCTAAACAAGGAGCTAGAATTCTGATGTTACCTAACGCTCCTGTGAACTTGGGCAGGTGACTTAAGCACTCTGAGCCACTATTGACTCATTTTTAAAATGGTTATAATGATATTGGTTCTGCCTCTCTCACAGGGTGCTGGGACAGTCAGATGATTCAGTGCTTTCTAAAGTGTCAAGTTGCCCACAGTGAAAGGAAGTATCATACCGATTGTGTGTTTTAAAGTTTGGATTTGCACATATCATAAAAGCAAGTTGTCTTCTTTAAAAGAACTCTTGACACTTGATTTGCAGAAGGAGAGAGCTTCCTGCAGAGGTCAGATAACTCCCCCAGTATAGCGTGTATATCTTTAAGTCTGGAAGCGTAGGTCCGGCTGACAACTGCACCCTACTAACTCCCAGAGCTTCAGCTCTATTTTCCTGCAGGCCGGGATTCATGAAGCAATACAATTTCACATCCTTTCCTAGCACCCTTTTCATGCTACACGATGAAGAGTTAGGTAGCAGATTTATTTCATGCGAACAACTCCCCCAAATGTCAGCCACAGAGACTGTATAGAGCAGCTCAGCACCTCAGCCATCCACTTCTGAGAATGATCCACACTCTTGCCTCTCATCATCTTCCATTCCTTCCTCCTCTCGGTGGACCTTCTGTCCAAATCCTTTTGCATTCAAGGTTTGTGGCTACATAAACTATGTGTGTATTTCAAGAGGAGTATGCGATGCTTCAAAATATGAGCCCTTCTTTAATGTATACTTTGTGGAAATCTCTGAAAGAAATACCATGCAATAACCGAGATTCAGGGACAGTTTAAAATGCCATCTCTTTGAAAATCTATCTTTGAGTAACAAAATTGTATTTCTCATTCCAGAACATGATGAGTGTATCACAAATCAGCACAACTGTGACGAAAATGCTTTATGCTTCAATACTGTTGGAGGACACAACTGTGTTTGCAAACCAGGCTATACAGGGAATGGAACCACGTGCAAAGGTAAAAGGTCTAAATGCCAGTGGCTGGACATTAAGGATAATACAGTCCATCTTCACCTCCCTCCCCTCTTCTGAGTACTTCCCATCTCACAGTCTTCCACCTGGGTTATGTCAGGGTTTACATGGCCGAACTGTTCAACGATGTTGATGTAGCGTTCCTTGACCTCCACCACAGTGGTTTCTATCTCTGTTCTTGTCCAGCAGACCACACCCATAATCACACCTGGACACTTTTTGTTTTAAAAGATTTTATTTATTTATTTGGCAGATATCACAAATAAGCAGAGAGGCAGACAGAGAGAGAGAGAAAAGAGGGAAGCAGGTTCCCTGCTGAGCAGAGAGCCCGATGTGGGGGCTTGACCCCAGGACCCTGGGACCATGACCTGAGCTGTAGGCAGAGACTTTAACCCACTGAACCACCCAGGCGCCCCACACCTGGACACTTATGTATAGAACTGTTCCACCTTTGAAATCTCAAACATCAACTTTTTGTTGTTTTACCCCAAGTCCTTCTGCTTCCAGTTGGCCCACTCTGTTCTTTCCATGACTCTTGCTCTTCGGTTGTGCGGGTACATACAATTAACAGCATCACATCAGCTATAGAAGTAGCTGCATTCCTTTGATCCTCCCTTTTCTTCCAGGTTGCCAGTGTCCTCCCAGGCTCAAATACTTGTGTGTGAATCCAAATGTGACAGCTGTGTTTGTTTGCTTGTTTATTTGTTTGTTTGTTTGACAGTACAGTCAGCCCATTTTTTCTACCACCAAAGTCCACTGTGAAATATCTCTGCTGGGGGTTGTCTGATAGTGTTTCTTCTCTTCTCTCTTTTGAGCTATTAAGTACTACTTAACTGAGAATATTGGGTCTCTACTTGTTGTGGTTTCCCATTTTTGCTGCTTTGTTAAGACCAATCAGGAACTCTTTTAAAAGTCCTATGGTGCCCAGATGTTCCTTTCCATCAGTGGATGTTCTAGCTGTAGTAAACTGCTATCCACTAATTTACTCTTTCACCAGTGCCCTCTGTTGCTTCATCAGGTAGGCTTAAGCTTACCTACTACTTCACAAGGGGAATAGAGTTTCTATTTTAGAAACTCCACAAACTCCTGTAGGCTAAAATCCATATTCCTTATTAGGCCATATAGGTTTTTTTTTTATGATTTGTATAAAAACTACCCACTTCTCAAATACATGTGCCCATTAGCCTGGAGTTGACTAAAATTATAATCTTCTATGACACTGTATATGTAGGAGGTAGAAATAAGTAGGGATGGCCCATGAGCAAGGGTCTTATGACCAAGTCTACAGTAATACAGTGGAGGTAGATAGCAATGGGCCAGAGGATTTCTCTGCTTTGGAAAAATCTATGGGGATCTTTAATTTAGAGCAGTGTGAACAGGCCTACTCACTTTAAGGTCTAAATCCCAAAAGATTTTGCCAGAGAAACTAGATTGATCCTGAGAAAAGCCAGATGTTTAAAGTCCATTCATAGTGTAACTGAACGCCTAGGACTACCTCAAAGCACCGAGATACACTGAAAATTGACAAAGGAGAGGGGTTAAGATTTCATTTGGGAGCCAAACTTCTCGCTCTTATTTCTCTTTCACTCTGACTCCTAATTAAATGTGAAGAATAAAGTTATAGCATAAGGAACTCTTGCGATCATAGCAGATGGAGACAGGTAATTCTTAGCTTTGAAGGAAGGAGAACTTCCATGGATCCAAAATTTCTGCTAGATGTTGAGCCTCTAGGTTGCCTGAATAAAGACTTTCTAGTTCATGTGTGTATTCCTGCTGGGAGTGTTGAAAGCTGAACGATAAGTGGTGTAGATGTAGGATCTGAATCATTGAGTCCTGTGCTGTGTCCTTGCATGGGATTTCAAGGAAGACACACACATGGTTTAGTAGATGGACCCTTTATTATTTATGAGGTTTATATTCTCAATCTCTTTGCAAATCCTTGGTGACTAGGTGCTCTTTTTGTCTGGGATGAAGACAGATTGGGACCCACAACCAAAGAAGCCAAATGTCCTCTTTGTGCCCTCTTCCTTTAACTCAGCACCAGAATCCCAGGTGTCTCCATTTTACCACTCTGAGAAAGTACATCCTAACTAATGAGAGGAAGCGCGTGCCAGAAAACTAGAGAAAAAGCTTTTACCCCAATGCCTGGAACAAGCTGATCTAATTCATCCATTACAGACCTTGCCAGGCTGAAGGAGTGGCTTTGGAGCCTTATAGAACCAAAGAACAAGCTAAAGTGGAAACAGAAGCATCTAAGGGTGCTCAAGGTCACCCATCTTATTTTTCTCACCTTCTCTGAATTGGCAACACTTCATAAGGGCACCCTTGCAATGGCTCAGATCTTGGTTCCTTTTCCTACCCATAGACGAATTCACCTCACTCACAAACCGACTCTAATACAGCAGACTTTGCGATACCTTTGTCCTTAATTCTGGATCTTGACCTGTCCTCAGCAGAGGAATGCAAGGCTCTTTTCACTATAGCCAATTTTTGCCATTGGCCGGTTCATCACAGGGACTGATTTAGAACTTTGTGAAAGATGGAGCATTTCTCTAATACTCTGGCACAATGTGTAGAATGATCAGAGACTCATAGGAGTCAATCATTTTCTATTTCCTTACCGAGTCTTTAGATGGTAGTTTGCTCCTTAAGAAAACTCTAGGATAATTTCCATTTTTCATTTCAAGCTAGACTGTTACAGTGAGATGCAACTCTAATTCTCATGTACTTCCTGTTGTGTGAGGTTACTGATTTTTGCTAAAAGAAAGTTTAGTGTTTTATTTTACAGGTGAAATATTTCTTTAATGTTGAAAAGAGTACTGCTTTACAAATTGGGTTGAAGTTTCTTACCTGCATGGAAAGTCTTAGAGGAATTTGAAATTATAATAACATATATAATTTGATGTCCACATCCCAAGGGAATAAAGAAAAGCCGGGTTTAGAGTAACTTAGACTACTTTCTTCTAAAATGCTAACATCATGTATCTGAATTATTTTTAGCATTTTGCAAAGACGGCTGTAGGAATGGAGGAGCTTGTATTGCCGCTAATGTGTGTGCCTGCCCGCAAGGCTTCACTGGGCCCAGCTGTGAAACGGGTAAGAATATCATTCCATCTTCTAGAAAATGAATTTTTACGCCTATGTATAAAGTAATCCATGAGGAAAATAATGTTTCAACTTTCAAGTGAGTCTCAAAGCATGGCACTATTAATAAGGGAGTGTTGAGAGGGAGGAGGTGGTACGTTTCAGTGTTGCACGCATATTCACTGGGCATTTCCCCAAAGTCAATCTATGGAGGTTTTGCAGCTTGTAACTAGGAGAATATTGGACCTTTTTAGAAAGATATGTGGGGTTGGCCAGGATTCTGTGACTTCATAATTCGTTTTACTCATTTGGAGCCTATTTTTCCCGGAATCTGTATGACTATATTAAAGGATAGATTTCAAGTTTATGGCCAGATCACTTTCTAGGACCTACTGCTTCCTGCCTCCACATTTGAGAAATGTAATAAGTTTTTGCCTGACTCATTTAATATTCATTCATTTTTGTTTATTTACAAAATATTTAAAGTTTTCTACTTTCTGATTATTCCTCATCCGAGTTCATTTTGAATTCACTCTTTCTGTTGGATGCTAATACTAGAAACTAATATATACATGTATTATATATTATGTAATATGTATAACTGCATAGTCTGTATATATATCTTGTGAACCACAGTAAGATATTTTGTCAATTGAAAACACACCGTGAGAACATTGGCTCTTAAACTAAAATCATGTCAATAGTGGTTTTGGTTGCTTTGGGTTAAGTGGATTCTGATAGTAGATGACCTCAGGAAAGCCCATTATTCTCCCTAACAGAAAGCTGCTACTCCAGGGATGGGTTGTTGCCACCTTACATTACTTTCTATAAATCTCTGTGTAATAGATGTGTGTGTCCCGTCTACTTGCAGAGTAGTCTGGTTTAATAAAAACACTGATGGAAAAGAATATGAGACAGAAAATGTTCTGGACCACTTGAGAAGTAAAAATTTTCCTGAACTGGTCCACTGTGCACAGAAGGATACCCTCAGAGGGGTTTTCAAAACCAAATTGTTTCTTTCTATACATACCTCTAAGTGATAATCCTAAAGCTTCAGGGACAATTGGACAATGAAGGTCTCTAATAGAAAATGGATGGTGGCCATCTTTGATATGTAGGACTCTTTCTTAAGGGGATTATTTCCTAAATCAGGAGTTCCAAACTCATTGTGCATGTGACTCACCCATGAGGCTTAACTTGTTAAAAATACAGATTTCTGGTAATTAACTATCATAGGATTTCCTAGGTCACAGTCAGGCACTTCTGATGTTGTGCTTCTGCAATGTTTCTATCCCATGGTCTCCACCAGTACACCCGAACACACCAAGGTAGCTGGCAGTCCTCCTGTATATCTACACGTGTGGTGACCATGTTTCCTGAATACAGTATTTGGTGCTGCTTCTGGTATAGAGTCTGGATACAGAAGTACTGGCTTTTTTCAGGACATTTCAATGGTGTGTAATTTTGAAGTAAATTTCTTTCCCAGAAAATCTGAGATGAATAATGGCCATGCCTAATTCTGCATATCATTCTTCCATTAGGAAAAAAAAAATAATGTATGAGATTGTGAAAATCTAGAATGGGGTGAGATTGATTTGAGTAATGTAAAATTTAAAACTTAGGAGTTAAAAATAACCCAACAGAATATTTAACTTTTTCTAATTATCTTTGAACTTTCAGTCTATATGAAGACAATCCCAGGCTTACTGTAAGTAGCTATCTGTATCAGCCAAAGGCTTTGAGAAGGACAGAACAGATGTGGATTCAAAATCTAGCCCTATACTTTACATGTTATGTGGCCTTGGGCAAGTTATATAACTTCTTAGTGTCTTGTACTATCTATACATCACCTTTTTGTAAGTCTCTTCCAAGATAGGTATCACCTCCATTTTTAAACAAAAATATTTGGGTTTAAAATGATTAATTTTGTTTTCTAAGGCCATAGATTAAACAGCTGAATACAAAGGTCTTTCTGCTCCCAAACCCAGGTTTTTGTTTTTGTTCTTGTTTTTTAATCTATATCAATGTTTTTCAAAGTTTCTTGTTATTCTAATGAGAGAGGAGAGAAAATGTCTTAACTGACCTAGGCCCATCCTGAAAAGGCCTACCACAACGGTAGTTTTTCTCCAAAAACTCGTGTTTTTCCCCAAAATTCATTCGTTTCTATTCCATAATATATGAAAACATTTAACTTACTGCCATTGAGTTAAGTTGGTGCTGTAAGACATGGGGTCAGAATTTGTCTCTGCCTTCTAGAATCTCCTGGCCCAAGACCACATTGCACTATTTGAGAAGCAAGGTATTCCTAACTCCTTCCTGAGAAGTTGTAATGACAGTACTTGCCTCAAAGCATCTGTCCCAATCATTCCTCCAGGCCAGATCCTAACCCCTCACCTTCTAGCACCACCACTTTTGATGTAGTTATAAATAGAAGTTGTGCCCTTTAAAAAATATCTTTAGAGGAGAACCACATGAAATAATCTGTTCTCTCATTATTCAACAAGCATTTATTTAGGACCTTTTCTATGCTGAGTGCTGATTTAGAAACAGGGTATAGCAGTGAACAACACTGAGTTCTTAATCTGCATGGAAATTATGGTCTAGTTGAGTTAGAGGGTCTATAAATAGGAAAATAAATAAATACCTAAAATAGTATCAGGTAATAATAAGGGCTATAAAGAAAACTAAAGCAAATAGTGTAAAATTATTTTTATTAACCTATGGACCTTACATAGGAGGAGTATTGTTATTATTGGTATTTACTTCATTAATAAAACCAACTGGGGCACCTGAGTGGCTCAGTAGGTTAAAGCCTCTGCCTTCGGCTCAGGTCATGATCCCAGGGTCCTGGGATCGAGCCCCACATCAGGCTCTCTGCTCAGCGCGGAGCCTGCTTCCCTTCCTCTCTCTCTGCCTGCCTCTCTGACTACTTGTGATCTCTGTCTGTCAAATAAATAAATAAAATCTCCAAAAAAAAAAAAAAAAAAAAACAACCAACTAACATCAACTTCTATATCAAGTCCTAAAATCTCAGTGATTAATACAAAAAGCATTTGCTCTCTCACATCTCAGTTTGATATGTCAAATGTGATGGTGGGGAGAGTGGGGGGGCATTGGGATTGGGCCTGCTTAAGCCAGGCCCCCCGCTATTGCCATTTGATAAGTTAAGTCGTGCACAACACACAGCCTCTATTGCCACAGAGAAGAGGACCACAGAGAAAACATGGAGAATGCACCCCCACTGTCACTGCCTCAGACCAGAAATGACGTGCATGTCCCTTCCTCTCACATACAGTTGGTAAGAGCTCACCCCATAGACTCGAGTGGTTTAGAAAATCTAGCTGAACTGAATGTGCAGGAAGATGAAACTGGTTTGTGACCATTATGCCAGTCTTTTGCCGTATCTTCTATCTGCCATTGCTGGTACTATTTGAAAAATTCAAACCATTTTCTCTATTGTCTTATCTACTTAGATGGGGGAACTGGGTTACTTCCTTTTCAGCTTCTGCCTTCTTTCCTTAACTGGTGGGGATCCTTAACTTGGAATTGTTGAACCTCTACAGGTTTCTGGATGGACTTTGGGAGTCCATGAATTCCATAAATATACATGTATACGTACACTTTCCTATAAAAAGAATTCAGAGCTTTTAAAGATGGCATACAGATTCTATAATTTCTAAATAGGTAAAAGCACTGGAGAGAGAATCTTCCATGATTCATAAAGTAAACTACCTGCTCCTTTATTCTGTGGAAAGTGATCCAGATGCAAATATCCCATGTCTTCCAGTATGTTTCTTTGAGGACCTTAAATCTCAAGATCCCATACTGAACACATCATCTCCATGACTTTTGGCGTATCTCTTCTTTCTCTTCTGTTACCAAACCCCGGTTCTTAGTCTTTATTTCAGTGAGTGGCCTTATCCACCAAGTTTTGTTGGCCAGTAAAGAATGAGTCACCTCCCTCTTATTTCCTTTCACCTCCCACCAAATCCTTTTGGTTCTGCTTACTAGGGTCCATTTCTTTCCTTTCTGGCTGGACTACAGTAACTCAGGGAGCTCAGGTGTAGCTCTCTCCAGTCAGTTCTCCACAGAATATCTGAGCACAAATCTGACCATGTCATTCCGTACTGAAAAAACCTTTAGCATCCCCCACTGACCTCACACTTCTTGACAGATCTATATGGCCCTTCAATATTTGTCCCCTGCTTCTCTGCCCAGCATTCGCCCTCTTACCCCTCAGTCTCCTCACTTCATTTATAGCCCGAGGCATTGAGTCTCCTGAGGATGAAACATGTATCTTGTTCACTTTTGAATCTTTAAGACATTGGTAAATAAATAAAGAAATGAGTGGTCAGTTAAATGAGGAGGTAAAAAGATGATATGATTGCATCATATTTGGTGGACTTTATTGAACATTAGTTTAAAGAGGCTTTCAGAGTCATCTGGTCCTAAACTCTCATATAGCAGATAAAGTAATTAAGGTACAGAAGGGTAAAGTAACTTTTGATAAGGTGTTTCATTATAGATAGTGATCTACAATTTAGAACTCAGGTCTTCTGATTTCTAGTCCAGTGTTTCTCTTTTTCTTCCTTTCCTCCCTCTTTCCCTCCCTCTCTCCCTTGTTTCCTTCCTTCCTTCTTTCCTTTCTTCCCTCCCTCCTTCCTTCCTTTCTTCCTTTTTTTCCTTCCTTCCTATGCCGTGCTGTCTGTTCAGGAATTTGTCCTACTATCATCTCTCACGAGGCCTGTGCTTTTTGTCATGTCCTCCCCTTCAACTGCCAAATAATCTTATTGTCTTTATCAGTGAAGACTGTGGCAGTTTTTCTCTCCCTAGGTAGGGAAAAAGCATCAGGACTGTTAAGATTTTGTAAGTTTAGGAATGGCCTAAATCTTGGACTGCTAGAGCTAGATGCTGCCTGATAGCTGAGAAAGGAGACTAATTCCTGGCCCCAGTGGCCCTCTATTGAGCCCTTACAATGGAATCACTGAGCATGAAGTAATAGGATTTACCAGTTTCTAGAAAGACAATCTTTTTTTTTTTTTTTAAGATTTTATTTATTTATTTGACAGACAGAGATCACAGTAGGCAGGGATAGAGAAGGAAGCAGGCTCCCCGCCGAGCAGAGAGCCCGATGTGGGGCTCAATCCCAGGACCCTGAGATCATGGCCTGAGCCGAAGGCAGAGGCTTTAACCCACTGAACCACCCAGGTGCCCCACTGAAAGACAATCTTAATGTTCAAGACATTTACCAAGCCTGTTACTTTATTGAGAAGGGCTCCCCTGAAGCTCCTGTCCCTAATTTATTGAGTCTGTTTCTGCATCATGCGTATCTTGCTGGAGTGGTTGAATCACCTTACCAACCTCACAAAGAGTCTGCTATGTGTATTTTCTTACTGAGCAAAATTAATTTTTCATGGTCTTCTTTTTTAAGCCACTGTGTAAAATCACCCACAAGTACAGCATAACTTCATTCTTAATTAAACTACCTAATATTCCATCAGGTGTTTAACTTGGATTTAGCAGGGCGATTATTTCCTGGATAACTCGATAAAATATATTCGAAATCTCTGTGCTGAGGTTTTGCAGCTTTCTCATTGCCATATGTATTTCTTACCCAATCGCTAACCCTCAGCAAACATGAGTCTGATGACCTCATTAGTATGCAAAGCTGTCTCAGTATACTAAAAGTAAATCTTTCAGTCGTGATTTACAGCACAACTCGAAAAGATATGACAGTCCCCTATAAGTAACTGCCGACTTAAATCAAATTAAAATGTTTATAACTGGGGAAAAGTTGGTATCAAATGGCAGTGCTGAAAAAGATAGGCTGTCATGTCAAAGCAGAGGCGCTCAGACAGTTTGGTGATAAATGGCTTTTTTTTTTTTCTGTGTATAAAATAATGGGTTTCTTAGCCACAGATCAAAACATGAGATGAGATTTTAATTATTTTTAGTGAGTAGTTAAATGAATATAAATTCAAGTTGCATTCCTAAGTGTTTGTGTAGCTTTTTAATAATATCTGTAGTTTCAAAAAGGTAAAATTAAGTATGAGGTATATATGAATGTTGCTTTACTTCAAAGGTAACTACAGATTGATCGAGGTTGATTGATTCTAAAAAGTCTCCATTATTACTATTCGAGTGTAGGTAGTAAAAATCCTTTATTTCATTTATAGTAACAAAGTTATTTTGTTAGTAGTATGTACAGTTAGCATTTATTATGAATGTCAAATGCTATTATATTTCCTGATATGGTTAAATTAGCACATTTTTCACCATTAAAGGAAGACTACTTAATCTCATGATCATGTAGCTTTCCTCTAAAGGCATATTTTTCAGAAGTTTTCATCGTTTCATAGCATTTTACATAAAAAGAACAAAACTCAGAAACAAGAGAAAATTCAAGCATTTCTGGCATAGCATACCTTTCTTTTTTTTTTTTTTTTTTTACCAAAATGACTCAGAGCAAAATTCCATTACCAAAATATCTGTCTTTTTGAGGGAGAAGAGAATTTTAGTAAGATTTTTGAGACTATAATATAGTTAGTAATGGAAAAAATAAAACTTTAGATACCTTTCTTTACCAGTAAGTGTGATTTTTTTTTAGTATTATTTTGAATTTATTTTGTTCAGGCTGAACAAATACCAATTTTGTATATAAAAATTGTTCAGTACACTTTATTGTAATAAAGAAAACTCAGGATAAAGGCAGTTCAGCTTCTGATCCTTCAGTATCTATTGAAGTCACTTTTCCAGATTTGAATTTCTCAGGGAAGAGACAAGGCACAGATGATCATTTGGTGGTTTTTGTAATGTAGGATCCATACTCATGGAGGGATCCATTAATTTGCCTAAGGTAGAATCTCCAGTCGTCCTTCGTGAATTGCTTCTGATCTTTAAACTTGGTATTTAATGCTAAAAGTGATTGAGTTACATTTGATGAATGAATGTGTCTTAATGAACTTCAGATAAATTGGGGATTTAGGTCTCCATGTGACTTTTTCTTGTTATAAAAATTTTAAAAGAAGAAACCAAAGAACTCTCACAGAAGGCTTTTTGACCATACGTTGCGTATGAGTTAACTTGGATACTTAAGATACAGCTTCTCTTTATGTAAGTGATCCTTAACCTTTTTTAAAATAGCCCTTTAATTAATATTATGCCAAACCCTGGTCTTCCTTGAAGCATTTAACATAGTGGTCAAGAACATTAAAAATTGGATCGTAGGGGAAGGGCAGGAATAATTAAAGAAGAAAAAATCAGAGAGGGAGACAAACCATAAAAGACTTAATCTCTGGAAACAAACTGAGGGTTGCTTGAGGGGAGGATAGGGTGGCAGGTGATGGACATTGGGGAGGGTATATGCTATGGTGAGTGCTGTGGAATCTGTGTCTGATGAATCACAGATCTGTACCCCTGAAACAAATAGTACGTTATATGTTAACTTTAAAAAAAAAAAATTTTTTTAAATTGAAACCAGAAGGACATCCATCAGCCTAAGTCCTAGCTCTGCTGATGACTACCTGTGTGACCTTTTCTTTGTTATTTTGTTTTTCTGTGCCTTAATTTTCGTATGTATGAAGTGAAGGATGATAATAATATCTACCTCATTGTTCTGTTCTAGAAATTAAATGAAATAATGTAAGCAAGGCATATAGCATCATTCTGGAACATTATAAGTACTCAATAAATGATACCCGATATGGATGTATTATACATTTTAAGTAAAATGTTGGGTACAGAACTGTTTGAAGCTTTGACTCCTTTGAGTTAGCTGGAGATACCCTGAGTTATTACAAAATGAAAGTTTAGCATAAGAAAGGATTCTAGTTTTCTTGATTTATTTATAAACTAACTTTAAGTATAGCCTTACTATACTTTAATGCATGAAAGTCTTTCATTTAGCCATTTGCATTCTTTACATTTACTTAAAATTGCTTTATTTTAATTCTAATGCAAATCTTAAAAATTAATGTTTTATGGAAATCTAAGTCTTTGTACTGTTCAAAAAGTAGTTAAAAGTTCTTGTGTTAAATCTCAAAGTCATTTTCCCAAGTCCTTCAGGTTAATTGGAAAAAATCTTACTCTTTCCATGTATCAGTCATGTATAATAGATAACAATTCTGATGGGGAAATATTTCAGACTCTTTTATTGTAGGGCCTACCTAATTAACATTGGAAATGAGGACACATCATGGAGTTAATATAAGGAGAAAAAAATAGCTTTCAAGCTGTTAGAGGGCAGGTCTCCAAGAAAAAAAGCCTAGTGGAATTATTTGGGAATTTGGAAAAGATCTTCACTTTTGCTTTAAAAACATTGACAATTTTTTCAGTGGGTCACCTATGAATATATTATATTGTGTTATACCCCTGAATTCCTAAAATCCATTCCCCCCTTATTTTTTATTACTTAAAATAAACCAAATAAAGTCACTTTTATATTTTTATTTTATATTATTCTAAAATTAATTAACCAAATACTTCATTATTTTCAACAAGTAGTATATGCACATAGTATAAAATATAAAAGGACAAAGAGCATATAACAAAGAGTAAATTTTCTTTGTACCATTTTCCCAAACATTGCTTTTTTTTCTTGCTTAACAATACATCTTAGAACCCATACTGTCATTTCATCCTCATTAGATAGCGTAATTCAAATAAGAAAACCAGTTTTATTAGAGGCTGCTACATTCCGATAGCAGATCTTAATTTGTAACTCTGTGCTTGCCAATAAGAATGCACATCTTAGGGACGATCTTTCTCTTTGGGCACCCCCATCCTTTGGTTGGAAATGTTCTGTAATTTTCTCTTTCATAAATTCCAAATTTTTTTTACATAGATAAGCTGATGAACTTTTATTTATTACAAGTGATAGCAGGACAGATTTCATATCCTGAAGAGACATAAAAACGTAATAAGTCATGTACAGCTATCTCATGTTTAGTCTTGTTTAATTCAGAATATCTCGAGGATGCAACATTTAATATATACTCAAATTATTTTTGCTTCTTGCATTCTGTTTCTTCTTTCTATGTTTTGTTTCTTTCTTCCTGAGGGACCTACATTAGTACTCTCTGGGTGGGTCTGTTAGTGGCAAACTCTCAGCATTGGTCTGAAATGGGCTTTATGCCATTTTACATATTACATATACCCTATTACATTTAGGTTAGTTAAGTTTCAATTTCTAGATTGTTCTCTCTCTAGAACCACTGTGAAGGCAGTATCCCATCACTTTTCAGGCCTCTGAGGTTTCTGTGTAGAAGTCCACTGCCAGTTTGATTGTAATTCATTTGAAAATCCTTTTTTACTTAATTGCTTTTAAGAACCCCTTTTTCTGGGAGTTTATGGTTTCAACTTTTCATGCCTGGGGATGAATTTATTTTTATTTATCTTGCCTGGGGATCCTTTAGACTAGTGAATTAGAGGACTCTTTTTCATCCATTGTGGGAAACACACAGTTTTTATCTCCTCAAACATTGCTGCTTCTTTCTCGTCCTCTTTATTCGTTCCTCCTGGTTTTCCTCTTGGATATATGTTGGCTCTTATATCTCTATGTTTGGTATTTTCCATCTCTCTATCTCTCAGTGCTGTGCCCTTTGCGATTTCTTCATATCTATCCCTCAGTCTATCAGTTATCTGCTCAGCTTTGTCTAATCCTTTCTTTAGCTGATCCATTGATTTTTATAAAAGTTTAGTTTAATAACTATCTTTTTTGCTTTTAGGTCTACTCTTTTTCAAATTTTTGGTGCCTTTCCTCTTTGCTCTTATTCTTGTGATTTTGATTCCTTCCTTTATGTCCTTAACAATTTTAAATATGCTCACATTACATTGTCATATTTATCATTTTGCTCTATTATCTGCAGTGTAAGGGAGTCTAAATCTGCCTTTTATTAAACTTGTTAAGTATTGCCGCTGTTGCAGTGTTTCCTCGTGTGTTTTATGCTTTTGATGTCTGCCCTTACCTTCACTGAAGATTTACCTGGGAAACCTGAGGTCTTTTCCCTACAGAGGAACTTTACTCTTACTTCTGCAGGTATGACAGGAATATTACAGTTGACGTTTGGGTTAATTTCTTTGCCAGATGGTATGCCACACTAGTGACATAAATTTGAATCTCAGAACTCTGTAAGAGAAACATTTTTTTCCTCCCCACCCAAATATCAGCAAAAAGAGAGTATCTCCTCCTAATCTCTAGTGCTAGTGGTGGTTTTGTTTGTGTGTGTGTTTCTACCCTACATTTAAACTGATGGAGGACCCCTTCAAGGATCCTGTTTGGTGCTGAAGTCTTAGACTGTGTGTTGGACCTCGTCTTCTCTGCTGTTACTATGTGAACCATAAAGTCCAGATCTGGTGTTCAGCTTCCTCATGGGCTGGATAGGAATTTCCATTTTGTAAGTGAGCTAAGTTATGAATTTCCTATGATGTGTTTTTATGCCCTGTGTTTTGCAGGTAGGTTTTCAGGTTATGCAATTCTCAATATTGCTGGGATTGGAAAGAATAAGTATTTTGTTGATGCCCTCAGGAGAGGGGAATTCTTGTCACTCATAAATCTACAGATAGTGAGGGGAGACACATGGTGGCAGAAGGAAAATGGGGTGGAATGTGGGAAGAAACAATGGTAATAGGACCGAATTTGTGGAATTCACTAGGAATGGAGCTAGGGGTGTGACTGCTTCTTTTTCTTTGCTAAATTTCTGATGTTCCTGAGAAAAGTCTGTACTTTTTCCTAAAGGGTCTTCATCAATGGTTTTCATTTCATTCTTCATATAAGCTTTCTGGAAGAAGCCACTGAGATATAGGTACAATAAACCCATAGCAATCAGCTTTATTTATACATTTGTAAGTATATATAAATTTATATATTACATACACACACACACACAAGTCAGTTTTATCTGCTGATTGTTAGCTGTTTTTGGGGGTGCCTGAATGGTGCATTTGGTTGAGCATCTGACTCTTGGTTTTGGCTCAGGCTATGATGTCAGGGCCATGAGATCACATGCTCAGCAAGGAGTCTGCTTGGTATTCTCTCTCTCTCTCTCCCCCCACTATGCCCCTCCTGCTTGCCTGCACTCTCTCTCTCTCTCACTTGCTCATAAATAAATAAATAAATCCTTTAAAAAATTAAAAACCTCACTGGTTTTTGAGAGAATACAGTATTTTCTAGTAATTTTTTTTAGACTTAAAGGGAAATGTGGTGTACAAAGATAGAGTTAAATAAAAAATCTGGGTGTAGAGTCAAGTCAAGTCAAAGAAGATGAATCTGATTTACAAAAGGCATGAATTGGGAAGGGTAGTTAATAGGACAAAAGACAGAGCAAAGATTCAAAGTGATTCAGATTTCAGGAACAATGGGATTGAGTTAACACTATGACCTGTAGCGGTCATGTGACATTACCTCCTGTAGTTGTCCTGCTCTCAGCTCCAGTAAGGCCACACTGTTTCTACCAGTATTTTATTTTTAGATTCTTAATTCTGATCACTTCCATCTTGGGCCTATGTTCATTGTGTCCTTGGCCATAATCTTGTTTTTCTTCTTTTCTTTAGTTGCCTTCCCCACCTCTCCTGTTTCCCCACTCCCTCCCACTGGAGGGTGGGTTCCTTAAAAGTAGAAGGGAAGCCTACAATTTTGTGTTTCTCATAGGACTTAGCATCACATTTTACATCTAGTGGGCAGGCAATGAATATTAATAAAATATAAGTGCATTCTTGCCTTTGGGTTAAAAAAACAATTACAGAAGATAGAAAACTTTAATAGTGTCATTCTTTTCTTGACTACTGATTCCAAGTTAAGTATGAACCCCAAGTATAATGTACCAGCTCTAAAAGAAAATGCTTACTTAGCCTTTGCTCCTGCAGAGTACACAAGCAATGTAAGTAATAATATTCTCCCTGAATTCTGTATACTCATTCCACAGTGGAATATTATGTTCACTTTGGCCAACAGATTTCAAGAGGTTACTGCAAATGGGAGTGTGCTCAAGGAAAAGTTAGCTGGAAGGTGAAAGCTCTAGTGGATATAAAAGTATGGTTGAACAAACCTGAGGTGTTCAACCAAGAACTGAAATAAATAAGAAAACTAAAAGGCAGCATGAAACTACCCTTAAATACAGTAAGGGCTCAACTAGGGTGTGGATTTTGAATTAGACTATTACATGTAGCTCTAGTGTGCAAAACTAGTAAATTTACCAGGACCCTCAAATAAGAAACATGCTGATCACAAGAACCATGTGAAAATGGGGTGCACCGGCCTGTGTGTTCAAGTAGAATCTGGATGACCAAATGTCAGGAATACTGAGGACCCGTAGGACTCTTCCACTGGATCTAGATGGCCTGGTTCATGCAGGTAATCTAGGACTCCTGTTTTGATTTTTCATAATAGTAGCTATTTTAAACTGTATGTCTGTAGGCATTTCCTTCAATAATAAAGAAGCAGTGTAGGTTGATGGTTAAGAATTTGAGAGTGGGCTGGGAAGATGACTCTCTGGGTATAATTCCAGGCTCTACCACTTTATGAACTCGAACAAATTACTTAATTTTTATGTGTCTCAGTCTCTTTGTCTTAAAATGGTATAATAATAAGAATACCTATTTTATTTCATTGTTGAGAAGATTACATGAGTCAACAGCAGGAATTCAGTAAATGTTAGCTATTATTACGACCTTAATCCTAATCCCTACAATAACCCTCTAAAGTAGTTATTATTACCTGCTGAGGAAACTGAGGTTCACAGAGATTAAATGATTTGCTCTGCTGTATAGCCAATGAAGTGGGGAAAAGAAATCATGCCTGGGGCTGATGAATTAATCTGTACTCTATCTGCTCTGATATTTGGCCTCCACTGCATCGTAAAGATGATTAAATGCCTTTGCAATGGCAGCAAACTTTATGGAATAAAGGTGCCAAATTATCTAAATTAAACATTTATTAAGCTCCGTGCACAGACAGCATGATGTGACATGTATATGAAGATGCAGAAAATAAAACAGTTCTTTTCTCTTGCGAGTTTATATCTCTTGTCTGATGCCCAGAGGAGCATTTTATCTACATAACAAGGAAAGAACAGGTGGGTTCAAAAATAACAGTAATACCTTTTAAGTGATTGCTAACTACTAATCTTGTCTGGTATGGTAACCCCAGAAGAAACTGCTCTTCAAAAGAATGAATGCTGGAGCTGTAATCCCAGCAGCTGTAATTTACAGGGGAAGGCTTCATGATAATCTCCTACTGGTGGGACCTGGGAAGCAGGCAAACAGCTGATTAAATGTGTGAAAAGTACACTCTCAAGTGTTAGGGTTTTCCTTGCTGATTTTCTCAATATTCATGTCTGAGGATAATTATAAGGCTGAATAAGAATGAACTTGGACCTCTTGTTTAATAGAAAGCCTTAACAAAACAAGTTAAAGGAATTCTCTGATATTCTTAGTCTTTTAAGAGGTGGAACTTTTTCTTGTCCTTCTTTAGATGAGGTGTGCTTTCATTTGCTTTGAGCAGCCTTCAAAACATGAATCACTCACGTGAGTGTGTTTTTTTTCTTCAGATTTTAAAAGGCCCAACTCCAGTCTAAAATTAACCTTAGCTTTGTCCTTTTTTATATAAAGCTGAGTATATTTTTATGACTTCATATCATTCTCTTTAATGATGTTTAATTCAAGGAAAATAAAATCAGTTAACCATAACTTTTTTTTTTTTTTTGCTGGAAAATCAATCAATAGAATGGACTCTGTAAACAAGACAATTTATTATATATTATTGTAATCTTCTTGGTTTTGACCATTTATAACCAAAAGA